>NC_141940.1:37873377-38498377 GCF_057802395.1 Ceratotherium simum simum
GTGGAGGACCAACGGCCCCTTTTGTCTACTTTTCAAAGCAGAAGGCCTTCTGAGAGGGTTTTGGGAAGCAAGGCCAAGACTCCTGGGTTCTCATAAATCTTTTAATAACAGTAAATGAAGAAAACATTTTAACAGTAAGTCCCATGGTGAGGGTTCCTTTTCATTCAGGGATTTCCAACAACAGAAACACCTATGACTAAAATTCAGAATGCTAAGTACACAAATTATTGACAGTTTATTTCCAAAGGTAACTGCAGAAATCATTTCAGTACAATCAAAAGGTTTTACAAAACAGAGAAAACATGTTACAAAATGCTCCAAGAAATGAGCAAACTGGTAGGGGCACAGAGCACCCAAGAACCAGCTTGGCAAAAACACCCACCCCGCTGCTGTTTAGGGGGATTACAAAGGCTGGTTCTAAAGGGAGCCACCGTTGCGGGGGGCTGACAGGGAGGGTCTGCCCAGTGCATAGCAACCCCACCTTGGGAATGAGGAAGGATGTGGGGTGGGGGAAAGAGGGACAAAGGCATTTGTCGATTTCCTGACAGAAGTAATTACAGATGAGACTATCTTATTCTCTCCACCATAATAACACCACTATAAATGAAGAATTCTTTAAAATATAATACAAAACTGACACCGAAAGAAAGCAAGTTTCCAAAACAACAGCTTTGTTTGAAATGACTTGTTTTGTTTGTTTCGTGCCACAAGTGGCAAACCAGTGTACAAAAATGTCACAGACAAGAGCAACAACAAGCGACTGGGTTTTCCTGATCACGAATTGGCTCACTCTATATACAGAAGAGGAAGGCTCACTCCCTCTCGGGGACTCTGCCCACCTCTGAGGGGGCAGGCCAGGGCAGGGCGTGCAGTGGGAGGCCCCGTCCCAGTCTGGGGCCCTGCCAAGGAGTGTGCGAAGGACTGCGGACACCCTCCCTTATGCCTGCTCCTGATTCATCAAAACCAGCCCCAGCGTCTTGTCCTGCAGTGTCACGCATGGCTCTTCTTTCTCCTCCCCCACCTCCCTTTCAGTCTTCTGAAGAGGACAGATGACTCTGGATCAACGTCTACAAATCCAGAGAAGTCTTTCTGGCCAAGCGAGGGGGAGGAAGAGCCTTCTGCCAGCCAGAGCTGCCCACCTCACTCCCAGGGTGCTGCCCAGGCCCAACACCAGTGCACGGAGGCCTGCTGACAACTCGCTATCTGTGAGGAGCTGTGCCCGCTCCACGAAACACTGAATTCTCAACGAGCACAAATAGCAAAACCCTGATGGAGGCTGCGGCAAAAGGGATGATCTGATAGCTAGACTTGAGGTACTGGACGGTTAAGTGCGCCGAGCACTCCCCTTATCCCAACCACCCTGCAAGCAGCTTCTGTGAATGCTAACAA
The DNA here is from genome assembly GCF_057802395.1 of Ceratotherium simum simum. Lineage (NCBI taxonomy): Eukaryota > Metazoa > Chordata > Mammalia > Perissodactyla > Rhinocerotidae > Ceratotherium > Ceratotherium simum. The sequence continues at coordinate 37,874,767 of NC_141940.1, forward strand.
GTTCGAGGAGAAAGAGAATATTGTCTTGGGGAGACTGAGTCCGTGGCTTCCTTGCAAGCTGATAGAGGAACACGTCACAGGGCCTCCAGGAAAAAGATGGGCCAGATCATCTTTGGTGTACAGAACCAAACACTGGGGGCAGAGAGGCATTGCAAGCAGGCATGACCATCTCTCTACAAGTTGGCCAGCTGAACAGACTATTCTCATTGGCCCAGATCCTCGGCCAAGGCTACCCGGGCACTTGAGGGAACACTCCTTTCCCTTCCTCAAGCTGTTTTAAAAGAAACTGTCCACTTCTACAAATACTCTCTCAGACACACACTGAGCTCCCACATGCTGGCAAATGGCATATGGAAACTTGGCCAAGGTGGTTGGGGAACCTCAGTGGCACTGACAGGAAAGCCCTGGGGGAGGAGCTGGTAAGCCTGGGCCTACTGGTACAGGGGCCACCCTCCAAGGCAGGCTGCTGTGGGTCTGGCCAGGTCACCTCTCTACATGGGCTTGGCCCAAGGTAAGAGTGAGGTACAGACCACTTCAGATGCCTGCTGCTCCCCAATACCTCAAACACAGGCCATGACTCCCCATAGATCCTGGGGACTGGGCTCACTCTGTTCCTTCCACCAATGTTTCTGAGCCAACTTGGCCCCCAGAAACCCTGCATCCCCCCTCACTTCCCCCTTCCCCTGACAGGTGCATCTGTCTCTGGCCTGCCCAGGGCCAGGCACATGGCTTTCACTTTCTTCTTTCCTTCCAAGCAGCAGAAAGTGCCAGCCAGAATGGGACGCTGAGCTGTTGCCAGGGCAAAGGCAAGCTTTTAGAGGCATGCCAATGTGAGGAAAACTTGGGCCGACTGGCAATGGCCATGCCACAGAGACAGGGAGGAAGAGAGAGCCTGCGAAGTCACTGTGTCACTGTGTCACTCCAAAGCTGAGCATCTGCCCCACCCAGGCTGCTGGCCCCCAGCTGAGGTACGGATCATCTGCCTACAGAGACTCCATATTCTGGCAGGGGACAGGACAGGCCCCCAGGGGCTCCTCTCATGACCTCCTTCCAACCTTTCCTTTTGTAAAGAGGACAAGGGGCATTGAGGCCTCATATTTCCTCATCAGCCATTCCTACACGCAGCAGCATGATGGTGGGCAGGGCGAATCCAGCCACTCAAGAGGTGCCTCTTCTGGAAGGCAACCCTAGGGTGAGAGGCACTAAGAAAAACTTGGCCAAGCTCTCAAAGAGGGCAGACAATGAAGGTTACATGCCGCGAGGAGCTCATGAGAAGTAAGAGCACTCGGTGTTCTCCCTCTTGCTCCCCCATGCCCTGGGGATTTATCACCTCATTGCCAACAGGCCTCTGCAAAAGGGCTCTCATGCTGGCTTCCCTGGGCGTCACCTTGCTCTGACAGACTCTCCTGCATTCTGCTGCTTCCTGTATGTCCATTTGCTAAAATCGTGACCACTGAGGCACTGAAGCTCGATCTAGGTCTAATACAGTAAAACCTGAAATACTGGAACTGGCACAGGGCAACTGGGTTGCCTAGAGTGGGAGAGGGGAGGCCCATCTCAGGAAGTCACTGAACCATCTTTTCTGTTCTTAAGCAAATCTGTTTTTACTAAGAGCCAACAAGGAGTCAGCAAATGCTCAGCCACTGCTTCCCTTTTTGAGGTCCATGCATGAGTGAGCTCAAGTCTTTCAACAAAAGGTCTTCCTTTTGGAGCACTTGAACCTCCACCCATGGGGACCTGATTCCTTGGTACCTCCCTTTCAAACTAGACATGGGCTTTGTGGGTGGGCAGGGCAGAGAGCCTGTGATGCCCCCCACACTAAACAAGTAAGCATTGAGTCCGGCTGCACTAATGACATCTGGCCCTAGGGAAACAACACTGGAAGGATCTGTATCTTCCCAAACCCAGGATGCTGACATATCCTGGAAACCCACAAAATGGATTGACAGAAGCCCCTCCAGAGACATGACCTGATGCAAGGATTCTCCAAACTCAAAAACAAATGAGCAAACAAACAAAAACCAAAAAGCAAAAAACCCAACTCCAGCTCATCTTTCCCTGAAGCTGCCTTTAAAAAAGAGAGAGAGAGAGAACATCTAAGGGGCACTCAAGATTAAAATGGCATCTATTATCAACATTAAACTCAAATGGAGCATATGATTCAAATCACAGTTTTCAAGTTACCACTTCTGTTGATTAATTTCTATGCTCACTTCTGATTGGGATATGGGTCCATTCTCAGCTCTCATAGGCAGAATCTACCCAGGGTCCTGCCTAGTATTAGTTGTGGGCATTTGAACCTTGTTCACTTTGGAATTGCCACTGCAACAGCTCTCCATCCCCTCATTGGAATCTAGCCCTAGGGCCGGGTAGTGTCCCCACCTCCCACCGCAGGCAGCATCCTGGAGGGAGTGGCTGGTTGGCTGCTTGCTTTGAGTCATGGGACACCAGTGGGAAGAATCTGGCCAGTTCTATTTTGGCCATGAGCTGGGAAATCCCTTGGCTCTAGGCTTGCTGCTGGTATAGAAACAAGGCCTCAGTCCCCTTACAGTGGGGGCTGTGCTGGAGACAAGAGGGGACCTAGCAATCAGCCTGGAGGTCCCTGGCAGTAGAGAAATGAAACACAACCCAATCTCAACACTTCGATGCCAAAAGAACTACTGCTTGTTGTTCCCTTTCTCCTCAACCAGCTGTTGTTAAAGCACCAACAAGCAGAGTGAAAGCCACTGACTACCATCTCCCCATGTAAGGCCACTAGGAGCAGGGAGAAGGAGCCAAAGGGGAGGAGGAAGAATCCAGCCCTCAGCACTACACCCCAGGCTCCAAGAGACATCCTGGTGGGAAGAGCTGGGGAAGGAAGAGTGGTGGAAGAAAGGGACAGAGAAGAGGAAAAATGAAATACATCAAACATCCTATTGCCCTCTCCCATGATTTCATCAAGAACTGGGTGTTCTCCAAGTCAAGTCAGGACTTGTTTCCTCAGGGAGAAAAAAAAAAAAAAAACACAAGCACCTTCAGTCTATTTTCTTGGCTGGAAGCCGGAGCAAATCCAGCAGATATTTACACAAGGGCCCAGCCATGTATGAGAACAGGATGACCAGCTTCCCGTGGGTCATAGTCATGAGAGTCTGGTGTCCCGAGGCCCAGATGCGATACCAGGGGCCGTAGAATGGGTCTGAGATGGCCGGACACAGCATGTTGTTCAAATTCACTTCGGTGACCTGCAGGGACAAGGGAGGTAGAGTGAGCGTTTGCCATTCTTAGGCTTTCTCTGGCTTCTGCCAGTTCAGCCATCTCTACCTAATGGGGGACTAGACAAGGAGGGATTGACAAATCCCCACCTGTTCATAATGAGATTTCTCTCCCCTAGGTTTTCTGAGTGGGTCAAGGCTAGAGCCCTGTGGAGGTGATGGAGGAGGCCATCCTGTGGAAAAGCTGTTTGGTTTTGCTCAGTCTTGCCTTCTGGTTGGGCCCAGAGCCCATTGCCATTCCTAAGCATCTATTATGTGTCTAGTCCTCAGAGAAGTGTTATGGGATAAAAGAGCAGTCAATGGCATGGTCCCTGCCTCCACGTAACTGGCAACAGATCAAGTTGGGGTGATCAGTCTACCACATCTGACCTCAAACAAGATGGTACTCACTGGGTTTTCCCCACCATGAGATCTGAGGAGCGTACAGAATAAGGGCTGAGTCCTCAGAGATTTCATGAGGGAAGTGGCACCTGAATGGACTCATGAGGGATGGATGGGGGTCATGGTGAGGAATGGAGTGAGCAAAGCCTGCCTTGTAGGAGGCTTGGCTTAAGCCAGGCCCGGAGGTGGGACTGAGCATGGTATGTATGGTGACATGAGGACACTGACTCCTCTGGAATCAAGGAGTCCCAGTGGAGAGCAGTGAGAATAGGGGTATGATCATCATACTGCTTCCTCCCTAGAGTGCAGGAAGCATTCACGCCTTGGCAAGGAGCTCACACTACCCCCCAGGCAAACCAGAGCAGAGCAAAACACCAGGGTGGGAGAGACAAAGTAACTGCTTCTACAAAGGCACTGGTGACATCGGTTACATGCCCTAGTCCTGCTAGGTCCTGCAAGGCTCCACATGGCTAATGCTACATTAATGCCGCTCGCACACAAAACCAGACGTGCCACTCCTGCCCTGAGGACGGCCACGGCACCTGCCTTCCAAAGCCCTTCAAGCCCATTCACGTTAAAAACAAGTCCTCACCACCTCTCAGGGAGGTTGGGGGTTTTGTACCATGTCACAGAAGGGTGGGGAGCTCTCTGCCCTTGAGGATAAGGTGACTCACCCAGAGCAGTGGCAGAGCCAGGACTTGAACTTGGGTCTCCTGACCCCCAGCCCCAGCCCCAAGCTCTTCCTACTCACTTTGCCACCAATAGACATCCATGCACTCAGCAATCGTGGGCTCTGGATAACTCAACTACTGAGTCCAGCCATCATCCATGTTCCAGACAGGTCAGAACACCCCAGAATGCCACGGGGGTCCCCCGACACCGCACTTCCACTGGCCACAGAGCTCAGGGCCTGGGAGTAGGCCCAGGATGGACCCAAGGTCAGAAGCCTCCCCCAGGCCCAGGGCCAGGGATAGGGTCCTGCCTCCTCATGAGGTCCATAGTGAACCATCTTCCAGTTGCAGCTCACCATTTCCAACCCAAGTGGCCATGAGTGAAGGGCATCCTTGCCTCCCCAGGGATGAAAGAAACAGTCATTACTGAAGGATTCAAAAAACCCTTTGAAGAGGCCAAGGCTGTGTATCATAAATCAGCAACGCAGACACAACAATCTGACGTCCTGGCCTTTGGCATCTTGTATTTTCAAAACAAAACGATATACCAGCGCCAACCAGGATTATCAAGATTTATGGAGAACTCCAAACAGAAGGGGTAGAAGGGGATAGAACCAAACTTACCAGGCCCAGGATCTGCAAGATGCTGAAGTGATAAAAGAACATGAGGCCAGTTGAGAGAAGGGCCCACTGGAAACTGCTGAGGGGCTCTGGGGTGTAAGCACCTGGAGGAAAAGGGGAGATAGTGAGACAGGAAGGTTGGTGACCCACTTCTCCTTCTTTGCCCCATGAGGATACAGGTGGTGAGGCCACAGCTGCCGCTTGCTGATTACCCTCTTTTGCTGGGTACTCCAATCAGCCCCTTCCCAGCCTCTGTTCTGCCACATGATGCTAGGGACATTACAAAGAGGATTTTTTATTTATTTATAAAAGTAATACATGCTTATTAAAGGAAATTTAGAAAATGTTTAAAAGTAGAAACAAGATGGAGGAAAAGAGGAAAAACATCCCCAGCACTTCACTACCCGAATACAACCACGGCTAACTCATGCGTGTGTCTCCTTGGTTGTTTTCTCTATGCCTTAGAAGTTTCTTTCCTTTCCTTTCCTTTTTAATTACTAATGGGAATCTCCTGGTATATATAATTGTATATCCTTCATTTCCACATTTATTTTAATCATTCCCTCATGTTTCTAAAGAGAAATGTCATGAGGAAGTAAGGCGTGGTGGTTGAGAATGTTAACTGTGATGTCAGACCGATTTGGTTTCAAATCTGGATTCTACCAGCTACTGGCTTTGTGACGTTGGAAAAGTTGTTTAAACTCCCTGAATCTCAGTTTATTTTTCTGTAAAACGGGGATAATAGTCCTACCTACTTCTTAGAGTTGCTGTGAGGAGTAAAGGAAATAATATATTGAGAGGTCTTACTACGGGATCTGGTACAACTTAAGTGTTCAGTGTGTGTTAGATGCTATCATTGCCAGATTATTATCATTCAAATAACTAAAGAATATGCTATATCCAATAGTTGTGCCATTTCCCAACTGTTAGACAACTCCCTCCCCCTGGAACTGCAAGAATAATATATTTTCCCTCTATCGTCACTAGGAACTACCATCCCAGTAGACTTGGATGTATTCCAGAGCTTGCAGAGTGGGGTATGGCTTATAGGATGTTGTGGGTGTCACTCTGAATGGGGACTTAGAGGGGGGTGCTCTAGAATGAAAGGAACTTGGAACCCTCCACCTCAAGCAAGTAGGTGGCAACATTACATCTTGGAGTAGTACATTCCCAAGTCAGTCTTTCACTGATTCATCCATTCATTCACCAGTTATTAGGCACCTATTATATTCCAAGCCTTGGGCCAAGCTTTGGGGATAGGAAGATAAAGAAGACAGGCCCCCTGCAGTCTCGGACTCACAGTCTGGTGGGGGAGGCAGACAAGCAAGGCAGCAATTAGAGCCCACTATGATGGGTGTGATGACTGAGGTCTGTGCCACATATTATGGGCGGACAGAACTCAGCTTGGCGGGGAAGGTGTGGGAACAAAGACTGCTTCTTGGTGAAGGGGACACAGAGCAGAAGCCTGAAGGACAAATGGAACTTAAGGACGGGCCTAGGCATTCCAGAGCAGCAGCCTACATTAAGGCAGACATGAATGAGAGCAAGGCAATTCAGAGAACTACGGGTAAGAGTTGGGGCTGCAGGGGAGAATGTGATGGGTAGTGAGCAGGAGTAAGACTCAGAGGTTGGCGGAGGCGGAGTCAAGATGGCGGCGTAAGCAGACTCGGAACTCACCTCCTCCCGTGGACACAGCCAATTTACAACTACTTGTGGAAAAATTATCCCTGAGACAGAACTGAAAACTGCATAAGAGGAACTCCTGCAACAACGAACAATCCTAACTGAGGCAGAAGAGGCAGAGACTCCCTTCCGGAGAGAAAAACGCCGCCTTCACAAGCCGCCAGCTTCGCGGCCGCCGGGAGCAGCGCACAGGTATGCAGCCTCCCTGGAGGCACGGGGTCCTGAGCCGGGGAGCGCCCCCGCTGTGGGCATTTTGTGGACCCAGCACAATCGACACCAGCGGCATAATATCTGACTTTGCCTGCTACTAAAACACTGGGGAGCACCCCCAGAAACCCGGTTCACAAAGAAACTAAAACTGGCTCTTAAAGGGCCCGCGCACAAACTCACCCGTTTCAGAAAGCATCCTAAAATCACCAGAAAGAAAGGTGCACGGTGCTATGGTGAAAAGAGACTCACCTAATAGGCATCTCGGTGAGGGGTGAGACCTCTCCAGGGACTGGGACATTGGCGGCGGCCATTGTTGTGGCCCAGTGTGGGCGTGCTGACACAGACGCCATTGGAGTTCTCCCTGAGGCCTCCTAGCCCAGGGTCTGCCCCACCTGCTAGAGCACCAATTTAATCCAGCTCAGCCAGGGCAGGCAGCCCACCCTAGAGACTGGCCCCACCCAACAACAAGCCCTCAGGCAACTTGTGGGCCTGCATAGATTGGTGACTGGATTCTCTGCAGCCTGGCAACTGAGCCGAATTGAGCAGGGCAGGGCGTGCACAAGGAGTGGGTGGAGAGTGTGGGGCGGTGGCGGAGTGTGTGGGGCTCCTGCCATGGAGAGACTGGGTCTGCTTGGGGAGGTCGGGGCACTCACACGGGGCAGGACTGTGTTGACTGTGTGTGTGGACCTGTGGGTGGCAGGGTTTGTCAGCTGCAGAAGACTTGTGCTTCTCAAAGACCCACATAGGAGGTTTGCCCCACCTTCCAAAGCCTGAAACGATTGGGTGCTCCTGTGCCTGAGGCCAGCCCCACCCAGCTGCAATCCTCAGAGAACTGACAAGAGACCTAATAGGCTAGAGGCTTACAGCAATTGTAAGGCCCTGAGACTAACAACCTGCCACGCTGGGGGCCTACTCACTTAAAAGAAATACTGCAACACAAATGTGGTATTAGAACTTGCAGCCAACTGTGCTGGGGCTCCCCACACCTGATAAAGAGACTGAAGGGCCCACAACAACTACAAGCAGCTGAGCATTACAACAGCTGGCCAGGAGCATAACTCACCCTCCCTGGGAGCCTACAGTGAGAGCAAACAGGCCACAACAGAAGGACACACTAGGCCACAACAGAAGGACACACTAGGCCACAACAGAAGGACACACGTAGCCCACATAGGGGTCACTCCTGGAAGACTGAAAACTGATGGAAGCACACTGGAAGCCTCCTAAGGCATCACTTACATAAGGTCACCTATCCAAGAGCAGGAGACGTAGCTGACCTACCTAATACGTAGACACAAGCACAGGGAAAGAGGCAAAATGAGGAGGCAAAAGAATACATTCCAAGTAAGGGAACAGGACAAAACCCCAGAAAAGGAACTAAGTGAAACAGAAATGAGCAACCTACCCAACAGAGAGTTCAAACTAAGAGTGTTAAGGATGCTCACTGATCTGGGGAGAAGAATAGATGAACTCAGTGAGAACGTCAACAAAGAAATGGAAGATATAAAAAAGAACCAATCAGAAATGAAGAATACAATACTGGAAATGAAAAATTCATTAGAGGGCCTCAAAAGCAGAGTAGAGGATAAAGAAGAATGGATCTGTGAGCTGGAAGAAAGACTAGAAGAAATTACCCAAGCTGAACAGGTAAAAGAGAAAAGAATTAAAAAGAGTGAGGACAGTCTAAGGGACCTCTGGGACAACATCAAGTGCACTAACATCCATGTTATATGTGTCCCGGAAGGAGAAGAGCGAGACAAGGGGGCAGAGAATCTATTTCAAGAAATAATAGATGAAAACTTCCCTAACCTAAGGAAGGAAACAGACATCCAGGTACAGGAATCACAGAGAGCCCCAAACAAGGTAAACCCAAAGAGGCCCACACCAAGACACATCATAATCAAAATGTCCAGAATTAAAGATAAAGAGAGAATCCTAAAAGCTGCAAGAGAATGTCAAGTTACATACAAAGGAAACCCCATAAAGCTATCAGCTGACTTCTCAGCAGAAACCTTACAGGCTAGAAGAGAATGGCATGATATATTTAAAGTGCTAAAAGGAAAAAACTTACAGCCAAGAATACTCTACCCAGCAAGGTTATCATTCAAAACGGAAGGAGAGATCAAAATTTTCCCAGATAAGCAAAAATTAAAGGAGTTTGTCACCAAGAAACCAGTGCTACAAGAAATGTTAAATGGACTGATTTAAGGGGAAAAGATAAGACCACAAATAGGAAAAATTATCTATTTCCATGATTAGAACGTAGCCGATACAAATACACATAAAAGAGGTTAGATATGATATCAAAAACATAAAAGGAGGGAGGAGGGGAGTTAAGAGTACAGCTTTCAGACAGAGGTCAAACTAAAGTGACCATCAATTCTGTATAGAAGAAGAAAGGAACAGAGAAGGACTACTAAAACACTGAGAAAAAAAAGTTAAAAAATGGCAGTAAGTACATACTTATCAATAGCTACTTTAAACGTCAATAGACTAAATGCTCCAGTTAAAAGGCATAGGGTGGCTGACTGGATAAAAAAACAAGACCCATATATATGCTGCATACAAGAGACACACTTCAGACCTAAAGACACTCACAAACCGAAAGTGAAGGGATGGAAAAAGATACTCCACGCAAATGGCAATGAAAAGAAAGCTGGGGTAGCAGTACTCATATCAGACAAAATAGACTTTAAAACAAAAACTGTAAAAAGACACAAAGAAGGGTGTTACATAATGATCAAGGGAACAATCCAACAAGAGGATATAACACTTGTAAATATCTACGCACCCAATGTAGGTGCACCTAAATATATAAAGCAATTATTAACAGACATAAAAACAGAAATAGACAGTAACACAATAATAGTAGGGGACTTTAACACTCCACTTACACCAACGGATAGATCACCCAAACAGAAGATCAATAAGGAAACATTGGCCTTAAATGACACACTAGAACAGATGGACCTAGTAGATATATACAGAGCATGCCATCCAAAAACCGAAGAGGGCCGGCCCTGTGGCTTGGTGGTTAAGTGCGCGCGCTGCGATGCTGGTGGCCCGGGTTCGGATCCCGGGTGCGCATCGAGGCACCACTTCTCCGTTCATCCTGAGGCCGAGTCCCACATACAGCAACTAGAAGGATGTGCAGCTACGACATACAACTATCCACTGGGGCTTTGGGGGGAAAAAATAAAATAAATAAAATCTTTAAAAAAAAAAAAAAAAAAAAAAAAAAAAAAAAAAAAAAGCAAAAACCGAAGAATACACATTCTTTTCAAATGCACATGGAACATTCTCCACGATTGATCACATATTAGGCCACAAAACCAGTCTCCATAAATTTAAGAAGATTGAAATAATACCAAGAATCTTTTCTGACCACAACGGTATGAAACTAGAAATCAACTATAGGAAGAAAATCAGAAAAGCCACAAATACGTGGAGATTAAACAAAATGCTACTGAACAATGACTGGGTTAACGAAGAAATCAAAAAATACCTGGAGACAAATGAAAATTAAAATACGACATGCCAGAATTTATGGGATACAGCAAAAGCAGTTCTAAGAGGGAAGTTTATAGCGATACAGCCCTATCTCAACAAACAAGAAAAATCTCAAATAAACAATCTAACAACGCACCTAAAGGAACTGGAAAAAGAAGAACAAACCAAGCCCCAAATCAGTAGAAGAAGGGAAATAATAAAAATCAGAGCAGAAATGAATGAAATAGAGACCAAAAAAACAATAGAAAAAATTAATAAAACCAAGAGCTGGTTCTTTGAAAAGATCAACAAAATTGACAAATCTTTAGCTAGACTCACCAAGAAAAAAAGAGAGAAGGCACAAATAAGTAAAATCAGAAATGAAAGAGGAGAGGTTACAACAGACACCTTGGAAATACAAAAGATTATGAGAGAATACTATGAAAAGATATATGCCAACCAATTCGAAAATCTGGAAGAAATGCTTAAATTCTTAGAATCAGACAACCTTCCAAAACTGGATCACGAAGAAGTAGAGAATTTGAATAGACCAATCACCAGTAAGGAGATCGAAACAGTAATCACAAACCTCCCCAAAAATAAAAGTCCAGGACCAGACGGCTTCCCTGGTGAATTCTACCAAACATTCAAAGAAGACTTAATACCTATCCTTCTCAAACTCTTCCAAAAAATTGAGGAGGGGGGGAAGCTCCCTAACTCATTCTACGAAGCTGACATTACCCTGATACCAAAACCAGACAAGGACAACACAAAAAAAGAAAATTACAGGCCAATATCACTGATGAACATTGATGCAAAAATCCTCCACAAAATACTAGCAAATCGCATACAACAATATGTTAAAAAGATTATACACCATGATCAAGTGGGATTTATTCCAGGGATGCAGGGATGGTTTAACATTCGCAAATCAATCAACGTAATACACCACATTAATAAAATGAAGAATAAAAATCACATGATCATCTCAATAGATGCAGAGAAAGCATTTGACAAGATACAGCATCCATTTATGATAAAAACTCTGAATAAAATGGGCATAGAAGGAAAGTATCTCAACATAATAAAGACCATACATGAGAAACCCACAGCTAATATCATCCTCAATGGTGAAAAACTGAAAGCCATCCCTCTAAGAACAGGAACCAGACAAGGATGCCCACTGTCACCACTCCTATTTAACATAGTACTGGAAGTCCTAGCCAGAGCAATCAGGAAACAGAAAGAAATAAAAGGGATCCAAATTGGAAAGGAAGAAGTGAAACTGTCACTATTTGCAGATGACATGATTTTATATATAGAAAACCCTAAAGAATCCACCAGAAAACTTTTAGAAGTAATAAACGAATATGGTAAAGTTGCAGGATACAAAATCAACATACAAAAATCAGTTGCATTTCTGTACACTAACAACGAAGAAGCAGAAAGAGAAATTAAGAATACCATCCCATTTACAATTGCAACAAAAAGAATAAAATACCTAGGAATAAACTTAACCAAAGAGGTGAAAGATCTGTACACCGAAAACTATAAAACATTTCTGAAAGAAATTGAAGAAGACACAAAGAAATGGAAAGATATTCCGTGCTCTTGGATTGGAAGAATTAACATAGTTAAGAGGTCCATACTTCCTAAAGCCATCTATAGATTCAATGCAATCCCTATCAAAGTCCCAACAACATTTTTCACAGAAATAGAACAAAGAATCCTGAAATTTATATGGAACAACAAAAGACCCCGAATAGCTAAAGGAATCCTGAGAAAAAAGAACAAAGCTGGAGGTATCACACTCCCTGATTTCAAAATATACTACAAAGCTATAGTAACCAAAACAGCATGGTACTGGCACAAAAACAGACACACAGATCAATGGAATAGAATCGAAAGCACAGAAATAAACCCACACATCTATGGACAGCTAATCTTTGACAAAGGAGCCAAGAACATACAATGGGGAAAAGAAAGTCTCTTCAACAAATGCTGTTGGGAAAACTGGATAGCCACATGCAAAACAATGAAAGTAGACCCTTACCATACACTATACACAAAAATTAACTCCAAATGGATTAAAGACTTGAATGTAAGACCTGAAACTGTGAAACTTCTAGAAGAAAACATAGACAGTACGCTCTCTGACATAGGTCTTAGCAACATCTTTTCAAACACCACGTCTGACCGGGAAGAGAAACAATAGAAAAAATAAACAAATGGAACTACATCAAACTAAAAAGCTTCTGCACAGCAAAGGAAACCATCAACAAAATGAAAAGACAACCTAACAATTGGGAGAAGATATTTGCAAACCATACTTTTGATAAGGGCTTAATCTCCAAAATATATAAAGAACTCATGCATCTCAACAACAAAAAAACTACCAACCCAATTAAAAACTGGGCAAAAGACCTGAACAGACATTTCTCCAAAGAAGATATACAGATGGCCAACAGACACATGAAAAGATGTTCAAAATCACTAACTATCAGGGAAATGCAAATCAAAACTACAATGAGATATCACCTCACGCCCGTCAGAATGGCTATAATTAACAAGACAGGAAACAACATGTGTTGGAGAGGATGTGGAGAGAAGGGAACTCTCATACACTGCTGGTGGGAGTGCAAACTGGTGCAGCCACTATGGAAAACAGTATGGAGATTCCTCAAAAAATCAGGGATAGAACTACCATATGATCCAGCTATTCCACTGTTGGGTATTTATCCAAAGAACTTGAAAACACCAATTTCTAAAGGTACATGCACCCCTGTGTGTTCATTGTAGCGTTATTCACAATAGCCAAGACTTGGAAGCAACCTAAGTGCCCGTCAAGGGACGAATGGATAAAGAAGATGTGGTATATATACACAATGGAATACTACTTGACCATAAGAAACAATGAAATCCAGCCATTTGTGACAACATGGATGGGCATTGAGGGTATAATGCAAAGTGAAATAAGTCAGAGGGAGAAGGTCAAATACTGCATGATCTCACTCATTAAGTAGTAGATAATAACAACAATAAACAAACACATAGAGACAGAGATTGGATTGGTGGTTACCAGAGGGGAAGAGGGGAGGGAGGAGGGTGAAAGGGATAATTCGGTACATGTGTGTGGTGATGGGTTGTAATTAGTATTTTGGTGGTGAACATGATGTAATCTATGCAGAAACAGAAGTACAATGATGTACACCTGAAATTTTTACAATGTCATAAACCAATGTTACTGCAATAAACAAAAAATTAAAAAAAAAAAAAAACTCAGAGTTTGGCAAAGCTGGTCTGCTCCAAGCTGGGCCACATAGGACCTTAGCAGCCATGCTGAGAGCTTTGGCTTCATCCTGTGCTGCAGGGTCATGAGCCCAAATGCCTCAAGTCTCAGGCAGGTAATTGGGAGCAGGGGAGTGGCCAGAGACTAAGAGACATTAGGGATTCAGGAGACTGGACAACTGGAAAGCCCATGCCCCTTCTAAAGAGGGCAACTACCGCTCAGCTCCATCCAACCACTGCCCTGCAGGAACACGGGCCCAGAGTTGCCAGTTTTATCACTTTTGCGAGAGAAGCCGGAAATATGAACTTTCGTGTGGAATTTCCTGATTTTTAAATGTTGGCAAATAATTTGAAATGTTTTAAGAATATTCAACAGACCAAACAAAACATGTCTTCTTGAATGGGTTTCAGCCCATGGGTGACCAGCTTTAAGGTCTGCTACAGAGCCACAGAAAGCAGTGGAAGGTTTGAAGCAGGAAAGCTATGTGATCAGACATGTTCTTGAGAAAGATCACCCTGGCCAGTGTGCGGGGGACGGACTGGAGCAGAGAGAGTCGAGGCAGGGAGACTGATAAAGAGACTGCTGTGGGACTCTAAAGAGGGAAGAGGATGGATGGCTTTTGAAGATAACAGCAGTGGGGCTGGAGAACAGTGGAGGAAAAATTCACCAGGACGTGGTGGAAGACTGGATGTTGGGGAGGAAGGGTGATGGAGGATCTAGGAAGATTCCCCGGTTTCTAGCTTGGGCATCATTGGGTTGATGGTGCCATTTATTGCGATAGAGAAGACAGGAAAAGGCAGATTGGGGCAGAAGGTAGGAAAATGATGAGGCTATTTTAGACATGTTAAAATTGAGGTGTCTGTGGAATATTCAAGTGGAAATGTCTCTTAGGTGGCTGGATGCACTCTGGGAAATATGGTGTGATGGGTGACCATGTGGGCACTGGAACCCAGCAGATACAGGTTTTCAAATCCTGGCTCTTGTCACTTATCAACTTTAGGGCCTTGGGCAAAGCCTCAATATCTCTTGTACTCAGTTTCACTCATCTATAAAATAGGGTGTCGCTGCTTACTTCACAAGGTTGTTGGATAGATGAGATGAAATAATTTAAGTCCTGACTGTAGTGCCATATCTGGGATTTAACAAATGCTGATTATTTTTATTATTATATGAGTCACAGACTCAGTGAAGAGGACAAGGGTGAACATCCAGATGTAGGTGTCATCAACACATAACGGTAACTGAAGTCACAGGAGCATATGTACACCGAGAGAAGAAGAAGGCCGGAGGCAGAACACCAAGGAACACCAATGGGGGTCTGGGGGTGGAGAGTGTGGAGGGGAAAAGAGGAGCAAGATGAGGTGACTGAAACCAGGTGGGTCTTCTCGGGGAGAAGCTCAGGCCTGCTCCCTGAACAAGAGGGAGGCTCACAGCACATCTGAGTCAGACGGCCCTTTGAGGGCATTGAACTCATCCTTCCATTTTACAAATGGAGAAACTGAGGCTGGGAGATGGGCAGTGCCACAGCCAAAGTCATAATAGCAGAGCACTGAGCTCTCACACACTGCCAGGGGACTCACTGCTCAGTGTCCCTGTTGCCACTTGTCCAGACCTCCATGACACCAAGTTGTACCGTCTCTTTCCTTGTCTGTCTACCTGTCTAGATGAGAGCGCTCCAGGGACGAGGGCCGGGTGGGACCTGTCTCCATGTTCCTAGCATCTAGCACAGTGCTTGGTTTGTGAAGAGGCACTGAACTATGCGCTTATATGTTGTGCACCTTCCTGTCTGCTGAATGAGTGGGAACTGGGCAGCGTGTTGTCACCCTGGCTGCTGGGGACATAAAGGGGAAGAAGAGGGGACCTGGAGACTGACAGGTGCTGAGGCTGGCGCTCATGCCACTCCCCAAGCCCTGAGCCATTGTCCGCAGGTGTCTCTTCCCTCCATCCTCTGCTTGGCTCCCCCTAGTGCAGCTGGGCAGTAGTGACAGGCCCCATGGGTTGGGAGTGGCTGCAGGAAAGGGATGACGGGAGGGGGAAGTGTCATCAGCCAGGAGGCAGCCCAGGCATAGACCTGGGGGAATTCTGGGACAAGGCCTCAATGACTGGGCAGCCCTCGCCTGCCCTGCCCTAAAGCCCCTGACCCCACCCTGCCCTATTATATGGAGGAAAAGGAAGACCAAGACACTGCCAGGGGTCATGTTTCTCAGGGCTCTCACTGCCTCTTGCCAAAACCCCCACTTTAGTACCATTCATTCTGTGTTGCGTCATCTGCCCCACACCAGCGTGTTAGTTCTCTGATGGAGGGGCCATTTCTGAATCACCTATTCACCTCCAGCACCTGGTAACCGTAGGTACTCAAAAAATAATCACTGCATGGGCGAATGAATGGCACAGACTTTCCGGAGAATCATAAAACTATAACCCTTTGGCTTAACAATACTACTTTGGGGACTACCATCGAATACTTAAAAAACCCAATAAACTGCCCTTATTTGCACAAAGATACTTAGACCTGCACTACCTAGAATACTGAGAAACTGGGAACAAACCAAATGGGGAGATAAATAAACTCTGGTACCTCAATATTGTACAACAGTCCACTGCCATTCAAATGACAACCAGACAAACTATGCATCTGTGTGAAAAAGTCCCTGGCTAGTAATGGCAAGTGTAGAAGACAGAACACTAAGAGTATGGGGATCATGGAAATGCAGCTCAGTGGTTTAAAAGACAGGCCTTGGGGTCCGACAGCCTTGGGTTTGAATCCTGCCTCTGCCACTGCCTATAGGGGTGACCTTGGGCAAATTGTGCTGCCCCTCTAAGCCCATTTTCCTGGATGTAGACTGGAGGTAACATCTACCTCTCGGGGCTGCTGAGTGGAATAAGAAGTAAATACAGCAGCAAGCCTGGCACACAGATGGCAGCTGTTATTTTTATCATGGCACCACAGCCATCCAAAATCTCAGAAAAGACTGGAAGAAGACAGGGAATCTTGTAAAGAGGTGATCTTCTCTATGAAGGAGGACTCTGACTGTGGTTTCCACTGCCTTTTCACTGTTGTTGGTTCTTTTCATTGCAAAGATGATCAAAAATTCAATTTCTTTGAAAAATAAAAGAAAAAAGAAAGCACTCTTGGAATAGATAATCCAGTCTACATAGATATATGCCAATTGTATGCAGACACATATCATTCTTTTTTCTTTGTACCTGGACGTGGCCCTTGGGATAATCCCAGTGAAAAACCAGTTTTCTTCTAAAGGACAATAGAAACTTAAGCACTTTCAGAAAAATTAAACACAATAAAACTTTTCTTTCTACTTTAAGGAAAAACGTGACATTTTCTGCTAGCATCTTCTATCTCAGGAGAGTAGAAGCATTTCAGCTCTAAAGGTAAGGGGAAACCAAGGTAATAGCTTTTTCTGAAATTGATTTCTGCCAGAAGGAAGCTTTTTGAGTGCCAAGGAAGAAGTCAATTGCACCACCAGCAGCAAAGACTGATCCCTGGAGGCCTCCCAAGGGCCCTTTCTCTCATCCTATAATCCCACCCAGGAAGGACATACACCAAAGAGATGAGACTGGGCGGGGTGGCATCCCATTCGCCAATCTTCCTGCTCCCTTCAACTCATTCACTTCTACAATTCATTCAGCATTGACTGAGTGCACCCTGGACACCAGGCCCCATGCTAGGCAGTGGGGATAAGGAGGCAAAGACAGCCCCTGCCCTTGAGAACTGCACTGAAGCTTACAAGTGAACGATGAGATGGTGTAATAAGGTAAGTGCAGTAAGTAACCAGGACACTGGGGAAGGGTAGTTGGAGAAGATGACTGCTGACGTGAGTTAGGGAAGGAGCCTGAAGGAAGGAAAGGACATTCCGGGCAGTGGGTACAGTCTGAGGTAAGGTGCGAAGGCGTGAAACAGCATGCTGTTTGCATGAATCACCAGCAGGTCTGTGTCACTGGAGCATAAAGTGGGAAGGGACATGTATCAGGAGATGAAGCTGGAGAGACAGGCAAGGGGGGTCAGGTCATGAAGTGCCTTGTTTGCCATGCTGAGGAACTTGACCTTTATCCTATACACAATGAGAAGCCATTGAGAGGTTTTAAACAGGGGAGTGCATGGTCAGATTTATGTTTCAGCTGGCTAGACTGCTCTGGCAGTAGTGTGGACAATGGATTGGAGAGGGACAAGACTGAAGACTGGTTCAGACACTGCTGCAGAGATGTAGATTACGTGGCCATTTGTCGGACACAAAGGAGAATCTAGGGTGACTCCTAGATAGGTCTATGATAGAAGTCATAGGTCTATGACTTCAGTAAGTGAGAGGATTTGATTTAGGGGAGAGAAGAGTTCAGGTTGGAGCACGCTGACACTGAATGCCTATAGGATATCCAAGTGGACATCTCCAGTAGGCTGTGGATGTCCAGGTCTAGAGCTCAGGAGAGGCAGATGGCCCGGCGACAGAGCTTGGGGTATGGATAAGATCAATGAGGAAGAGTCCACAGAATGAGATTAAAGGACCAAGGACAGAGCCTTGGAAACAGCAATGCAGTCATGTGCCAACTAACAACGTTATGGCCAATGCCAGACCACATACATGACGGTGGTCCATAAGGTTAGTACCATATAGCCTGGGTGTGTAGTAGGCTATACCATGTAGGTCTGCGTAAGTACACTCTGTGATGTTCACATGACGATGAAATCACCTAATGATACATTTCTTAGAATGTATCCCCGTCGCTAAGCAACTTATGATTGTACGAGGATCCATAAGAAGGCAGGACTGAAGACAAGATTAAAGGTTGCCACTAGCCACATGTGGCCATTTACATTTAAATGAATCAAAATTAAATAAAATTAGAAATTTGGTTCCTCAGTCACACCAGTCACATTTCAAGTGCTCAATAACCACTGTGGCTAGTGGCTATCATATTGGACAGTGCAGAAATAGAAGATTCCCATCATCATAGAAAATTCCACTGGGAACACACTTCTCTACAGAGGTACAGTAAAGTAAAGACAAATACTTCTACTGGGTTCGGCAACATGCTGGTCACTGGTGATCTTTCCTATAGCAATTTCAGGAAAGTAGTGATGCAGGAGCTGGGTGGTAAAAGACGAAGAAAGTTTTCCAGGGGCACAAGGTAAGGAAAGGAATTTCAGGAAAAGGGAACAGGATATGCAAAGTCACAGAGAAATCATTAGCCAAATTCCCAATATTTCAATCACTTCTCTGAATGTCCCCTTCACCCTTTTGCTCTTACCCAACCTACCTCTCCCCATGAGGAGCATGCTTCATCTCTAGCCCTCTAAAGTAGTCACTGGTTTTTCTCCTTTGGCCCATGTAGGTAGAGTAGGTACCTTCTTTCTTTGCATTGCTGTTTCCAGACCACTGGCCCTCCTTTCTCCCTAAAATCCCACAACCACCATACTGTACCACCCACTACCCTTCCCTTTTACAGTTGTCTACAAACGTATGGGTCACGGCCCTCAATATCCCTTGAGAATATTAGTACTTGGCTCAGTACCACTCTCTCCAAAACCATTCCTGTCATATTTCTTGATAATTTTAACATATGTCTAGATGAACCTTCCAGTATCCTGGCCTCTCAGTTCCTTGACCTCTTCTCCTCAGTGATCTTGTCCTCATCACACCTCCACTACTCATTCTCATGGTCATGCATGAGACCTTATAATTATGAATATCTGCAGCCCCTCCATAAGTCAAGCTTTCCCTCTTCAACCACCACTTCTATCTTTCCAGCTTACTCCCTCTAACCCTGACCCCAACACTTCTTTGACCCCACCAGAATCTGCGATCCATTGGTCCTACCATCTTTTTGCTGTCCCTCACGGCTCCCTCTTCCCTCCTTAAACTCCACGGGCCATCATTCTAATTCTCCCTGGCATACACCTTTGACTCCACTGCGCCTCTCATTATCACACTCATCTTGACAAAAACCCAGCCCTGGTTAAATCCCAATCTCCTCCTCCTCACCTGTACCTACGCAGTTGAACGTGGCTGGAGAAAAACAATAGTGCTGACTGTTCTCACTTCAATTCATGATCACAAACCTCAAGTGCATCCTTCATGTTGCCAGGCAATCATACTACACTTTCCCAGTTCATTCACTCTCTCAGGCCACAATTTAATATTTTTTCCTCTCTTCTCAGATCTTCAATACTTCTATCCCATCCTCACTCTCAGATGATGACCTTGCTTCCTATTTCACTGAGAAAAACAGAATCAGACAAAAACTTTCCAGAAGCTCTCATGATGACATCTAACCTCCTGTCTGCATCAATGCCTAATATGCTCTGCCTTCACCCCTGTTACCATGGATGAACTGCTGAGGATCCTAGCCAAGGCCAGCCTTCCCATTTGTAAACAGATCCCGTCCCCTCTCACCTACTCACTATCACTCCTGCAAATGTTTCCTCTTTCTCTTACATCAACAATTTCTTCTTCTCTACCGTAGTATTCTCATTAGCATACAAACTAAACATACTGTAACAGCTCCCATTCTAAAACAAACAAACACTCAACTTCACTTCCTCCTCAACCATCTCATTCCTCTGCTCCCCTTTATAGCAAAACTCCTTGAAAGAATTGTCTGTACCTGTACTGTCCAATATGGTAGCTACTGGTCATGTGTGGCTATTGAGCACTTGAGATGTGGCTAGTTTGAATTGAGATGAGCTGTTATTATAAAACACACACTAGATTTCACAGGATGCAAAATATCTTGGTAATAATTTTATATTGATTATATTGGAATGATAATATTTTAGATATACTGGGTTAAATAAGATATGACATATTATTAAAATTAATTTCACCTGTTTCTTTTACCTTTTTTTTAGTGTGACTACTAAAACATTTGAAATTACACATGCGGTTCACATACTTTTATTGGACAGCACTTGTCTATACTCCCTGTCTACAATTCCTCTCTTCCCATTCTCTCTTAACCCCCTCAAGCTTCTGCTCCTACCTCCCCACGCCCCACTCCACCAAGACAGCTCCCATCAAGGTCACAAATAACCTTTGCATTGCTAAATCCAATGGTCAATTCTCAGGCTTCATCTTACATACCCTTTCATTCTTGAAACATTCTTCACTTGGTTTCTGGGATACTGCTCTCTTAGTTTTCCTCTCGCCTCATAGCCTGCTTCTTCTCAGTCTCCTTTACTGGTTCTCCCTCATCTCCCTGATCTCTAAACGATGGAGAGGATCAAGCTGCAGAACAGAGCTTTTCTCTTCTCTCTACATTTTAATTCCATAGGTGATTTCAACTAATCTCATGGCTTTAATATGATCTGTGTGCTGATGACTCCAACATTTATATCTCAGCCTGGACCTCTGCCTTGAACTCCAGGCCCACATAGCTCACAGCCTACTCCATATCTGCACTTGGCTAGCTAAGTGGGCATTTCACTCTTAAACCCGACTTCTGAACTTGACTCCTATGGTAGATCATTACAGTACTGGCTCCCAGTGAATCAGGACACCCAGTGAATCCCAGTATCCACACCCTTATGTATTCCTCTCCCACACTGATTTGGCCATGTGGCCCACCTGGCTCAGCCATGTAACTTGCTTTGGCCAATGTGACATCATCAAAAAAGATGTAATCAGAGGCTTGATAAGCACTTGTGCACTGGGGCTTGCCCTTTTGGAACACTGCCCTGAGACTCCCATGCCATGAAAGGCCATGTGCATAGAGAGGCCCAGCCATACCAGTCGAGCCCAGGCAGGACAAATAGAAAAATGTCTTAGTCTGTTTGGGCTGCTATGACAAAAATACCATAGTCTAGCTGGCTTATAAACAAAAGAAATTTATTTTCTCACAGTTCTGGAGGCTAGGAGGTCCAAGACCAAGGCACTGGCAGATTCTGTGTCTGGTGAGAGCCCACTCCCTGCTTCACACACAGCCATCTTTTTGCTGTGTCCTCACATGGTGGAAGGGCCTAGAGAGCTCTCTGGTCCCTTTTTATAAGCGCACTAATCCCACCCTGAGGGCCCCACTCTCATGACCTCATCCAACCCTAATTACCTCCCAAAGGCCCCATCTCCAAATACCATCGCATTAGGGGTTAGGACTTGAATCTGGGGAGGGACACAAACATCAGTCCATAGCAAAGAATGACCCAGTCAATCTATACAATTGTGAAAAATAATAAGTCACTGTTTTAAGCTACTAAGTTTTGGGGATGTTTGGTATACAACAGGTAACTGAAAGAGCACTTCCTCCCCCCAGCTCCCCAAAAAGAGCAATAAACAAGCACAAAACCCCTTCTCCTAGTCTTCCTTATCTCAATAAATGGTCATTCATCTAAGTTACTCACATCAAAAACTCTCCAGTCATCCTTGACCCCTCTCTTTCTCTCACACCCCACATGTGACCCATCAACAAATCCTGTTGGCCGTACCTTTAGTATGTATCCAGAATCCAATGACTTTTCTCTGCCTCTACTGTTGGTACCCTAGCCCAAGCCACTCCTTCCTAGATTATTACAAACATCACTTACACATTTCCCTACTTCTATCCTTGTCCCCCTACAGTCTAATTTCAGCATAGCAACTGGGTGATCCCCTGAAAAATTAATTCAGATCATGTCAGTCCTCTGCTCAAAAACCTCCAAGTGGCCTCCCATCTCCCTAAGAATAAAATGTCAAGTCCTTACAATGGTCTATAAGGCCCTATATATGATCTGTCCCCTCACCTATATCACCTTTCCGACCTCATCTCCAACTACTTTCCCCCTCCTTCACACAGCTCTAGACATACTGTCCTACTTGCTGTTGCTGGAATATTCTAGAAACACTCCTGTCTTAGGGTCTTCACACTTGTTTTTTCCTCTGCTTGGCATATTCTTCCCCTAGATAGCCAATGGCTCACCCCGTCGCCTGCAAGCCTCCACTCAAATGTTACATTCTCAGTGAGGCCTTCCCTTTAAATGAGACCACCTCATTTATAATTGCAACCGTCTCCACCCAATCAGCAGCTCTATGTCCCTTACCTTGCTTTATCTCTTCTTCTATAGCACTTAACATCATTTGACTTACTATATTTTTTACTTATTTCTTTACTGTCTCCTTCCACAAGAATGTAAGCACTGTGAAAGCAAGGATATGTATCTGTTTTGCTCACTGCTTTATCCCCAGCAAGTGCCTGACACAAAGTAGGGTTTAATAAATATTTGCTGAAAGAATGAAGCGAGCAGTCTAGTATGTTCAAGAACTTTATATAGTTCCATATCATTGGACTATCACATAGGAGAGAGGGATAAACAGGAGATGAGGGCCAGTTCATGAAGAATTGTTTCCTACATTAGATACTCTGGACTTTACAAATCACCTTGAGATCTTGTGAAGAGGTAGGTTCTGATGCAGTAGGTCTGGGGTGGGGACCTGAGAGTCTGCATTTCTAACTAGCTCCCAGGTGCTGCTGGCCCTCAGACCACACTTTGAATAGCGAGGGACAGAGCTCGTGGTCTGGCTGCTGATTGACAGAGGGCGAGACTAAAGGCAGAGAGACCAGTGAGGAGGCTGTTGCAATAGAACAAGTCAGGGATGATCCCACGTGAACTAAAGTAGGAGTAGTGGGAATGAATTTGAGAAATGATCAGGAGGTCGAATGGACAGGATTTGGTCACTGACTGGATGTGGGGAGGAAAGAAGAGTGAAGAGCCAATGATTCTCTTCAGATTTCTGGCCTGGGTAATGAGTGGATGGATGGCGGTACCACTCAATGGGATGGGTAACATCAGAGAAGAGGCAGGTTTGGAGATAGAGAAGAGAATGACAAGTATAGTTCCCAACAATGCCATCCCATCTTCGGTGCCTCTCAATGAGATACCTCTATTTCTAGCTTTTGCAAGCCTTAGTTGCCCAGAAGATATATCTCTGGGCCCAACCCCAAGATAGTCATGGATATGTGATTCCCCATTCTCAGCTATTGAGTGCAGACCCAAGTCAGGTTTCCCTTCATCCAAGCATTTGATCAAATGAACCCTACCCTCTATTCTGTTTAATGTGCAAGGAAGTGGAGGATGTCCTGGATTGGGAGTCCATGTGGAAGGTCCATCTTGTCGACCTCCTACCCTGAGGGGCTGGAGAGCCCACTCAGGCCAGGCTTCACCCTCGAAGTGCCTCATGGGGGTTGACTGGGCCACCCAGCCTGTGGTCAAGGCAACTTAAAGACCCATCTTCATCCATGAGGATCAGAGAGCCAGCCCTCTGCCAATAGCACACAGAATGAGGATCCTGAGTTGGCAAAGAATCCAGCAGGTGGACCAGGCCTAGCAGAATAAGCACTGTAGTCCCGAGACCCAGGTCCCGGGTTCTACTCTTACCAGGTTGCTGTGTTACCATCTGTGTGGATCAAAACCCGTCTACACATCAACATCCCTCTTGCAGGGAAATTCTAGGCACTCCCTACCTTGCAGGAGCCCTGTAGGAATAAAAAAGCTAGAGGAACATGGAGATACTCTAGAAAAAGGTGCTATTGAAACATAACACACCACTGTGCCTCACACAAGTTATGCAGTTAGAATTAGCTGGGTCTCTGGTGAGCTTTCAGCCAGGGGGAGCCAACTGTGGGATCATTTGAGGCAATGAGGCTTAACCTTCAGTCTGTAATAGAATCCCCTAGGGGGTGACTCTCAAACTTGAGAGAGCATCTGAATCCCCTGGAGGGCTTGTTAAAAGGCAGCTTGCTAGGCCCCACCCCTGTTTCTGTTTCAGTAGGTCTGGGGCAGGGCCTGGATTCAGGAAACGGAGAATTTGCATTTCTAACAGGTTCCCTGGTTAGGCTGCTGCTGCTGGTCCAGGGACCTCACTTTGAGAACCCCTGGCCTAGAGAACTCACAGAAAATGCAGATTCCTGGGCTCTGCCCCAAGAGACTTGAACCCAGGCAATCTGGGTGGGCCCTGGAATTTCCACTTTAGTAACCAGCACATCACATGATTCTGATGCTAGGTCTTCCAACCACACAGGAAAAACACTGACTTAGGGGGAACCCTAGAGCTGGAGGATGTACCTTGAGGCCTGAGGAAAGCTACCAGTAGAGGGGGCACAGTCTTGCCAGGTGTAAGGAGGAGCATCTCCTGGAAGCTGATAAAATTAAGGCAGAAAATACTTGACTTAATCCTCTGCTCCCACAAAGCATTCCTTAGCCACAGTTACTTCCTCCTCAGCAGGGAAAACCCCATGATCTTCAGAAACTCACCTACCCACCCTCTTGCACAAGGCTCAGCCCTTGGCCAATTTCTCAAATTACCCAGCTCTTCCCTCACCTATTCACCCCTTGGCTGCCTTCAGAATGTAGCCAAGTCCCTTATCCTTTCCCCTGCCCCTTGCCTGACCAGCACAGTAGAACCGAGAAGCCAGTGAAAGAACTTTCCCAGCACTCTGACACTAGCTAGGCAGGAGGGGCAATGGGCTAACAGGGGAAGGAGGGACATAGGCAGCACAACCTGGAAGTGAGGTCAGTATGGCCTTGGGGCCAGTTGTTAAGCCATCACTGGCCAACATGCTCTTGCTTTAACTGTCCTAGAAACTAGCACAGGGGCTGTATCCCAGCCCTCATCCTCCAGGAGACTGGCTTAAAGCCCAGTCAAGAGAGAAGTGGCTTGCCTGCATCAAACAACATTGCGGTTCTTACATCCCAATTTCCTGAAATGTCCCCAAAGGACGTCTGAATTGCCTGTGCTTCAAAAACCCTTCTTCCCGGCGTCAAGCCTGAGAGTACACTGCTCCCCAATTCTGAAACAAGAGCTCCCTCTAGTGAAACTGAAAGGGGTTTCCAAGCAGCCTGGAGGCAGGGTTTCTTAACCTTCCTCATGCCAGGAGGGGACCCTTCTGGCAGCAAGGGGACATCAATGAACCCCTTCCCAGAACAATGTTTTAAATGCACAAAATAAAAGGCAAAGGGTTACAAAAGAAGCCAATGATATTAAAACAGTTATCAAAATATTTAAACAGATTTAAAATATAGTACTTATGTGTTTCTTTGTTCATGTGTTTATTAATAAGATCTAGCAGCAAGTCTAACAACTACCATAATTTCAAAGCAGTGATGAGCACAAACAGTATTCTAAGCTGGCTGCAACTACGGTAACGTGATGGGAAGCTATCTGTGATTGCTACTGACAACACAGTGGCATGTATGGCTAATACCACTGGCACTCGTTGCCTACATTCATGTGCTGCATTTCTGCTAGAGGTTAGTGAGAAGAAAGCTGTGATTTTTTTCCCATCCAAGTTAATGGACCCTTTAATTCCTATTTGTGGACCCCAGGTTATGAACCCCTGCCTAAATAAAACAATCACACTCAACCAACCAAACAAACCCACGGGGATGAAGAAACGGGAGTGTCCAGAGGAGGAACTGTGCCCCCAGCCCTGCAGGTCCTAAAGCTGTGCAGGCGTGCTCTCCTACACCTATCTCGAGGCTGATTCCCCTCCAGACCATCCCGCTGGAACCTCCAGAACCTCTGGAGACCCTGTCCCACCATCAACAAATCCTTCTGTAACTGCCACCTCTGCACAGAATGGCTCTTCTTCCCCCTCACCCTAAGGAGACCTGGCTCTCCTCTGAAGACACCGCTTCTCCCTCTGGCTGCTCTGAGCAGAGGCTGTTCTTTCTCAACCTTCTTTTCTCACAGCAAGCTTTCTTGGGGGGAAGGGAAATCGAAGATTCCTCTAGGCCCCCCAGGCCCTCCTCCCCACGTCACTGCTTCTACATGTTTACACTTCGCTTTTCTCCTTCTTTCAAGTTTCAGCTTCTGTTCCTCATCACTGTCACCCGTTGTTCTCCAGGTCACTATCGGATTCATCCCAGATCAGTCTCACTAGGCTTAAAGTCTTCCTCTGTTCTGGGTGATTTCAACATTCATGCAGGCGCCACTTCCAACACCCTAATCTCATGGCCTCGTGAACCTTCTCAACTCTACAGACCTGGATTCCACTTCACCACCTACAACCGGCTTCGGTCAACACTCCCAAGTGCCCCACCTCTGACCACAACCTTCCAGAGTTTCAGCTTTCATATCCTCATTCCTACTGTGCACATGCCCGTAGACCTCCTTGTGACCTCTGATCCCTTGATGCCCCTTACCTCCCCCCATGGATTTCCTCCTTGTTCTTCATCTCTCTCCTCACTTCCTTCCACACCAGCTTGGACCCCATGACCACTTAAACTCTCACACTAGCACCTTCAACTCCCTGGTAGGCAGATGGCACTCTTCATCCCTCTCACCCCACACTTCTACCTACACCCTCACTAGCTCATTACCAAAGGGTGGCTTGCTAAAGGTGAGAACCTAAGAAACTGCTCGGACCACATTTTATTAGATTAGTAGGCAGAGTCATGGTACATTAACAAGCAGAAACCAGACTAATAATAGCAAACTTACATAGTGAGAACTAAGTGACAGGCACTATTATAAGAGCTTTACATACACCAACACATTTAATGCTCATTACAACCATTTGGGGAAGTACCATTATTCTTATTTTACAGATGAGGACATTGAAACACAGAGAAGTTCAAGAACATGGCCAAGGTCACAAAGCTAGTAAGTGACAGAACCAGGATTTGAAACCAGGTAGTTTAGCTTCATAACGGGCAGTGCACACTTTTCATCGTGCACACCTCAGAAAAACCTGTCTCTTTGGACAGTCAGGCCCGTTCACATCTTCCTTTCTACTCTAGCTTCTCAGTGCCTTTGACTGGGTGGGAAATAAGTTTGGGACTGCTCTACAGATCTCGCCACCTTAGATTCTCAGAGTACGGAGCAGGAAGCTCACTTAGGTGTTGAGACCAACGCTGCAAGCTCTAGTCCAGCCTGCCAGAGGGGCCCTG
The DNA here is from genome assembly GCF_057802395.1 of Ceratotherium simum simum. Lineage (NCBI taxonomy): Eukaryota > Metazoa > Chordata > Mammalia > Perissodactyla > Rhinocerotidae > Ceratotherium > Ceratotherium simum. Next base: position 37,902,232 of record NC_141940.1, read on the forward strand.
CCTGCCCTGGAGGGACTGGGTGCCTGCTCAGCTAATAATAAAGTGGCACTCTGTTTCCCATTCCACTATTGTTCCTTGGGTGACCCGCCCTTGGCCAGAAACCCGAAAGGAGGAAAGTGGGTGGCAGGATTACCAAAACTCTGTCCTGAACCTTAAATATCCCTCACTTTCTGGCTCTTCAACACCACTGACCCTACTTACAAAGCCCCAACCTTGGATGGATTCCTCAAGCCAGATGTTCTCCTCCTCCACTCAGGAGAAAATGGGGTAACCGTACAGACCAGTGCCAGAAAAATGCAAGGAAATCTGTTTCAGGAGGGTCCCCTCAGTGCTAATCACCAACCTTCTAGAGCTACCCTGTCCAATCTAGTAGCTACTAAAGACATGCAGATATTTCAATTTAGATTCAAATCCATTAAACTTAAATCAAATGAGAAATTCCTCAGCCCTAGTGCCTCAGTCGCACTAGTCACACTTCATCTGCTGGGAAGCCACGTGTAGCTCATGGCTACCATATTGGACAGAGCAGCTACAGCACATCTCCATCATCACAGAGAATTCTATTGGACAGCACTGGAAGTCTAGACTTATCTCCTTCTCTCATTACCCGCAGCACTTACTCCTCTTATCATTACCCTTCTCAGTCCACCATAAACCCCTTTCATTCTCAGCAGTCGTCATCACCTTGTAATTCATCCAGTCCCCTTTCTCCCTAGTACCTTTGATGTTCCCTCTCACTACAGGCCTTCATCTTAGCACCTGGACATGCCTAGCCTTGGGCAGAGGAAAGGGGTGGAGGGGCACCAGGCGGAGGGGAAAGAGGGAAAGAGAAACCCCTCCCTCAGCTCTGCAAGGCCCTTAACCCCCTCTTCATTCACACCCTTAACTTCTCCTTCCTTCCCATCACCACTTCTCCAAAGGCCTTACTTTCCAGGAACTCTCTGAAAAATTGTAGTGCTCTTGCTCACTACTACTTTGATGAAAATTTTTACTGCCTTAGCTTCCAGGACAACCAGCCACACCTCCTATTGCTCTGACCACTCCTGTAATCTTCTACACTCTTCTTCCTCTGTCTATTATTTACAGGTTGATGTTCTCTAGGCCCTTTTTCTAAGTTCTATTTCTTCCCCACCTACCTAGTTACCCTGGACCATCTCATCCACCCCATGTTTGTACCTACCACATTTTTACCAATGATATCAAAATTAGCCTCTAGCCCAGACTCCTCTGAACAGCTACAGAATATTCCATCCAACTGCCTCCTGGACATCTCAAATTGGATAGCCTAGAAGTGCCTCAAATTCAAGTAAAATCATCTTCCCTAAAACATGTTCCTTCCTTCTGTGCCCCCTCTCCTCCCCAGACACCCAGGCCAAAATCCTGGGCCTCAGAGACTTCGCCCTCTTCCTCACTACCACAGCATCTTAATTATAATAAACACTATCAATTTAATTATTTTTTATTATTAATTTAAATTAAAAGAACAAATGATCTTTATTGTATATCCTCACCTCTTGAACAGACGAAAAGACAACACTACTGCCACCTAGTGGCAAAACACAGATAAACAACTAGATATGGCAGTTGCAACACTGAAGTTATATAAAAAGCATACGGAGAACATTCCAGAAAATGTGACTTAAGCTGCCTAGAGAAGTCAGACACAGCTCCAGAGAGGAATTAGCATCCTTGAGCTAACTTGTAAAGGAAGACATGGAGTTTTCCAGGTTCCAGGTAAAGGAGCTCTTGTGTGCATGGATGGGGGAGGGGGACAGGTGGGGCAAACCTGTCAATAGATTTGTTCATTTAGAAGGTAAAGTAACCGGAGTTGAAGTCTAAGTGATGGGAAACGATGTGAAAGAGATAGGCTAGGATCAGACTGTAAACAGTCTTGCATGCCATATAAAGGAGTTTGGTCTTTTGGAGCAAAAGCTGATCAGATTTGCTTTTTCTTTAGAAAGGTTATTCTGGAGACTGGATGGAGGATCAGACCAGGTGGGAGGCAGGGAGCAATCAGGGGACATGGAGATGAGGGAGAAAAGAAAGTAGTCCTGGCAATAGAGGCTGAGAGCCTGGACTAGGATAGGGATGGTGGGGATAGAGAAGAAGGGCCAAATTTGCAAGCATTTTGAGAATCTAGATCATCAGAACTTCTGAAGTGATTGGTATAGGGGAAGAGGCACAGGAAGGGATCCAGGAAGTTGCCTAGGTTTTTGGCTTTGGCATGAGATGGCTGGTGGAGCCACTAAGATAGGAATTAGAGGAAGAGGAAGAAGAGCAGGTTGGAAGAAGGAGTATGGAATTGAGGAGTCTGATTGTAGACACGCTTCATTTGAAGTACCTGGGGTGTTTCTCAAGCCTGCAGTTAGATCTATAGATGGGGAACACCGGGATCTCCAGGGCAGGCAGAGCAAAGGAGCCCAAGGAGAAACAGCCAGAGAGGAGGAGAACCAGGAGAGAGGGGTGTCATGGAGCCCAAAGGAGAATAGCATTTAAAAGGCAGAAGGCCAGCAATGTTAAATCCACTGAGAAACACACACTCAGGATGTGCAAGATTTGCAGCTTTAGAATCAAGCAAGACAAAAGCCTGACCTCAAGAGCCCTGTCTGTTGGAAGACAGATGTGTAACTAATGAGAGGCAGTATAACAGTGGTTAATAATAAAAATAATAATAATAGAAAAACAGTATATAGCACTTACCATGTGCCAAGCACTGTTCCATATACTGTACACATACGAGCTCATTGAACACTCACGGCACTCTAGGAGGTAAGTACTATTCTTATCCTCATTTTACAAATGAGCAGAGAGGTTAAAGCACTAGCCCAAGTGCCAGAACCAGCATTCGAACCCACAGTCCGTCCAAATCCAGCGACTACATGGAAAAGCAGCATCGTGTGGTAGCACGTCTGCCTGCCTGGTTTCAAATGCCAGTTTAACCTCCAGTGCAGGGGCTCCTAACCTTTGTGGTGTCATGGACTCCTTGGGCAGTTTGTTGTCAACAATTCAGAACTGAAGGAAATGCTATATTTCAGTTGGAGTTAATGCAAATGAAGAAGTGATTTTCTTTTCTCATCCAAAGTCACGGGCCCCATAAGTAGACTTTGTAAGGATTAAATGAGATCAAGGTCGTGCACATAAAACACTTACCCAGTGCCTAGTTCATGGAAAGTGCACAATAAATGTTAACTTGTAAGATGTATAATAGGATATGTGAAAGGTGCAGTATGTGGATATATAGTCACTCATTCATTCAGCCCCGAAATATCAACAACAAAAGAAAAATTCCTGTCCTTAGGGAGATGGGCACGTAAACAGACACCTACAGTGTAGCATGAGAAGGACAGCAACAGAGTCATTACAGAGGGCTGCCTGGAAAAGGTGACCGCTGAGGTGAGTTTTGAAGAATGAATGTTTTCCAGGCCAACGAGCTCGACATGGGCATTCCTGGCAGAAGTAACTGCATTTTCAAGGGCACAGAGGCATGAAAGTTGCACAGTAAACTCAAGAGACCTGAAGGATTTGGGTATCACCAGAGTGCTGAGTACAAGGAAGGAAGGAGCATAAAGAGATGAGGCTGGCGAAAGGGGTAGGGCCAGGTCATGCAGGGTCTTGCATGCCAGGAGCATGCCCTGTGTTCTGCGGACAAGGGGGAGCCACTGAAAGTTTCTAAACAGGAAGTGCTATGATTTGGGCTTTAGAAATAGCTTTGGAAGGTACAAGGATGGGCTGTTAGGGAGGGGCTGGGGAGGCTGGAGGCAGGGAGATCACACAGAGCCAACTGACATGGTTGAGGTAAGAGATGAGTAAGGCTTGGCCCAAGGTAGTGGCCCTAGAGGTGGTAGGAAGGGGATGGACTTGAGAGACATCTAGGAGGTAAAAGCAGAACATGTGATCTCTACACAGCAGCCAGCATGACTGTTTCCATGAGCAGATCTGACCATGCTGGACTACTGTTGGGACAAATGAGAAACCATCTGGAAATAAACTTGGATCCTTATTTCACATTGTATACCAGGATAAATTCCAAGTGGATAAAAGATTTAAAGGTAAAAAACTAAATGGCACTATTAACATAGCAGAAAAAAATATGGGATATGTTTTTTTATAACCTTGGAGTGGGGGAGGGCTTTCTAACTATGACTCAAAGTTCAGAACCCATAAAATAAAAGATAAATCAAATCACATCAAAATGCAAATAGCCCACATGGCAAAAATAAATCATGAGCAAAGTTAAAAGACAAATGGCAAAACTGGGGACAATATCTGTGGCTCATATCACAAAGGGTTAACTCCTAATATTTAGATATAAAGAGCTCCTAGGATTCAATTTTGTAAGAAAGGCCAACAACGAGAAAAATGAGCACATGAGAGGAACACATAGTTTAAGGACAAGATCAAATGCCAATTTAAACACGTAAGAAGATGCTCAGCTTCACTCAAAGTAGGAGAAATTCAAATTAAAACTGAATTGATACACCATTATCTTTACTCATCAGATGAGCAAAAATCAAAAAGGTTGGAAATACACTCTTTTGGTGAGGCTGTGTGGAAAAGGCACTCTTACACATTGCTAGTGAGCATTTAAACTAGTATCACTTTTATGGATTGGGAAATAACCATCAAAATTACAAACACATATACTCATTGACTCAGCCATTACACTTAGGGGGGATTTATCCTATAGATACACTTGCACACATGCAAAATGGCAGAGGTACAAGGTCATTCAGTGCAGGGTTATTTATATAATCAAAAGACTTGAAACGACCTCAATGCCTATCAATAGGAGATCACAGTACAGTGCTGTAGTCTTGTGTTATGTCTAACAGAAAGAATCCCGGAGCCATACCACTGGGTTCAATCCTGGGTCTGCCAACTTCCTAGCTGAGCATCAGTTTCTTCATCTGTAAAAGGGAGGGAACAGTAACGGCTACCTAAGAGGACTGTGGTGGGGATTAAATGAGTTAATGTGTGTGAAGAGCTTGAAACAATGTTTGGCACCTCAGAGTGCTAGACAAAGTGTTGCCACTTTTATTACCCTGTATTTTATCATCCACACAATGGAACACATGCTGCTGTGAAAAAGAATAAGAAAGCTTCCTACAGGCTTCCGTGGAAAGTTCTCTAAGAAATACTGCTAAGCAAAACAGTAACAACAATGACAAAACAGTTGTGTAGTATGCTATTTAGGGATATGTGTCTTAAGAAGGATGTCAATAAAATATTTTTAAAATTTACTTATATGTGCAAAAAGAAACTCTGGGAGGATATGCAAGAAACAAAAATGGTGGTTACCTGTGGAGTTGTAGGGGGACGGGGGGAAGGGGAGGGAAGGGGTGGGAAGGCGATTTTTCACAGAATGGCTTTTTGCATCTTACATGTTGAATTATATAAATGAATTATATGAGAAAAGAATCAATAGGAAAACAAGCTGATGCTGTGCTCCATCTTAAAAACTTTCACTGGCTTTCTACAGCTCTTAGAATAAAGGCGGAACCTGTGACCACTGCCGAGAGAGCCCTCCATATCTGACCCTTGCCTGCCCCTCAGGCCCAGTGTCATCCGCCCTCCCCCTGGCTCTCCCTGCTGTTGCACATGCCATTTTGTCCTGCTACAAGGGTTCACCTCCCCTAATTCTACACTTGCCTAGTAAATTCCTACTCATCCTTCAGATCTCAGTTGAAATGTCACTTCCTCAGGGAACTCTTCCACAAACCTCTAAACTAGGTCAGCTTGTTTTGTTCTAAGCTCTCATAAAAGCATGTTCCTTTCCTACCTCTACTTACCTCAGTTATAACTACACATTCATTTGTGTGATTATTTGACTCATATCTGTCTCCCCCCACTGTATTATAAATTCTATGAGGAAAGGGGTAGTGTCTGATTTTCACTCATCAGGGCACCCCAATGGCCAGGGCAGAGCCTGGCATAAGAAGGCATGTGTAAATGTTTTGCTATGGTTTGAATGTCTGTGTCTCCGAAAATTCATATAGTGAAATCCTAACCCCCAAAGATGACGGTATTAGGAAGTGGAGCCTTTGGGAGATGCTTAGGTCATGAGGGTAGAACTCTCATAGATGGCATTAGTGCCTCATAAAAGAGGCTCCAGAGGGATCTCTTGCCCCCTCCACCATGTGGGGACACAGTGAGAAGGTGTTGGCTATGAACCAGGAAGAGGGCCCTCGCCAGAAGGCGACCATGCTGGTGCCTTGATCTCGCACTTCCCAGCCTCCAGAACTGTGAACAATACATGTCTGCTGTTTATAAGCTACCCAGTCGGTGGTACCTCGTTATAGCAGCCCAAATGGACTAAGACATAAACGTTAGATGAATAGTTGAATTAGACATGGGGGTAGGGATGCTTCCCAGGTTCTAGCAGGGGTGACTGGGTGGTGCCATCTGTTAAAAACCACAGGAAGAGAAGCAGGGCTGATGGGGAAGATGAGTGCAGCATGAACTGGTTGAGTTTAAGATGTGCTTGGGACATCCAGGTGGAGATGGTGAGTAAACTATACGAAACTGAATCTCCACTGTGGTGGCCATCACTATACAGACCAGTGGTTAAATCGTGTAAACACATGAGACCACGCTGGAAGTAGCAGAGCAAGAGGTGAGCCCAGAACAGAACTCTGGGGAAATCACCATCTTGGAGGATAGAGGAAAAAGAACTCCTGCAAGAGACTTGGGAAGGCATGAGAGGGGGAGATTTTGGAAGCCCTTAGAGCATGGCATTCCAACAAGGAATGATCCACAATGTCCAATGTAGCAGAGAGTTCCGGCAGGATAAAGCCTGAGAGATGGTCATTAGATCTGATCACATACTCGTTTTTGGCAATCTTGAGAAGTGCTGTTTCTGTGAAGAGGCAGGCAGGGGCATAGATGTCAGATGGCAATGTTCTGAGGCATGGAAGGTAACTGAAACAATGGGCTCATAAATGCAGACAAGTGTCACCAAAAGTTATATCTTGTTCAGGAGGTGATTTCAGGTGGTAAACAGATAAACATTTCATTTTTAATAGCTATATATATATTTATTTATTTATTTTTTGTGAGGAAGATCAGCCCTGAGCTAACATCCATGCCAATCCACTTTTTGCTGAGGAAGATCGGCCCTGAGGTAACATCTGTTGCTAATCCTCCTCCTTTTTTTCCCCTTTTTCTCCCCAAAGCCCCAGTAGATAGTTGTATGTCATAGTTGCACATCCTTCTAGTTGCTGTATGTGGGACGCGGCCTCAGCATGGCCGGACAAGCGGCGCGTCGGTGCGCGCCCGGGATCCGAACCCGGGCCGCCAGTAGCAGAGCGCGCACACTTAACCGCTAAGCCATGGGGCCGGCCCCCAATAGCTATATATTTAAAGTGCATTAAAACAGATAACCAGTGCACTGAATCCAGGATTTCATTGACAGTACAAAGTTTCTCTTAAAAACAAATATATTTTAGAAAAAAATCAATAGATTTAAGGACATACATAATAATATAGGTGGTTACATAGCTAAGGCAAAACTTGTCATGCCTAAAGAAGTGAGGTTTAGGAAATATTGCTGTGAAGGGGAGAGGAAAGAGAGTTGTGTGGGGGTGACAGAAAGTTTTTTAGAATGGGAAGACTTCAGCATTCTTATTGGCTAAAAACCCGATAGTGAAGAAAGGGTTGAAAATCCAGGTAAACAAGTGACTATCTGATAGCATGAGATTCCAGAAGAGGTAGAAGGGATGGGAGGTAACCACATCAGGGTATGACTGGCCACATTCAGAAGGAATACCACTTCCTCCAAGATGGGAGGGAGAGGAAAGTAAGGATGGGTGTGGGTAAGGAAGCTTTTAGAGTGGAGAGGAGTAATTAAGGGAATTCCCACCTGGAAATCTCCATCTTCTCAGCCATTTGTCGGGGGAACATCTATTGACAATGGGGAGGACAGGAAGTTTGAGGAGGGTGGTAAAGGTCTAGTACATGACTCCTCAGGGCAATGTGTGGAAGAGCTGATCAAAGACAGAAAATAATTGAGCACTGGTGTTGAGAACACAACTGTAATAGAGACTATGAAATTTTAGTGGCCCAAATCTGAATGACTTAAGAGATTTTCTCCAAGAGGCCAAGACTGAGCACTGGGATTGGCTACCAATCCTGGTAGAAGGGACAAGGGAGTGAGGCACTTTCAGGAGCTGGTGAAAGGAAAGTTTCAGTAATTGGTCATGGTGGTACAAGCTGATTGGAAAAAAGAGGAGGCTGAAAGGAGTGGAGATTTGGGTCAAAGAAAGGGACACAGAGGTTTATGATCTCAGATAGAGGAGTTTTAGGGGAAAGGGGAAGGCAAAGTCCAGGTGGCTGAAGAGAAGGGGAGGCAGAAGTCACTGCAGTTAAGAAGCCCAAACCCTTGAGAAGCTGGGGTGGGATGAGCCATCCTCACTGGAAGTCTCAGGATGCTGGCTAGAGTTGTAATGGAAATATTGAGAGCCACGGCCAAAGACATCGGAAATATTGAGAGCCACGGCCAAAGACATCTAGGAACGTGGGGAAAGTGACCTCTAAGAGGTTAGGTGGTGGTGGTGGTGATGAAAAAAAGATGTCAAGTGAATGATAAAGGAGAAAGCATTTTCACATAAGGTAGAGATGAAATATTGGTCTGGAAGAGACAGTGGGGAGCCGGGCAGCATATGGGGCCGCGCCAAAAGAGCAGCCTCCGTTAGAGGGAGCTTCAGGCAAAAGATAGGAAGACTTTGTGTTCTGTAAAGAACTGGTTGTGGGGTGGGGAATATAAAAATATAGTTCCAGAAGGCCAAAGGCAAAGAGTTGGGAGGAAAGGAAACAGAGAAATAAAGAGGCAGCTGGAAGAAGAAAAGAGCAGTGTGGACGACGGAGGTCAAGTTTACTACGGTGGTGCTGAGGGACAGCAGGAATGAGGGAGGAATGGGATTCCTGTTAAGCACCTCCAGCCACCCCCTAGCCACAGGAAGAAGCAGGACCTTGCCTTCCAGGAAAACAGGGCTTCTGGGCAGTGGAGGTTATCTACAGGAAAGCTGTCTTGCTTTGTGTAAAAACTCACGAGCCAGTTATTTCTGGAAAATTACAAGACACTTCCAGGGAAGAGAAGCTCAAACCCTCAGCTTTTTTGGTTTATAGGGAAGAATCTTCTCACTGCTCACTCCCGATCCATTCCGCCTCTGCGAGGCCTAGGTCCAAGGCTCCAAACAAAGGTGAATCCAGCCTTAGTTTATCCAGATTTTTCTCTAAATGCTCACAATTTCCCCCAAGTGAACAGCAGATGGTAGCAAAGAGCTGGAAAGAAAGCCAAGACCACAAAAGAGCCCAAAAATCGTGAAGAAGGGAAGGGGAGCAAGGCTCTGGACATCATACCGTGCTCCCACAGTACCCTCCATCGCGCTGATCACGCTGTATTACAATTGTCTACCTTCCCCATGGACGGAGACACCCTGGGGAAGGAAGGACTGTGCCTGTCTGGTTTGTCTCTGATTCCCTAGTACAAGTGCTCAGCACAGCAGGTGTTCAACAAAGACGTGTTGAGTGCATGGCTGGGTGGGGGATTGTGGAGCCTGTGGGGGAGAGACTCCCAGACTGTGGGGAGGAGACAGACGTCTGTCTTTTAGGACAACATGGTGTGTGGGAAAGCGTGCTGATTTGGGAGGGAATCTAGGCCGGGCTTTGAATCCGGGCTGTGGCAAGGTACCTAATGTTTCTGAGCCTTGATTTTTCTCCTCTGGAGGAGGAGGATTTTTCACCAAGTTAGTTGTGATGAGAAAATACACAAAATATGCCTAGTACAGTATCTCACATACAGGAAACACTCAATAAAAAGTAAGCATTGATATTTACCATGGTTATTATTAGTTACTATTATTAGAGTCTCTTATCAGGGCCAGGCACCAGAGGAGAGAAGAAAGCATCACTAACAGTAAGACATACATTGGAATTAAGACTTGGAATCCCTACTTCCTCAGCTCAGTTCCCCCAAACAGTGCAGCAATAGATTCAGTAGAAGGCCGCAGTGGAATCAGCTACTTCTGGAGGGCGTGGCTTCCCAGAGGGTGGTTTCTTTCAGGGGTGCGGATGGCTACTTGGTATTTTCCACGTCAGACCAGTCTGGCTGAGCTACCTGACAGATTTTTATAGGCACCTCAGAGCACAAATAGGTTTAACTAACAGCCACACGCATTTGGCCAGTACTTGCATGGCACCCCTCAGAAATCAGGAACAATGAGTGGTGGGGGTCTGGAGCCCTGGGATAGCTGCCTGCCTGGTTCCCTTTAGAATGAGTGTATCTATCTCCAAGACTTAAATATTATTAGGAAGCTGTTTCCTGTGCCACAGGGAAGAGACCTGAGAAATGGCACAGGTCTCCTGGATATCGGAACTTCAGACTTTCCTTAAAGCTCGGTGGGGAAAAGAGTGCATTTAGAGCAAATTAAAAGGAACTACCGTTTGACAGTGTGAGACCCCAAGTGGCTGCATAGGGTAAAAACAGCCTCAAAGATTATTTAGACAAGTCCTAAGAAAAGAGTCCTAATTGACAGAAACCAGGGACAGGGGGCAAATCTCTTGACTGGTAGAAGACTCCATGGAGAGCAACCATGCCCATCCTCCAACACGTCCCCGGGTTGACTGGACCTTGAGGCTATCTCAAGCCAGAAGTTCTTAAAATGTGCCAGAATTCCCGAGTTACAGGAAGCACAACTTCCAAGCCATCTTCCAGTGAGCTCAAGGGCCCCTGTGGCTTCATGTCATTTATTTTTTATTATTTATTTATTTATATATTTATTTTTCATTTATTTTTATTTATTTATTTATTTTTTTGGTGAGGAAGATTGGTCCTGAGCTAACATCTGTTGCCAATCTTCCTCTTTTTGCTTGAGGAAGACTGTCCCTGAGCTAACATCTGTGCCAATCTTGCTCCATTTTGTATGAGGGATGCTGCCACAGCATGGCTTGATGAGCGGTGTGTAGGTCTGTGCCTGGGATCTGAACCTGTGAACCCTGGGCCACTGAAGCAGAGTGTGTGAACCTAACCACTAGGCCACCGGGCTGGCCCCCTCATCTTATTTTTAATGAAATAGAAATGAAACCCTTGCTGCCTGGGGCGAGCTAGAGAGGGTTGGTCTCCCAGAAAAGTCCCAGCAACCAAGATAGAAAGGCTGGTGGCTAAGACTAGAAGAGGATGTCTTCCAGGTAGAGGGCGTTTCAGGAAGGTAAGAACACTGAGGAGGGCTCTAACAACTCTTCTAGAAGGGATAGGAACTCCTCTCCTCTTTTGTCTACCACACAATAGAGGGAGGGGGTCATTTAAGGGTCACTGTGAGGTCATCAATAGATCAGCTTCCTTTCTAGGCTGTCCCTACCAGGTTGGTGGTGCCTCCCTCTGACCAAATGAAGGCTTTCAATGGTTTATTTTACATGGAGGTCACTGCTCTTTCACTCACCTCGTCCTTCAATCCCATAATCCCACAGTTTCTGGAATTCTTGCCCCTTTCAATATCTTCTTTGGTTTTGAGAGGATGGATACAATGAGCAAGAGCACAAGGTCCCTCTCGGGAGAGCTGATGCTTCCTCCTCTCCTTCCGCCCTATACTGCACACTGAGGCAGGTGGAGGGCACAAGCACAAGTGAGTGACAGAGTGTGGGGGGCTCCATGTAAAACCAACGCCAGCACAGACAAAGAGCCCCATGCCTAGGCCCTAGGACAGGCCGTCAGTGGCACAAAGCTCACCCAAAAAAAGGATGGTTCCAAAAAGCCCCCAGACTCTGCAGGTCTCATCCACACCCATTTTCCCACTGCCTGGTGTCTGGCATAAAGCATCCTGCAGAAACCCAGCCAGGCAGCAGCTCAAGATCCTGGTAGGTGCCCAAGACGTTGTGACTCCCCAAAACAGAAGGGAGCGGCTAGGTGTGGGGGTGGCACAGGGGTGTGGTTTGCTGGCCTTACCTCCTTTCCATAGCAGGTAGATGGGCACCACGTAGAGCATAACATGCTGAATGTAGTAAATCTCCAATTCAAAGGGGAGCTGTAAGGACAGAGGGAGAGGGCTTCAGAACAGGAAGCACTCATTCCAATTGATTATTGATTCTGAAGTTGGATGCCCTTGCTCTATAGGGCCATGGCTTAGCAACCCCATGCATTTCACCACTTCAACTCCCTTCACAGTTAGAGAAAAAATAATGAAATGAATATACTTATGAACTAGGCTGGCAGCAGCCAAAGCATATTTTGCAGAGATGGTACTTGAAAAATGCTCCACTAAGAAAGTTTGGTTAAAAATCTAAGACATGTTGCATTCAATGTATTCCCTTGGAGATTCACCATGTATATTAGCGGTATATTAAGGACCTGAGTAGTCTCTACAAGTAAGAAACCTGCTTAACATCGTTTATCCAGTGTTTCCCAAACTTATTTAGTCAGTGCCTTTTTAAAAAGAACACGTAGGGCCGGCCCCATGGCTTAGCGGTTAAGTGCACCCGCTCTGCTGCTGTCAGCCCGGGTTCGGATCCCCGGCGCCCACCGCTTCTCCTGCCATGCTGGGGCTGCGTCCCACATACAGCAACTGGAACGATGTGCAGCTATGACATACAACTATCTACTGGGGCTTTGGGGGGAAAATAAATAAATAAAATCTTTAAAAAAAAAAAAAAAAAAAAAAGAACACGTAGTATTCTGCAGAATATACTTAAAGAAATACAACCTTATGTCACTTCCTGATCCTGGTGAGTAGGTGGTGGACTATTTAAAAGCTTATTTCTCATTTGACATGAAGAACATATGGGGTAGGATTTATTATTCCCATTTTCCAGATGAAAAAAATTAACTGCCAGGTCTAGTATGATCTAGATCCAAGAATAAAGAGTTTACCCACTGGATATCTGGGGGCAGTCCAGAGTTAGCCCTACTTTTGGGTGAAGACCAAACAGCTGGGCCAATTCTGGCATAGCTTGCCAGAAAGAAAGTCTGCCCTCCCTCCTCCCTCCAGCATGCCCACTCATTCAGTCCTGTTTCCCATCTCTCTCAAAATGGAAGCTCTGGATTACCAAAGCAGAGCGCGGTTTCAACCTGGCAAGGGGACCGTGCTGTAGAGCTTGGCAGCAGGTGGAGAATGGAAACGGCTGGGTAGCTAACTCAATTCCAGGGAAAAAGAACTTTAGCAGCTGGCAAGAGGCCTGGCCTCTGGGGCTTACAGAGCCCTCAACACACACACACACACACACACACACGCACACACACACACACACACACACCCACCCACACACACACCCACCCACCTACCCACCCAAGGGGAAGCCCAGAGAGACAAGGATACCCAGGGGAAGGGTCAGCTGCCTCCCTGTTCCCACCATGGCAGGCACAGAACCAAGACTGTGTGCTAATGAGAGGAGGCAGTTATGGGCTTCCCAGGCCCAAGAGCCCAAGCCAGCCTGGTGCCAAGGGCTAAAACCAAAAGATGGCAGAGCTCCCAGAATGGGAGCTGGGACGACTGTGGACCCTGGACAGAGACACTGGCTGTGGCTCTTGACAATAAAAAACCCACACAGAAAGAAAATTTCCCATGGGTCCAGATGATGCTCGATGATGATTTTATGCTTACAGAGGGAAATGTAAAACCCCAGAAAGAGAGAGGATGTTCCAAGCATCTCTGTAGACCATGCTGGAATAGCTGAAAAAGGTCATAGGGTTTGACAACGGGCATCACCAGCATGAGGCAGCTTTGGAGACCTGAGAGGCCCACACTGGACCCTCACTGTAACATGGTCTGGGATCACCCCACTATCTTAATTGTGGACACTGCCTCATGCTTCTTCTAATGTTTTCACATCCACGATCAACTCAATCCTCTCAAAAACCCCATGAGACAGGCAGGTAAAGTATCATTATCCTCATTTGACAGATGAGGAAACTGAGGTGCAAAAAGATTAACTGACTTGACTGTGGTCACCTGGAAAGCGAGCAAGGAGGAGGAAAAGGCCCCGGGAAGGCTCAGCTCTCTGGCTGTAATCTGAATCTTCAGGTACCTAAGAGACTTGACTTCTCCCTAAAACGGGCCTGGGAATCCAGGCTGCTCTCCCACCGCAGGGAGCAGAGAACAGGGCCAAGGGCCCACAGCCGCTGGTCCCAGCCAGGTCCTCAAGCAGCACCTCGTCTGCTGACCCCTCAGACTCCAGCCACTGTTTAAGCCCCTGGACTCACAGTGCCCACTTGCTTCTCACTCCCTCACAGCCCTCCTAGAAAGCCCTCCCCACCTGCACGTCCAGGGAGGCAGTTTAGCACTGCGGCTGCAAGCAAGGACTTTGCAGGCTGTCAAATCTATGTTCTAGATTTGATTCTGCCACTTAATAGCCCTGTGGCCTCGGGCAAGTCACCTAACCTCTCCACCCCAGTTTTGGCACCAGTAAAATTAAAGTAATTATGCTGTTATAAGATTGTTGTAAAATTAAAAAAAAATTTTAATATAACAAACATTTGTATAGTACTTATTGTGTGCCAGGAACTGTTAAGCACTTTGTTAACTACTAATTCATTTAATCCTGCTTAACAGCTGTACTGTTCCAATTATCTCCATTTTAGAGATGAGAAATGGAGGCACGGAGAAGTTAGGTAACTTACTCAAGGGCACACGACTCATTCGGTGACAGAGCCAGGATTCAAACCCAGGCAGTCTGGCTTTAGAGTTTACAGTCTTAGCTGGCACACTCTGCTTCCCATCCTCCCCTGAGGGCTGCCTCACCCCCTGTTCCAAGACTTCCCTGCCCTGGAAGGCCACAGAGAGTGTTAAACCAGGTGTAGCCACCACTGACAGCCAGGGCCAGGGAGGAGAAAGAGGATATAGGCAAGGGAGAAAGGGTGGGAAAAGAGACAGAGGAAGGGAAGGAGATGAAAGAGAAGGGGGGCAACCTAAGAAAATGCACGCAAGCGGCAGGAAGAAGGGAGCTGAACCGGAGCAAGAACCTACCACTGGTCATTTAAGAAAACATAATATTTGTTAAGTACTTATGTAACACACACTGTGTTAAATACTTTTATATGAATTATCTCATTTAATTATGACAAGTTCCCTGTGAAGCAGGGACTATGATCATCCTCATTTGACAGGTAAGGAAACTGAGGCACGGAGACGTTAAATAACATCCAAAGAAGCAGCAGCAGGGCAGGGATGAGAGTAAAGGGCATTCAGCAATGGAGAAGAAAAAAGGCAGTTTTCTTTACTGAGCACTGAATCTGTACCAAGTCCCAAGACTTTTCTCATGGAGACTCCCCCACCCCCTTTTGCCCATTTTACAAACACTATCCATAAAACTTCCCCTAGAAGAAGTTCCACTTGGCTAATTCATTTCTACCTGACAGAACTCACATCTGGAACTCTACTTTAATGTACATATCCTGGTTCCTTCTCAGCTGGTGGATTCCCGAGGCTTTAGACAAAAAGTCTTACATCACTGCAATTGGAAGTCAAAAGCAATAAAAACGTCTAAAGCTACACAGGTCATTAACTTCCTTCTCATATCCAAGTCAACATCTTTTTTAGAATCAAAAGAGCAGAGTAGTAAAATTCTCCAGGTCTCTAGAGTCAGAATGCCAGAAATGTTGGGTACATGGACTCTGTGACAAGATCCCGACTTCCTTCTTCCTGGCCCACCACCCTGACAGCCACACCACCATACCCTGCCATGGAGACCACCAGTCCCATTATGCCCTACACCTCTGGTTACTTCAGTCATCATAAGAAGCCCAAGACTCCCAGGTCGCCGCCCAACACCTGAACTCTAATCTCCCTATAGCTCCGACATCTCCTAAACTGACCGCATCTCCCACCACCACCTAATTCTTGAAATCCTTCCATTCCATCCTCTGGAACCCACTGAGTATGATTAGCAAAATCCCCTATATTCTCAAACTCTTCTCTGAGTAGTCCCTTCACCTTCTTGCTTTAACGAAAACCTGGTACCTCTCTGAGAACACTGCTATTCCTACAGCCCTCTCAAGAGGTAGGTGGTGTTCTTCTCATGTTGCCTTGTACTACTGGGCCAGGAGGGGTCCTGTCTGCCCCTCATTGCTGCTTCTAAATTGCTTTCTCTTCCAGAACATTCTCTCTGTGTTCTTCCTAACCACTTCCCAGATTTGAATCTCACGTCCTTGGACTCTACCATTCACTACTCTTCTTGCTGCATTCATTAAGGACCCTCTCCACATATATTCTCCTTCAGTCTTTGAAGACTTTCCCCTGCCTCCCTGTCACTTCTTTCCAACACACCTTTGTCAAAATTCCTGTGTTTCCAATATTTAGCAATCACCTGGTCTCTCAATGTCTTGATTCCCATTCCCCTTAAGATCTCGTCTCCATCTTACCTCAGCCCTCTATTCCCATAACCATAGCTGTCATTACCAATACTTGCGACCTTTACATAAACTCATCATGCACCCCACTCTCCAACCACCACCTCCTATCATCTATCCAACTCACTCCCCCTCAAATCCAAGTCTAACAATTTTCCAATGTCACTAGGACCTACAGTCTGTTGATCCTACCACCTTTTTACTGTCCATCACCAATCTCATGTCCTCACTTCTATAATTATCCATCACTCCCTTCCATATACTCTCAGCTCTCCTGATACTCTCTCTCCCTTTTTCCTACTTGCCTCACAGAATCACATTCCTGGTTAAATCCAACTCCTTGCCTTCACATCCCTATACCATGCAAGTAGGCATGGCTGAAGAAAAATATAAAGCTGTCCTGTTAACCCTTTAAATTCATGACTGCAAATTTTAGGCCCTTATTGAGCCTAAATTTAGGCCCCTAGTGAGCAGGCCTTACTTAATGCCACCCTATAATCTGACTACATACTCAAGTCCATTCACTCTCCTTGACAACAATTTCAAAACTTCTCCCATTTTCCTTAAACCATCTTCCATCCTCCCTCTCAGCTGGTGATCCAGCTTCTTATTTCATTGGGGAAAAAGGAGCAATTGGAAAAGAACATCCACAAGCTCCCACCTCCTCATCGCCCTCCTCCCTGCACCCATCCCCACAGCTGCCTCTTCTTCTGCTGCTCTGCAGGAACCACCCGGCTGCTAGCTAAGGCTAGCCCCCCATTTGTGCGCTAAATCCTATCCTTTCTCTCCTACTCAAGGACATCACACCAGCAACTGTCTCTTTTTTCAATGGATCATTCTCATCAGAAAACAAACAAGCTATAATATCTTTCATCTAAAGAGAAAAATTCTTGACCCCACTTCCCCCTCCAGCTATCACCCCCATATCTCTGCTTCCCTTTATAGCGAAACTCCTCAAAAGATTTGTTTCTTCTCATTGCCACCATTTTTTCTGCTCTAAATTATTTTTCCATCCACTCCAATCAAATTTTCACACCTACCACTCCCCCTAAATTGCTTTTATTGAGGTTACCAATGACCTCCATGTTCCTAATTCTAATGGGCAATGATGACAGCCCATATGGCATCTTTGTATGAATTTTAAATAGCCACCCATTCTTCAGCCCAGACTCATCCCCATACCAGGGTGTCAGGGAGATTTGGGGTACGGTTACCCTCTGTGCAGTTAACAACCTGTACAACTATACATGCTGTTCCTGGTCAATTTTCAGGCCTCATCTTACTTGAGCCATCAGCAGCAATTGACACAGTTAATCATTCCCTCATCCTTAAAACACTTTCTGCACTGGCCTTCTACAACACAGCTCTCTGTCCTGCCCCTACCTCAATGCCTCCCATTCTCAACCTCCTTTGCTGGATCTTCCTATGTCCCTCACCTCTAAATATGGGAGGGGCCCAGAACCAAGTCCTTGGCCCTCTTCTCTATCTACTTTCACTCACTAGATAATTTTGTCCAGGTTCCTGGCTCTAAATAACATCTATACAATGATGATTCCCAAATGAAATCTCCAGCCTAGAGTCAGGCTGCTAAGATTGAAATTCTGGCTCCATCATTTATTTGCAAGGCACCTTTGGGCAAATCACTTAATCTTGCTGACCTTCAGTTGGCTCATCTGTAAAACAGGAATGATAACAGTACTTATCAAGTTGTGGTGAAATTAGGTGAAATAATGCAGGTCGAGTTCTTAGCCCAGTGTTGGCATATAATATGTACTCAATAAACATTAGCTGTTATCATCCTCCTCTTCAACATCAATCCAGCCAGTAAGTGGTAAAGCCAGGATTTCAATTCCAGCCAACAAGACTTAATGCCAGGTTTCTTTGGGTCAAAAGCTGGAGCTCTTTTACCTTATCATTCTGCCTTAGCAAGAGCTTCCAGCAAGAGATGGTGGCACCTAGGCCTGCCCTACAGCCCTAGGTCACATATCACTATATTTATCAGATGACTACCAGGATACCTTTAGCTTCCCAACTTAGTCCATTCTTTTGGTACATCTCTAGGTGAGAGTTTCTCCCTGGATACTTCTTTATTTTTCAAAGGAATGCCAACACTGCTCTCCCCTTCTCACTCATGACAGTCTTATTCTTACTCTCATCCCATCAATAAAAAAATACATTTATTGAGACACTACTAGGTGGTAGGTAATGTGCCTGGCTCTGGCTATACAGCAATGATGAAGACATACTCCCTGCCCTACAAGAGTTCATAGTCTAGTTGAGGGAGCTAACAGATAAAGGGATAACATCAGTGCAGGAAAAGACCATGAAAGACAGTGATGTCAGCATCATGGCGGAGTGAGCTTCCCCTATTGAACTCGCCCCCTCTAAGACACAACAAAAAAGACATTCATATTCCAACAGAAGCTATTCACACAACACAGGGGATGTCTGAGGCACCCAGGCAGCCATACACCCAAGGACTGAGGTGCTGGAATCTCCAGAGTAAGTGGAAGGAGGTAAGAGGAGCTCCCTTCCTTCCCCAAGGACTGCGACCCAGAGACCGAGACCATGCGGCTCTCAGAGGAGGGGGAGGGGCGGCTCGCTGTGTGAAAAATGGTGCTCTCCAAGACCCCTCACAGCCCAAGGGGATCCCCCTATGGAGGGAGCGGAACTGTTGCGAGGGTAGTTTCAACAAGCTAGCCCCTCAGGAGAGCAGAGAGCAACAGCAAGGGGAGAAACCTCTGAGATCTGGGAGGCAAAAGTAAGCGCTCCTCCCTCACCCAGCCCACCTGACTGGTACTTCAGCACAGCAGCGCTTCAGCTCAGCCCCGTCCCCAGAGGCAGCGGCCCCAAGGTGCCCGGCCTGACCAGCAGTGGGGCAAGCCTGCACCCCCACACCAGACGCAGTGGCAGCTCAGTCCCCACCACGCCACAGCCCCAGCTGCTCCAGCTGGACCAAGCCATGGCCCCAGCTTCCCCGGTTCCACCATGCCACAGCCCCGGCTCTTTCAGCTGGAATGTGCCCCTCCCCCAGCTCTTTTGGCTTGACTGCCCCCCTCTCCCCCCAGCTCCAGCTGCTTTGGCTTAGCCTATACGCAGGCTCCAGCTGACTTAGCACCAGCAACTTTGGCCCACCACACTCAAGTTCCAGCTTCTTTGGCCCAGTGGCACTCCAATTCCTCATTCTTCGGCCCAGCACACTCCAGTTCCAGCTTCTTCAGCCCAGCACACTCCAGTTCCAGCTTCATTGGCCCCGCAGTGCTCCAGCTCCTCCTTCTTTGGCCCAGCACACTCCAGTTACAGCTTCTTTGGCCCAGTGCGCTCCAGCTCTCCCTTCTTTGGCCCAGCACACTCCAGTTCCAGCTTCTTCAGCCCAGCAGTGCACCAGCATTTCCTTCTTCGGCCCAGTGCACTCCAGTTCCAGCTTCTTTGGCCCAGCAGCACTTCAGCTGCAGCTACTTCAACCCACCCACACCCGAGTCCCAGCTGCTTCAGACTAGCTGCACTCCAGCTCCAGCTGTTTCCATGCTTCCCCCCAGCAGCCTCCAATCAGCCACACTGCAGATCAGCCAGGGGCTGACAAGAGTGCCCATGGATTGAGGCAGGCCAGAATACACAGCCCTTGACCCCCACCCAGCGGCAGCAAGAGGAAACTGTGACCATATATTTTCACTATGAGGAAAGGTAAGCCAACACCAACAGGCACCATGCAAAAATATATTAAATCTCCAGACCAAAAGGAAAATGACAAGCACCCAGAAGTCAACCCAGAAAGCACAGAAATGTATATCCTTAACGACAGAGAATTCAAAATAGCCATCATAAAAAAGCTTAATGAAATACAAGAAAACACAGACAATTCAGTGAAATCAGGAGTTTCTTCACAAAAGAGATTGAAACTATTAAAAAAAACACCAATCAGAAATCTTAGAGATGAAAAACACAATAGAGGAGATAAAGACAAATATGGAAGCCTTAAGCACCAGAGCTGACAATATGGAGGAAAGAATTAGCAATATTGAGGACAGCAATGCAGAAATGGTCCAGATGGAGGGGAAAGAGAACTAAGACAAAAAAGAAATGAAGAAACCTTCCGAGAAATATCCGACTCAATTAGGAAATCCAACATAAGGATTACATGTATTCCAGAGGGAGAAGAGAGGGAAAAAGGAGCAGAGAACCTGTTTAAAGAAATAATATCTGAGAACTTCCCAAACCTGGGGAAGGAGCTGGAAATACCAGTGAATGAAATCAATAGATCTCCTAAACATATCAACACGAAAAGACCCTCTCCAAGGCATATAGTAGGAAAGCTGGTAAAAGTCAATGACAAAGAAAAAATATTAAAGGCAACTAGACAAAAAAAAATAACATACAAAGGATTTCCTATCAGGCTCTCAGCCAATTTCTCGACAGAAACTTTACAGTCCAGGAGAGAGTGGAACGATATATTCAAAATTCTAAAGGACAAAAACTTTCAGCCAAGAATACTCTATCCAGCAAAAATATCCTTCAGATATGATGGAGAAATAATAACTATCCCAGATAAACAAAAACTCAGGGAGTTCATTGCCACAAGACCCCCACTACAAGAAGTGCTCAAGAAGACCCTCATCCCTGAGGAAAAAAAGAGAAAGGGGATTCAAAGTTTTGAACGAGGAGGAAAATAGGTCGTCAAAACCAGAATAATTGCAGTGCTCTATCAAAATAGATTAGCAAATGCTTAATTATAAAACCAAAGATCAAGGGAAGGTAAGCACCAAGCATAAATATAACCTCATCATGTTAAACACAAACTCACAACACAAGAAGGAATAAGATGTGACAACAATAACATAGAAGGGGAAGAGGAAAGGGGTCGAATGGACTAAGTGTAAGGGAATAAGAGGCCATCAAAAAATGGACTATCACATTAACAAAATTTTTATACAAACCTCATGGTAACCACTAACCAAATAATCAGAACAGAATCACACACAATAAAGAAAGAGAAAACTCAGAGAACCCCCATACAGAACTACCAAACTAAGTTGGTAGTCCGAAACACATGGGATGAGAAACAAAAGAAATGCAAAAGACCCGGAAAAAGAGTGATAAAATAACAACAACAAGCCCCCATATATCAATAATTACCCTAAATGTAAATGGACTGAACTTTCCAATCAAAAGACGCAGAGTGGTGGGATGGATTAAAAAACAAGACCCAACAATATGCTGCCTCCAGGAAACACAGCTCTAAAGACAAACACAGGCTCAGAGTGAAAGGATGGAAGACAATACTCCAAGCTAAGGGCAAACAAAAGAAAGCACGTGTTGCCATACTTATATCAGACAAAGTTGACTTCAAGATAAAACAGGTAATGAGAGACAAAGAGGGGCATTATATAATGATAAAAGAGACACTCCAATAAGACATATCACTTTTAAATATATATGCACCCAATACAGGAGCACCAAGGTACATAAAGAAACTATTAACAAACCTAAAATGAGATATTAACAACAACACAATAATACTAGGGGATCTTAACACCCCACTCTCATCAATGGACAGATCATCCAGACAGAAAATAAATAAGGAAAGAATGGACCTAAATGAAAAACTAGATGAGATGGACTTAATAGACATATACACAGCACTCCATCCAAACACAGCAGATTACACATTCTTCTCAAGCGTGCATGGAACATTCTCAGGAATAGACCATATGTTGGTAAACAAGGGATGCTTATACAAATTTAAGAAGATTGAAATCATAAAAAGCATCTTTTCAGACCATAATGCCATGAAGTTAGAAATCAACTACAAGGAAAAAACTGGGAAAGTGACAAAGCTGTGGAGACTCAACAACATGCTACTAAACCACCAACGGATCATTGATGAAATTAAAGGATAAATCAAAGTATATCTGGAGACAAATGAAAATGAAAATGCACAGTACCAACTCATATGGGATGCAGCAAAAGCGGTCCTGAGAGGGAAACTCGTAGCAATACAGGCCCACCTTAACAAATAAGAAAAAGCCCAAATAAGTAACCTCAAACTAGACCTAACAGAATTAGAAAAAGAAGAACAAACTAAGCATAAAGTCAGCAGAAGGAGGGAAATAATAAAAATCAGAGCAGAAATAAATGAAATTGAAATCAAAAAAACAGTAGAAAGGATCAATGAAACAAAGAGCTGCTTCTTTGAGCAGATAAATAAAATTGACAAACCCTTAGCCAGACTCATCAAGAAAAAAAGAGAGAAGGCTCAAATCAATAAAATTAGAAATGAAAAAGTAGAAATTACAACAGATACCACAGAAATACAACAGATTATAAGAGGATACTATGAAAAACTATATGCCAACAAATTGGACAATCTAGAAGAAATGGATAAATTCCTAGACTCATACAACCTCCCAAAACTGAATCAAGAAGAAATAGAGAACATGAATAGACCGATTACAAGAGATTGAAACAGTAATCAAAAACCTCCCAAAAAATAAAAGTCCAGGACCAGATGGCTTCTCTGGAGAATTTTACCAAACATTCAAAGAATACTTAATACCTATCCTTCTCAAACTATTCCAAAAAATAGAGAAAGATGGAACACTTCCCAACACATTCTATGAGGCCAACATCACCCTGATACCAAAGCCAGGCAAAGACAATACTAAGAAGGAAAACTACAGACCAATATCCCTGATGAACATAGATGCAAAAATCCTCAACAAAATATTGGCAAACCGAATACAGCAATACATTAAAAAGATCATACACCATGATCAAGTGGGATTTATACCAGGGACACAGGGATGGTTCAACATCTGCAAATCAATGTGATACATACACCACATTAACAAAACGAGGAATAAAAACCATAAGATCATCTCAATAAGATGCAGAGAAGGCTTTTGACAAGATCCAACATCCATTTATGACAAAAACTCTCAACAAAATGGGTATAGAAGGAAAGTATCTTAACATAATAAAGGCCATATATGACAAATCCACAGCCAACATCATACTCAATGGGGAAAAACTGAAAGCCATCCCTCTGAAAACAGGGACAAGACAAGGGTTCACACTCTCGCCACTCTTATTCAACACAGTACTGGAGGTTCTGGCCAGAGAAATTAGGCCAGAAAAAGGAATAAAAGGAATCCAAATAGGCAAAGAAGAAGTGAAACTCTCACTGTTTGGCGATGACAAGATCTTATATATAGAAAACCCTAAAGAATCCATTGGAAAACTATTAGGAATAATCAACAACTACAGCCAAGTGGTAGGGTACAAAATCAACTTACAGAAATCAGTTGCATTTCTATATACCAACAACGAACTAACAGAAAGAAAACTCAAGAAGACAATCCCATTTACAATTGCCACAAAAAGAATAAAATATCTAGGAGGAAATTTAACCAAGGAAGTGAAAGACCTATACAATGAAAACTATAAGACATTATTGAGCAAAATCAATGATGACATAAATAAATTGCAAAATATTCCATGCACTTGGATTGGAAGAATAAACATAGTTAAAATGTCCATACTACCTAAAGCAATCTACAGATTCAATGCAATCCCAATCAGAATCCCAAGGACATTCTTCAGAGAAATAGAACAAAGAATACTAACACTCATATGGGGCAACAAAAGACCCCGTATAGCTAACGCAATCCTGAAAAAGAAGAACAAGGCTGGAGGCACCACAATCCCTGACTTCAAAACATACTACAAAAAGATAGTAATTAAAACAGCATGGTACTGATACAAAAACAGACACACAGATCAATGGAACAGAATTGAAAGTCCAGAAATAAAACCTCATATCTATGGGCAGCTAATCTTTGACAAAGGAGGTAAGGACATACAGTGGAGAAAGGAAAGACTCTTCAATAAATGGTGCTGGGAAAACTGGACAGCCACTTGCAAAAGAATGAAAGTAGACTATGTTCTCTCACCACACACAAAAATTAACTCAAAATGGATCAAAGAGGTGAAGGTGAGACCTGAAACTACAAAAGTCCGGGAGGAAAATATAGGCAGTACACTACTCGCCATCAGCCATAAAAGGATCTTCTTGAATTCCATGTCTACTCAGACAAGGGAAACAAAAGAAACAATAAACAAGTGGGACTTCATCAGATTAAAGAGCTTCTACAAGGCAAATGAAACCAGGATCAAAATGGATAGGAAACCCACCAGATGGGAAAAAATATTTGCAAACCATATATCTGACAAGGGATTAATCTCCACAATATATAAAGAACTCACACAACTGAATAACAAAAAAACAAACAACCCAATCAAAAAATGGGCAGAGGAAATGAACAGACACTTCTCCAAAGAAGATATACAGATGGCCAATAGGCACATGAAAAGATGCTCAACATCACTAGTCATCAGGGAAATGCAAATCAAAACCACACTAAGATATAACCTTACACCCGTTAGAATGGCTATAATCACCAAGACAAAAAGCAACAAATGCTGGAGAGGCTGTGGAGAAATGGGAACCCTAATCCACTGCTGGTGGGAATGCAAACTGTTGCAGACTCTATGGAAAACAGTGTGGAGATTCCTCAAAAAATTAAAACTAGAAATACCTTATGATCTAGCTATCCCACTACTGGGTATCGACCCAACGAACCTGAAATCAATAATCCAAAGAGGCGTATGCACCCCTATGTTCTTTGCAGCATTATTCACTATAGCCAAGACATGGAAGCAACCCAAGTGTCCCTCGACTGATGAATGGATAAAGAAGATGTGGTATATATATATAACATGGAATACTACTCAGCCATAAAAAAAAGACAAAATCGTCCCATTTGCAAAAACATGGATGGACCTGGAGGGTATTATGTTAAGTGAAATAAGCCAGAAAGAGAAAGGCAAACAGGGCATGATTTCACTCATATGTGGAAGATAAACCAACATACGCACAGATAGAACTGTTTGGTGGTTACCAGGGGCTAGGGGGGTGGAGGGGATGGGCACAAGTTGTGGAGGGATGCACTTATATGGTGACTGATAAACAATAATGTACAACAAAAATGTCACAATAAAAAAAATTTTAAAAAAAGACCATGGAAGGCCCTGTAGATCAAGTAATGGATATAGTTTGATTTTTCTTTTAAAGTGAGGGAGAGTCCTGTATGATGCACAGTTGTGTAGAGCTCCTGCTGGAGGCTATGTGTAGGAGATGCTAATAGAGGCAGAGAGACCAGTTAGGGACTGGCAATAGCAATGTCTAAATGAAGTTTAAGGCAGAGGCAGTGAGAGAAGAGAGGATGGACAGATTTGAGAGAAGGTAAAGAAGTTGAATCACCAGGACTACGTAATTGATTAGATAAAGGGTATGCAGAGGAAGAAGAGGAAAGAAGTCAAAGTTGATCCCTAGGCTGATGACCTAGGTGTCTGGTGGGGCATTGGGGATTCACCCTAAGTTGGGGCTTACAGTCAAGGGAGCAGATTGGAGGAGGTGGGGTACAAGAAAAGAAGTTGGGGAGCCGGCCCAGTGGTGTAGTGGTTGAGTTCACACGTTCCACTTTGGTAGCCCGGGGTTCACGGGTTCAGATTCCAGGCATGGACCTACACACCGCTCACCAAGCCATGTTGTGGTGGTGTCCCACATACAAAAAAATAGAGGAAGATGGGCACAGATGTTAGCTCAGGGACAATCTTCCTCAAGCAAAAAGTGAATCAGTGACAGACATTATCTCAGGGCCAATCTCCCTCATCAAAAAAAAAAAAAAAAAAGAAAAGAACCTGGGGCCACACTGAGTTTGTGAAACCAGTGTGATGGCCTGGCAGAGATGCTCATAAATCACTGAGAAGGTGGGTCTGGATCTCATGGAGACTGGAGAAGATGAGAAGAGTTGAAAGTCAGGATACACATGTCTAACTGTACATTATAAAATATACACATATAGGAGATTTCTCAAAAAAGTAAATAAAAATTTATAAAATAGAAATACCATATGATCCAGTTATTCCACTTCTGGGTATTTATCCAAAGAACATAAAAATACTAATTCAAAAAATATATGCACCCCTATGTACATTGCAACATTATTCACAATAGTCAAGAATTGGAAGTAACCCAAGTGTCCATCAATGGATGAATGGATAAAGAAGATGTGGTATATATACACAATGGAATACTGCTCAGCCATTAAAAAGATAAAATCATGCCATTTGCGACAACATGGATGGACCTTGAGGGTATTATGCTAAGTGAAATATGGCAGACGGAGAAAGACAAATACCGCATGATTTCACTCATGTGGAAGATAAAAAACAAACAAACTGGGCCAGCCCCGTGGCTTAGCGGTTAAGTGCATGCGCTCTGCTGCTGGCGGCCCGGGTTCGGATCCCGGGCGCGCACCGACGCACCGCTTCTCCGGCCATGCTGAGGCGGCATCCCACATACAGCAACTAGAAGCATGTGCAACTATGACATACAACTATCTACTGGGACTTTGGGGAGAAAAAAGGGAAAAAAAGGAGGAGGATTGGCAATAGATGTTAGCTCAAGCCGGTCTTCCTCAGCAAAAAGAGGAGGATTAGCACGGATGTTAGCTCAGGGCTGATCTTCCTCACAAAAAAACAAACAAACAAACAAACACATAGATACACAGAACAGATTGGTGGTTACCAGAGAGGAAGGGGGGAGGGGAAGGGCGAAAGGTGTAAAGGTGCACATGTGTACAGTGACGGATGGAAAGTAGACTTTGGATGGTGAACAGGATGCAGTCTATACAGAAGCTGAAATATAATGATGTACACCTGAAATTTACACAATGTTAGAAACCAGTGTGACTTCAATAAAATAAAAAAATAAAATAAAATAGATATATATAAATGCACATTATAAAACACAAGCATGGAAATGTAAAAGGATGAAATCCTAAAATGCACAGAAATGCTAATAATTTATTTATGTCCCCAGTGGGACATCTCACGCACCCCACTTCACAGACCCCTGGTCCACAGTACTTTTTCAAGAAGAGTGAATGTTTGGAAAGAGATGGAAGCCACAACTCACGGGCCAGGATCAATGGAGAGAAATAACTGTAAAGAATGGGAGAGATTTAAACATATTTATAGACTGAGGGAAGGAGCCAGTGGAAAGGGAGAGGCTGAAGAAGCAAGAGAGGCAGGAGGCACTGGATGGTGAGAGGTCCTGAAGAAGGCAGGAGAGGATGGGACCCCAAACACAGAGAGCAGGGTTAGCTTTGGGCTCCGGGATGTGAGGAGGGAAGAACAAGCTGAAGTGAGAGTAACTGTACAACAGAGGGGCATGCTGGAAATCGAGGAAGCTCCCAACTTAGGAGCTCACACTACACGGCGGGAGGCTTGGTATTACCAAAAGTGTCTAGGGGGATGACGAGGTGCAAAGTGAGGATAGGTGGTTACAAAGAAAGGACCCTGGTCTCAGCTCAGCCCCAGACTGCAGCCTCTCAAAAGAAATGAGGGAATCGGAAAAGATAATTGCTATGGTCTGAATGTTTGTGCCCCCCGACAAATTCATATGTTAAATCCTAACACCGATGTGATGGTATTAGGAGGTGGGGCCTTTGGGAGGTGCTTAGGTCATGAGGGCAGAGCCCTCGTGAATGGGATCAGTGCCCTTATAAAAGAGGCCCCAAAGAGCTCCCTAACCCCTTCTGCCATGTGAGGACACAAGAAGTCTGTGACCCAGAAAAGGGCCCTCCCTTGACCACACTGGCACCCTGATCTCGAATTCCCAGCCTCCAGAACTGTGAGAAATAGATTTCTGTTGTTTATAAGTGACACAGTCTATGGTATTTTGTTATAGCAAAATATATAGCCTGAACAGACAAAAACAATAATCCACCTTCCTTAGAGGGGAAAGGATGTAACCCACTGTTACTTCTGCCTTTGGTAATGTTCCTGCCAACCAAATTTGGCTTTGAAACACTTTATCTTCATTAACTGACCACGGACTTTTACTATGGTCTACTCTGCCACAAACTCCTTGGAACTAAATACCACTTGTTAGAGGAGCCACAAACGGAATGCCCACAACCTAAAATAAACCACAGTACATTCACAGAACAAATACCATGCTGCCATTAAAAACAACAAGGTGCCATAAAGAAATACTCTGCCAGATCCAGAATGTGGAACATTCTACAAAATAAGTGGCCCGGACTCATCAAAATTTCAATGGCATCAATGAGGAAGGTGGGGGAACTCTTCCTAGATTTTAAAAAATTAAAAGTGAAGAGATAGATCAAAAGCTATCTTGAAACGTAACCTCATGTTTTAAACAAGTTAAAGAAGACATTCCTGGGACAATTGGGGAAATTTGAATATAAACTGATTATTACATAAAGTAGATGATATTATAGAATTGTTGATAATTTTCTTAAGTGTGATAACAGTATTGTGGTTGGACAAGAGAATGTTCTTATTCTTAGGAGCTGCAGGTTGAAGTTTAGAACTGAAGTGTCAAGAAGTCTGCAACTGTCTTGGAAATGATTCAG
Source organism: Ceratotherium simum simum (assembly GCF_057802395.1). Classification (NCBI taxonomy): domain Eukaryota; kingdom Metazoa; phylum Chordata; class Mammalia; order Perissodactyla; family Rhinocerotidae; genus Ceratotherium; species Ceratotherium simum. The sequence goes on from NC_141940.1 coordinate 37,931,068, forward strand.
CAAACTCACATAGAGAGATAGAGGTAAAAAGCGAATATGGAAAAATGTTAATTGTTGAATCTAGCTGGAGGGTATAGAGTCATCCACTATATACTATTACTATACTAATAGTACTATTAGTATACTAATAATATACTATTATTTCAACTCTTCAGTATGTTTGAAAATTTTTATAATAAAAAGTTGGGAAATTTTTAAAATTTAAATAAATTTAAATGAGGTAAATCTGTATGAACTAATATGGCAAAATCCTGAAAGAAAAAACAAGATGCATTCATTTTGGAGAACAATTTGTCAATATTTATGAAAATTTTTAAATATCCGTTCACTTTGACTCACTAATTTTACTTCTAGGAACTTATCTAACAGAGATACTTGCACGCAGCATGAAGATATGCATATAAAGATGTTCACTGCAGCACTATTTGTAATTAAAAAAAAGGAACCTAAATGTCCATTAGTAGGAGAGTCATCAAAAAATACTCTGGAAGTCTATGCAACCTTTTATTAAAAAAAAGAAGTATAACCATTTGTAGGTAAAACTGAACAAATCTATAGTGTAAAAAGCATGATCCTTTTTGTAGAACAAGAAGGGCAAATTAGTATTTGTACTTTTAGATGCATGTAAATGCATAGAAAAAGGACTGGGATGATACTTACCAAACTGGGCAGGGGAACAGGATTGGGAAGGAAAGGTTGAGCCAGGGAAGGGGAGAGTTGACTTTGGATTCTAGATACTTGTATAGTTGGATTTTTACAACAAATGAATGTCTTCATTTACTAATCGTGTAGCTAAAAGTTTTTAATAGTCGAAGAAACAGGTCAAAAAAAGAATGTACCAACCTGTTAGCAATAATTATCTCTACAGAGTAGGTGGGAGAACTTTCATGTTATATTCCTCATATCTGTATACTGCAGGAATCCTCAACCAAGAGGATGTTTTAAGCAAATAAGGATGATCAGTGTGATTTTTTTCCAGTTTTTCAAAACACGCTCTCAGAGTACCTGAGCGTGTAAAGAAAATAACACATTAAGGGGGGTCTATAGGCCCCCCAAATCCTTTGTTCTCATTGTATCTTCCCTGTGACCCCATTCACACTCCTAGTAAGGACAGATGTCCACGGCTCTACCAGGCACATGGTATTCCATCTCATTCTCATGGTCTGATGTGGAGAGAGGGAGTGGTGAGTGACTGCGGTTGGGGGGAGACTGGTCCTTCCTTTTGGAGTCCAAACCCTATCAGGGCTACTTCTGACTTCCTCCTTGGTGCTCAGAGCCCTTGAGAGCGCAGGAAAACAGAATTGTGGTTGTCAGGTGGCTGCCCCCAGCCAGCTCCCTAATGTCAAACAAAATATTTTGAGCCCATGAAAGTTGTTGTTTGCTCTGGTGGCGCAACTATTTGTGCAAGTGTATTTCCCGGTGTGAAAGATGTAGCAGCCCAGACCTGCCTGCCTAGGCCAAACAAACCCACAAAACTTTACTGAGTGGCAATTTGGGGTCAGTCAGCCACTGGATATGCTGCAAGGACTCACTATTTCCTTTGATCAAGAGGAAAATGAAACCTCCTAGCTCCTCTCCTCTCACCTCTAACAGATTCAGGAGCTACTGCCTGTCATCCTGGGGAACCACAAAGTGCCATTCTTTAGTACTGTTGCTGGTATCAAAAGTTATTTCTGAAAAGGCAGGAAAGAAAGCTCTTAGGTGTTTGGACCACCTAATAATAATAATAACAGTAAGAGCTAACCTTTGAGTATTCCTAGGGGATATGTCATAACTAAGTCTGCTGCATCATCCTGAGCTATAATGAGGAGGAGAAGGGGGAGGAGGATGAAGATAATGATGATCATAATGGCTTATACTTACTGACTCTTAGGGGCTGAATTATGCCCCCTATTCATCTGTTGAAGTCCTAACCCCCAGTACCTCAGAATGTGACTGTATTTGGAGATAGGGCCTTTCAAGAGGAGCTTAAGACAAAATGAGGTCCTATGGGTGGGCCCTAATCTAATATGCCTGGTGCCCTTACAATAAGAGGAGATCAGCACACAGAAAGACACAGGGGAAAGACCATGTGAACACACTGGAAGAAGATAGCCATCTACAAGCCAAAGAGAAAGGCCCTCAGAAGAAACTAACACTGTTGACACCTTGCTCTTAGATTTCTAGCCTCCAAAACTGGGAGGAAGTAAGTTTCTATTGTTTAAAGCACCCAGTCTGTGATATGTGTTATGACAGCCTGAGCAAACTAATATACTGGCCAACCATATAATATGAGCCAGGCCCTGTACTAAGCACTTTACGACTATTAATTCCTTTCATCTTCATAACACACTTATGAGATAGCTCCTATTGTTATTCTCCAACTTTAAGATGAGGAAATTGAGGCACAGAGAGGTCTTCCATAATCACAAAATACTGGAAACAACCAAATTTCCATCGCAAGGAGAATGGAGAAAGACACTGTGGTATATTTATATAATGGAATGTTATACCACAGTGGATGCAACTATAGTTATACTCACTAATGGGGATGAATCTTTGTAACATAATGTTGAATAAAATAAGCAAATCCCAGAAGTCTACATACAACATAATACCCTTTTTATAAGGGTCAGAAAGCAACTAGAATTAAATAATGTCTTATTTAGGAATATATATATCTGTGCATATGAGAGAGATAAAACTTTTTAAAAAGAGCAAAGGAATAATAACCAAAATCCAGGCTAGTGGTTCCATCAGGGTGGGTAGGGAGGTAGGGAGCAGGATGGGGGAAGCATATAGGCTTACGTCTCTAAGTTATTATCCATACGGCTAGTTCTTGGGTTGGGTTCATAGTTGTTTATGATATTACCCATGAATAAATAAATGCACTCATGAATAAAATTAAAGCAGGCCATGCATGGAGTAATGGTGCAGTCTGTTATGAATTGAGGATTATAAATATTATTACCCCAATTGTGTGCACTCAAGGTCTGTTTAAAAAGGAAACGGGGGGTGGCCCAGTGGCATAGTGGTTAAGTTTGCACACTCCACTTCAGCAGCCCATGGTTCATGGGTTCGGATCCCGGGCACGGACCTACACACCACTCATCAAGCCATGATGTGGTGGCATCCCACGTACAAAATAGAGGAAGATGGGCACAGATGCTAGCTCAGGGCGAATCTTCCTCAGCAAAAAGAGGAAGATTGGCAACAAATGTTAGCTCAGGGCTAATCTTCCTCACCAATAAATAAATAAACAAACAAACAAACAAATAAATAAATAAAAAGGAAAAGGGGTGGGGGTTCAATGAACTAACCTGCCCAAGCTCTCAAGGCTTATTAAATGGCTGAGCAAAGATGTGAACCCAGATAACCTGGCTCCAGAATGCATGATCTTAACCACAGTTGTCTGTTCTATACTCCAGGCTGTTTCCCTCATGGAAAAGAAGTAGGATCTACTATGAAATCTGAAGGCCCTACCCTATTGAGCTACCATGATATAGGCACCAGCCATCAAAGTGAACCAATGCGGATCTGAAGTCACTAGATCCAGATTTACTACTTCTTCACACTGAGCCAAAGCTCAAATTTTGTGTGTAAAAAGGAGAGAAGCTTTGAGTACACAAGAAGGTACGTCAGGACTTAGAAGTCCAGTCCTGAACACATTATTTGACTTTTTACTCAAGGAGGGAAGATAAATATTTGTGTGGCTCTCTCCACAGGAGAAAGGTTAATGACAGGGATTGTTCAAAAGGCCTACAAGGAACCAGGGCAGCTGCAAGTCAAAAGACAATCAGCTTGTTTGAGGAGGCCAAACTGCACCTGCAGATTGACTTACCCAGGGCTGGGCTTCTTGCTTAGGTGGCATGGCAAGGGACTCCATGAAAGCCTTTTGCACCACTGACAGGACCAAGTCATCATTCTCCCCTGCCTTGGGTTACAGATTCCACCAAGCAAATGTAAGCCATGTAGAATGGGAGGTATGAGAGGAAAGGTACTAAACTCCCACGCCTTCATCAGCCCAGGCAGTCTGTGATACTATCCATCTATATTTTAGCGCCTTCAAAGGACTTGAGCATCAGATGGCTTGAAATAAGGCCAACCCCACACTAGCACTAGAGCAAAGGGACAAAAAGCATCTGAGATGTGGCTCTCAGACCAGTCAAAGGAGCTCAAGGGAACTCAGTCCTCAGCCCACCACCCCCTACCAATCGAGCAGGGAGTCTAGTCCATCTCCTACTCCTTGGAGGCCCTTACTTAAAGGCAACCAGTGGGCCAGGCAGCCATTTGTAAGGCATGCCTCCCTACCCTGCTGTCTCCAACATCTCCCCCTAACAAGGCCCATCACCTCTGCTATAAACTGGACCAAAGTTCATGAATCCCTAAATCAAGGGAAGGCAAATGTCACACGACCCCTTGATGCCACCAGAGATGGTACTTGACCACCTCCTGACATGAGCAGACTCTGCTCACTTCTCTTTCTACTTCTTTTCTTTTCTTCTCTTCTGTTTAACTCTCCCATTCTCTATCTCTTCCCAGGCTCCAAGCCTGCTCCCAGGTTTTCTATCACCACTGGAGGATGATACACTTAGACTTGCAGCAGCTCCTGGCTAATCCAACACACAGAGAATGTACAGAATCTTTATTTTCATCACAGATTTTTAGAGAAAGAATCTTCTTTGGACCCACTGGGATGGGGTCCAGCATTGTGTATTTTAATAAAGCTCCCTAAGGTAATCTGGATGCAGGAGTGCTTAACTTATACTTGGAAAAATACTACAGTAGAGAAGGCTCCAAAAGTCTAAGGAGTAGGTACGGAACTCAGAATATTTTCTCAGAAATGACAGGCAGTTGCCAGGAAAATGTACTGATAAGGATAATGATGTGACGAGTGTTAAAAACAACAATAATGATAACAATAACAGCAATAATAATTAATAATTGCTAGTACATAGCACTTCTCTGTCAGGCATTGTCTTAAATACTTGATATGTATTAACTAATCCTTACAACAACTTCATAAAATAGGTTCTATAATCTCCCTTTTACTAATGAGGGAATTGAGATACAGAGAAGTTAAGTAACTAGCGCAAGGATGTAAGCCAGGTAGTCTGACTTGAGTCCATGTTCTTAACTGTTGAACCACACTATCCTCCACGTGTATTGAAGCCCTTTACAGTACAGAGGGAGCCCTTGACTTTGAAAGTTGATTTACAAATGACTCAGATCCGTGAAGATCTGACCCCCAGCTATTGAAATATTGTCTTCTCTTATCCACCCCCACCATGTGAGTCCAGACATGGAATGTTCTAATTATACTGCCATGGGAACAGATCAATACTGGAATCTACCTCCATGATTCCCCAGACACCAACCCATTCATTCATTCAGGCAGTCAATATTTATTGAGCATCTATTATGTGCCAACCATTATGAAGAAGATACAAATGGTCCCTGCCTTCATGCACTTTACAGTCTTACACTCAGATCACTCCAAATTTCTAGGGTTTAGAAGGGCTCAGAAATCAGACGATGGTTTAAATCAGTGTTCCAAGGTCTCATGACCACTAATATTAATGTTTTGTTAGCTACATGATGGGTTAAATGGGCTTTCTGATACTTCATAGAACTTAAGACAACAGTAGACAGACACATAATAGGTATTTATCAACTTAGAGATATTCCAAGAAGCACAGAAAACAGACAGATGGCCGAACCAATGAATAGAATTAGAATGTCCTTCTGACTGCCCCCAACAGTAAGGGTACAGCCATAAAAGGGTTGGAAAACAAGACCCAGACTTCCATTCTTGGTAATAACCAAGGCTAGTACTTAAAGCGATCCCCCACTTAAAATATCCAAAAGTCCTGGATAAAATATTTTTAAGTTGTTTTTAAAAAATCTATGAGCTGTCATGTATGCAAGGAATCTTCTGGCCAGAGACTGAGCGAAGGTAGGAACCTGGAGAAATAAGGGGGACATTACATCACCCAGTTTTTACCAAAAGGAGATTTGCCAAGCCAGTTGAATTTGAGCTTTGATTTTTCATAGCCTAGTGGGGCACCAGGAATGTGAGACAAAGGCCAAGATTTTCCAAAGAGTCTAATGGGAGATAAGCTTCATAAAGCTGGAACCCCAAAATGCTACATTTCAGTGTAAAGGTGTACTAGAAATACAAAGTACTCTACCTCTAGAATGGTAAAGAAAATTCAGTCTCAAATCTTAACACTGACTTGGAGTAGTAGGGGAGGGAACTAGTAATCTCTACTACAAACTTGGAACCACAAGCCAGCCCTCACATGGGTTTGCTGCCTAAACTTACACTACTTGGGTAATACAAAAACATTTTAGGTTGAGAATTTTATTTAGCATGATTTCAGACCAGTAGCCCTCAAGTACCTGGGAAGAACAAAGACAAATCCTCTCTAGAGGAATCCAGGACTCAAAAAACTCCCACAAATAAAATCTCAAGGAAAATAAGCAACACACAAGTAAAATAAGAAAAACAATAACATTTAAACAAAACCTAAACAAAAAAATAAGCCAAGAACCAGCAAAAATAGAGCTTTAAGGACCTCAGAATATAACCATTGGTTATAGACTATGTTTAATATGTTTGCAAAACGAAAAATATAATAAATTGAAATGAAAAACACCATTGATAGTTTCAATTGATAGGTTTAGTTGCTGATTAGATACAACTAAAAAGATAATTAATTAAGTGGAATATAGAGCTGAAGAAATTATCCAAAATACAGCATAGTAAGACAAAGAAGTAGAAAATTTGAAAAAAAGCTGCAGAGATGTGGAAGATAGAGTAAGACAGACTAACACAACTCTAGATGTAGTCCCAAAAGAAGCAAAGAGAATGGGACAGAGGCTATATTTGAAAGTATAATAGCTATGAATGTTCAGAAACCTGATGAAAGACATATATCCACAAATTCAAGCAGCTCAAAGACTCTCAAACAGAATAAGCAATAACAAATCAACAATGAAACATATCTTACTAAAACTGCAGAACACTGAAGACAAAGAAAAGACCTTAAAAGAGCCCAGAAAAAAAAGAGAGGTTACTTTCCAAGGAGTTAAAACTAAGACTGGATACTGAATTTTCTTGTGTGTGTGAGGAAGACCAGCCCTGAGCTAAAATCCAATGCCAATCCTCCTCTTTTTTTTTGCTGAGGAAGACTGGCCCTGGGCTAACATCCGTGCCCATCTTCCTCTACTTTATATGGGATGCCGCCACAGCATGGCTTGCCAAGTGGTGCGTTGGTGCGCACCTGGGAGCCGAACCAGCAAACCCCAGGCCGCCGCAGCAGAGCTCGCGCACTTAACCGCTTGAGCCATAGGGCCGGCCCCTGGACACTGACTTTTCAATGCAACACTAGAAGACACACTGTAGTAAAATTTTATCTTCACCATGCTGGGAAAAAATAATTATGAACCTAGAATTTTATATCCAGTAAAAGTATCTTTCAAGAATGAAGGAGGACTAGAAACACTTCTAGATAAAGAAAAACCAAGAGACATGCTATCAGCAGATCATCTCTAAAAGGAATTACAAAGAATCTATTTCCAGCAAAGGTAAAGTAATTTCAGACCTCAATAAGGTGTGAAATGCAATGAAAAATAGAGAGCAAAGGAAGTGGTAAATATATAGGTAAATCTAAACGAACACTGATAACATAAAATAATAATGTCTTGTGTTATTTTTAAAAGAAAAGCTAAAATAATACAGAATTAAAATACATGACAACACAAGCACCTAAATTCAGGATGAGGAATAGAGTTAAAATGTTATAAAGCCCATATGCAAAAGAATGAAGTTGTAACCCTATCTCACAGCATAGACACTCCTAGGGAAATATCCAAAAGATAAAAAACATGTCAATAAGAAAAGTTGTACATGAATGCTCACAGCAGCATTATTCAAAATAGCCAAAAAGTGGAAACAACCCAAGGTGTATCACCTAATGAATGGATAAATAAATATGAATATTTACATACAATTGAATATTATTAGGCAATAAAAAAGAATGAAGTACTAATAGATGCTACAACATGGATGAATCTTCAAAACATTATGCTAAGTAGAAGCCAGACATAAAAGGACAAATATTGTAGATTGCATTTATATGAAATGTCCAGAACAGGCCAATCTATAGAGATATGTATTAGATCAGTTATTGCTTAGGGCTGTGAGTGGCTGTAGTGGGGTCAAGGGATGATAGCTAAAGAATACAGGTTTCTTGTGGGGTTAATGAAAATGTTCTAAAATTGATTGTGGTGATATTTACACAACTCTGTGAAGATACTAAAAAACAATGAATTGCACACTTTAAATCAGTGAATTTTATCTCAATAAAGCCATTACCAAAAAAACAAATGTTATAAGGTCCTTGTATCATTTGAGAGAAAAGTAAATAAGTATTTATATTAACATTGGTAGGATAACCATTAAAAAAAACCAATAACTGAAATAGTGGGTATAACATCTAAACCAGTAGAAAGAAAATAGAATAAGAAGAAAGTATCCAATCAATCCCCCAAAGAAGCTAGAAGGAAGAGAAAAAAAGAAAATGCTCCAACCTGGAGTTTATAACCTGCATCAAAAGGTGGAAGTCCAAGTGATCCCCAGCAGTCACATCTGTGCTGAGAAGCAGACTCTTCTGTGTGCACTGGAGTGGAGCCTCAAGCCCTACCCATCCCCCTTCATTAACAGGGTCCCTGGAAAAACACACGCACCTCTGTAAGGCCTGGGCCCAGTCAAGCAAATGCCACCTTGGGATGAAACATCCTCCCTTTGGTCACCAGGGACCAAAATTATTCCTCCAATTGGTTGAGGCCTATAGGTCTTAGGTTCTAAAGGAAAATAAGTAATTCTGTTGCTGAGACGTCATTTGAATTTTGGAACACAAGCTAGTTTGAATTACTAAGAGTGTAATGAGTTTTTAGAAACATACCTTTAGCGGATCGATGGGTGACTTGTGCATATAGGGCCCAAGAACGCCTGGCTGCTTTAATAAGAGCCATTAGTGTACCTAGTGCACTCCGTCAGACAGGGTCCTTGGATCTCTCTCTAGGGCAACCTGTTCTCACAGGATACAGATTTGTGCTGTGGTTATTCCACCTATTGGAACTAACTGATGGGAGTACTGTCTCTGCCCTGCCCAGAGTAGGTGGAGTCACCCCAATTCTCGCTGGAGAGTGGGGATCCTAGCTCTCCCTCTGCCCTTGACCCACTGTTCCTTTTTCCCTCCTGCGCTGGCACTGCGGGGCAGAGGAAGTGAAATGTAAACATATCTGAAATGACTGTTCTTGCCTAAGGGCCCACTCAGTTAAAGGAAAAAGAAACTTCTCTTGCTTCCACTTTAGAACTAGGAGTTTAGTCCACACTAAAACACCTTGCCAGGAATAAAGTTCAAGGCAGTATTTTCTCAAGACAGCTCTGGCCATTCATCTGCCGACAGCACCTCCTGGCCTCTGCTTCACAGGGAAAGCTGCCATCCCTTTGCTCAAGTCTGGAAACAGAACGGGGCCCATTGCTTTGGCCCAAGTTGCAGCTGACCTCTGGCCTAGTTTGGAGACTGAGAAACAGCAGTTACATATGGTGAATGTGGTATGAAGCACAAATGGCAGTGGCCCAATTCTTTCAACACCATCTAGATCACCTACAAATTGGTCTTCTTTCTAATCAGTCATATCTTGAACATCCACTCCACATAGAACCTTGCATCCTCCCAACCCTCCAACAAATACACACATACACACACACCCCTAACGCCCTCTTCATGAATTCCTGTTTCCATTGTTTGTCTTTCACTGTGGGCCTCAGGAAAACAGAGGTGGAGAACAATAATTAACGTCTACTTGGAAAAGAATTCTGGAAAGCAGAAAGCCATGGATAGCCTCTTTCCCAGCCAAAGCAAAGCACAAGCTGAGCAGAAGTCCAGATGGCTCCAAGAGCCAACGGTCTGTAACTGTCACAAGGCAGGAGCTGCAGTGAGCCCGGAGCTGAGGATTCCTCCTTGCTCTGAGAATCATTGTCCTTGCTGGAGGGGAGAGGTGTGCTCTGGATGAGCAGGGGAAGGGAAGTAGAATTCTCCCCCACCCTTCTCTCAGCCCTACCTCTGCCCCTATGTGATGGCCCCTGGAGGGTAGCCTGTGGGTCAGGCCAGAAGTAGGGAGTAACCAGGCAGCTTCTGGAAGATTCATTCTCTTCTCTTCCTCTCCATTCACCCACCAAATAGACATTTCTAAGTTGCTGTCACCTTAGAAAAACACATTCCTGGTCTATATGGACATGCTCAGCTTCTTTAGAGCCCCCCCTCCCCACCCCACCTCCCTCCTAATTTTGGCCAACATAATTTACAATTCCCAGAAACGCCTGAGAAGCAGCGTACGCACTTCTGGTGCCAAGCCTGGCTGGTTTTACAGATTTTCATTTAGCAGGTGTCTGTCGCTAAATCAGTAGCAGCTGCTAATTGCTTTTCCTCCCTCGAACCTTCAGACAGAATGAAACATCTGGTGTTCTCTCACTTCAGGTTAAAATCAGATACCTTATCACCCCTCCCCTAGGTTCCATTTTTATTAAAAAGCTTTCAGCTGATGCCTGGAATAGGCAGCAGAGAGCAAGGCTGTCCCACAGGAAGAGAAATGACTCTAAGGACAACACAACAGGATGAGCCTGCCTCATGCCCCCAGACCTCATGCCCAGATGGAGGGCTGCTCAGACCAGTCCCCAACAAGGTGGAGCTCTAAGCTCATGACCTCTCAGGGAACATGGGGCTTCCTTTCTTGAGCAAGGGTTCTGAGGACCCTGCCCCGTTTTGCTTGCAGTGAGTACCTCTCCCTTCCCTGAATCAGTTCCAGGACTGGCAACCCCGCTCCCAGCTAGCTCTCCTCTCTCCTCTAGGGGAGGAGGGGAGCTATTCAATATGCCCACGCTTCTACCACAATGAACAGGAATCGCAGGGGGAATAAACTATACACAGTGGAGGGAAATTACAAGGAAGCTATCATTTTTAGCTCCACTTCCCAATTTATACCAGTGTCCTCTTCTAGCTTTTCGAGCCACTTTGAAAGTTGTTTCATTTTTATTTTTGTTTTGGCTTTTTCCCCCCCAAAAATCCTTTTGCTGGGCTCCAAATCTGCCTCTTTATTCTAAGTCAAAACCATACTTATAGGTACCTTAATAGCAATGCAAATATCATCATTAATGTTATCATATTAATTATTAATTTTATTAAATAAATTTAAAAATAAATTACTGATTACAAATACATTAATTATAAATATTATTATTAATAATAAATAATCATCTTAGCTAATCTTTATTGAGCACTTGCTACTATGCATCAGCCATTGTGGTAAGCACTTTACATGCATGATCTTACTGAAGATTTAGAAATTATAATGATTGTCCTCATTTTATAGTATGGAACAGGCTCAGAGAAGGACTATCGATGGTATAGAAACAAGACTGGAATTTCAGTCTGGCTGGATCAGAAGCCTGCGCTCTGCTGACTGGGTATTGGACAATGTTAAGGAATTATTGTTAATTACTGTAGATATGATAATGGTATTACAATTATACATATATTTTATAAGCGTCCTTACATTTTAGATACGCATAATGAAATATTTACAGTTAAAATTACATGACATTTCCTTCAAAATCCTTCAGGGATAAGTGTTTGGGAGGGAGGGGACAGTTTGAGGTGGAGTGAGGTACGTAGATTTAAAAAAAAAGACTCGCTATGAGTGATAATTGTTGAACTGAGTGATGGATGCATTTGGGTATTTTTTCCTACTTTTGTCTATATTTTCAATTTCTATAATATAAAATTACAGATATATAAAATTATACACATACACTCATGTTCTTATCCACTACATTTTAGAACCTCCTGACTTAAGCACGATTTTCTCTGCCCCAGACCTCTTTCCTGGGTCAGCATCTCCGACCCGCTCCTACCATCAAAGCATCCTCAACTGGCACCCGTGCAGTACGGGGACGCAGAAATCATCACCCTCCCCTTGGACTTCTAAACCATCAGTTTGTCTTCAAGTCTGAAGTCACTTCACTACAGGTCCCAAGGTGTGTGGAACATAAGGAGAGGTTGGGAGGGCAGCTGTCGAGGTCAGAGGAGAGCACCATGAAGGCTCTGCCTATATCTCTCTTCTGTTTATGTGACCGAAAACTGCATTCATCTTTTCAGTGGCTACCCAACAAAGAATTATTTCATTGAATGCTCCCAATAACTATGATGTAGGTAATATTATTATTCCTGTTTTACAGATGAGGAAACTGAGTGAAGTTAAGTAGCTTAACTAAACCCTGAAGCCTTCCTAAGAACAGCTGCTACCCAAGGGCATCTAAGATAAATAAGACATATATTTGGTCTTTGTCCTCATTCCAGGCACAAAGCTCCTAAAACCCTTGTAATGTCCTGACTGATAGGAGCATCTTTCGTTACTCATAAGGAGCCACTTTCGAGCACACCTGAGTTTATGCTAATAAGAGACTTAGAGTGGGGTCCCCAGATAGCCTCAGGATGGAGCTGGTCACCAGAAAGTGATTAGAGGGTGGGAATTTTTAGCCATGCCCACTGACCTCTGGGTAAGGGTGGCTACCCATCAAGCTCTATAAAAACTCTTGAATAATAACAATTGATGACCTTCCAAGTTGGTAAACATATCCACATACCAGGAGGGTGGCACACCCTAGTTCCATGGGAACAGAAGCTCCTACGCATGGGACTCTTTCAGACTCTGCCCTATATACCTCTTCATCTGGATGTTCATCTGTATCCTTTAAAACATCCTTTCTAATGAGCTGGTAAATGTAAGTAAATGTTTCTCCGACTTCAGTGACCTGCTCTAGCAAGTTCATCGAACCCGAGGAGGGGGTCGTGGGAACCGCCAATGTATAGCCACTCAGTCAGAAGTACAGGTAACAACCTGGACCTGCGATTGGCATCTGAAGTGGGAGCAGTCTTATAGGACTAAGCCCTTAACCTGTGGGATCTGATGCTACCTCCAGGTAGATAGTGTCAGAATGAGTTAAAGCATAGAACACCCCGTTGGTGCCACAGAATTGTTTAGTGCCGGGAAACACCTCCCTACCCGCCCACCCCCCCACCCCAGAGCATCCCACTCAGTACTTATGCAACAGGAGAAGTGGAAAGAGCACTGGTCTGGGAGTCAGGACACCTAAGTGCTGGTCTTGAGTTGCCACTTACTGGCTATACAACCTCGTCATTCCCCCTTTCCGGGCTTTATCATCTGTGAAATGAGACAGTTGGACTACATAAATTTCTAAGGACCTCCAGAGCTCTAAAGTTCTAGGATCTATTTGATTGTTGAAATCAAGTATTTGAACTTTACCTTTACTTCTGTGAAATTTCCTTTCTGTTCCTTAGATGCTATCTTTCAGAACCTTTTGGAATATTGAAACTGTCACCCAACATAGTTTTCCTTTCCAGCTTTGGGACACAAGCTAATCTGACACTTCAGTCATCTGTGCCTTCATCTAAGTTGCCATCAACCCCTTAAATTAGTTCAACAAACCAGTAAGCCACCTACCTGTACTGTCCATTACCAAGTCCACAGTTCTATATCTTGCCATGAGCCACTCAGTGAAATAACTTACCAAAATCCAGATACACTCTAGCTTTCCCTAACTAACACTTGAGTAATCTTGTCAAAATGAAATGTGTAGAGTTTCACAATAACATATTTTTGGAGGCCTCTGCTGGCTCCTGGTCCTGTTCCATGTGGCCAAAACGCAACTGTTTCAAACAATGTTCCTCGATTTGGCTAGAGGCTGCTCTGGCTGGGTATATCATGGATCTAGAACTCCCAGAATTTAACTTTTAATCCTTTTCAAAAATCAAAATAAATATTCAACTTCGGTTTGGGGTACTCATCTACTTATGCTCTATGAATTTTAAAATTCACCCGCAGTGGATTTCACATCCTAACATTTTTTTTTAACTTTTTTATTGAGGTATAACTTATGTACAGTAAAGTACAAAATATCTTAACTTTTGTCAAGCCTTGTAGTTTAGGCCTCATTTACAATAGCGTAATGCCTGACTAGGAAAACCTCCATCTTTATCAGGCATGCTTCACCAACACTGTTCAAAGATAGGTCTCTTTAAGGAAAGAACAGAAGCAGAATAAAAGCTGAGTAGTACTGAGTTGCCTTTGCTCCTTTGTACACTATATATTGGTCATTTTGCTTTCTCGCAATCTTGCTTTCCAGGCCTCCTCAAACTTTCATGTACACACCAAACCCCAGGAGATCTTGCTAAAATGCAGATTCTCATTCTGTAGGTATGGGATGGGGCCCAAGAGTCTGAATTTCTTTTTTTTTTTTTTTAAGATTTATTTATTTTTTTCCCCACAAAGCCCCAGTAGATAGTTGTATGTCATAGCTGCACATCCTTCTAGTTGCTGTATGTGGGACGTGGCCTCAGCATGGTCTGAGAAGTGGTGCATCAGTGTGCACCCGGGATCCAAACCCGGGCCGCCAGCAGCGGAGCGCGTGCACTTAACCGCTAAGCCACGGGGCCGGCCCCTAGAGTCTGAATTTCTAACAAATTCCCAGGAGAGGCCAATTTTGCTGGCCTATGGACCACACTTTGCGTTGCCAGAACTCAAAGTACAGTGAGGAAGGTGGGGTGGTATAGTGGAAAGAGAATGAGCTTTGGAAACAGAAACCTGGGTTCTAATTTGCAACTCTGCAACTCACTAGTTGAGTGCCTTTGGGTGGATTGCTTAACAACTCTTTGCTTCTCAGTTTACTCCTCTATATAAATGAGACCACCCACATTTCAGGGCTACTGTGAGGATTAACTGAGATGAGGGAAATAATGAATCTAGCACAGTTCTGGGCTCTCCTACATACAGAGGCTCTCAATACATAGTAGCTATTATCATGAATGTCTGATTGTACCTGCCATCCCATACCTTTGCTATTATGAATCCTAAAATTTCAAATTTGCCCATGCCACACCTGGCGTGTATAGTATTCTAACCTACTGTTAAGGACTGCATGTTTGTGTGTCCCCAAAATTCATATGTTGAAGCTCTAACCCCCAATGTGATGGTATTTGGAGATAGAGCCTTTGGGAGATAAGTTTAGATGAGGTCATGAGGGCAGGGCCCTCACAATGGGATTAGTGTCTTTATAAGAAGAGATACAAGAGCGCTTGAGGGCTCTCTCCCTGCCCTGTGAGGACACAGCAAGAAGGTGGCTGCCTGCAAGCCAGAAAGAGAGTCCTCACCAGAACGCAACTGTGCTGGCACCTTGATCTCAGACCTTCAGCCTCCAGAACCATGAGAAATAAATTTCTGTTGTGTAAGCCACTCAGTCTATGGTATTTTGTTATAGCAGTCCGAACTGACTAATACACCTACACTAAGCATACCAGTTATCCAGTAAGCATTTATTGAGCTCTTACTTTATGTCAGCCTTGAAGTATCATTTAATTTCCCTCTAGTTCCCTCATGACAATGCAATATCATTGTATTTTAGCAGAAACTCTATTAATTTTGACTGTTCTTTTAAACATGCTTAAGATTCCATGTTTTAATTTGAATATAGATGACCTTGAACCCCTAAAACATCACAATGCCTCCCTTGGGAAGATGTTGCATTTTCTCACCCTAAACAATTCCAAACGTGGAATGACTAAGTACCTACACATTAAGAAACATCCTACTACCTTCAGTTCCCCAACAATAAATATTTATTAAAGGTAACTGAAGGAAGCTCCTCAACCTGATAAGGGCATCTGCAAAAAAAACCACAGATAACATACTTAATGATGAAAGACTGATGCTTTCTCTCTAAGATGAGGAACAAGACGAGGATGTTCACTCTCGCCACTTCTATTCAACACTGTACTAGAGGCTCTGGCCAGGGCAATTGTACAAGAAAAAGAAATACAAGGCATTCAGACTAGAACGGATCTCTATTCGTAGATGACATGATCTTGTCTATAGAAAATCTTTAAATACACACACACACAAATATATTAGCAGTAATAAATGAGTTCTGAAAGGTTGCAGGATATAAGATCCATACAGAAAAATGAACTATTTCTACAGAGTAGCAATGAACAATCAGAAAATCAAATTAAGAAAACAATTCTATTTACAATAACATCAAAAAGAATTAAAATATATAGGAATAAATGTAACAAAAGAAGTATAAAACCTATACTCCAAAAACTACAAAACATCATTGAAAAAAGTTAAAGAAGACCTAAATAAATAGATAGACATCCTGTGTTCATGGATTAGAAGACTTAATATTCTTAAAATGGCAATATTCTTCAAATTGGTCTACATTCAATGTAACCCCTATTAAAATCCAAGCTGGCTGCTTTACAGAAATTGATAAGATGATCCTGAAATTTATGTGGAAATGCAAGGGTACCAGAATGGCCAAAACAATCTTGAAAAAGAAGAACAAATATGGAAGACTCACACTTCCTAGTGTCAAAACTTTCTACAAAGCTGCAGTAATCAGGACAGTGTGGTACTGGCATAAGGATAGACACATACATCAATGGAATAGAATTGATAGTCCAGAAATAAACCCTTACTTTTATTTTTGATTGAGTTTTAACAAGAGTTTCAAGACATTTCAACAGGAAAGAGTCTTTCAACAAATGGTGCTGGGACAACTGGATATCTAGATACAAGAGAATGATTTTGGACCACTTCCTCACAGTATAGTCACGAGCCACATAACGACATTTGGTTTCGGTCAATGATGGACTGCATATACGATGGTGGTCCCATAAGATTAGTACCATATAGCCTAGGTGTGTAGTAGGCTATGCCATCTAGGTTTGTGTAAGTACACGCTATGATGTTCACATGACGATGAAATCACCTGATGACTCATTTCTCAGAATGTATCCCCATCGTGAAGTGACACATGACTGCATATATAAAAATTAACTCAAAATGGACCATAAACCTAAAAGTAAAAGCTAATACCATGAAACTCTTAGAAGAAAACATACTTATAAAACTTTCTGGTCTCGGATTAGGCAATAGTTTCTTAGATATGACACCAATCAGAAGTAGCCAAAGAAAAATGAGAGAGATTAGACTTCATCCAGGTTTAAAGATTTTGTGCTTCAAAGGACACCATCAATAAAATGTAAAAACAACCCACAGAATGGGAAAAAATATTTCAAATTATATATCTGATAAGAGTCTAGTATCCAGAATACATAAGAACTCGCACAACTGAAAAATAAAAAAAACAAATAACCCAATACAAAATTGGAAAGAATTTGAAAAGACATTTCCCCAAAGACATACAAATGGCCAATAAGTACATGAAAAGGTGTTTGACATCATTCATCACCAGGGAAATGCAAATCAAAACCACAGTGAGACATCACTCACTCCACACCCACTAGGATGGTTATAATAAAAAAGTGAGACAATAAAAAATGTTGGCAAGGACGCAGAGAAACTGGAACCCTCATACATTGCTGATGGGAATATAAAACAGTACAACCACTTTGGAAAGCAGTCTGGCAGTTCCTCAAAAAGTTAAACATGGAGTTACCATATGATCCAGCAATTCTACTTCTAGGTATCTATCCAAAAGCTGACAGTCAAACAGAGACTTTTACACTAATGTTCATAGCAGCATTATTCACAATAGCCATAAGGTAGAAACAACCCAATGTCCATCAATGGACGAATGGATAAACAAAATGTGGTATATCATATAAAGGAATATTATTCAGCCATAAAAAGGAATGAAGTACCAATACATGCTACAACACGGATGAACTTTAAAACTTTTTTTTTTTAAAGATTTTATTTATTCATTTTTTCCCCCCAAAGCCACAGTAGATAATTGTATGTCATAGGTTCACATCCTTCCAGTTGCTGTACATGGGACTCGGCCTCGCATTGGACGGAGAAGTGGTGCCTTGGGGCGTGCCCGGGATCCGAACCCGGGCCGCCAGCATCAGAGCGCGTGCACTTAACCGCTAAGCCATGGAGCCGGCCCTGAACTTTAAAACTTTATGCTAATTGAAAGAAGTCAGTCAGAAAAGGCCACACATTATATGATTCCATTTACATGAAATGTCCAGAATAAGCAAATCAATAGAGACAGAAAGTAGATTAGCGGTTTCCAGGGCCTGGAGAGGGGGCAATTGGGAGGCACCACTGACGGGTACAATGCTTTTGGGGATGACGAAAATATTCTAAAATTAAATAGTGATGATCATTGCACAACTCTGTAAATACACCAAAAAAACACTGAAATGTGCACTTTAAAAGGACAAATTTATGGTATGAAAATTATCTCTCAATTAAACTCCCCCTCAAGAAAAAATGACTGAAGGGCAAGAGAACAAAGCAAGTACTCATGTGTATAGTGCTTTTAAATTTTCAAAGCTCTTTGCTATCTCGTCTTTATCTTTTGTTATCCATTATCTCTTCTTCATAACCTACTTATGAGGTAGAGAGAGCAGATATTACTAACCTCATTTGACAAATAAGGAAACTGATGCTTGATGAGGTGACATTAACTCATTCAACGCCCCAAGTCCCAGTCAGTGGCAGGGAGGAACTAGAACAGGGTACACAGCAGAGCTGCCCTGGCTGCATACTAGAATTGCCAGGGGTGCTTTTTGAAAATGAGTATGTTTTGAAATCAGCTCTGATGATTCTAATGTGCAGCCACGGTTGAGAACCACTGGACTACAAACTGGAGAGAGTGAAATAGCCGGTTAGATAAGGCTTTAATTGCATAAAGAAACACTGCTTGGGGTGGTGGCTCAAAGTTGGCGGATAAGCATTGGTTACAAGTGCTGGAGGCTGTTGCTTCTAAGCTCATTTTAGGAAAACAGAACCAAGGCAAAAAACTTGCAAGTTCTGGAGACAAAAAGGCTACTTCCTGGCACTGTCCCTGACTGCTGCCATTCCCCCCATGGGCTGAGGGGCTTGGGACTCACTGACAAACCCAAAAGTCTGGATATTTTATTCAAATAGGAAGAAAAACCAAGAGTGAGCCTAATTCACCTGTCAAGAGGGAGGAGTGAGGGCTGGCCAGTTCCCTAATCAAACATGCTGTCTCGAAAACAAATGGAAAAAACAAAGGCAAGGTTAGTCAATGTGGAAAGCAAAGCCTGCCAAGGAATTTAAATCTCACCCTGCAAGGCTAACTCAGAAACAAAGCCCCCTTCACTTCACTGTCACCCAGCAGCTCAGGGAGCTGGAGCCAAAGCTCTGCAGACTAACAAAAAGCACACGCCAACAGGAACCCCCTTCAATTTCTAAGATAATATTAGGTCACAACAGCATGTGACACTTAATAAGCACTTACTATGTGCCAGGCACTGGGCTAAGTGCTTACCCAACATTATCTGTATTCATTTGAGCACCATTTTACAGATAAGAAAACGGGGTCACAGAAGTTAGGTCACTTACCCAAGGTCACATGGGTAAAGGCAGAGGTGGCAGCCACAACACCATGGAGAGGTGGGCCCCAGGGTTGGCACTTTTGACCACTACACTGTACTAACTCTTAACATCTATGCAGAGACAAAAAGACTGAGAATACGCTGCAAACAATGTTAACAGTTGTTACTGCTCAGTGATTTGTTTTACTCTGGTGTTTTTCTGTATTTTCAATTTTTTCCCACTATGAACATATGCTACTTTTGTAAAGAAAACATTTATACATTTGTAAAAACAAAGGCACAAAAGTCTCATGCTTTCTGTTGTTGTTGTGTTTTCTTTTTTTTTTTAACATGATTAGTTTTTGTTTTCATTTTTTGTGAGGAAGATCAGCCGTGAGCTAACATCCATGCCAATGCTCCTCTTTTTGCTGAGGAAGATCGGCCCTGAACTAACATCTATTGCCAATCCTCCTCCTTTTTTTTCTCCCCAAGGCCCCAGTAGATAGTTGTATGTCATAGTTGCACATCCTTCTAGTTGCTGTATGTGGGACGCAGCCTCAGCATGGCCCGAGAAGCGGTGCGTCAGTGTGCGCCCGGGGTCCGACCCCGGGGCTACCAGTAGCGGAGCGCACGCACTTAACTGCTAAGCCACGGGGCTGGCACCTGTTGTTTTTAATTTGTTGAAAAATAACCACCTTTGCATTGGTGGTGATTTTTTATTTTTTATTTATACTTTTTTGTATTTCAGAAATTTTCACCGGTAAATATGTCTTTTATTGTAATCAGGAAAATATCATTATTTCAAGTGGTTTAAAAAAATAATTCATCCAGGAAAAATATCATCTATCATCCTCTGTCTTCACACCCATGATCTCAGGATATATGTGAGAGGGATCCCTGGAATTGCTCTGAGCAATACAGAGGTTCAGGCTGATTGGACTAATTCATTTATTCTATCTGTGGATAACTACCATGTGCTAGATATGAGGCCCTGCAGGGGACAGATGCCATAAAGGACACCATCCTTGCCCACAGAGAACAGTTAAGATGCAGTGCTGGGAACCTGAGGACACTCAAGCCAAACTATGGAGTGCTAAGCAGCTATTAGAAAGAATGCGTTACATCCATAACTGAAGAGGTTACTGATTATCTACTGTTAGGTTCAAGGAAAACACACTGAAGCAATGTTTACAGTGTAATGTCAATTGCGTAGGAAACCTAAACCCAAACAAACCAACACCTAGAAAAAATAAAATCCTTATCTGCATTTATGAGCAAAAAAATGTGGAAAGATACACAAACCTTTAACCCAACTGACCCCTAGAGGAAGAGGATTGAAAGTTGGTGGGGGAAGATGATTCGCTTTGTCTTTATACTCCTCTGATTGAATGGTTTTTTAATGAGTATGTACTATTTTTATTTAAAAAATTAGCAAAGAGGAGGAAGGACGACCATGAGCTTTGGTATCAGAAAGATCAAAGTTCTCATGCCAGTTCTGTCAATGTCTGTGTGTCCCTGTGCAAGTTACTTAACTTTCTAAGGCTCAGTATCTGTAAAATGGAGATGCTAACCATTACCCACCTCACAGGTTTTTGTGAGGATCAAAGACTAATAACTAACAGCTAACGCTGACTGAGGGCTTCCTATCTGCCAGGTGCTGTGCTACATGCTTTAGACATATTAACTAATTTAATTCTCAGAACAGCTTTAGCACTATTATCACCTCCGTTTTATAGATAAGAGAACTAAGGCCCACAAAGTAACTTGATCAAGTTCTCTCCCTCTCCCTCCCTCTCTCCCTTTCTTTGTCTCTCTCTCTCTCTCTCACACACACACACACACACACACACACACACACACACGAGTGATACATGCAGGATATGAAGCTGGAGAATCTGATCTCCGAGTCCATACTCATAACAGCTATACTAGGAGGAGCTACTTGTCAAAGCTTTTCCGGCTGCAAAGTCCCATCCACTCGTAAGGAATTCTTATCAGTAGAGGCAGAAAAGATGAGAAATACACATAAAATCTAAACACTATAAGGACTAAAAGATGTGACAGAAGCAGTGTCACAGGATGTCTTCTGGTGATTTGTACATAAGCAGCAGTGTCTATATACACAACTGGAATTCATGACTCTCCATCCTGCTCTTCACAATCTCAATGATGAGTTGACTGTTTCCTACCTCCAGGACTCTGGCCCGGGCATTCTCTTAGTTGAACTGCCTCCTTCCTCTGCAATCTGCATGCATATTCTAATCATCCTTCAAGGCTAAGTTCAAGCTTTATTTCTCTGTGAAGCCTTTCTGGAGCACTTAATGATCTCTCTAGGAGGCAGGGTGTTCGAGTGCCAAGTGCACTGGTTTAGCTTTAGCACTTACAAATTGTGTAACTCTGAGCAAGTCATTTAACCTCTCTGAACCTCAATTTCCTCATGTGTAAAATAGGGTTCTTGTGAGAATTAAATGATAACGTATGTAAATTACCTGGCACATAGTAGGTGCTCGATAAACGCTAATATTAATCCTCTTCCGGTCTCTTAGAACTCAGAACAATCACAATTTAGCAATTATTGCTGAATTGCCTTGTGATTTTCCTTTTTCACAATTTTGACTCTAATACTGCCGTAACTTCTCAGGCATTTATCCCTTATTTTTCTAACTAAACTTCAAGTTTCTTGAGGGCCAGGAAAGTACTCCGGCTGCTTCTGCACCCCTTGCAGCATACAGCACAATACTTGACACAGAAAAGCGCTCAATAAAAATCTGTGGATTGACTGGTGTGACTGGGCTGGATTCATGGAGGATGTAAGACTCCCAAAGGTCGATCTTAAAATAAAGGTAGTAATTAGACATATTCTATCATAGTCCCTATAATTTGGTTTGGACCAGGAACCCCAGACTCTTCTCAACACCCTCCACATCCTCACACACTTTGCATTCATCTGAACAGAAACACACTGGCCTTTGTAAGTCGAGGCACAATTTTGCCCAAATCAATTCTTCAGAAAGCTAAGGCCTCTTTTGAAACCAACTTTTTATATTTTAAGTACTCTCAGGAAAGCAAAGGGACATTCTGTCCCTAGTTCAGGTCCCAAATCCAAACTATAACTTTTTTAAATAGCTCAATTTGTCAGTCACAGAAATAACTTTTCTAGGTCAATTAGCACATCTCAATGTGCCAATTAGCAAAGAGTGAGATTCTCAAGCCTATTTGCATTGGTCACAGCAAAGTTTTCCAAGCAGCACACAGGGGTACAAGGTGTGCCAGCGGCAAAGTTGCATCCCTAGAACATTGAGATAATGACTGTGGATGATGGCTAGCTGCCCCAGTAATGAAAAAATCATTACTAACCTCTTTGACCCAGTCTGAGAGTTAGGAACATTCAAAAGAACCAGCTAACAGAGAAAAAGAACTGGGCAAAAGGAGAGGGGTGGTCAAGGAGGAAAAAAGGAACTAAAGTGATAGATCAACATGGATACACAAGAATGGGCAATTTTGATTATGAGATAATAATATACTCCAGGCTCTGGGCCTTGTAGAAGAAAGGAGCTTGATAAAAAGAATCATTATCATTCTTATTATTCTAGTAGAAGACAGATGGCTGCAAACATAAATATAGGCCAGGCTAGAGTCTTCAGTCTGGGAAGGGGGCTGATAGTGTCTTAAGTTTCTTTTCCGTATCCAACCTCCCTTGCTCAGAACACTCCACATTCAGAGGAAACTCTCAGGGGCATTAGAGGGCAAAAGACACAGGGCTGGGGATGCAGCTTGGGCCCAGTGCCTCATTCTGAGGGGCCAGATCACCAGCTTTGCAAGATAAGAGCTGTAACTGAAAAGCTAATACGTAACCAGGTTCTATGGGCTCCCTACTTAGCTCCCACCTCTTGGCTTTCACTTTCCAGAAGGTGGTTTAGCCTGGAATGGATGATATTCTTTGCAAATTCACAGGCATAGATAAAGAACCAGGCATCACCCTCAGGTCAAAAAGACATTGGCTATAACAAGGAGCTGGCAAATGAGGCAGTACATCTACTTTTCAAGCCATAGACTACTGACAGCTTGGGTGGGGGGGATCTTAACATGGGGTCCAAGGATGGGCTTGTGGGAGGAGGGGTGGGAGGTAGCAGTCTGAGTCTCTCCTGAAATTGTATGCAAAATTGTGTTTGTGCATTTTTCTGGGAAGAGGCTCTATAGTCATCCTCAGCTTCTCAAAGAAGTCTATGACCCAACTCTTTTAGATGGAGGGAAGCTAAGAAGCATCCCCAACACCATGACTCACTAGTATTCAAACTCACCCTGAATTTCAGCCATAGAACAGGAAAAGAGCTCTGAAATCTGAGTCAGGAAATCTGGGTTCTAGGGGCACCCACCCTGGCTTCTTAAGCAAGTCCTTTATCCTCCTAAATTCCCCCTCTAGAAGCTAAGATTAGACCAGACAAGCTTTCAGCAACCTGCTAATCTAAGAGTAGTTCCATGATGCACTTCCCCTCCTTCCTTCCAAGAAGCAAAAGAGAAATCACCCTTAAGACACTTCATCTGAAGCCAGAAAGAAACTTTCTCCAGAATCCTGGCTGCAAAGAGCACTTACTTGTAATACAGACCATTGGAATATACATTCCTTCTTCTAAGGTGTCAGCTTCTAAGCTGGAGAACCAGGAGGAACTGGGACCTGTGCATTCTCTAGCTGGTCTTCGAATCTTGGTGCCAGTGAGTCACAGGACAGAGTATAGCACATGGAAATTCACTGACGACCTCAAATCCTTTAGTTGACTGTGGCAACTTCCTCCAACTCCCTGTCTCTCTGTCTTTATACATGCGTGTGTGCGTATGTCTGTATCACTCGCATACACACGAATTAGTTCATCGTATTTGCCTAGCTTCCTTATTATTGCTAATGAGCAAAAAAAGGGGGGAGAAAATTACAAAGATAAAGGACTAAGAAGGAAGGGCAAAAGGGAAGTCAAAAGCTGGCTTCCTGCCTAATTGGATCATCAGGCTTAAGAAAGAGTTGCCTATCGTCCTGTGTCTTATTTTAAGTCAATCTGAGATCAACTAAGGGGTTGCAAAGCAAAAAGTCTTGAAGGCCAGAACCCCCAGGAGGGGTCCCAACCATATAAAACAACCAGACCAAAACCAACTGCCAAGACACATGCAAATGGAGCCACAGCTTCCTTTTAGAAAAAGAGCGCAAAGATTCTTCACCAGAGTGACTGGAATTGCTAGTTAAGGCAGAGCTCATCAAAGAAGTTTCAATGTTAAGGAAAAGTTACTTGAACATTCTTGATAAGCTGGTTGGCTACAGCTTGACATTTATTTGAAAATTATTAGGTGTTAATATAATAAATAAAATAGCAAATCTGCCTCAAGAGAGGAAGAAAGGAAGGAAGGAAGGAAGAAATGAACGAAGGAAAGAAGGAAGGGAGGGAGGGAGAGAGGAAGGAAAAAAGGAAGGAAGGAAGGAAGAAGAAAGGAAAAAGAGAAACAAGGGGGAGCGAGAGAGAGAGAAACATTGTTTTCTGTATAGAGTAGTATAGCTGTTATGAGCTGAATCGTGTGTCCCCCTCCAAATTCATATGTTGAAGTCCTAACCCCTAGTATCTCAGAATGTGACTATATTTGGAGATAGGGCCTTTAAAGAGGTAATGAAGTTAAAATGAGACCTTTAGGGTGGGCTCTAATCCAATCTGACTGGTGTCCTCAGAAGAAGAGGAAATTTGGACACACAAAGAGACGCCAGGGATGTGTGTGCACAAAGACCATGTGAAGAGGCAGCAAGAGGGCAGCCATCTGCAAGCCAAGGAGAGACCTCGGAGGAAACCAACCCTGCCAGCACCTTGACCTTGGGGATAATAACAGTACCCTGCCTCCTAAGTTTATTGTGAGGATTAAATAATTAGTCCAGGTAAAGAACTTAGAACAGTACCAGGCACATAGTAAGCACTTAAGAAGTGCCAGCTGCTACTGCTGCTGCTGTTGATGTTAAAGGGGCTAAGGAAACACCAGCAGGCCTAGTGAAGATGTAAAGATATATATACCCTTGGTGTAACACAATATTGATTGAATGAACACTTCACCACTGGCTTTCTAACTGACTTCAGGTATGTGAATGGATCTTTATTTTCAAGCTTGCATAATGAGAATCATAATGTCTGTTTATGCTCGGTGGTTCTCCAAGGAGAAGATTACTTGGCTTTCCTTGGGGGAACGGTCTCACTAGGAACAGATGAAGGCAACCCGTTTAGAGGAACCATATCCACCTCAACTGATAGCAGAGACTGTTTGTCCAGTGCTGTGGGCTAGAAGCACTCAAATTCAGGATCATTAACTCTATAAGCCCACGGGGAAGTCTTCTGGCATGCCACCCCTTCCTGGAATCTGATAGCGTTGCAGCCATCTGCAAGCCAAAGAGAGAGGCTTCAGGGGAACTCAACCCTGCCGACACCTTGATCTTGAGAATGATAACAGTGCCTTGCCTCCTATGTTTATTGGAGATAAAAATGGAGAAATCAGCTCTCCATCTGCTTGATGTCTCAATCTCCTGAGAAAACAGTAACAGAGTGACTAGACAGATGGGATAAGACAACATTGGATCCACTTCTCTGCCTTAGCAGGTTACCTCCACAGGCAGGAAATAACTTCTGCTCTAGCTCTCCTTCACATTCCTGAGCCAGTAAGGAATATGTTTTTAATTTTTTTGATTTGCACTATTCTTTGGTATTATCCTCTATAGCTCTGAGACCAAGCCAGGAGTTCTGATTCTACAGTTCACCTGGTGAAGTCAGGCAAGTCATGTACAGCAGGGGATGTAGAAGGGAGAGCATAGGTACCTATGTCAGCAGCCTGTGCCTGCTGATCCCAGCTCACAGGGGAACACGGAACTTAATGTGCCCAACCTATTAGGCCAGAGACAACACTGCCTGCCTTCCCAACCGTGGCATTCCCATCTTCAAGAGCCAGAATGGTCCATCTATAAGGTGCTTTGGGCTCTTTGGAAGAAAGGGACTAGGCATTATAAACCACCTGGGGATCCTGTTAAAATGCAGCGTCTGACGCAGTAGGTCTGAGGCAGAGCCTGAAATGCCACATTTCTAACAAGCAGCACCCACATGATGCTGGTCCTCGGACCACACTTTGAGTTACACCCTTGGAGTAACTTTGAATTATAAGCACCTAGGACACTGATTCTCCAAGAGTGGTCTGAGGACCCCTGCAATCGGCATCGCTTGGGGGCTTGTGACAAATGTTCATTCCCTGGCGTCATCGCAGACCCTCTCAGTCAGACCTTCTGGGGATGGGGTCTGGCAAGCCTCATTTTTTAGCCATTGCTTCAGGTGATTGCAATGGACATGAAGTTTCAGAACCAGTGCACAAAATCAGTGGTTCTCCACTGCAGCTCTACGTTAGAAGGGACTTTTCAAAACACTATGCCCAGACCTCATCACAGATCAAGAACTCACACATTCCAAGGGTGGGGCCAGGGCATCTGTGCTTTTTGTTTGTTTGGTTTTCATCAATTTAAGTATCCCTAGGGGAGCCTGGAGCATACTGAGGGTTCCAAATCACTGCTTTAGATGAATGCTTTTTCTTTTAATTTCTATTGATGTATAATATGCACCTAGAAAAGTATAACAATCGTAAAGGTATATAGGAATATTTGTGGGGAGGGAGTGACTAAATCCTCAGAGACAGCGAAGTGTAGCTGTGCTTATAGGATCTGGAGGCTTGGGCACCGCTCCTAACTCTGCCATAGAATTTGTGTGACTCCCTGAACATCAGTTTCTTCCTCTGTAGCAAGAGGCCATAATACTCGCCCTATCTACCTCGCACAACTGTTATGTGAAAAGACCTTGTAAACTATAAAATGCTATTCAAAGAGGAAGGATTATAATTTTGAGATTTAAACTATGATCTTAACACGTGAGGCAAATTTAAGTCATGAAAATAGAAAGCAGTAGGAAGGATATTACAGATGATTTCTTTCCCTGAGCTTTCTAACGTGGCCTGCTAATCCCTCCGCAGTCCCACATGTGGGAGTCTGAGGACAGGGCCCTGCCACCCCAGCCCCGTGGCTCCTGCTTCTCTCTATGCTGGGTTATCACCCAGTCTCCAGCCACAGTGGGATTCTACCTGCTAGCCTCGGGGTGCGTGTGGCCCAGACTGCCCCGTGGGTTTGGGTGAATGGGGAAGGAATCTGATTCTTGCCCAAGGGGGCCCTTAGCAAAGCAGACAGGCTTTGGGCAGATCATTCTGGGCCAATGTGGTTGAATCCACATTAGAGCCCCTTAGAACATCTGGAAGCCTCTGTCTAACGGGTGGGGCCCACATCTCCAAGAGCTTCTGTAGGCTTTTCTGGTCTGTCCTGGTTCTGACCTAAACCTTTATTGCAGCCCCAGAGTTCCACAAAATACTCGCACCCCCATCACGCTCCACTGTATCCAAACAGGACTGCATAAAACCTCAACATGAAATATACAGATATTTCACAAACTCACATGCGCACATGAGCCAAGGACAAGGACAAGGACTAGATAATGAAAGAGTGAGCAAATACAATTTTGTATGTTGCTGGTACCTTCCTAGAAGAGGCTACTTACCAGCCGGGTATTTACCACAGGAAACAGCAGGGCCAGAAGAGCTCCATTCAACATGTGCATCTGCAGCCTGGAGAGGAAACAAGATAAAGTCCAGGTCACACACAGCCTCTGCTGCAAAGGCAGACAGAAATGTGTCAGGTTATGCCATGCCATATGGGAGAGCTTGTGTAAATGGCACTGGAGTTGGCACACATGCATAATAAATTAAAAGCAGCGTATTTTGCATCAACTGAAATGTTCTGAAGAGCACCACCACTGCCTCAGAATCCCCCAAACACTTCCCAAACACACTTTGGTTACAACACTTGATTACATAACGAGCTCTACGCTCCCTAAATATTCACTCAGGCCCAATCAACTGCTTACATGCTGCAGCTCAGGCGGCATTAGAAAAAGGGAACTGTATGGCCAAGCGCTCTGTTATTACATTAGAGACCTACTTATTTACACAGCCATGTCCAATCCTTTTCCCCACACAGGGACCTGGGCAGAAACCCAGGGAGCCAACTGCAGTGTTTTGCAAACTGTTCCCCTACTTTCTTAGAAATGCCTTCAAGGGCAGCTGCGGGAGGTGGGGAAGGCAGAAGTGGCAGCCTTCCAGGCGTTCTTTGATCTATTTTACAGATTGGGCTCTGTGTCTTAAAAGCAAAACAAAAAAAAAAAAAAAAAAGAGGAAGAAAACCACTGGTCTCCAGCATCAGGTGGTGATACTGTTTCCCAATACCAAACTTGTTAAAACGCACACTAGAAACCTTTGATAAGTCAAGAACAACCAAGCCAGGAACAAACTCTGCTTGTGAGGGCTCTGGGGATTGACTTAAGCAGCTTCCTTCATCATTCAAGGCAAATGGTCCTTAACTACTAAGGAAGAGGCAAAGAATGACAGTCTGTTCCTCCTGAAGAAAAGCTGATTTGATGGGTCATGTACAACCACTGCTGAGTCAATACCACTGCTGAGTCAATGGGCCTCGTAGACCTCAAGACACTAGCTTGCTCACTCTTACACTCTCTCCCTCTCCCTCTTACACATACAGTCACACAGCAACCCTGCGATACCAGGAATTCCCCTATGCCCTGAATAGGAAAGCAGTCCATACCTTAAAGACTCCCTAGAACTTTAGCTCTTCTCTTGGAGCTCAGAGATGTGTGCCTAAGACTAAGGGACACTACAAGAAGACCCAAGGGAACAGCACAGAAGCCCCAAGGCTGTTTTTCATTTCCCCCAATCTGTTTCTTACTGCTGCTCCTCGTTACCAATGCCATGATGATGGCAATGATGTGCACTTAATATATTCTAGTCAAGTATCTAATTAACTGCTTTACATAAACTCTCTCACTTAATTTTTACAGCATCTTATGAGATAGATACAATTATTTTTCCCATCTTGTTGATGAGGAAACCACGTTCAGAGAAGCGAAGTGACCTGGTCAACGCCACACATAGGAGAACAGAGCCAAGATGCAAACCAAGGTTTATCTGCATCCAGACTCCAAACTCATATCCCTCTCGTTCCCTTATATCAAAGCATCCCTCCCTCGAAAATATGACCTCAATTGCAGAGTCAGGGATGCTTCTTTTCCTTCCTTTTGGGTTCAGGAGCCTCTCTACCACCTCCTTCATCCCCTGCCCCAGGCTTAATATGCTTTCAGGGGATGACAAAGGGGAGAATGCTCTTAGGCCACACCAGGCCATCACAATCCTACAGTTTAACAGGGCTTGGCTTGGTCCATAAATGGGAGGAGGCACACCAATGCAAGGTCACTCCAGCCTCCTTGGTCTGGCTTTTTCAACAGGGTCATTCAAGGGGGCACTGTGTGCTCTGAGAAACTGACTGCTGAAAACTCTGGCTCAAGCCTCAGTGCCTAGAGCAGGGGTCATTAACAGCCATTCCAGGCCTGGGGTGAAGTAGAGTTTGGCCCAACTCTGCCCCTGGGCCCTCCTATGTGACAGCCACAGCATAAACTCTCACCCTAGGAGAGGAAAAATCACATTGATAGTCCAGGAAAAGCTGGACTCTAGTGCTATGCTTTGCCATTGGCCTTAAAAGAATGCTAGCATTTACACAAGGCCAATCAGATACTTGGGCACCAACAGTTAAATCTTGAGGATGACAGGACTGATCCCAAGGGACCAGACCATGGAAGGCCAAAGATAAGGAAGATAAAATCAACATCAAGATTCAAATGACTGGGGCCGGCCCGGTGGCGCAAGCGGTTAAGTGCGTGCGCTCCACTTTGGCTGCCTGGGGATCACAGGTCCGGATCCCGGGTGCAAACCAACGCACTGCTTGTCAAACCATGCTGTGGCAGCATGCCATATAAACTGGAGGAAGATGGGCACGGATGTTAGCTCAGGGCCAACCTTCCTCAGCAAAAAAAAAAAAAAAAAAGATTCAAATGACTAAAAAATTCCTAGATAAAGACAAGCCTTGTTACTAATAAATTTCTAAAGACAAGCCTTGCTCTGGGTTCTCAAAATTCAGTTCCACAAGATATATACATGCCAAAGGGTGAATTATCTTTAATATATAAAGAGGTCTTGAATATCAATAATTACAAAAATATCTAACATGTATTGAGTATTTCTATGTGCCAATCACTGGGTTAAGTATTCAAATGCATCATCCCATTTAATCTTCACAGTTTTTATTATAATGACTACCATCTTCAAAATTCATAGCTGAGAAAACCAAAGCACTAAGTGATTAAGTGACTTGCCCAATTACACAGCTGCACTGCGTTCTACAGACCCAGAGCATAGCTGAACAGTTAAGCAACTGACAACATCAGAGGCAAAGGCTTTGGTTTTCACTTTTTTTTTTTTTTTGGTGAGGAAGATTGGCCCTGAGCTAACATCTGTTGCCAATCTTCCTCTTTTTGCTGAGGAAGATTGGCCCTAAGCTAACATCTGTGCCAATCTTCTTCTATTTTGTATATGGGACACCACCACAGCATGGCTTGATGAGCAGTGCGTAGGTCTGTGCCCAGGATCCGAAACTGCAAACCCACCAAGGCGGAGCGTGTGAACTTAACCACTATGCCACCGTACCAGCCCTTTCACTTTATGCCCACCTCCAGCCTGCCGCACAGATTTCTATTGGGTATGGGAAACGGATAATGGGCCACTAGAAAATCCTGTGAGAGTTCCCTCATCTGTACAATGGGAACAATAATAGTACCAACTCATACGATTGTTAAAAGGAGCTAATAATATGTATAAAGTATTTAGAAAAGTACATGGTATATAGTAAGACTCATATACGTGTTTCCTAAATAAATGGTGATAAGCTCACCTAAAGCTTCAAGACTAAAAAGGGAGGAAGGGAAAAAGAAACAAAAAAGGGAAATCATGTGAGGCAGTCAAATTGTTTTCAAAATTCAAAGTATGAGAAAGAGGTCCACAGAAAGCAATAGGACAGGCTGAAGGCCAGAACCAAAAAGTAGAGCTTGGAGATGGACTCCTGTTCAGTTAGTCATACCTATAAATCTCCTTCTTTCTGACTCAAAGTCTTGGCCATTATCATTGTCACAAATATTTTGTCAGCTTTCTTGCTTTTGTATAAGATACTGTGCTAAGTTATCTTAGTTGGTAAGAACCTGGGGCAATATGGCAAGTGTCATGGGTTTGATTCTCTTCCAGGTCAGCTAATTTCATTAAATTTAGTTCCACAAACATTAATCAATCCATTACTGTGTCTAACATTGTTCCAGGTGCTATAGGGAAAAGGAGATCACTACAAATAAGACACAGTATCTGCCTTCAAGAAGCTAACAATGTTACCGGAAAGGCAAGAAATTAAATAACTAGAGAAAATGTAATATAATGGTTAAGAACATGGAGTTTGGAATCAAACCTACATTTAAATCCCAGCTTTATATCACTTACTGGCTGAGTGCCTCTGGACAAGTCACTTAAAATATATGTGTCAGTGTCCTCAATCGTAAAATGGGGCTAATAACAGTACCTAGCTGAAGGGGTTGTTGAGAGAATTTAACGAGATAAGACCACATAAAGTGATCAACATAGTGCCCAGGACAAGGTAAGCACTCAATACATGGTAACTATTATTATCTTTAATAAAGCAACGTGAATGAATATCACATTATTATTCATAACAACAAATGAAGGTATTTAAAACCTTCACAAGACGACTTATAATTCAATTTAGCACTTGATAACAATCAAGAACCAAAAGAGATGTAATAGATAAGTTCTATGAGTGGCTAGAAAGGCAAAATCATAGAGAAGAATTCTCAAAGGAAATTATAAAATATTTCGAACTGGACAAAAATAAAAATACAACATATCAAAATGTGAGAGATGCTTATAATATGAAATTCTTATATTAGAAAAAAGAATGGGCTCCAATCAGTAATCTAAGCTTCCACCTTAAGAATATAGAAAATGAAGAGCAAAATAAACCCAAACCAAGCAGAAGGAATGAAATAATAAAGATAATAAATCAATTAAATTAAAAACAAAAACAATAGAGAAAATCAATGAAACCAAAAGCTTGTCTTTGAAAAAAATCAATGCAATTGATCAAGCTCAAGGCAGAACGACATAGATAAAAAGAGAGAAGACAAAAGTTAGCAAATCAGGAAGGAAAGAAGGGATATCACTACAGACCCCCAGGAATTAAAAGGATAATAAGGAGATACTATGAACATTTCTATGCACATAAATTTGACAACTTAGATGAAATGAAGAATTTCCTCTAAAACCACAAATTACCAAAACTCATACAAGATGAAATAGAAAATCTAAACGGTCGTATCAGAAAAATTGAATATATACACAATGGAATATTATTCCGCCATAAAAAAGAAGGTCTAGACCTAATAGACATATACAGAACACTCTATCCAACAACAACAGAATTCACATTCTTCTCAAGTATACATGGCACATTTTCAGGATAGATCATATATTAGGCCGAAAATTAAGTCTCAACAGATTTTAAAAGATAGATGTCACACAAAATATCTTCTCTAACAACAACAGGATGAAGTTAAAAATCAATAGCAGAAGTAAAATGGGAAAATTCACAAATTTGTGAAAATTAAATAACACTCTTAAAAACAACCACTGGATCAAAGAAGAAATCACAAGGGAAATTAGAAAATGAAATGCAAACCAAAATCACAGGGAGATACACCTCACACCATTAGAATGACTACTATCAAGAAAAAAACAGAAAATAACAAATGTTGGCAAAGATATGGAGAAATTGGAACTCTTGTACACTGTTGGTGGGAATGTAAAATGATACCGTTGCTGTGTAAAACTCTAGAGCAGTCCTTCAAAAAATTAAAAATAGAATTAACATATGATCCAGCAATTCCACTTCTGGGTCTATACCCCAAAACATTGAAAGCAGGGTCTCTAAGCGATATTTGTACACCCATGGTCATAGCAGCCTATTCTCAATAGCTAAAACGTGGAAGCAACCCAAGTGCCCATCAACAGATGAATGGATAAACAATGTGGTATATACATAAAATGGAATATTATTCTTCCTTAAAAAAGAAATTCTGACACACGCTACAACATGGATGAACCTTGAGGACATTATGCTAAGTGAAATAAGCCAGTCACAAAAAGACAAATACTATATGATTCCACTTATATGAGGTACCTACCTAAAGTAGTCAAATCATAGAGACAGAAAGTAGAATGATGGTTACCAGGGGCTGGGAGGAGGAGGGAATGGGAGTTAGTGTTTAATGGGTACAGAGTTTCAGTTTTTGCTAGATGAAAATGGTTGTGGAGATGGGTGGTGGTGATGGTTGCACAACAATGTGAATGTACTTAATACTACTGAATTGTATACTTAAAAATGGTTAAGATGTTACATTTCATGTTAAGTATATTCTACCATAATAAAAAATATGGGGAAAAAACTCTTACAACTGTACACCCAAAAAAGTTCATTTTACTGTATGATAATTAAATAAAATTCAAAAATATATGAGAAGCAAAATGCTGAACTCCCCCAGCCTCAGTTTTTACACCTACCAAATAAGTGATCCAAGATTCTAAGCCTTTTAAACAACGCTTTTTCACATTAAAATTTGCAAACATACATAAAAGTATAAAAACCATATAAAAACCTGTGCGCCCA
This sequence comes from Ceratotherium simum simum, assembly GCF_057802395.1. Taxonomy (NCBI): domain Eukaryota; kingdom Metazoa; phylum Chordata; class Mammalia; order Perissodactyla; family Rhinocerotidae; genus Ceratotherium; species Ceratotherium simum. Next base: position 37,965,232 of record NC_141940.1, read on the forward strand.
CCATCCTGCTTTAATAAATTTGAACAGTACTGATTCAGTTGAAGCCCTGTGCACCCTTCCTGAATACCCTTCAGCTCTTCCACTCCGAAACCAGAGGGAACCTTTCTTCTTAAGTAGTGTGATTCCTTCCTGTCTATGTTTTTATACATTTATTACATTTGTATGTATCCACAATCTATATACATTGTTGTTTCATGTTTATCTCATTAAATGATATATATACATATATGTACCCTTCTACAATTACATTTTGCACTCAACATGGCTTCTTCTACTTACCGATGTTAATACATGTAACTCTACTGCATCTGTTTTTCACTGTTGTATATTATTCAATTGTATAAATATATCAGAAGTTATTTATACATTATCACATTGATGGACATCCAGATCTACTCTCTTTCCTACATTGAGATTTACATTCTGTAATTTGCATTATAAAAACAATCGATTCCCACCATCCCAGAGCCCAGGGCCCTTCCACTCTGATCGACCTTCTGTTTCCATAGCCCTTGGTCTGAAAGTGTACATTTTTTGCCCACTGTGTGTGTGAGGCCCCACAGCACAAGCCTGTCATATAGCAGGGAATGCAGTTAGGAATTTTTAATTTTTTTTAACTCACTTATCAGAAAGCATGACAAAAACTGCTGAATCTAGGTAGAACTCATACAAGTGTTCAGTGTACTGCCCTGTTCACTTTTCTATATGTTTGAAAATTTTCAGAATAAAAGCTGGAAAAAGAAAAAACAAATAAAGAAAAACAAACAAGTATAACAGGAAAGCTTGGCTGGCTTTCCCTATGGGCACGGAGATAATTCCCTGGTTGCAAGTGGTGGTTTCCCACTTCCTTGTTCTGGACCAAATGGGGCCACACAACTGCAGAGGCTCCAGAACTTTTTTTCCTGTGAAGTTCAGGAAGTTGGTCAAAGCCCCCTTCTGGAAAGTGCTCAACTAATAAAAGGGGCTACTTATCCGAAAGCAGTTTTCATTCTGAAATTCTACTTATCTGAATGAAAGCAATTTTCATTCCCTGGAACCCTAATTCTAACAGTGAGGTAAGTACACAATATTAAAGTGACAAGACAAGATTGTCAAATAATAGGGCGCTGTTTAAATACATCATATTATGTTTATCCAAATAATGAAATACTATGCAGTCATTAGAAATCATGTTTAGAAGAATACTTAATGACATGGGGAAATGATCACGGTATATTAACTTTTAATATATTATAAAGTAGCATATATAGAAAAATCTCAATTTTGTTGTTAAAAATGGGTATATACACACAGAAGACTGGGAGGGAATTACAGTGATGCGCCGCATAATGACGTTTCAGCCAACAACGGATGGCATATATGATGGTGGTCCCATAAGATTAGGACCATACAGCCTAGGTGTATAGTAGGTTACACCATCTAGGTTTGTGTAAGTACACGCTATGATGTTCGCACAACGAAGAAATCGCCTAATGGCCCATTTCTTACAATGTAACCCCATCGTTAAGTGACACATGACCATATACTAACAATAACAGAGGAATTATCAATTATTCTTATTTTCTTCTTAATTGCTTTCTGCAATGTTTGATGTTTTCCTTACAGTGATCATGGATTACTTCTATAATGAGACTAAAACATTTCTACTTCTTCATTACCCACTGTATATATCTTGGGCAAACCTTATCTATTATGCTATACTGCTTTTTTTTTTCCCCCTGGAATTGCTTTTGCCCAATATACAACATAGTAGATCCCTCACTTGCCTTCCATAAGGACTAGGTGGGCTGACAAAGTAACAAGAGGCCCAAAATGATCAGTCCCCATTTCTCTGCTGAGTACTGCTTTCCATGCTTCCCCAGATGGGAAAAGTTATCTGAATCTCCAGCGTTCCTTTTACCCCGAGATGACATACACTCAAACAAATGTTTAAAGCAGAGCAGCCCGAGAGGAAGAAAAAAAATAACAGCAGTCCCTCCTCCAGAAACCTTCAGAGAGACTTCCAGGAGAGGATTTGGGGAAATGAAAATACTGACTCAGAATATGTGGACCAAGACTGTAGAAGCCAAAGCTCCCAGGAGAGAACAAAACTGAATATGTGCACGTGGGGAGGAAGGCAGCTTCCACTGTGTATGGAAGGGGAGGAGTCCTGTGAACAGCCTGAAAGCTTCTTCCCTCTTCTAAGCATTAAGGAAGAATGTGCAAGACAGCAACCTGACAGTTAGATGGCTCCTAGGAAAGCAGACACCTGAGCAGCATTCTGCATAAGAAAGGGAATTGGTCTCCTTGAATTGCTGCTTACTTACTATGAATTTTCTAGGTTCCTGGTCTCTTTCCCTTTTAAATCTGCAGCATTCATATGTAGGGCTTTCTCTCGTTTGCCAAGAACTGTCTTAATAAAGCTGCTCAGGACAGAAGCAACCTCCCAACCACCCTTTTCAGCAATGAGTCCAAATCTAAGCAAACAAGCACCTTCCAAGGTGAAGGTGCCAAAAGGCTGCTCATTTTGGGGTTCCAGAGCAGCTGATCTGTTGAGCACTGAGAAGGGGGTGCTGAGATCGTAAAACCATTCTGAGACATCAAGACATGACAGGCTCAACCTGAGCCCATCTCATGAACTCAGGACAGTCCCAGAGATACGCGTCTCCCTGGGGAAAGTCCTGCTGTTTACAAATTTGAGAGTATAATAAATGGGAACTAGAAAAGAGAGGGTCACAGGGCTACTGAACTCTATAATATCATGTAGCCCAAAGGCCAACAGGGCATCAATCTTGCAATGCCAAGATCACATGTCAGGCTGTCTTAATTCCCCTCACCCACCCCCACGCTTCCCTCGCCTACCTTGGTTCACACGTGGCCTACGGTCCTCTCTCTATCCAGCAATGCACCCCCTGCTCTCTGTAGCACAGATGAAATTTTATCTCATCTCCTTCAAAAGCTTCTCCAGACTGAGTCAGCAGATACTCATGACCAAATAATCCCACTTAACATCATAGATCCACTCCTCTCCATGTGTAACATGAAAATGAGCAGATTTAAGGGTTTCAGTGCTGGGGGAGGGCATTGTACACTTCCTGAGGCAGAGGATGTGCGCCAGCTCTCTGCTATGCACTTTTCTTACCAGAGCAGGGTGGGGGAAGAATTCTCTGCCATATAAACTGCACCACTCAGTGACTCACTCCACGAGTCCCCCACCCTTGCAGCACACACTTGGATAACCATGCACATTAAGCAGTGGGTGTTCGCAAGGCAGCTAAACTGTCTGATCACAACCCAAAGCCAGGGAAATCTTAACAGCCATTCCTTTCTCCTTCATTTATTCCTTCAAAATACTCCAGCTCAGAGAGAGGAGAGTCCCAAAAGACTGGCTTCTCTAAGAGGCTCCCAGCCCCTTGTGAAGCCAAGAATTTTACCCTCTTCCAAAAACAGCAGCCAGGATGCCAAAGAGTAAGCTAAAAACTAACAAGGTGACTGCACACAGTGGGATTCATTGATACTGGGAAGGAGGAGGCAGTACTTGCTACAACATGGTGATGACACCTCCTTCAGCCTGAATAACAGACCCAACAGAGACAGGAAACTTCGAACCACCCCACGCTGTCCAAGGCTGCTCCCAGACATAGGCCTGCAGTTCACATGACTTCAGCCCCAGCCCCACCTATCAGCTGTGAGAGAGGAATCTCAGCTTTCCTCTAGCTTCAGCTTCAGACGGGGGGGATAATATAAATGGACCTTGATATACTAACTTTGCTCTAAGAACAGCATTAAACATATCAGAGACCTGCTCCCCCAAGCAGGTGGGAGACCATGGTTGGACTTGAAGCTCTTTCCAGGTCTTGGTCAAGCTGAGGGCTGCCAAGCCTAGAGCTGGGAAGTCGGAGTATCCTCTTCATACCACTGAGAGAGAAGCAGCTTGGGGTCCTGAGAGCAGCATTGTTTCCAGTCGCAAAGCGCCAAGGTCTCCAGCTGACAAATAAGTCCTGCTGGCATGAGAATCTTGGCAAGGAGGTGCAGAAACAGCTGACTCAGACGAGTGGCTGCTCTTTTTTATAGTGAGTCTGTTGTGGTTAATAACTAAAAAGATAGGATTTTCTAGCCTTGGGAAGAGACCAGATCATCTACAGGAAGCATCACCAGTCACCAAGAAGGAAGGACTGGCTGCCTTTGAAGTTGCATGTGATATGAACACTTCTGACAGCTGCAGAGGTTTCCCAAGCCTTCAGAGAAATAGAAAATCCCTGTTCTGATCCTTATGCCAGAAAGTATGACTATAAACTCTGGGTATCTCTATCCCTAAAGACCATGGGATGATGTCACCAGGATTAATTGAAGCTTTCCAGAACCCCATCCCCACTAACGTATTCCTTTTAAGCACTTGAGAAATCTGTCCCACTGCCTTGGAATTTATTAACAAGGTCACTGTCCTGTTGTACACATGTAATTTCCTCCTCCCTCCCTCCCTCCCTTCTCTCCCACTCCCTCATCTTTCTTTCTGGGCTAGATTTAATTGCTCTAAACTCAGGGTCTGCAAAATATAGTCCTCCTGTTATGTTTTGGGGTTTTTTTTTTTTTTTTGGTTTGGTAAAATATATATAACAAAAAATTCACCATCTTAACCATTTTTAAGTATATAGATCAGTGGCATTAAGTACGTTCACTTTGTTGCACCGTCATCCAGCTCTAGAACTTTTTAATCTGGTCCTCCTGCTTTTGTAAATAAAGTTTTATTGGAACACAGCCAAACTCATTCATTTACATATTTTCTATGCTGTGTTCATGCTACAACAATAGTTACGTAGTTAAAACAGAGATCATATGGCCTACAACATCCAAAGTGTTTACTATCTGGCCCTTTACAGAAAAAGGTTGCCGACCTCTGCTCTAAACCAAAATACACACTAGATTTCTAGTTTAAAATAGCATTTGGCTGACAGCCACTAACACAGCCTCTCCCAGCTTTACACTAAAATACCTGCAAAGATACAGAAAAAGATAAAACTCCCAAAATCACTGAAAACTTAGACTGATGGTCATCCTATTACCATAATCTGGGAAATATCTCTATTAACAATAAGGCTGGGCTGGCTCCATGGCTTAGTGGTTAAGTGCACATGCTCCGCCACTGGTGGCCAGGGTTCGGATCCCGGGCGCGCACCGACACACCGCTTCTCTGCATGCTGAGGCCACGTCCCACATACAGCAACTAGAAGGATGTGCAACTATGACATACAACTATCTACTGGGACTTTGGGGAGAAAAAAAAAAAGGAGGACGATTGGCAATAGATGTTAGCTCCGAGCCGGTCTTCCTCAGCAAAAAAAAAAAAGAAAAAAAAGAGGAGGATTAGCATGGATGTTAGCTCAGGGCTGATCTTCCTCACAAAAAAAAAAAAAAGAACAATACGGCTAATGATGAAATGAGAAAAAAAAAAATCTGTGGCCAATTCATGCAGCAGCCCCCAGAAACCTGAAACAAGGTAGGGAGACACCGAGTTCTTCTGCCATTATCAACCTCATGGCTTAGAAATCGAGAGTTCATCTAGGAATCAGCAATCTGGACAACCATGCCTCCACTACAGGGCTACTGCTTGCAAAGGAAATCAGCAACTCCCAAAACTGGTCTACATCCATTTGGAGACTCCTACTCCCAAAAAATCAAAAAGGCAGAAGTGATGGCATTGGTGCTGGCACATGGTGTCCTGGGAGTGCGAGTCTTCACAAGTAAAACTCAGGTAGCAATGCATGTGGGAGGTTGTAGTTGCTCACATATTTTATTTGCTCAGAGTATCAGAGAACCTAGTAGTAGAGGTAAGCAAATCCATACGACTCCAGCAGAACCCATTAGATGAAGCTGCTCGACACTGGGAAACGGGCTAGAAGCTATGTGCTTCAACCTGACTGCCAAGAGTGGAGCTGAGAAGGGGTTCTAAACAATACCAAAGAGAACATGAGAGTAGTCAAAGGCTATCTACATATGCTGTTCTTCGACAAATCATAAATAAATCCTCCTTTGAGTATGCAAAAATATACCCAAAGAACAGCACAGTTGACATGAAAACCTTTGGCAGCAGAAGGGAAGTGCACATCATTCTGAAGACTTGGAAGAAGGACAAAAGTCTGAATTTGGTGTCTAAACCAGAAGAAATATTTTTACAAAACTGCATCCTCAATAGAATGCAAGAAAACATGGACTCTGAAACAGGTATAGAAAACCATTAAAATAAAACATATTGAGAAGAAAAGACAACAAAGTGGCATGAAAAGAGAGCTCAGCAAAGCGAGGACGAATTACAGACAAATTCATACTGTAGCAGCAGAATTAAATTCCACATTGGAGATGGCAAAGAGCAAAATCAATCAAATTCACAGTATGGAAGCCAAATCTGAATCTCTTCCAAGGGTGCAGAGGAAAAGGAAAGCTGACCTCAGAAATCCAACAAAGGTTGCTATGAGGAAATCTACTAATACAACATATGAAACAGGGAGGTCAAAACAGAAAACCCAAATGAACTTCTCAGTAGACTCTCAAAAAGCATTAGCTAAATTCAGTAATCGTTCTTGATTTTTTGAAAAAGACTTGGTAATTTAAGAATAAAATAATTCCTTAACATTATAAAGGACATCTAATCGAAACCAACAACCAACATCAGAGTTAACAGTGAAACACTAGAAATATTTCCATTAAAATCAGCAGCAAAGCAAGAATTCCTGCCAGTACCACTATTATTTAACATTGTCCTGGAAGTTCTAGCCAATACAATCAGGCTCAAAACAGGGGAAAAAAAAAAGTTTTGTTCTTTAAAATGAGATCAAGTTTATCATATGGGAGTTGACACCATTAATTTCCAAAATAACCCAAGTGAAGCAACTGAAAAAGTATTAGAGAGTTAAGCATGGTGGCCAAATACAAAATAAACATATAAAATCAAAATCTTTCCTATGTACCAATAATAACTAGTTTGAAAATATAATATAATAAATAAATGATATCATAAACAACAAACTGTCCAGGAATGACTTCGATGAGAAATATGTGGGATACACACACACACACACACACCTCCCTAAAGAACATAAAAGAAAATTTGAATAAATTAAGAAGTATACCGTGTCTTTTCCTGGATGGGGAGACTCAATATTGTAATGACGTTAATGAAATTTTAGGTTTAAATTAATTCCAATCAAAACTAATAGGATTTGGGGGAGAATCTGACAAAAAAGTTCCAAGATCATTTGGAAGGAAAAAATGGTTCAGACTAGCTAAGACAAAGGTGTGGGTAAATTAATAGGCTGGGAACAATGGCAAAGAGAAATCTGGCTAGCTGTTTCTAATACAAGAGCATGAAACTGGTGGAGAACCCAACAGAGACATCAATGGAATAGTACAACAAACCCCCAAAACAAAGCCTAGCGTACATAAGAATTTATGTATGATAAAACAGTAACAGCAATAATCATAGGGAAATAGTTATTCAACAAATGGTGCTCAAATAAATGAAAATTTGGGGAAAAATGTAAGTTATAACCTTACCTCATACTATTCACAAAAGGAATTTTAGATGAACTGACAGCTAAATACTTATAAAATGATTTAAAAACTATATTGTTTATCTGATCTTAGAATGGGAAAAGTCTTTGTAGGAGAGTGAAATTTGCCACCCCAAAATGTGTCTTTTTACCTTGAGGATTATTTTAAGCTGATTATTTTTAAGAAACAAAGGACTCAGGAAGAAACTTTGATCTTCTCCCCTAATGACCTAAAAGAATTTAGATAGAGGACCTGTTCCAGGAAGGAGCTATCACCATAGATAACTATAGTATAGTGTGAACTAGGTGTGGTGGACAGGGAGGAACCTAGCAAGGCCTGTTTGATCAAAGTCCTCTCCATGTCCCATTGACTCTGCAAGGCATGGCAAACATTTGTTTATCAAATATTTACTCTTTTTCTTCTTCCTGTGAATTCATTCTTCCCTTTGAAATCCCAGACCCTTGCCCCCTTCTCCCTAGTCTAGAATGGCATATACACCTTATTTTGCCTGACTGTTTTTGAAATCTCTCATGTTAATGTGGATTTCCCATGTGTACATAACTAAATTTGATTTTCTCCTGTTAATTCGTCTTACATCATTTTAATTATTCCACCAGCCAAAAGAACCAAGGAGGGAAGAGGGGGTATTTCTCCCCTTCTCAACAGTTTCAAGCATAAAAGCACTGGAAGTAATTACCACGGTCTAAAGGCAGTCTAAATCCAATTGGTCTAAATTGGTCTAAAACCAAGCAATTTAACCAATAAAAACTTAAAATATACATCAAAAGCTTATCAATGAGTTAAAAGGCAATCTGGGGAAAATATTTACTGCAAAGGTGATAAAGGATTAATACTCTTTATATATGGACAACTCATACAGATGAACAAGAAGAAAAAAACACCCCATATGAAAACTGAGCAGAGAACACAAAATGACAATTCACAGATTAAAATATATAATTAGTAATAAGCACAATACATATATGTTTAGAATTTTCTATAATGAAATTTGAAGGAAAAAAAAAAACTGAGGAAAAGGGCAAGAAGAAAGAAAAAAAGAAGCCACCAGTGAGATGCGAGGGGAGCTGGGGAGTACCTGGCTACACTGCAACACAGCCCTCTTTCCTCTCCCTTAGGTTTTCAAAGGGCGCCTTATTTATTAAGAACCCGTGAGGGAGGTTGGTTCATATTATGGAACTGGGTATGTTCCCTAAAGGTAATTGAGACACCTAATTTTTTTCAAAGTTAGTAGCAGGATAATAAGCACAGAATGGTCCCTAAGGATATATCGGTTTTAGTCAAACCAGAGCGAGAGAAAGAATTCTGTGGCTTGGATATTGAAGGTACTGGTAGACAGCTCTTCAGGAAAGAACCACTCAGAACAGCCAAATGAGTAACAACAAAATGGCTCAGATTCAAAGAGACACAGAACAGCACTGTATGAACAGACACAACACAACAAGCAATTCTGGTGCTGCTATATGAGCATCCAGAGACAAGGAGCCAAGAACAAGGGGGAAAAGAGGCCTTCAGAAGCTGAAGTCTGCTAGGCTGCAATTCCAGGAGTTGGAGATATTAAAGATTAAAAGAGTACTATGCCCAAGATTGCTGTGGTGGTGGGCCAGGTAGAAATCCCTTCCAATCTTAGCTCCACGGTCTGGATGCATGCTTTCCACAGAGGCAGGCTTTCTAGAAGCAATATTACCAAGTCCCATGTCAACTGAGGGGCATAAAAATGAAGCACTCTGGGATCCAGCCAGAACACTGGGGAACCCTCTTGTCAAGTGCACCATGGGAACTCTGAGGAGAACCCTGCCCCTTTCCCACCACAAAAAGAACTGCCAGCCCCTGCCCAGCATGGGACGTGCAGCCTACTGGGCACACCATAGCCCTTTCCTGCAGTGATTGGGAATGCCTCCATGAAGAACATGCCAGCCTCCGCTTAGCTGGGAAGCAGACAAACTCATGTGTTGCTGGCACAGCAAAGGGCCATTAGAAAAAACAAGAGATGAGTATACAGTGCTAGTCAATGAACCCACAGAACACACCGGCATAAAGACCACAATAGTGACCATCTGTGTACACTGAGATTTATGGGATTTTAAATAGGAAGCTTTTGTGGTTTTAACCCCTTAAATAATAATAGGATAGCAGAAAATATTCACTTAAGCAACATAAGGTACTGATTAGGAGCACTGGCTGTGGAGTCAGAGAGACACTGAATCATCTCTCACCTGTACCACTTACAAGCCACTTAAGTCACTCAACCTTTCCGAACCTGTTTTCTTGATCTAACTGGGGATACCAGTTGTACCTCCCACATAGGTTTGTTGGAAAGATTAAATGAGACAAGTGTTTCCCAACATGCCTAGGCACACAGTAAACCTGATTTATGAGCATTTAGCAGGAAAAGGAAGAATGGGAATCCTGACTCTGCCACTATGTAATCTTAGCCAAGTTATTTAAAATTCCTTGGTCCTAACTGCTTTATTTATAGTGTGGATAATGTATTTCCTATCTCACAGCATTATTTGAAGGATTAGATGAGATCTTTTAAGACAATGTACTTTGAAAACAGTAATGAACTATATACCAAGGAAATGAGGAGTTATTATTTTAAGAGCTGTCTACTTTCTAAAATACTGATTTTTAACTTCACACTGAACATCGTATTTCCACACAATGGAATAATATGCACCCATGAAAAATGATGTGCAAGGTAAAAACTTGGCTGAATCTCCAAGGAATTATTCTAAGTTAAAAAAAAAGCCAATCCCAAAGGTGAAATACTGTATGATTCCATTTATATAACAGTTTTGAAATGACAAACTTATAAACCTGGATCAATCACAGATTAGTTGCCAGGGGTCAATGACAAGGTACAGTTGGGAGTGTAGTGGGTGTGGCTATAAAAGGGCAACAGGAGAGATCCTCATGGTGATGGAACTGTTCTGTATCTTGACTATATCAATGTCAATATCCTGATTGTGATATTGCACTATAGTTTTGCAAGAGGTTACCACCGGAGGAAACTAGGTTAAAGGGTATATGGAATCTCTCCATATTTTTCTTACAACTGCATCTATATTTGATATGATGTGATATGATATTTATATTATATATTAAATTATTATTTCAAAATATAAAGTTTAATTTAAAAACAATGTGGACAATGAGATGTAACAAAATGGGGAAAAACTTATGATATCTTAAGGGAACAAAGCAGAATAGAAAACTATGATTAAAGAAGACAAAAAGTAAAGGAATAAATGCACATCTTGAGACAGAAGAGGAAATCAGTAAAGACAAAAAGCTGAAAATTAATATATATAATAAATATAAAATAAGGTAAAAAGGATAAAAATATCCAAAACCAGGTTCTATAAAGCCCCCAAACATGCTTACTAAACTGACTAAAATATAAGAGGGAGAACACAAAAACAGACAAGATTAAGCCCAAGAAAGAGGACATGACTACAGATAAGAAGGTAGTTTTTAAAATTATAAAATAAGAGGCTACTACATGCTCAACTAAATTCATGGCAACAAATTTGAAAATTTAGAAGAAATGGATAATTTCCCAGCAAAATACAAATGACCAAAATTGACCCAAAAAGATTCAAATAGATTAATTACCATATTAATTATGAAAGGTGATTAAAGGTCTACCTACTGAAAAAAGGCATTAAGACCAGACAAGCTTCACAATTGAGTTTTATCTGACTTTTAAAAAACACGTAATTTCTAATGATAATTAAAGTATTCCAGGCCAGAGGAAAAAAGGAACATTCTGTAGTTCGTTTTACATAGCCATCACAATTTCAATCCTTAAACATGATGAAAAAAATCCAAAAAAATGACTCCAATCTCACTTATGAATACTGAGGCAAGGTTTTAAATAAAAGATCAACAAATAGAATCCAGCAATGTTTCAAAATAATAATATACTATGATCAGCAGGGCTTATTTTAATAATACAAGAAGTAGTTCAAAATCAGAAAATCTATTGACGTAATTCACTGTATCAAAAATTAAATGGGGGCCGGCTCCGTGGCTTAGCGGTTAAGTGCGCGCGCTCTGATGCTGGCGGCCCGGGTTCGGATCCCGGGCACGCCCCGAGGCACCACATCTCCGTCCAACCCGAGGCCGAGTCCCGCGTACAGCAACTAGAAGGATGTGAACCTACGACATACAACTATCTACTGGGGCTTTGGGGGGAAAAAATGCATACATAAAATCTTTAAAAAAAAAAAATTAAATGGAAAAGAACTTGAAAACACCAATGTGTAAAGATACATGCACCCCTGTGTTCATTGCAGCATTATTCACAATAGCCAAGACTTGGAAGCAACCTAAGTGCCCATCAAGGGACGAATGGATAAAGAAGATGTGGTATATACACACAATGGAATACTACTCAGCCATAAGAAATGATGAAATCCAGCCATTTGTGACAACATGGATGGACATTTCGGGTATTATGCAAAGCAAAATAAGTCAGAGGGAGAAGGTCAAATACCGTATGATTTCCTTCATTAAGTAGTAGATAATAACAACAATAAACAAACACATAGAGACAGAGATTGCATTGGTGGTTACCAGAGGGGAAGGGGGGAGGGGGGAGGGTGAAAGGGATAATTCGGCACATGTGTGTGGTGATGGGTTGTAATTAGTATATGGGTGGTGAACGTGATGTAATCTATGCAGAAATAGAAGTATAATGATGTACACCTGAAACTTATACAATGTTATAAACCAATGTTACTGCAATAAATAAAAAATTTAAAAAAAATTACCACAATTGGGTGACTTAAACCAACACAAATTAAAAAAAAAATGTAAATGGAAAAAATACACGCACAACAGACATTGATAAAGCATTTGATAAAATACAGCAACCATTCCCTTTTAAAATGTCTCTAAGTAAATGTGGAAACTATTTAAATATAATAGACTATTTAACAAACACCAACAGCAAATACGGAGAAACACAAAAAATTTCTATTTAAAATTGGTTTTACACCGAGTGGCCCACCAGCACCATTTTTATGGAACTCTCTTTTTGAGTTTCTAGCAAAAGAAAAAATAGAAGAAAATGAAATAACTAGTATAACCATTGGAAAAAACAGATAAAACTAAAATAAAATTTACCAGAACTAACAAGAGAATTTGGTAAGATAGCTAGATATAAGAAATATTTTTAAAATCAATAAACTTTTCCTATTCTAGCAAGAAGCAGTTAGGAATAGAAAGGAGGACAATATTCCACTCATAATGGACAAAAAAGCTATTAATTCTTTAGGAATAAATGTATTAAGAAAGGCATAAAACAAGATCTGAACAGATGGAAAGAAATATCATTTCTCATATTAAAAAAACCTATATAATTTTTAAAAAATCAATTCTTACAAAACTGAAATATTAACTTAATATAATTCTAATTAGAATCCCAATAGGGTTGGTGGGGGATATTGAATAAAAGTGATCTTAAAATTTGTACATAAGAAAAAATGCCAAAGAATAACCAAGAAAAATATATATTTTTTTAAGCTAATGTAATCAAATCAACAAGATTTGGGTGCACAGACAAATAGAAGAAACAGAAATGAGAATCCATAAATGGATCCTAGAATACAAAAATTTTAATAGGTGACAAAGATGGTAGTTCAATTCACAGAGAAAACTAGGGATTACTTAATATATTATGCTAGTACAACTAGTTATCCATCTTTAAGAAAATAGTCTTAACCAACACCGGGAACCCAGAAGCCATATAACAAAATAATATGTGGATATGAAAAAGTGTAAAAACTTATGTGGAGAATGGCTAGAATCACCAAGACAAAAAACAACAAATGTTGGAGAGGATGTGGAGAAACAGGAACCTTTATATACAGCTGGTGGGAATGCAAACTGGTGCAGCCTCTATGGAAAACGGTATGGAGATTCCTCAAAGAATTAAAAATAGAAATACCCTATGATCCAGCTATCCCACTACTGGGAATCTATCCAACAAACCTGAAATCAACAATCCAAAGAGGCTTATGCACCCCTATGTTCATTGCAGCATTATTCACCACAGCCAAGAAGTGGAAGCAACCTAAGTGTCCCTCGACTGACAATTGGATCAAGAAGATGTGGTATATATATATACAATGGAATACTACTCAGCCATAAAAAAAGACAAAATTGTCCCATTTGCAACAACATGGATGGTCCTGGAGGGTATTATGTTAAGTGAAATAAGCCAGAAAGAGAAAGACAAACACTGTATGATCTCACTCATATGTGGAATATAAACCAACACATGGACAGAGAAAACTGTATTGTGGTTACCAGGGGCAATGGGGGTAGGAAGTGGGCACAAGGGGTGAAGGGAGACATATATATGGTGATAGACAAACAAAAATGTACAACCCAAAATTTCACAATGTTATAAACTATTAAAACATCAATAAAAAAATTTATGTGGAAAAATATACCATCAGCAAAGTCAATACATTCAGCCTTGGGAAAGATATCTATAATAATGATGATAGACAGAAGGCCAATATCCAAAACATACAAAGAGGTCTTAAAAATTAAGAAAAATATAAACAATCCATAGGAAATGGACAGATAATAGAACAGACAATTCAAAGAGATAATTTAATTGGAAAAAAAATATGAGATAATGCTGAAATTCATTAATAGCCAAGGAAATACATCCATTAAGTTGTCAAAATTTTGAAAGAACCATAACACCTTATGCTGGCGGGGATATGAAGAAAAGAATAACCTCATGTGTTACATAAAAAAGAGAAAAGTGAATTGTAACTGCCTATTTTTGTAAATCAACATGGAAATATCTGTTAACATAAATATATATATACATATTCATATATAAATAGCCGTGTATGTATATATATTGAAAATGTTATTATATAAGGGCATACACACAATGATGTTTATTTCAGGATTGATTATAGTGGCAGAAATCTAGAAAGAATGAATGTAATTGTTCATAATAGAGGAATGGCTAAATAAATTGTTATGCATCTATGAAATATTTTGCAGCCTTGGAAAAGAATAAGAGCTATACTAATAGACTTTGATAGATTCCCATGAGATATTGTTGAGTGAAAAAAGCAAGATGTATTAAAATATATATAGGATTCTATTTTTGTAAAACAAACAATGAACAACAACAACCAAATACTCCAAAACCCATTTGTGTATGTATGTGCCCATGAATGTGGAGAAAATATGGAAGGATACACACTGGTCTGGTAATATGCATGGATGATGTGGAAAGGTCGAGGTAGGAGCCAAACAAAACAAGGGGGAAAAAAGGTCCACTATAAAAACATAAATGCAGCAATCATATTCATGTATTTTTATGTGTATAAATGTATATACAAATTGAATTAAATTTAGAAAAGATACAGTAAAAAACCTAAATATGATCTCTGCTTACCAAAAAAAGAAAGGCAATAACCAAAATTATCTCTTGGTGGTAGGATTAGGGGTGATGTTTATTTTCTTCTTTATATGTCTCTGCATTTCCTATAATGAGAATTGTTCCTTTTATAATAATAAAATAAAACCAATAAATGTTAATTTTAAAACATTGCACTGAAAAATTGAGCTCATTTTGGGAAATCAAGGGAGGGAAACAGGGTTAAATGCCCCTTCTTCTTAGGAGCTGTCCAAGTATGAGATATATGAAATCAGGATCCATTCCCCCTCACCCAGCAGAAAGTTACTCACCTAAAGCAAGACACTAAGTGGCTATTCTAAGGAGCTATCTGAAGCAGCAAATGGGGTATATTCTCCCCTACCTAACACTTTAATGACTTAAGTAAATCAGAAAGCCATTTAAACCACTCTCGATTATCCAAGGATCTGCTGGGCTGTTTACTTCCTGTCCCCTCCCTCTGTCTTGCAGCCATTTCACGGCTCAGGAACAGCTCCCAAATGGAGGTCAGGGAAGGGGAAAAGAGATGAAATTAATTTGGCCGATTTAGCTTCTCATTAGCAACTCTCATAAAAGGCTTCATAAGTGAGATGGTCAAAACTCACCGTTAAAATGAGTGCTGGGACCCTTGAGAATTTCATTTAAGCAAACTTGCCTTCAGATAAACATGATTTGCCTGTAATACACTTTAATGGATTTGATGCTTGCTATTTTTAAGTCAGGACTTATGATAAGGTGATATGTTTTTCTCCTCACTTTAATTTGCACTCTCAGAAAAAAAAAAAAAAACATTAAAACACAAGAATAAAGCCCTTCAAAGTGAAGAGCAGCAGGACCACAATGCAAAGATTCTTGCAAGGAGGGAAGCTGTCTGGCCCCAGCATGCTCTCAAGAGAAACTTTAGGAGTGCGACAACCTTCCATGGGAGAATGCCTTGTCCATAAACCACCACCACAAGGAATCACTGAAAAGGATTTGTCAGGGCTCCAAAAGCTAAATCTCCACATATAACATTTCCATGTTCCACTGGGCCCTCATCGACTTTTGTCCCTTGGGAAGCCCAGAGACAAAGCAGTGCAGGTCCAAGCTCACAACAATGTGCTCATCATCCTTTGTTATCAAATAGACAAGACAGTCTGAATAGCAATGGCAGTAGAGCAAAAAACAATTTTCCCTTACTTGAAGACGACGATAGCTCCAGGACATGGAGGGCAGGCCAGGAGAAAGATCTGCAATTGAAACAGAATTAAGTATGGTTATCAAGAGAAATGCTGGATGCAGTGAGACAATGTTACTTTAATAATAATAATAATAATTAATAACCAAACTCCAACACAAAAAATGTAATATAAAAAATTTAAAAGGCAAACAGGTAGTTTTCCAAATATGTTTGTGTTTGCACATACACCTACGCATGTGTGTGTGTGCGCTTGTGTGTGTATGTCTGGGGGGTGTGTAATGGGGGGGAGAGGAAGAGAGACGGAGAGTGAGGGAGTAAGTGTTTGGGGGTAGAAGAAGGGGAAAGCTTTTCTTAGGCCTATTTGGCCTCTAGAACACTTCCTCTTAACCTCTAGAACAAAACTTAATTTTTCAATGCCTCAACTTCAATATGACACAAGTAACCAGTCTCAGAAGCTTTTAACCCAGGACAAGTAAAAATAGATTCTGAGCATAGGACAAGTACACACTGCCATCTGGTGTGCCTCCCGTGGGGGCAGGGATGTTAATCAATATCCAGCATTGCCAGATTTAGCAAATAAAAATACAAATGCCCAGTTATATTTGAATTTCAGATAAACAATGAATAATGTTTTAGTATAAGTATATCCTAAATATTGCATGGAACATACTTACACTAAAACATTATTCATTGTTTATCCAAAATTTCAATTTACTGGGAATCCTATATTTTATCTGGCAACCCTACCAATATTGCCACCCCAGGCTCCAAATCTCCCTTTGATTTTGAAGGCAAGCAGAATTTGCCACCCCAAAATATGTCTCTTTGGCATATGGATTATTTTTAAGAAACAGCAGACACAGGAAAAGCTCTGAAAACTGAGAAGTTACCCTTTTGCAAGAGACATTTACATTTATAAGGGAAAATCTCTATTTGTAATGGTGTCTCCCTCTCTGTACCGCACCAGGAAGAGAAGGATGACTAAATCTCTAGAAACTCCTACCAGTGGAGAAGGCATGGACTTAGATCTTCTGCATAACAACTGTACTGTGCTTATTTAGTGTGCTTTTCCTGATAGCCGCCCATAACTGCCTCCCCTCCAACATCATCTTTTGTCTTTAACTGGAGATGGTATTTAAGATGATGGCCTGGGCCATTTTGTGGAGTTTTCAGTTTTCCGGGGTCTCCCCCGTGTATACAGGAGGTATACATGGTATTAAACTCCTGTTTTTCTCCTGTTAATCTGTTTTTAATTGCAGAGTGGTCTCAGCCAAGAACATAGAGGGGTAGAGGGAAAATTATTCCCACCCCCCCATTTGATCGGTTTTTTTCTAAGCATGACTAGGTGGTTTTGCTCTTCTCTTCTCCTCCCAGGTCAAACAAAACAAAAACAACCTTGTCCTTCTAAGAGACAAATCAGTTTCATCCTACTTGTTTTTACCAAGGCCTGGGTTAGAGCTTTCGAAAACCTCAGCTGTGGCAGTTTGACCTTCAAAGCACTGGTTCTCAAGAGGAACAAAGAAACCCCTGCAGAGCACTAGTTAAATATGCAAATTCCTGGGCTCCTTCATTAGGAATAATGATTACAGAAGTCTAGGACTCCAGGAATCTGCATGTTTAACAAACACCCCAGGAGATTCAATCACTCTTGGCAGCCAAATATGGTGAATGTTTGACCTTGGCCTGAACTACTACAGGATCAAAAACACTCAGAAGGACTAAGCATTGACAAAAGAATAAAACTCATGTTTGTGGAGTTCCTTCACCTATACTGGCTTAAGGGTGCAGTTTACAAAATCATTGATATGTGTCCCTATCTTGTTGTGAGCACTTATTAATATACATTATCTGCATTATGGACTTGTTTAGCTTTGTCATGTGTATATTCTTTAGCATCTGGTTCTTCAGTTCGCTCAGTCTACATTTAGAAGGAAAGGGTGCTATAAGAAAAATCACTATAAGGAAAGACTTGAATCTTGAACCTGCTTGCATCCCTGCCAAGAGGAAGAAAAAGAAGAATGAAAAAGAGAAAGTGTCTTGAAAGAAACACAGCCAGGAGTCCATCACCTGCACAATACCTCATCAGAGAACCCCTCCAAGGAAATATCCATTGAACGTACCTTTCCCCTCTGTGGATCAAGTGGATTAAAAGTGCAAAACCAATGACAATTACAGGTCTACAATCCTTTATCCGTTATCACCAAATCCAAAAAGCTCTAAAAACTGAAAGACTATTGTTTCCAAAGCTAATTTGGTAGAAAAACATGACTTAAACTGAGCTGAGGCTATTTACAGACTTTATTTATTCCACTTATGGTGAATATTCATACATTTTCCATAAAAATAGTGTATTGATTATGGGGTGCTGCCCCAGATCCCACTGGGAATATATGTAAAATACTCTACATGCACTGTATTGCCTTTCTAAAATCAAAAAATTCTGACTTCTGAAATACATCTGACCTTAATGGTTTGGGATAAGGATTGTCGACTTGGAATTTCAATCATCTAAACATTAACTTATCCCCAACTCCCCATCGCACACCTCAGGAGCAGTCCAAGAAAGAAAGAAACAAAGCCGGTATTCTTTACCGCTGACCCAGCAGTAAAGTTACTCACCTTAGGCAAGGGACCGAGTTGGAGGCTGCACATAGTTACCTAGCATCGGTCCCATCAAAGGGTACATTCAGAAGCTACAGTACACAGGGAGTAGAGTACAGAGTACACCCACTTTGGAAAGGTCCTCAATACTTCTTTTTTTTTTTTTAAAGATTTTATTTATTTATTTTTTCCCCCCAAAGCCCCAGTAGATAGTTGTATGTCATAGTCGCACATCCTTCCAGTTGCTGTATGTGGGACTCGGCCCCAGGATGGACGGAGAAGTGGTGCCTCGGTGCGCGCCCAGGATCCGAACCCGGGCCACCAGCATCGGAGCGCGCGCACTTAACCACCAAGCCACGGGGCCGGCCCTCTCAATACTTCTGAAGTCACCTAAGAGCCATGCCAGCAGCCTTCCTGACCTTCTGGAATACCCAAGATACTTCCAACATGCTAAACAAAGAAGTAAAAACGCGCCACTGAGCCCCACAGTTAGCGCTTACTTTTTTCTATACTCATAGCCAAGAGGAGATGAGCAGATTCTTGGGGGAAGGTTTCCTTATAACTGTTCCGTTTGGCTGGTTCTGATGGATAACGGCTCTATGCCAGAAGCCCAGAAACCTACTAAAGGGAGCAAGTCTCCAGTTCCAACCCAGCAGGTTCTCATATTATCCTCCATTCAATTATAGATCTAACTTCTTTTGAGGCAACTCATCTAGACTTGACTCTAAATAAGTTTTCCAACAGTTACTTTCACGTGGCCACATCGTTCCAACCAGCACTTTGGCCTTTCTCATCTTGCCTGTCTATTCCCATCACCAGGATAAAAAGTATCTTTTTCAAGCAATCTTTGAATCAGATACAAAGATTGTATCTGATGTATCTGATGTAGACATATCAAATCAGCAGATTTGAAAAAGGACTCCGAATTCATCATATTCCATTTCCAGTAAACACACGGCCTCCTTTAGCAACTTAAAAGATATAACATTGAACCTCTCTGCTCTGCCATGCTGGAGCCACATCCATAATCAGCATTAACCAAAGGACAACGTGAAAATAACATTTTAATTCAGAGGTCTGAAGGCCCCCAGCCTTGGCCTGAATATCCCTGCTTTCCTTCCTTGGTTGGTTGCCAACCGTCTCCAAATTTTGGTAGCATGTGTTTTAGACTAGCAGATGGAAAGCTCAACTATGTCCTCGGCTACAAATACAGTGGGAAGAGAGGACACTTGCAAGTGTAAAGAGAGACAGTAGGAAGATGAGAATGCATGTGAGCATATCCCAGCACTGACTTGGCACTTTGTATTCATGCTGAAATCTGCCTAGCTCAGCACCTGAAGAAAAGGGAGTGGGCAGTCAGCATACAGAGAAATGCTACAAAGCACTTTCATTTTCCCATCGTCTGGGAGGTAGGCAGGGCTTTGTTATTAAATCCCATTTTACAGATCAAGGCACCCAGGGGAAAAGGTTCTGACAAGCTTTCTGACAAGAACCCAGGTCCCCTAACTCCCAGATCAACATACTTTCTACCTCATACCTAACACAGTCCAGGCCTCATGAGGGCTTCTCTTCTTTAGACTCTAGCCATGCCCCTTGACCCCACGGCACACAGGAAGTCACCTCAATGGCTCCACACCAGGGCCACCTCACAGCTCACAAGATCTACTCTCTACAAGATGAGAAACCTCAAAACACAAACCTAACTGTGAAACCGGGGGTCAACTCGCTTTAACTATACTCAGTTAGTTGTCTGTTTGCAAAGGCGGTTAGATAATGCATTATCTCATATAATAGGGTGAGCAAAAGCTCACCCTATAGATAATATCTCTGATGCTTGAGTCACCATGGTAACAAGTGGGGTATTTATGTGTTTCAGGAACTGAGAGTTGACTCCTTGTCCAGTTCAGGCCGTTTAAGACCACTGACTTATCAACTGGGCCTGCACAGATGATTGATCAAGGAGCCAAAAACTCCACCCTCAGATCATGGTAACACTGCCATGTTGTGAACATGCGTCCTATGAAGAGCTATGAAGCTTGACTACACTTGCGTAGATCATCAATTACCTCAATTCTCCTTACCTCCAATCATCTATTACCACACTTCAGACCACCCCGCCCCTTCATCCTATAAATATCCCTAATCCCCATTTTTGGGCGAGGCGGATTTGAGATTTGTTCTCCTGTCTCCTCACTTGGCTGTCCTGTGAAAAAACCCTTTCCCTGCTGCAAACTCATCATCTCGGTGATTGGCCTTTCATGCAGTGGGCAAAACAAACCTGGTTCAGTAACAATTGGGCAGCAAATTACATTTACACAGATGAGTGTCAGAGTCCAGCATTCCCTAAAGACAGGCTCATCTTAGCTCCAACCTGCCTCATTCCCAGGTCTGCTGGGTGCTTGCAATTTGTGAATCCTTATAAAACAGAGGTCTTTTTTTGGCTAGTTTTTCTGGAAAAACCCACAGGTTCCATTCAAAACCACACTCTTTCAGCTTCCCCAGAAAAGCTCACTGTACTACTCCGAGGTTCTCCTGTCCAGAAACTTGTAAATTCAGCTCTTTCCTAAGCACCCAGTCTAGGCACCAGCAACTATACCAGTTCATCCTTTACCTCTGAACTGCTCTGATTCCAGGTTCCCACCTTCCCTACACAACCTCTCAGCCATCACTTGTCCCACTTCCTGTTCCTGTTTGATCATCATATCAGCCCCAAGTTCACTGGCATCGTTGTCCAGTCTCCCATCAACTTCTGCTCCACTTCAACATTTGATTCAATAAACCCCCATTTTCATAAAAACTAAGGAATATAAGTTTTGTTCACAGGAAGATGTGTTAGTATTATGGGAAATGTAATCGGGAAGGAGAGCCAGTCACCACAGACCACCCTAAATGAGGGGCAAGCCACATTAAGCAGTGAAGGGGGATGGGAAAACTAAGTGAAAGGGAAACAGAGAGTGAGAGAGGGACAGGAGAGGGGTGTTTGGCCTAACACACAATCTTCCCAGGCCCAGCCCTCTGGCTCCAGTTCTCCTGGCTTCACTTCCTACAATGGCACACAGCTATTTGGGGATTCCTAAGAACGAATGCTTATAACCATCAGCCACCACAGCAAAGATCCATTCCTTGAGCTGCCCAAAGTCTGTCCTAGGCTCTATTCACTAATGTTCATACTCTTGGGCCCTCATCCTCTCTCCCTGGACCACCGAAATAATCTCTTCACTGGTCTCAGGCCTCCAAGAACACTGATGCAAGAGGGATCTATCTAAAACACAGCTCTGATCTGCCATTTAAAATCCTTCAATGGCTTGCTTCAATGGCAAAAGCTCAAACTCCTTAGCATGGCAAGCAAGGCTTTCTCTACTCTAGACCCTGTCTATCTCTCCAGCATAGTGGACTCATGCATTACATCAAACTATATCCTGGACATACTCCCTGTCATAAACATGCTTCCACAACCTCATTTTCTAATAGCTTCATTTTATTCAATTATATGGATATTCAACAATTTATTCAACCAATCTCCTCCTGGTGCACATATAAGTTATGTCTAAGTTTTCAGATTCCTTATTCCTTATTAATTTCCTTAGTCTAAATTTGCAGAACGAGAATTTCTAGGTCTTCAAAGGGAATATACATTTTAAGGCTTTTAACCCATATTTCTAAATTGGCTTCCAGAAAATTTCTTTGAATTTATTCTCCTGCCAGCAACATATGAGAATGTTACATACAGTCTGCTACAACCTGGCCAACAGGTCATTATCGTTTTTAAAAGGCAAAACACTAAAAAGGAGCAAAATTTGCCCCCTGCAAAATGTCTCTTTGGAATAGGGATTATTTTAAGCTGGTTATTTAAAAAAACCACAGACACAGGAGAGCTCTGAAAACCGAGCTTCATTCAATTCAATAAACCCCCATTTTCATAACACCTAAAGAATATAATTTTTGTTCACAGGAAGAAGTGTTATATTACAAAAGGAGTTACCCTTTTGTAAGAGATATTTACATTTATAAGTGAAATCTCTGTTTGTAAGGGTGTCTCCCTCTCTGTACCACACCAGGAAGAGAAGGATGACTAAATCTCTTGAAACTCTTAACAATGGAGAAGGCATGCACTTAGATGTCCCGCATAACAACCCTACCCTTGTTTACTGTGCTTTTCCTGGAAACTTCCCATAAGTGCCCCGCCCCGCCACATCTTCTTTTGTCTTTGGCTGGAAATGATATTTAAGGTGGTGGATTGGACCATTTCAGGGAGTTACTCAGTTTTCCTGGGTCTCTCCCGTGTATACAGGAGGTATACATGTTATTAAACTTGTTTGTTTTTCTCCTGTTAATATTTTATTATCGGGGGGGGGGTCTCAGCTAAGAACCTAGAAGGGTAGAGGGAAATTAGTTTTCCTCCCCTACAACACACACAGCACAACTGATTGCCTTAATTGCATGTCTCAGATTTCCAGAAATGTTAAATTATTTTCTAAAGTGTTTTTTGGCCAGCTATATTTCTTCTTTTGGGATGTGACCATCTGTGGCCTTTGCCTATTTTTCCACTGGTATGTTCTTTTTCTTATTGAGTTGTAAGAGTTATTTATGTTTTGATAACATTTAATACCGACTATTTGACATCCATTGCAAATATTTTTCCCAGGTTATCGTTGTTGTAGCTCTGCTTATGGTAGTTTTTTGATGTATAGAAGCTTTTTTATCTTTACGTAATCAGATGTATTTGTTGTTTCCTTTATGGCTTCTGTCTTTGATGTTATGCTTTGAAAGTACTTCATGAAAGAGTCATCTATTATTTTCCTAATATTTTCATAATTTTATTTTTAAAATTTAAATCTCCAATATCTAGAAATTATATCATTGCTAATCCTATTCACTTTTCGAGAATGGCCTTCTCACCTTTCTTCTTCTTGCTAACTCTTCTTTACCTTTCAAATACAAAATAAAGCATCATTTTCTCCAGGGAGTCTTCAGTGAAATACCCATCCTCTCTCTTCCCATTAACTCCTTCTGTTTATCTCTTTCTGAGAAATTACCATTTTTGTCAGTATAAGGAGTTTACAAGGAGCCTTCCCTGAAGAATTTAGACAAAAGGGAAATAAGAGTTCCTATTAAGAGTTAGGCTTTAAAATCAACATATAATGGATTAACAAGGTTGTAAGGTCATCTTAAAGCCAAAATATTCCCATACTTGAAAGACCAGATTGTAACCTGCTTGAATTATACCTTAAAAAGGCATGGGGTTGATCAACCACTGAGGTATAGAATAAAGAAAGTCACAAAGGCATATTCAGCAGTGTCCACACCCAAGCACTATCTGTGGGCCAGAGAACCTTAGCTCATAAACATCAAGTTTTCTGGTCCCATTGGCAAATCCATCCCTGTTAAGAGAATGGAAGCAGGACAGGTAGCATTGCTAAGTGGTTAAGAGTATGGGCTTTAGAGTCAAGACAGACTTGGGTCCACATGCCGGCTCTGCCACTCACTGGCATTGTGACCTTGAGCAAGAGATTGGAGGAATTTTTGACTCTAAAATAGGGATAAAAATAGTACTATGTCTCACGAGGTTTTGAAGAGGATCAAATGAAATAAAGCAAGCAAAGCACTTGGCACAATCCCTAGCACATAGCTAGCACTCAATACATAGTAGCTATAATTATTCTGATCTCAAAAGAAAATCCATCTCTACCGTGAGCTACATCAACACCACCTCATACTAAACTTTCAATTCATCTAACGTCACTTGTTCTAATTCCATGCTTGCATAATAACATTCTGATGTATTATTTGACTTCCCTTCTCCAGCTACCCAAAAGGAGAGAATACTTAACCACTCTAGGCTCAGTTTCCTCATCTGTCGATAGGGATTACAATAGTACTATCTTCCAGGGTAGATGTGAGGATTAAATGCTTGAAGTGCTTAGTTCAGTGCCTGGCACATTGTACGGAATAAAATAATTAGCAGTTATTGATAGCATCATCCTTCTTGGATGCCCTTTCTCTTCTCCTCTCACTGCAAATTCCATCTAAGCCCGTGACAAGCTCCATTTCCTCCACAAAGCCTTCTCCCATAACTCCAGACAACACTTCTCTTTTTTTTTTCCCCAACAGCCTATAGAACTCATTAGGAACTTAGATTGTATTTATTTGGGATATTAAATGGATCTCTATTGTTACAGTGCTATGGTAGATTGAGAGCTAGGATCTGATTATTAATCTTTCCCTCCTGACAAATTTTAAATTGGCATTGCTGAGACATTTTTACAAAGATCAAAGTCATTTGCAGGGTAATCAGGGCCCTCAACAATGTGGCCCCTGGTTGCCTTGCCAGTGTTATTTCCCACTATGCCTCAAGTTTTCACTCTGAACCTCAATTTCTACATTTCTAAAATGGAAAGAATAAAGTGCTCACCTCCAATATCTTAACCTCAACTGTTGTTTCTATGCAGATACCAAATGCTTTCTGGATATTTCCATCTGGATGTCACACAGGTTTCTCAGAGCAACATACCTAAATCTGAACTTGTCATCATCTGTCTCTCACCTCTTCCCTAACTGCTCCCTCAAAAAATAGGAGAGAAGGGACAGCTCTCCACACAGTAGAATTCCAACTGATAAAAGTAGAAAGAATGAGAGAAACAGAAAATCACCATTAGACAAACACTGCAGCAATAACTGTCGCAGGCAAAAACCACTGATAGATGCCATGATTAGTAATAATGAAAATATAATTTTTGCAAGCAAGATAATTGTTAATTATAAAGGGAAAACAGTAACTTGGCAGAGAATTCTGGCAGATACCACCTTAACTAAGTGATCAAGGTTAATATCACCAGTAATAAGTCATATCATCATGTACCCCCCAATATGATGCACCAAGAAGGGTACTACATCACTTCTGTGGTATTTGTGCCCAGTTGCTCAAATCTAATCGTGAAAAAACATCAGATGAGTCCAAATTAGGGACACTCTACAAAGTAACTGACCAGTATTCTTCAAAATTGTCAAGGTAGGGGCCGGCCTGGTGGCATAGTGGTTAAGTTTGCGTGCTCCACTTCAGCAGCACAGGGTTCACAGGTTTGGATCCTGGCCGTGGATCTAGGCACTGCTTATCAAGCCATGCTGTGATACGCATCCCACATATATAAAGTAGAGGAAGATGGGCACGGATGTTAGCCCAGGGCCAATATTCCTCACACACACACAATAAAATTGTCAAAGTAATGAAAGACTGAGGAATCATCATGAATTGGAGACCAAGAAGACATCCCAACTAAATGCAATGTGGGATCCTGGAACAGAAGAAGGACATTTGTGGAAAAACTGGTGAAATTGGAATAGTCTATAGTTTAGTTCATAGCACCAATGCTAATTTCTCACTTTTAATAATTTTACCATGGTTATGCAAGACATTAACATTAGGGGAAGTTGAGTGAAGGGTATACAGGAATCCTCTGTAATATCTTTACAACTTTCTGCAAGTCGAAAATCATTTTAAAATACAAAGCTAAAAAAAAAAGTACTGTTATCCAATCAATTAGCCTGTCTTCAAACCTCAGAGCTATCTTTGATACCTCCTCTCTTTCTCAGCCCCTACAAGTAGTCAGTCCCCAAGTCCCGTCATCTTGACACTTTTAACCTTTTCAATATATCTCAAATCCATCCTCATTATCTTTTCCCACTCCAGTCCCTATCCTTTTCTTAAACCACTATAACAGTTTCCTATCTGACCTCCAGTTCTCCAGTGTCTCCCCTTCCTCATTCTAGTTCATACAATATTGTCACATTACTGTTCTTAAAATAGAGCCCTGATCATGTTACGCTCCTCCTTAAAAATTTCAGATGACAGATTCAATACAATCCCTATCAGAATCTCGGCTGACTTCATTGTAGAAAGTGACAAGCTAATTCTAAAATTCTTACAGAATTAAAAGGGACCCCAAATAGCCAAAAGAATCTTGAAAAGAAGAACAAGTAGGAGGACCCATACTACCTGATTTCAAAACTTAACTACAAAGCAACAGTAATAAAGATGGAATAAAGATAGTGTGGTACTTGCATAAGGATAGACATATAGACTAACGGAATAGAACTGAAAGTCCAAAAATAAACCCTCGCAAGTGATTTTCAACAAAGATGCTAAGACCATTCATGGGGAAAGAATAGTCTCTTTAGCAAACGGTGCTGGGACAACTGGATTTCCACATGCATAAGAATGAAGTTTGGACCCCTAGCTCATAACCATATACAAAAATTAACTCAAAAATCAATCAAAGACCTAAATGTAAAAGCAAAAACTATAAAATTCTTAAAAGCAAACACAATGGTAAATCTTCATGACCCAAGATTTAGCAATGGATTCTTAGATGTGACAACAAAAGCATGAGCAACAAAAGAAAAAACAGGTAAACCAGACTTCACTAAAATTAAAATATTTTGTGCTTCAAAGGACACTATCAAAAAAGTAAAAAGACAACCAAAAGAATCGGAGAAAATTTTTGCAAATCCTATCTCTGATAAGGGTCTAGTATCCAGACTATATAAATAGCTCCTAAAACTCAAAAACAAAAAGACAGAAACCCAGTTAAAAAGTGGGCTAAGGATTTGAATAGACATTTCTCCAAAGAAGACATACAAATGGCCAATACAGACATGAAAAGATGCTCAATATCATTAGTCATTAGAGAAATAAACGCAAATCAAATCCACAGTGAGCTACCACTTTACACCCACAAGCAAGACTAAAATAAAAAAAGACAATCACGAATGTTCATGATGATGTGGAGAAATTGGAAACCTCATACACTGCTGGCAGGGAAGTAAAATGGTGCTGTAACATTAGAAAACAGTCTGGCAGTTCCTCAAAAGGTTAAACATAGACTTATCATATGATGCAGCAATTCCACTCCTATGTACATATCCAAGAGAAAGGTCCACATAAAAACTTATACATAGATGTTCATAGCAGCATTATTCATAGTCAGAAGGTAGAAATAACCCAAATATTCATCAATGGACAACTGCATAAACAAAATGTGGTATATCCACACAATGGAATATTATTTGGCCATAAAAAGGAGTGAAGTAATGATACATGCTACAAAATAGATGAACCTTAAAAACGTTATACTAAGCGAAAGAAGCCATTCAAAAAATGCCATATATTATATGACTCTATTTCTATGAAATGTCCAGAATAGGAAAATCTATAAAGACAGAAATCAGATTAGTGGTTGCTTAGAGCTGGGGGGGTGGGGCAGGACATGTAGGACAGTGATAGCTAAATGGTATGGAGCTTCCTTTTGAGGTGATGAAAATGTTCTAAATTGACTGTGGTGGTGGCTGTACACACTTGTGAATATACTAAAAACCACTGATTGAACACTTTAAATGAGACTCCTCAATTTGGCATTCAAGTCCCTCCCTTCCCCATCATCATTTGACCCCCAACCAGCATTATTGCTCATCACTCTTTTTCACATGCCTTTCTATCAAACCAAAATGTATCATTCACCATTACCCATATACCCCATACAGTTTCCCATCTTTGTCTTCCCTTTCACTGTTCCCTTCCCCTGGAACTCTCTCCTCACAACTCATCTTTACATGTTTATATCCTGCTTCTCTCACAAGGCCCAGTTC
This sequence comes from Ceratotherium simum simum, assembly GCF_057802395.1. Classification (NCBI taxonomy): domain Eukaryota; kingdom Metazoa; phylum Chordata; class Mammalia; order Perissodactyla; family Rhinocerotidae; genus Ceratotherium; species Ceratotherium simum. The sequence continues at coordinate 37,993,638 of NC_141940.1, forward strand.
GAATGCTCCCTCCTATGCAAATCCTTCCATGCTCTTCAACCCTTGGTAAGACCTCAAAAAATTATTTATTGAAAGAATGAGGGTAAATAGTTCTCCCATACAATGGCTGCCACTGCCAGGCGATAATCCTCCCAAAGCCACAACTGCACTTCTTGCTTCCTTTCCTAGTCACAGCAGCGACTCACTGCTTCAGCCCCCTTACTAAGTCCCTGAGAATGATTCCAAACTGCTACTCTCTACCTCCCCCAAAACCCTGCCCTTGATGAAGAAAGCACTGATATTACATTATGCAGGGCCGCCGAGTACAGTTGTGTAGGTTGTGCACTGCACAACCCTAGTGGCGCCATTCAATTATAGTCTATGTGAATGGCACCCTCTCCTAGGGTTGTGCAGTGCATAGCCGTTCGTGGCAGCCCTGCTTGGAAACATCACTAGAATTTGGGAACAAAGCCAAAAAGAGCACTCAACGAGAGAATCATTATAACTATATTGCTGTTAACTATATTTTTTATTTCCAAATCTTATCAAGATGATTAACAAGAAACTCAGGAGAATAACATGGTCATAGTACATACACAGTGTTTGCATGGGATTAGAAAACAAGAACATCCAAGAGAAAAAGTGTCACTGATGGCTCGGGGCTGGCCTGGTGGTGTAGCGGTTAAGTTCGCGTGCTCAGCTTTGGCGGCCCGGGATTCGCAGGCTCGGATCCTGGGCGCGGACAGACATACCGCTCATCAAGCCACACTATGGCGGTGTCCCACATACAAAAGAAATAGAGGAAGATGGGCACAGATGTTAGCTCAGGGCTAAGCTTCCTCACAAAAAAAAAAAATTGTCACTGATGTTTCTCCAGGAGTAGTGAGAGAAAAGGGTACACATTCTGGTCTTACACAAACTGTAAAAAAAAAAAAAAAAAAAAAAGAAAAGAAAAGAAAGACTAGGCCAAAAATAGCCCCTACTAAAGCAAACCAAGACTTAATTACAGTTTAACCCTTCCCAGGAACAAGACCTTTAAACAAGTCAACATGAAATTTCCTGAGTTGCAGTAGTGAGGTAATCTGCATGATAGAACCTCTGCCATTTCCTTACCCCCAAAATAAAATGACTTGGCCTGAAATAATCCTTTCTTTTCTTTTGTTAATAACTCTGTTGCCCCACCCTCCTTCCTATAAAAACCTTCCATTTTGTACAACCCCTCGGAGTATCTCTCTGCTGGCCAGATGAGAGGCTGCCCGATTCACGAATCACTTAATAAAGCCAATTAGATCTTCAAATTTATTTGGCTGAATTTTGTTTTTTTAACAATATCTACATGGTCTCTTTCATGAGACCCTTCAACTCCATTAGGTTCCGACTTTAGGTTATCAGACAAGCCTCTGTTTAGTTTGGCTTCAGGAACCTTGCTATCAGGAAGGCTATGGCCTGACTGACACACTGTTTTCTCTCTATACATGTCTCTCTCTCATCATTCATCCGCCTTGTGGTTTATCAAGAAGTCTTTTGTAAGGTTGGGGAGTGTGAAACCCACATCCCTGAGTAAGCTGATCAAAATTACTCTTTGAATCCACAAACCAAGTTGCGGAGTTAGGACCCATGTCAACTCTACCAAGGCACAGACTCCCTCCAAATCGCAGCCAGAGCAGCCAGCCAACAAGCCTCCCTCTGACTACCACCTCTAAACTGCAAGTAGTAATGCAGTACTCTCCCAAACAGGCAGCCATAAAGGGCTGAGATATTGGCTGTGAAGACAGGTGAGCAGGTAGTAGAATCCAAATATGCCAGATATTGGGATGGGTTGTAATTAGTATTTGGGTGGTGAACATGATGTAATCTATGCAGAAATAGAAGTATAATGATGTACACCTGAAATTTATACAATGTTATAAACCAATGTTACTGCAATAAACAAAAAATTAAAAAAAAAAAACAAATATGCCAGATATTGGGTTGGTTCCTTCTTTTGTTCCCACTCCAGTTCTGTTCAGCCTCCCACTTTCATATTTGCTCTGGCTGGCATATTTCATTCCACTTCTATCTCCTCCAGAGATTTCAAGGATAACGCATACAAACTGATCATTCCTTTTTTCTGAACTCCATTTGTACTTAACTGGTACTGTCACTGCCTAGGTGCCCCGAGAAACTCAAGGGTGGGTTTGGAAGCATTTAACTGTTTTTCCAAGTTGTTTTTATCCCTTTTGCTATATTAAGGAGATGCAACCACCAACACCCTGAAACTGACCACGTCTCACCACAAGAGCTATGCCCACGACTTTTGCCTTATTTTTAAGGCTAAGACCTCTCAAGGAGGAGCTTAGGCCTCATTACCTTAACCTGCAGTGTACGTGGAAGCATGTTTTACAACTGAGCCTGCGCAAGTGAATACCCACCTCTCCCTTTTGAATATTCATTCCCCATCCAAAATAAAAGGCCCTTGCTTCCCTTTGTTCCAGGATGCCATGACTTTGGAAATGATTCCTCAGGGTCTCCTATTTGCTGCAAATACACTTTACTTTGTGAGACAACTTCCACTGGTGTAGAGTCTTATTTAACTCACCAGGAGGCGAACCCACTTGGTTTGGTAACTGTACTATGTACTTATTGCTCAGTTAGTCTACCACTGTTGTTAATAATAATAATAGTAATAGCAATAAAAGTAATAATGGCCCTGACTATTCTTTATTGAGTGCTTATTATGTGCCTGGCACTATATTCGGCATCTTACATGTATCGTTTCATGTATTCCTAACAATCCTGAGGTAAGTGCTATTCTGAACCCCACCCCATCTCCATTTACATATGAGAAAACTATGAGCTACTGAAAGGTTAAGTAACTTGCCTCAGATCACACAAGTAATAAATCAAAGAGTTGCCTTGAATCCAGAACTGTCCGATTCCAAAGATCATGTTTGTAGCTAATACTCCCTTTTGTCTCCCCTATACAATAATTTGTCTTTTGAAGAGTTTTCTCTGCCTCCACTCTCCATAGTGCCTAACAGTGTCAGACACATAAAAGTTCCCCAGGAAACATAGACAAGTGTAACTCTGCTCCCTGGCCAGAGTCCAGCCCAGGCACAAGTTGGAAGAGAAGGGAAGAGGGGCAGTGAGTACAGAGAGGCTTGACCTTTCAGGGAGCCACGGGAGTCCTCCTCCTCTGACCCATTTAAGAGAGGATCACACTGCTGCCTTGACCTGAATCCCAGAAAAATATTTAGAACAGGATGGCCGAGTTGTCTTAAAAATCTTCCAGACAACTCTGAAGGAACAGAGCCTAGGCCAACCTGTTGGAGAGATGGATGGTATCCAGTACCCTGCAGGAAGGAGACCAACTGTGTCAGGGTCACAGCCACGTGGGCCAGCAAATGTTTTCACAGCTCTGCTGCTGAGGAGCGACGTGGCTATGGTCAAGGATTGGGGGCGAGCACAGGAGGGGATTAGGAGTATTTTTAAAGGAGAGGGTTTTTTTTAACCTCTTTAAAGCCTCTGGTTTCTCATCTAAAAATGGGAATAAGAATACCTACCACTTGCAGCGCTGCTAAGGTATAAAATGAGAATGTAATAAAAGTACCCATCACCTGGTGCCTGCATCAGTCTGTCCTTGCTGAGGTTCTGGGCACACAGAGATACAGGACATGGCTCCTGTCTGCAAGAAGCTCACAGTCTGGCTGACACAAGTCTTCTGATCTGGAGTACTGGTAGCACTCTGTTAACCAATGATAAAGCTGGCTGGCAGATTACCCTAACTCTCAGCAGGATATTTTGTCAGATGAAAATTCTGCTAGGAAAGAAGATGAAAACTGCTGACAAGAATAAAGGCTGGGGGTTAGTCTTTGCCTCCAATCTCCTACCCACACCTCTGTATCAGAAAATTGGGGAAGGGGACTCTATTAACCACTATTTTGGAAGTGACGCATGTAAACTCTGTTCTTTTCCTCACAACACTCATCACCATTTCTAACTTTACAATAGCTGTGTTTTTGTTAAATGTCGATCTTCCCTGCTAGCCCATAAGCTCTGGAGGGCAGTGGCTGTGTGCTGGTCCTTATGATAGATCCAGAAGCTAATGTAGTACTTGGAACATACAAGATGCTTATCGGATAATTGCTGAATGAATAAATGAAACAAACAGATGTCTCTACAATATATGGATAGATTTGGTTATCCAATCAAAAGTCACTTTAAAATATTTAAGCCTTGTTTAGGCATAGAGTACCTCTCAAGATTTCCAAGAAACTGGTAATGGTGGTTTGTTTCTGGGGAGAAGAAATAGTAGGTTAGGGATCAGGGGCTAGAAGGAATCATACATGGCTCTTCTATTCCTTTCAAATTGTTTGAGTTTTTAAATAACAACCAATCAAACATAAAATCTGAAGAAAACCATGCTTACAATGGTTATCTCTGGGAGATCGACTTCTAGGGGACTTTTACTTGCTATGTGTCATATTCTTGTAATGTTTCAGATTTGGATCATGAGCATGTATTGCTTTTATGTCAGAAAAACACGCTAAAAAGGCAATTTCACAAAGAATAAAAATATGGCACCTAACTCTGCTAACTACCTGGAGTATGAGAAGGGAGTTGGTTAGAAGTTGGGGAAGGTTCAAAAACCCAGAAAGTTCTGTCCAAACTATACTGAGGAAAGTGAAACTGCTGCTCCTCCTCACAGATAAGCTCCTTCCTTCGAGCAACTGGCAAGATTTATTTTAATCCCCGAGACTGCCTCAAGCCACTATGACAGCCTAGACACCAAGCCAGTTGGATAATTGGACTATTTTTGAAGAGAGGGTGCCTCTCTTTTGTAAGTGACAGTAATGACAAAGCAGTCACAGTGGGCCACTTTCACTCCTCAAACTTTACTGGGCCCATCTTCTAGACAGGAAAAACTAAGGTACAGAAAAGTCGATCATATTTCCCTCACCTGTCTCAAACAGCCCAGAACCCAGCTGTTTGGCTTTGCTGTTAAAACTCAACGCTTCTAAATGCCAAATGCACATTAGAATCACCTAGGCAGTTTATTGAAAATAAAATACCAATTTCTAGGGCCCATTCCTCAGGATCCTGACTCACTTGGTCGGGCATGGAGCATGGGCAGTAATATTTTAGATAGTCCCAGGTGATTTCAATGTACAGCCCACAGTTCTACCCACAGCTGACTACCCCAGTATCTGTAGAGAAAGAGCCCTCAGTCACTATTTTTAAAATTCTTTTTTTTTTTTTTAAAGATTTTTTATTTATTTATTTTTCCCCCAAAGCCCCAGCAGATAGTTGTCTGTCATAGCTGCACATCCTTCTAGTTGCCGTATGTGGGACGCGGCCCCAGCATGGCCAGAGGAGCGGTGCGTCGGTGCGCACCCGGGATCCGAACCCGGGCCGCCGGCAGCACACTGCGCGCACTTAACCGCCAAGCCACGGGGCCGGCCCGATTTTTAAAATTCTTTAAGCAGTATATTCCCTTCAAAAAAAGGCAAGTTGAAGAAGTCTGTAACCAAGACAACAAGCTAGGAGCACAAAGTGATAGGTCTTCTGTGATTTGAAACCAAAGGAAGCAGAAGAGAAAAGTAGAGAAGTCTGAAAGCAGGCACTGAAAAATGGACAGGAAACTAGGGAACAAAGGCCTGGTGTCTGAGAGAGCACCCAAATGCCAGCACAAACTCCTGCTCCATCCTCCAAACTGGGTACCTTGACGCAGATGCCCTCAAGACAGAAAGCAACCCGGAATTAGCAAATTAAACCCTTAAAACATGCTTTCTTCTTAATCAAACTTCTGTGAAAAAATAGGAGTGTCTGCTTCTGCAGAGGTTACAAAGCAATTTTTTTCCTCCAAGCCCTCTCTCGCTTCCCCACCTACACTCGACCCAATCACAAAGCAGAATCACAATGAACGTGAAATCCTCATGTGGTTGATTTCTAAAAGACCGCTCTTCCTCTGTATGCGCTCCGACCCTGGAGCTCGGGTTTTGTTCCCAACCAGGGAAGCACTGAGATGGATGAAAGGGCTGAGGACGCTACAAATTGAAAGCCATGAAGTTGGCCTTTTGTTCTATTTTTCAGGCAGGGGCTATTCTGGAAAGCAGACATCAAAAGAAAAATTCAGCCTGTGATGAGCTGAAATTGGACAAAATGTGATGAGGCATAAATGAAAAAAAATGAAAGAAAGAAAAGAAAGAATAAAGGGCCTTTCTTTATCAGAAGGGACTCTTTTCTGAAAACTGCCTCAAATTACAGCACTTTCCACATTTGGTTCACTCCAGGAAGCTTTGCATTGTACCTAGAACCAAAATGCTTTTTGCCATGTTATGAGGAGAAATTGAGGCAGAAGCAAACGGCCCAGAATTGGGTGGTTTGGTGGAGACAAGGGGGAAGGAAATGCGTGACTTCAAGAATAGCCCTTCTAGGCTCATTCCATTTCCCTCAGTCCACACCGACAGATGAGAGTTTATTCAGAGTGACATTAAAAAGGCACGTGAGCAAAACTGTCATGGAGCAAACTATTGGTGGTTTGAGGGAATACAAAGCCATACATCACCTTTTCTTCAAGGGACGCAATGAATGGTGCTTTCCTTTATTATTCATTATGATATTGGCCCACCAGTATCTGAGGACTTTGGGTGGCCAGGTGGAAGGATGCTTGGCTCTCACAAGCCTTTGAGCTTGGCTTTTGGGCTTACGATCTTTTCAATTAGCCACCTGCTGGATGTTTTCTTTACCACAGGGAGAAATAACCAGCCTAATGTGGGACTCCTGGAGCATGTCCTACTAGAAGGTAGGTGGAGAAATGAGCTATGCTGTTCTCTCCAGCCGGCCACATACCTTCCACAAGAATCTAACCCTGGGTCACAGGTTTATACCACGAAAAGCACTGCTTAACCTTCCTCTTTAGTGGCCAACAGATGGGCCTTTCTCCTAAATGCCTTTGAACTTAGGTGACCCATTAGGTTGTATCCTTTAATTCAGTCCTATGGCCGATTCTACTGAGAAGAAGAAACCCACAGGAGTCATAACGAAAAGTGCAAATAACATTAAGTAACAGGTATTTAAGGTACCATGTAATTTTTAATAGCTGGGGCAGGGCCCCAAACCAAATGGCCTAAAGGCTCCTCCTAGTTCTATAGGAACTATATAAAACTAATAATAATAATAACAACAACAACAACATTTATCAAACCACATGCTTACCAATTAAATCCTTGATGGTATAAAAAATTCTAAATGGTATTATCATCACACCAGCAGAGTGATTTCAGCAAATCACATAATCAAGAAATGCCCACTGAGCATTCAGTCATGTTCCACACTCTCTACAGATGTGGAATCCTAGAATAATGAAAAGCCATCTGTTACGTCTCAATCTATAAGCAGTGCCTTGGGTAAGCTGTACTCCCTTAGCTCTCCTCAAGGCCCAGCATTAATGAAGCAAACCTAAATTACAGTATGTACTTTCTGCATTACTTCACCCTCCTATTTTCCCCAATCCATCATCTGTAGTGACCCTGGTCAAGTGATTTGAGACTGTCCCAACTATCCACAGAAGGATAAGTTGTTTCAGTGCATGCAGACTTTATTTATAGAATGCATACCTCTGGAAGAAAATAGAATGGCCTGGGAGTCAGAATCCTAGGTTCTAATTCCAGAACAGCTACTAACCAAAGTATGGACTTGGGCAAAAAACTTGTGAAGGGGAGCAGAATTTGTCACCCCAAAATATGTCTCTTTAGCATAAGGATTATTTTAGGCTGGTTATTTGTAAGAAATAGGAGACATGGGAGAAGCTCTGAAAACCAAGTAGAAGCTGACCTTTGTAAAAGACTTTTACATTTGTAGGGGTGTCTCCCTCACAGTACCAGGAAAGAAGGATGACTCAACCTCTAGAGACTTCATCAATGAAGAAGGCAACAACTTAAATCTTCTGCATAACAGCCATACCCTTGTTTACTGTGCTTTTCCTGGAAACTTTCCATAACTGACTCCTCCGCACTCAACATTTTCTTCTTTCACTGAAGATGGTATTTAAGGTGGTGGCCTCAGCCATATTGGTGAGTTATTCAGTTTTCCTGGGTCTCTCCCGTGTATACAGGAGGTATACATGTTATTAAACTTTTGTTTGTATGATTTTCTCCTGCTAATCTGTCTCATGTCAATTCAATTATTAGACCAGCCAGAAGAACTTAGAAGGATAGACGAGAAACTTTTCTTCCCTGACACTTGCCATCTCTAAATCTTGGAGCCCACACCTGTAAAAGAGGGTTGGACCAGATTGGTGCTTCCCAGCACAGTTTAGCAGCCCACGGGTATGTCTCATCAGGTGAGAGAGGTGAGGCAAGTGATTTATTATGAATAATAGTTAAAGTACCGAAGTTTGCAAATTATTTGTATATATATTCATTTGTATGTTATCCTTCTGATGATTCACTCTTTCTCACTTGCATTCCTATATGCTTTCTTGAGTCGAGGAGCAAAGGTGAGTTAAAAACACAGCAGTTGGAAGTTCTGCATAACCCAAATATCATCTTCTTATTGATGCAGCCTTCAGCTTATTCTGTTAAGCACGTGAAGACCATCCATCATGTGCATAGCAGCTACAACAAGGTTGAGAACCCCAGGACTAGATCATTCATTCACTTGCCATATAGTTATTAAGAAACCACCACCCACCAAACGCTATGCTAAGTGCTGGGGATACCTCAGCCGAGTAATACAGACACAGTCTTTGCTTTTGTGGAGCACTCAGTCTGACAGGAGGGAAGAGAAATGATATAAAGCACACAAATCACACTAAAATAAAAAGTGTGATCAGAGTTTTAAGAGCCTATAACAGAGCCACCAATTGGGCAGCAGGTGGGGGGAGGAGGTTCCAGGCAGAGGGAAAAGCATGAGTAAAGGTTTCACTGGCCCAGAGGTTACAAAGAGACATTCAGGGAACTTAAAGTAGCTCCTTTTGCCTAGATAATATAGTGCCAGGGGAAACATGTCAAGAAATGATGCTGGAGAGGTGAGCAGAAGCCACATCACGTAAGGGCTAGGAAGCCATGTGAAAGAGTTTAAATTGTTCCCTCCAACAATAAATCCCCGTGATTCTGCTCAGAGAGTGAAGCTGAGCTGTGTGCCTAGGATCAAAGGTCTGAAACTCTGGTGCTTTTTCCCATAAAAACACCGTTAGGAATCCTAGTTAGGGGCCGCTGGGGGACTGTACATACTTCCATTCCACTTCAGATTAAACAGGCTTTTGCCAGCTGGTCTGGGAACCTGACCCCCAAGAATATTGTGTCCATGGGAAAATGCAATCTGAATTCTAAACAGACTTCCAAAGAAACTTCTGAAACAAAACCCATTCAACAGTTGTTAGGGAATGCCTGGAAAGCAACGAAACACAGGACCTTGCTTTACACCATAGAGCCATGTTTGAAAAAAAGACTCAACAGTATAAGCACTGTCTTAAAATAGACACAATATCCTCATTTTGATTAATAGGGTTATATTTATGTACAACCATTGAGTGGCATCATGTAGTGCCTATTTATATATTTAAATTATCACAAAACCCTAAATATGTTGGAGATGACTGGCTAGTTTCACTCTAAATAAAGACAATGGAGGAGTGGAGAAGAGGGTGGTCTCTTTAGAAGGAAACATGGATGCAAACCAAGTTTGTAACTTACAATCTTCCTGTGTCCCTGCCCAATCAACTCTCAATTAGCCAGGCAGTAATTCAACAAATATTTGAATGCTAAGCGCCATCTAATTTTGCATGGTGGTGTCTCCATTTTTCTTCACTTTCCTTTCAATAGAGAATCCTTATCTATTTGCACTCATATAAACACTCTCTGACACCTGGAATGCCCCACTTTCCCCACCCATTCATTTGGTCTACTAATAGTGAAGGAAATGGAAATGTTAGTAATTTCCCAGAACCACCCTCCAAATCTCATCAGGTTATTTTACAGAGTAGTCACTCTCAAAAGTTGAGTGCATAAATATCACCTGGAGAGGGATGGGTTAAAATTCATATTTCCAGGTCAATTCCCCTCCCCCATATCTGGACTCGATAGGACTGGGGTAGGGCCCAGGAATCAGCATTTTTAATAAGCACCTAAGGTGACTCTGATGCAAGTAGCTCAAGAACCAAACTTTGAGAAACCTCACTGTTGATACTTGAGTTAGCTGAGTCCAAAATCCTGAACTGAGAATCATGGCTGCCAATCAGAAAGCTGGGTGGCTCTGATGTAGAACACAGATAGAGGGTAAAATAGATGGGAGAGAAAACAGCATCCTAGTCAACTTGCCTCCAACTATAATTTAGTTTTTGAAACTCTCATATTTTTGCTTTAATCAAGCAGATGGCTCTGCCTTTCCAGCAATCTCCTACTGGCACCAGGAAAGGAACTCAACAGGGCTCTGCCTCCTTACCTCTCCTGTTAGTGGTTTCCATTTCTGGAACTCAGTGCTGCTATAGCAGGGAAGAGAAGACAAGGTGGGGCAGTCTTCTATTATTCACATTAATGCTTTCCTCTATTACATGAATAATCAAGAGTTGACTGGAAAGAGTAATAAATGAAAGGCAAATATTCTACTGAGAGATTAAATAGGATAAAGAAGGCCCCCTGTTGGTTGAGAGCTGTGAGGTGATAAAGGAACATTCAGGATCCCTTTCATTCTCACTGTTTGCCAGGAACACAGATTTAAAGCCCATAACGTCAGCACTGAGCTTGAGAGAAATAATCAGGTATTTGTGTTTTTCCACTGTTCCCCATAATACCCAGAATCGTCTTCATTCAACACTTAATGTTAACTGTGGTTGATTCAGCCCAAAAGTCTACAATTGTAAAGGTAGGGGGCCTTGATCTAGTCTGACATTTTATTTTATTTCATTTCATTGTGGTAAGAACATTTAACATGAGATCTACGCTCTTAACAAATTTTTAAGTGTATAATACAGTATTGTTAACTACAGGCACAATGTTGTACAGATCTCTAGAATGTGTGCATCTTGTATAATTGAAACTTTATGCCCATCGAGTAGCAATTTCCCAGCCCCTCGTAACACCTATCTCCCAGCCCTTGTAACCACCATTCTACTCTCTGATTCTATGAGTTTGACTATTTAAATACCTCATATAAGTGGAATCATGCAGTATTTGTCCTTCTGTGGCTGGCTTGTTCCCCTTAGCATAATATTCTCAAGGTTCATCCATGTCATAGCATATGACAGGATAGCCTTCTTTTTTAAGGCTGAATAATATTCCATTATATGTATATACATTTTCTTTATCCATTCATCCATTAGTGGACATTTAGACTGTTTCTACATCTTGGCTATTGTGAATAGTGCTGCAATGAACATTGGAGTGCTAACATCTCTTTGAGATCCTGATTTCAATTCTTTTGGATAAATAACCAGAAGTAGGATGGCTGGATCATACGGTAGTTCTATTTTTAATTTTTTGAGGAATCTCCATACTGTTTTCCATACCAGCTGCACCATTTTGCATCCCCATCAACAATGTACAAGGGTTCCAATTTCTTTGCATCCTCGCCAACACTTGTTATCTTTCTTTTTTCACTATTATCAAAAAAACCCCAAAAGACAACAAGTATTGGCCTGATAATTTTTATTGCAAGCAAACAGTCCTACTCAAGTTGGCTCAAGAAGAGGGAGGTTTATAGTATGAAAACAGGTATCCCATGAGAATCCTAGTGCAGGACAAATCTCAGCCTCAGGAGAACTGGAGGGGGGTTCTGGGTTCAAAGTGGTTGTGAGGAATAGCTCGTCTGTCTCTCAGGTCACCTCCATTCATCTCATACTGGCTTCTTCTGTTTACTCATGGTTTCTGTCTACTCATAACACCAGCTTGGACATGGCCTGACATGACTTTCCCCTCCCCATCATCTTTTGGCTCTTGTTCCTATTGCAAACTGCCTTATTTACTCTCTCAGCTTCCCAATTCTAATTTCCTAGGAAAGGAAGATGAATGGCCCAGCTCATCTTGTCATGCCCATGTTGTTCACCAGGTGACGGATGGGCTGTTTTGGGGACAGGTGGCCACTCTTAGTCCAATCAACTCTAGCCAGCGAAGCAGGGTTTTTAGCACAGTACATGGCTGCTGCCCTCCAGCACAGCTGGCACAGCTTCAAAAGGGATATGAACCAGAAGGTACAGTAAAATATACATGTACAAGCCTGATGCTTAGCATGTAATTTGAAAGATAATGACATGTCCATTCATGAGCTTCCAACATTCATATTCTTACCTTCTTAATTAAGAAAAAAGACAGCATCTGACCCCAGCCCAAACCTCTTAGCCCTCCACCCCTACTAAACTAAATTTAAACTGGTAAAAGAATGCAAATATGTTGTATTACAGGGAAAAACACCATGCTGCCAAGTCCCTGAGGTAAAGAGGAAAGGAGAAGAGAACAGGAGATAGACAATTCCTGATAAATTGACACCATTGACCTTTTGCCCATCTCTCTGCAGGCATTCAGTAAGTTTGCTTTACACCCTATGATCATCTTATCTTCCTCTAACTTTCTCCAAGAGCTGTGTGAGGTCAGTGTTCAATGTTAACTAGAACAAGGCAAGCAGCATCACAACCCGACAGATGGCAATTGAGAGCTTATCATTCTTGGATTATTTCATTCCCTGGAGTGGTACATGCCGGAGAGTAAAGCATGCTATTTTGACAGCCACCTAATAATGGCTGTCAGACACTTCTACTACTTCTTGGCTAAACCTTCCCCTAGATAACCTTCTTTTCTCCTATCATTCCCAGTTGCAACAATAATAAATGCCACATCTGATAAAGTCAGTAGGAGCTTTGCTAGTGACAAGTGCCTGGACAGAGGAGAAAACAAAGAAACATTGAGAAACAACAGATCAGAACAACATGAAAATCTAGTGGTAGCCATCTTGCAAAATGAGCAACAGATGAAGAGGAATTAAAAGGTCGCGTTGCCTTGAAAGCAATGTTTCTCAAACTCAGAGCAGGGCCTACTGGAGTTGAAGAAAGAGATTCCAAATAGGGTTTCAAAGACCAGAGCTGCAAAACTCTAAAGATAGGTGAAATAATTTGATATGTAGTCTTATCTCTCAATCATCCCTGCATAGCTTAGTTTAAGAGTTTTCCCATAACTCTTAACATTAACTGATTTTCATCTTATCATTCCAGGTAAGTAAGTTATGGTAGCTCTGGAGGGGGGAGCGGACAGAACGGTGATCTCTTTTTGGTGCCCAACAGAGGTTATCAACCTTTCGGTCCCACGTGCCACCTATCATCCCTTCTTCAAAATAGCCCTTCAAAATCCTTTAAACTTTTTTCACATGAGGGATATTACGTTGCTGTTAAAAGCAATGTAGTAGTGCTATATGCACTGGCATCCAACTATATTGTCAAGTGAAAAAAGTTTCAGATTGTAAGGAATCATGCCATTTTTGTAAAAAAAAGAAAAATTTGTAAAGAAAAAGACCAGAAAGAATAAATGCTAGCTGTTACTAATGATTATCTCTGCCGGATGGGATTACAGAGTATTTTCACTTTCTATTTTTGCCATTTGTGACTTGCTTAAATTTTTCTTACAAAATATGTTTTTTTTGCAGTCAAGAAAAGGATATTTTTAACCCTCTACAGTTCATCAATAAGTGGTAACACCACAACTTTAGGTTTCACTTCCAATTTGAATAGGTTTTAGAGAGGCTGGAGGGTAGAAAGTAAAAAGAAGAGTCTCTGGCGTCAGAAGAAAATTGTTCATTCTGTTTAGGGTAGCCAGCACTCAGTAAGTAAATCCCACGAGTGGGACAGAAGGCAGTGTGGCAAAGAGGTCAAATGCAGGGGCTCTGGGGTCCTGGTTCAAGTCTCAACTTACTACTAACTTGTTTTAAGTTTCCTCCTATGTTTACTGATCTTGCACATTAAACACTTGGAACATGTCTAGCACATGATGTGCTCAAAAAATGGTAGCTATTCTTACTTTTAATGGGGGTGCTGAAGTGTTGTAATTGAAAATCATTTTCATTTACTTTTAGTTATAATGTGTGCAATTTAATTTAAAATACTTTCAGCATAGATACTGTGATACACGTGTGTGTATATTAGTTTTATTCTACGCTGGAGGGTGGTTAGTTAACATTCAGTGGTGTGCTGGAAGCCCAATAGCACTGGCTAGCAAGAGCTGATCGTGCGTATCCCTTCCCATCTCCTTTGTTACTTTGGTGAGGACAGATTGGCAGCTTGAAATGGACCACGGAAATTGGCAAATGGTATAAATCAGTGCTTTAAATGTTTACCAACACCACACCGTTAACATTTGAAGAACTCCAATTGAGAATACATACTTCATGGGAGATTAGTTAGCAACTAAAATCTCTAATCAAAGCCCACAATCAAGAACTCAACAACAAAAATTTAGTTAAAAAAAATGGGCAAAGGACTTGAGCAGACATTTCTCCGATATACAAATGGACAATGAGTACATAAAAAGATGTTCAACATTAGTCATCAGGGAAATGCAAAACAAAACCACAATGAGATACCACTTTACACCTACTAGGATGGCTATAATTTTAAAAATGGAAATAAGTGCTGGAGAGGATGTGGAGAAATTGAAACCGTCGTCCATTACATCCCAGTAATGGTGGGAATATAAAATGGCTCAGCTGTTGTGGAAAGTTCTGCAGTTCCTCAGAAAGCTAAACATAGAATTACCATATGACCCAGCAATTCTACTCCTAGGTATATACCCCAAAGAATTGAAAACAGAGACTCAAATAGATATTTGTACATCAATGTTCATAGCAGCATTATTCACAATAGCTAAAAAGTGGAAGCCAGCCAAGTGTCTATCAACAGATGAATGGATAAACAAAATGTGGTATATACATACCATGGAATATCATTCAGCCTTAAAAAGGAATTAAGTACTGATACATTCTATGACATGGGTGAACCTTGAAAACATTGTGCTAAGTGAAATAAGCCAGACATAAAAGGACAAATATTGTATGAGTTCACTTATATAAGGTACCTAGATAGGCACATTCATAGAAACAGAAAGTAGAACAGTGGTTCCAAGGGGCTGAGGGAGGGGGAAATGCTTAATGCTTAATGGGTACAGAGTTTCTATTTGGGGTGATGAAAAACTTTGGAAATAGATGGTGGTGATGGTTACAGAACACTATGAATATAATTAGTGCCACTGAATTGCACACTTAAAAATGGTTAAAATGGCAAATTTTATGTTATACATATTTTAGCAAAAATTTAAAAAAGAATAATGTAATATAGCAAACACCATTTACACTTTAAATGGGTGAATTGTATGGTATATGAATTATCTCTCAATAAAGCTGTTTTTGTTTCTTTTCTTTTCTTTTTTTTTGTGAGGAAGATCAGCCCTGAGCTAACATTCATGCTAATCCTCCTCTTTTTGCTGAGGAAGACCGGCTCTGAGCTAACATCTATTGCCAACCCTTCTCTTTTTTTTTTTCCCAAAAGCCCCAGTAGATAGTTGTATGTCATAGCTGCACATCCTTTTAGTTGTTGTATGTGGGACGCGGCCTCAGCGTGGCTGGAGAAGCAGTGCGTCGGTGTGCGCCCGGGATCCGAACCCGGGCCGCCAGTAGCGGAGCGTGCACACTCAACCGCTGAGCCACGGGGCCGGCCCTGTTTTTCTTTCTTAAAGCCCACAAGCAAGTTCGTGGGGAAATTTTAGGGGGTGATGGAAGCATTCTCTATCTTGATTATGATATATGCATTTGTCAAAACTTGCAGAACTGTATCCTAAAACGGGTGAATTTTACTGTATGTAAAATATACTTTAATTTTTTAAAATGGAAAAAAAAAGCCACACTCAAATGCTTCAGCTATGAAATCCTTCAGATGGTTTGTTAATTAGAACAATGAATACTAGAAATGATATTTCACTGGGGAGCTTCTTGGTGGTTCAAGATAGGTGGATAGGTTCAAAATATTCTTGAGGCACTCCCACCCTTGCATGAATTGGATATAAGACTAGTTGGCCCAAAGTCCTTCACCGCTTTGAAATGACACCTTAGGCTCAGGAATCCCAACAAATCTTATGTTCAGACACTTAATGGAGGATTCAGACGTGTCCTTTAATTAGAAGGTAAGCTGAATCCTCCCACTAGAATATTGTCACATCTACCTCCAGTGAACCTTTCACACAAGATAGTGGTTGGAAAGAATAAGAGACAGACTGTCTCTGGGCATATAGGCATATACTTCAGGCTGTATGACTGTTTTGTGCCTGATTACTAATCAATGTGTGTGTGGCAGAATGTGATCCGAATTGCTTTCACTGTAATGTACTTATTATGGGGAGGAAACCTATAGCCCTCACCTACCTCTAACTATTAGAGATCAATGATACTCACCAAAATAGAATCTAATAACTGTGGACAACTAAATTGGTCAATTGCAACAAATATTTTTGGGACTCCTGTACAAACAGGGGTATGTCTGATCTGAGAATTCACTTCAAGTAAAATCAAAACCAAAGAAACAAAAAAATGATCTACTTTCCCATTCTGGCTGTATAGCTAGCAGGGGGGAAGGGATGGGAGTTGTTTGTATTTGTTACTTATTTTACAAGATGATGCTATTAAATGGATTTGTTTCACGGAAAGATTTCCCGTTTAATCTGCTGCTTGCCTAGGTGTTTTACCCAAAGGGTCCGAGTCAAACTTCATAACATGGAGCCAGGAAAAACAACGACATTGAGCAGTGGCATCTCTTTAAATAAAGCTGAAGGCTAGGACCCAAATATCAGTTTCTGGTGTGTCCTCTAGCCTCAGAAGCAATGGGTTAGTTGCCACTAAGTCTCAGGACCTAAGTCCAAGCAGCAGGTCACCTCAGAGGGTGGGTGAGCATAGGAGGAAGGAGGTTCAGTGAAGCAAGAGAAGGCAAAGGCCAGCAGGAGGAAGTAAGCAAAGAGTTCATTCAGTTCTTCTTTAAAAAAAAAAAAAAAACATATTACCCTGTATTCTGTCATCACGAAAAGTGGACTGTACACAACTCCTTAAAATAAAGTAGGGGAAGCTGCTGGGAACCTGCATACCCAGTGAACTGCCAGAGTTGCTGCTACATCTCTGAGGGCTTCATCTCTGGGGACCTACACCAAGAGAGACCATGACACTGGTTCCATTTCCCTGAGTATTTTATAAAAGGAACATACCCAGTCATTTCACTAAAAGGAGGTTGTAGCCTGTAAAATAGGTAAACTGCATGAAGCAAACCCAATACATTAAAATCAAAACTTAACAACCAAGAAACTTGAACGCTAGAATTCACATTACCAAATGATTTTTTCTAAGAGGACTTCCATGGAATTCCTTACTTTTGCAAGCTGCCCCTCTGCACTTAAAGTAGGATTTAACATATAGATTTGTATCATAAGCGACTTTTCAAGAATATATTTCTTGTCATTCTTACAAAAGAGACAGTAACAGAGATGAGTCAATTTGAAGGAGAGAATATTGGTAGCTCTTACAGGGGAGTCCTCTTAACATTTAATTTTGATATCTATGAATATATTTCTGAGCTGGTCACAATGATCCAGCCCTGTTCCTGTTTTTTAGGGCCCCTTGTTAGGGCAGTGGACACAGAAACCCCCTCAGTCTTGCTCAACGATTTCAATGTTATTGCTACACAATCCTTGCCCTCTGAGCCACCCCTGACCCCTCATCCACACACCACATGTATCACTCTCAGCAACTGTGGCCAGGAGGAAAAAAATTAAAAATCTAGACCCACTGAATCCCTAGAACATAACTCTGCTAAGTGAAAGCTAGTCAGTTTTCTATGGAAGGTGACAGCATAACTGATTTCCAGAAGGCTCTCCTTAAAGCCAGACCATGGGAGCATCCCAACAGGTCTCCCCACCATGACCTCCAATTATGGAACACAAGGTTTCCCTGACTCAAAAGCAATATCCCCCCCACCCCACCCACTCAACTGCAGAGAGTTGAAGCCATTTTCCCAGGAACTTACTCTTGAAAAGGCCAGGAGGCACATCAGTATCCACCCCCCACCCCTACCTCCGGCCTTCAGACAGGGCAGAAACCTCTCAAATGGCAATTACCTTAAGTTTCCTTAGTGAAGGCAGCTCTAGAGCTTTCCTCAGTCATCCAATACCTAGAAACCCTCTTTCCATCAAGAAAATCTTTCTTATTAAATCCGTCACACCCAATGTCTATTACTCTGAGGATATGTAGCTTCGGGAAGACAAAAGCAAGCATGCTGCGGGATGAGGAAAAAGGACATTGGATCAATAGGCTTAACCTTGAGGTCAGTATAAACATAAATGGACTGCCTTAATAATAACAGCAACTACCTTTTATTGAGTCCTTACTAGGTCCCAGGAACTGTACTGTACAGACTCTCTCTAATCCTTACAACCGTGCAAGGCAGGCATTATTACCCCTATTTTACAGACGAGTAAACTGAAGTTCAGAGAAGTTAAGAAACTCACCCAAGCTCAAATAGCTAACAACTGGCAGAACCAAAATTTTAATCCAATAGTGTCTGGTTCTAGTATCTAGCAGAATTACTGGCAGATAGTACATGCTCAGTGAATAGTGTGTGTTGCAAGAATCCATGCTCTTAACCCTTAAACTATACCATCTCCATGAGCAGGATAGAAAACATAAAAGACATTGATTTTTGCAAAAATCTTAAGTGTACAGCTCAAGGTAGTTTGTTTTTTTTAATTTTCTCCTTCCGCCCAGTGGCAACTCAAAGCAAGAACTTTTTCCTTTAATCAGGCAACAGTGAGGAAGCTGCTTCACTATGCCAAGAGAGAGAAGTGCTACTCACAGTTATTCTAGCTTATCTCAACAGCAGGAGGTGAGGTGAGGCCCACACAGGGCCACCTTTTCTCTCAGCCCCTGGCCCCTGTTGATTGTGAGTGGAAGAGGTGGAAGGGGCACTCTGTTCTCAATTGCAAGGCCTGCTGACATATGGAGATTTAACTGTCAGCTGTCTCCCAAGGCCCCGCCCGGGTCAATGGTTTCTGAAGACTTCTAGTTATGACTTAACTAGAACATGTTTTCCCAAAAGGGAGGTTGTTTCTGAGCTAAGCTGTCTCCCTGAGCCAAGCTGGGCCTGGAGGCTGGGAGTCCAGGTACGGTAGAGAACAGGAGTGGCAGCCTTAGCTGGGCATGTGGGGAGTGGGAGCAGAGGGAGAGTCCCTTTGATAGCGTTTTTCTTTTTCCTAAAAATGAGTCCAGAGGCAGATCTTTAGAACAAAGACAGTTAATTATTAAGCCCATGTGCTAAAGTTACAACAGTTATGGAAATATAAGCAATGTAAAAAAGGACAGGGTGGGGGCAGTAAGGAGCAGGCAGAAAGAAGAAATATAAATGTTCAACTTAATTGAAAATTTTTTAAAAAGTAATGAGATTAAAAATATTCTAACAGAAAAATTAGAAATTTGCGACTGGCCCTTAAATGAAGCAGGCAAGCGGGAACAGAATGGGTGGGCTTCCGGGTTGTTTCTGAAGGATCAGAGAGCCATCTAAGGCACACCATTCAAGGCACCAGGACCACAGAAGGCAATTCTGCCTGTGGCTAAGCAGCAGTGACCAGCCTGTCTCCCCTCACACGGGTGGCCATTCTCTCCCACCTCCCAACTACAAGCCCTTGGCACTCAATGCTGGCGTGTATCTAAGCCACAGGAAGGCACACAATAACTGGAAGCTAATGTGAAAATAAATCATTTGTGTTTTCTGATGTGGCTGGGTTTTGATGGAGTTGGTGAATCACTACTGCCAAGCCCTATCCAATAAAGGAGGGGCCAATAACTCACATCCTCTCCTAGCAGCTTGCACGCCCCTGGCAGAGGTGACCTTGCAATACCACTCTCATCAGTCACTCCTCTTCTCATGCATTTTTAATGGTTCCCTATTACTGACTGTCTCATGTCCAAACATCTCCTCTTGGTATTACAGCTTGTCATGCTCTGCCTCCACCCTACCAACCTGGCACTATCTCCTCTTCTCCCAACACACATCTCCCACTGGAGGCAATTTCCATTTTGAACCAAACTCATAGCTTCCTCTCTCTCCATGGTTCTACCAGGATCTGGGCTGCCTCTCCAAAATTCCAGGCTGCCATAACATCAATGTTACTGTAGATTACTATAAATACTGAGCTTAGCCATAAAAAGAGGGACTATACCTCTAAATATTCTATATGATCCTGTACTGTCCAATATGGTAGCCACTATTGCATGTGGCTCTGCCAATTTAGAGTATTTAAAAACAAATAAAATGAAAAAAAAAAAACAGTTCATCAGTTGCAGTAATCACCTATCAAGTGCACAGTAGCCACGTGTGCCTAGTGCCTACTGTATCGGAGAGTGGTTATAAAACATTTCCATCATCACAGAAACTTCTACTGGACAGTGCAGTACTATACTAGATATGCAAGAGCCTAAGGTGTGCTAAAATCATCGTTTGCCATCACTTGGAAAATTTAAGGATCTAGATTTCACAAAAAAGAGTGCATAGGACTTAGGGATACAGCCCATCTTAAGTAACCAGAAAAGCATCTTATCAGTGATCCCAACCAGTTCTGTAAGCATCACATTTTTTTTTCTAAAAGTCACATGCAGCAGACCTCAGGAACCTTTCAACAAAGCACGCATAGACTAGTCAAGCCACTGTATACTAAGCTCTCTGCTAGGTTCTGGGAGCCAATACAGACAACATGATTCAGTCTCTGCCCTGGGGAGAAAGCTCATACACAGAAAACTACAGGAGGCAGAAAGAGAGAAAGTCCATAAGAGAGGCACTATGGGGCAGAGAGATCAGACGAGTGGGAGGCACAAGGGAGGATGCATGGACAGGGAGATGAATTCAGACCTGGTTCGGGCCCCGAAGGAGGAGTAGAATTGTGACACAAGTAGCTCAGACAATGAAAGGGGAAAACTACACGGAGCAAAAGGGGGAGCAAGTTAGGGCCCAGGGTGCATTTATGGACAAGTGAGCCAATTAAGAAATATGACAGCTAATCAACAACCATTTGAAGTTTTTTCCGACCACCCTAATAATCAAAGAATTACATATTAACTTAGTTGCTATCTTTAAAAAGATTTTGCTTTAGTGAGAGT
The DNA here is from genome assembly GCF_057802395.1 of Ceratotherium simum simum. Lineage (NCBI taxonomy): Eukaryota > Metazoa > Chordata > Mammalia > Perissodactyla > Rhinocerotidae > Ceratotherium > Ceratotherium simum. The sequence continues at coordinate 38,014,758 of NC_141940.1, forward strand.
ATCTGTTGGCAAGAGGTGGAACGGGCTGTCTTCTACACTGCTGGTGGGAATGTAAATGGGTACTACCTTCTTGGAAAGCCAATATCAAGCTCCCTAAAAACATTCATACCCCCGAACCAATAATTTCACTTCAAGGAAAATGGCCTACAAGATAATCTGAAATACAAAGATTTATGCACAAAGTAGTTTTTTTGCAATGTTATTTATAACCGAGAAAACAATAGGAAATGATTAAGTAAATTATGATTTACTTATAGGATAGAGTATTACACAGCCATTAAGAATTATGCTTCTGATAAGTTTAAATGATACGGAAAATGTTTACGAGAATGTTAAGTGAAAAATATCAGAGTACAAAATTGGTAGCATACAATATATAGTCGCAACCACGTAAAACAATATGAATAGAAGGAGGAAAATAAGCAAAAAATGTTAACATTTGGTAGCAAGATTATGGGTGATTTTTATTCTCTATACCAGGGCTCAGCAAACTATGGCCCACAAACCAAATCTGACCCACTGACTGATTTGTATATAAAGTTTTATTGGAACACAAATACATATGTTCATTTATGTACTGTCATTGTCCGTGGCTAATTTTGTGCTACAGGGCCAGCCCCGTGGCTTAGCGGTTAAGTGCGCGCGCTCTGCTGCTGGCGGCCCAGGTTCGGATCCCGGGCGCGCACAGACGCACTGCTTCTCCAGCCATGCTGAGGCCGTGTCCCACATACAGCAACTAGAAGGGTGTGCAACTATGACATACAACTATCTACTGGGGCTTTGGGGTAAAAATAAATAAAATTATAATTTTGTGCTACAATGACGGAGTTGAGTAGTAGTGACAGAGACAATATGGCCCACAAAGCCAAAAATATTTACTATCTGGCTCTCTACAGGAAACGTTTGCCAACTCTTATATTTTCCAAATTTTGTATAATGAGTATGTGTTACTTGCGCAATCTTTTTCTAAAAGGTCTCTTTCCACATTGTGAAGGGCCATAAGGAATAGGCTAACGACTTCAGATTTTATTTTGTAAGTAACTGGGAGCACCAGAAGTTTCTAAGGAGGGTGGGACATGATCTGACATGATGCCCCCCAGTAAAACACAGAACACCAGATTATTTAAGAGGATGGAATTTAAACTGCATGCCTGGCAAATCTGTGATTCATCAACAGCTGTGATTCTGGGCCACTCCTCATTAAAAGGGGAAGGTTAACTTAAGATTTGGCTTGTTACTGTTTTCAAACTTCCTCCTCTGAATAAACCCTATGGAATGGCGTCCTCCCTGTAGTAATGACCAGTCAAATTTTTCCCTCCAAAGAAAGGGCAAGGCCATGTGCAAATTTGTGACTTTTGCTTGGAGAGGCAGTTTGGAAGTTTGCGGTGGTATTCCTGTCTTCTTGAAGTGAGTCCTCCATTTTCCAAGCTTTTTCCTGTCTCCTACTTTACTTTCCTGTTCTAGAAGAACACAGGGAGATGACATTGGGTAAAGGGGGAGAAGGGGCAGGGAAAGGTACAAAGGAGAGAATGGAAGTATTTGAAGCTTCTGTCTCAGGAGTCCTCAAGGAGCCCCAAGATCTACGCACCCTTAGAACCTGGTCACAAAGACCCTAAAACCTATCTCCAGGGAATATGCACCATCTGTTTGGTTTTATCTTCAGAAAGAGGAAAGAGCTGTCTCTAAGAGAAAGCCTCTATATTCACAGGCTTTCTCCAGGTTCTCTATGCCTTCACCACCTGCCTCAGGCCTGCTTCCCCCGATGCACTACAAACAACCAGTTCATACAAACTACTATTTATTGTTTACTCATTCTCTCAGGCATGAACCCAGTGAAACAATGGAAATGGTCAGAAGAGTAGTTTCCTTTCAAATAAACACACTACCAATCACAAAGAAGATTAATCATCTACAGAATGAGAGACCCCAAACTACCATAGTTTCATGTCTGGATGGAATAAAAACACAGTAAATAGGTCTCTGGGTTGTTGTTGTTTTTTTTTTTTTTTTAAACACGTGACATTTTTTAGATTTCAGCGAATTAAAGCTGTTAATTTCATTTCAGGCACCTTATAAAACAGAACAATTCGCATGTAACTCTGCTGGCTGTTTTTTAAAAATTTATTTATATTGTATTTTATTGGCTCAAGAGAAAAGACAGAGACTGCACTAAGGTGCTCAATTATTTAACAGATCATCCTTAACATTTTATATTTTAACATATAGCTGGTGCCAACAATTGTTCTCGTGAGCTTTCTGAACCATTAAGCTGCACTGCTCTCCTTCTAAATCAAATATAAGTAATTTGTTGTCATAGCAATGCTTCCCACTCCAAAATAGTTCAATACAGGCTTTGTTTCAGCAGGCAACTATCTGTCTACCAAAAATTGGTCATTATCTTCCATATTCTTGACAAATGTCTTATTAAATTTAGCTGCCTGGCTTTTACAGTTATCAGGAGACTGTATTTCTGTGGCACTTTCCAGCACCTGTATAGGAAAGGGGCTCATAGGACCCCTCTAGAACTGCCTGGAAGCTTATCACAGCTAAGTCGCTGGGTGACAGCCAATCTCACTGGTCATGATGACAACAATCCTTTGCATTATTACTAAGCTTTACAGTTTATAGAGTGCTGTCACCCACGTTATTGTATTTGAGGCAGTAGTACGTGATGCTTATATGCTTCTTCAATTCCCTGGGTTATATAACTGTGTACACCAGTAGTAAGTTACACATGTTCTGGTCTTTCTTCTCTAAGGTTGAGTTCTGCCTTTCTACTCTTTCGATGTGGTATATATTAAGCTAATAAGGGCAATTAAACAAGCCTTTGGAATTGCAAATAGAAGTAACAACAGAAGCACAGGATACCATTTTGCCAGTTCCTTGTGCAATGACCCACTGACAGATATTAACTGTTTAGACAAACACACATGACCACACCCCAGAGTCAGCACCAATATTAATGCTAATCTCATATTTGTAGGGCATGTTACAGTTTACAAAGCAGTTTCACACAAACGATCTAATTTGGACTATGCCTCTTGTCCATCCATGCCCCCAACACACATAAACACAGTTGGATCAGGGTGTAGGTACCTAAAATTTTATTCCTTGCCTTATAATTTATCCATTTTCAAATAAGGATGAATAATTGGTGTTTCTAAATCCGGTTCCTTCAAGCCCTGACCTTTCTTTCATGCTGCCACATTCTGTAAAATCTAGAGCCCTCCCATTGGGTTGGAATTTCTTTTGCACTACACTTTTCTGTGAAAAGCAAACTTGAAAGAAAGAATCAGAGGGTGGGGAGGAGATTCTTTTGACATTAGCCCAGGTCTTTATAAAGAAGAAAATGGGGACAGGGAGATGGATTCTCAGGAACTTTCACTTTTCTTTATACATTCCTGTATTTTTAAGATTTTTAAATTTATGATCATGTTACTTTTATAAGGAAAAATAAAAGTTTATTTTAAGAAACAAAGAGGGAGTATCATTGCATTTAAAGAAGAGGACAGCTGAAAACAAGGGGTCCTAACTGGCTCACCTGCACCCCTTCTTTGAAGCTCTCTGGGAGGGCAGGAGGCACTAGTGAAGAGGACCAGCTCAGAGGGCTTATTTAGGAAATACAATCAGAACCAGGGGCTGCCCTAACAGAGCCTGAAAATGAGATTTCACAGTACCACGTAGGCTCAAGAGCTGGAGCTGAAAAGTTCCATTCCCATCCAAATGTGACCAAATGTAATTTGTCTCTCTGTATGATTTCCAGCTTCATGTAGTCTGATTCTATTCGAAAATCTAATAAAAGGTGTAGTCGTTGCCACCATTTCTGTTGCTTGGTCCTTGTGAGCACTTGTCTCCCACAGACTTGATTTTCATTCTGCAGTGAGCGGAGGAGCTGATGAATTATTTAGAAGCCCTATGCAACTATTATCTCAATTTCTGAACACCTCGCCCCTGTCAGGTACAAGTGGAATGAGTACTGCCCACATAATTACAGCCATTGAATCTAAAAGGCAGAGAGGTAATGAGATTTGGGCCAGGTCCCGCAGAAAATGCTAGGCAATAGGAAGAAGAATGCCTAAGGGTCTGAAACCTGACTAACCAATAGTAATGTCTATGAGGCCCAAGAGAAATGAAGCTCTCCTTCCCAACCTCTCACCCAAAAGGAATATAGCTTTCAAAACCGTTTTAATGACGACAAAAGCCTCTAGCACTTGAGGATATGAGGGTGTTAATTTTGTTTGGCAAAGTCAAATTGCTTTAGGAATTTAATTCTATAACTGGGAAGGTGCAATTCTGACTTTAAATGTGTTTCTTCCCCCTGGAGCTCAAAATCCAATTTACCCACCCAACCTAGAGGGATGCTTTTGCTTTCACCAAGTCACCCTTATTAATGTGTCTTCAGGCTAAGTTGCAATGGAACCCCTATATTGAACATTTGATCAATGGATGTAACAAAGATATGTAAAAAGTAACTTACTACACCTAATAACAAAGCTTCAAAATATATAAAGTAAAAGTTGACAGTGCTAAAAGAAGAAATAGATAATTCTAGCTTTCTGGTGGTAAATTTTAATAATTCTCCCAACAATTCACAGAGTAAGCAGACAAAAAACTGGGTAAGGCAGTCAAAGAGCAGCAAAGTTAACAAGGCTGATCTAGTGAACAGTGGCCTCATGCTGGGCCACAAAGCAAGTCTCAACAAATTTCAAAGAAACCACACTGATCACACTGTTATTAAGTTAGAAAACAACAACAAAAGGATAACTAAAAAAATTAAAAAAAAAATTTTAAATCCTTCTAAACAGCCCATGGGTTAAGAAATCGCAATGGAAATTACAAAATACTTGGACCTGAACAACATAACAAAATACTACATATCAAAATTTGTGGGATCTAGCTAATGCAGTAGGTAGCACAAAATTATTAGCCTTTAATGCTTTCAGTCAAATAAGAAAGTCTGAAAATAAATGAGCTAAGCATCCAACTTAAATTAGAAAAAGAACAAGAGATAAAACTCAAAATATGAAGGATAAAACAATTTTAAAAATTAGCAGAATTTAACAAAATAGAAGACTAACATACTACAGACAGGATTAACAAAGTCCAAATTGCTTCCTATAAAAGATAAGTAAAACTTACAAACTTCTAGTGAGATTGATTTTTTAAAAATAAATAATATTATGAATGAAAAGGAAGACATCTCTTTAAAATCTGCAGCTTCTTTTTTTTGGTATTTAAAAGAAGACTTTGGGCCGCCCCGTGGCTTAGCGGTTAAGTGCGCGCGCTCCACTACTGGTGGCCCGGGTTTGGATCCTGGGTGCGCACCAACGCACCGCTTCTCCGGCCATGCTGAGGCCGCGTCCCACATACAGCAACTAGAAGGATGTACAACTATGACATACAACTATCTACTGGGGTTTTGGGGAAATAAAGGAGGAGGATTGGCAATAGATGTTAGCTCAGAGCCGGTCTTCGTCAGTAAAAAGAGGAGGATTAGCACGGATGTTAGCTCAGGGCTGACCTTCCTCACAAAAATAAATAAATAGATAGATAGATAGATAAAAATAAAAGAAGACTTTTATTTAAATTAAAAAAAAAGAGTTCACTCATTTCTCCCACCCATGCCCCACCCTTCTCCCACCCCACCTCTGGCAACCACTTGGTCATAATGCATCATGACCAAGGCAATTTGATTCCAGGAATGCCAAGTTGGTTTAATATTAGAAAATCAATGTAATTCGCGGCATTGAAAGATGAAATAACAAAAGCAATATGATCATCTCAATAGATGAAGAAAAAGCCTGTGATAAAATGCATCATCCATTCGTGATTAAAAAACAACTTAGCTAGGGCCAGCCCTGTGGCGTAGCAGTTAAGTGCACACGCTCCACTGCTGGCTGCCCAGGTTCGGATCCCAGGCGCGCACTGAGGCACCACTTGTCAGGCTATGCTGTGGTGGTGTCCCATATAAAGTGGAGGAAGATGGGCACAGATGTCAGCTCAGGGCCGGTCTTCCTCAGCAAAAATAAGAGGATTGGCATGGATGGTAGCTCAGGGCTGATCTTCCTCAGGAAAAAAAAAAAAAAAACTCTGAACAGAAGGGAACTGCTATAGTCTGATAACGGGTATCAACAAAAAAAATCTATAGCAAACATCATACTTAACGGTGAAACACTGAAAGCATATCCTTTAAGACAGGGAACAAGATAAGAGTACTGACTATTGCTGCTTCTATTAAACATTATACTAGAAGTCTTAACCAGAACAGTAAGGCAAGAAAAAGATATATGGCTACAAAGGAAGAGACAAAGGTCTTATCATTTTCAGATTATGATTACCAACATAGAGAACCCAAAAAAATCCTCAGATAAATTAATTATAGTTATTTTAAAAGCATTTAGCAATGTTGCTGAATACAAAAATTATGAACAAAAATCAATTGCGTTTCTAGACACCATCAACTAACAATGACAACTTGTAAGTTAACAAAGAAAAAAAAATGACTAGAGACTATACAGGGTAATTGGTGAAGCCTCTGGGCTCTGGTGTCAGACTGCCTAGTTTCTAAACCTAGCTTCACCACTAGCTGCGTGACATTGGGCAAGCTATTTAGTTGTTCTGTGCCCTACCTTTTAGAATTCTTGTGAGGATTAAATAAGTTAAAACACATAAAGCACTTAGAACAGTGCCTGGCACAAAGTAAGAGCTAATAAATGGGAGCTGTTATTATTACTATGAAGAAGTAGTTAGTAGGCCTATTACCAAGAGCTCTGAAGTTCTAACTGTTGGACTCCAAGGCATCTCAAGGGTAAACAATCAGGGAGCCACCTGTCACAGGAGCCAATAAAACCCAGCCATGTTTTCCCTTAGGCTGGGTGCTGAACTCCCACACCCAACATACAGCTCATTACCCACACACCTCACGGTCTACAGAGCAATTAGCAGAAGCACACACCCTTTCTCTGGAGAGTTCCATCCCAATCTTACCAACCCTTTAACTGGCAGCAAATATCAACAACTTCAAGCTCCTTGTGAGGTTGAAATTCAGAGTTCCTGATGGCAACTCTTCCTCATCAAAGAAAAGGCAAACCTCAGCCCCTTAGTGCAGACTACTGCCAGGAGAACTTCATGAGGTATTAGAAGAAAGGCTGTTGTTACTGGCTCTATTTCTTGGGGGGAAGGAGGAAGACTGTAACTATTATTATTTTTTTTGTGTGTGAGGAAGATCAGCCCTGAGCTAACATCCATACCAATCCTCCTCTTTTTGCTGAGCAAGGTTGGCCCTGGGCTAACAGCGTGCCCATCTTCCTCCACTTTATATGGGACGCCGCCACAGCATGGCTTGACAAGCCGCGCGTTGGTGCACGCCCGGGATCCGAACCTGTGAACCCTCGGGCCACCAAAGCAGAGCGCGTGCACGTAACCACTACGCCACGGGGCCGGCCCCTGTAACTATTATTTTTGAACACCTACTATGTTCCACGCAATTCTCTCGGGGCTTCACAAATATTAACTCATTTAATTCTCTCCATAACCTGATGCTGTAGATAGAATTCTTAGCCCCATTTTACAAACAAGGAACCGGGTGATAGTGATTAGGTAACTTGCTTGAAGGCACACAGCTCATGAGCGATGGAAATTAGCTTCAAACCCAGATCTCTCTGACTCCAAAGCCCTACACCAAGCCAGAAGAAGAGAAAGAAATACTAAAGGAGGCTGCTTCCTGAAATGAAGGCGGGAAGTGGGTACTAGGCGTATGAAGCTACGGATTTCAATTCTCCTGGGACCAGAGGCCAAAATTAGAATGGAGATGCAAACAATCATTATGTGAAAAGAAGACTGAAAATCAGCAAACCAGCAGGGTATCCAAGTTAGTGTTTGTGATATAGCCAGATGAAATGCTGGTGCCATTTCGTGGCATGACTGAGCAGTATTTTTAAAAAATACCCACAGAAATACTGCCACTGTGTGGCCTGATTTCACCTACTCTTTTTCTGAAAACCAGGATATTCATGGCCAGAAAATACACTCATATCAGCTTACCCAGCCCCGGGTAGAGAATAGGGTAACATCAGCTTGTGGTCCAGGACTGCCGGCTGAAGAACAGGATGTGCCTGCAGCGCGGGTTTCGATGCCCCGGGGATTTTAACTCCTTCCATATGGCAACACTCACTGCTGGGCTAACTGACTCGACTGCCCACAGGTGATGAGTATGCCAAGCATTTTAACCTGGGACCAGTGAGCAGAAGGCTAACATCTGTGTAGCACTATGTGCCAAGCACCGCTGCCATCAGAGCCCACCTGTCAGGGCTTCCCCTTCCTGTCCCCAGGTAAATGACTTTGTTCTTCCTAATGGCAGTACCTAATCTAAACAAGCAGAAGAGGAGAAAAGAGCCTCGCTTTGGGGGCAGCCTTTCAGAGCCCTGCCTAATGCAAGCCGACACCCATACCATCCAAAATAAGGGCTTCCAGGTTCAAGAACACACACACCCACACACCCCGACAGTAACAAAAATATTTTTAAGATCAAAGCTACCATTCTAACTACAGCATCACATAGGTTTTATAGATGATTAACCTTAAGTGTTCTTGAATACAAGATGATTTTTTATGACAAAACAGATAAATGAAAGGTAAATTACACTAGACCTATTTATGTATCTCTAGAGCTTTTAAACTCTGAAGGGAGATAAAAGTTGCATGTACGACCTGCTGTTTAGATTGCTTCTCTTCTAGAAACTGCTATCTCCCAAAGCCTTCTTGCAAAATAGAACACAAATTCTAGTAAATCTAACATAGAGCAATAATATATAAGCACCCCATATTTAAGTGCCCTGTTACCTTTCAGTTTTTCATCTTTAAAAATATTTTTAGAGATTACAAGGCCTGAAATTAAATAACAGTCACTTTAAGAAAGCTAGTACTTGAGGGGGTGGGAAGTTGGGTGAAACAGGTGAAGGGGACTAAGAGGTACAAAATTCTAGTTATAAAATAAATAAGTCAGGAGGATGTAATACACAGCATAGGGAATACAGTCAATAATATCGTAAAAACTTTGTATGGTAACAGGTGGTTACTAAATGGTTATTGTGGTGATCATTTCATAATGTAAACAAATGTCAAATCACTATGTTGTACACCTGAAACTAACATAATATTGTATGTCAACTATACTTCAATAAAAATAAATAATTAAAAAAAAGAAAGCCAGTACTTTCTGATGTGGGTAAGGAGCCAACTGAAAAGAAACTCCATTTCTTTATAAATTCCCGAGGGAAAACGGAACCAATGTGTAACTGCCTAAGCATGGTAAAGCCATTTGAGGTTAACTACTGACCTATCCAGGGAGCTCCTGGGAGCACTATTAGATTCTCCCCACTTTCGCATTTCTTTTTTTTTTTTTTGTGAGGAAGATTAGCCCTGAGCTAACATCCTTTGCCAATCCTCCTCTTTTTGCTGAGGGAGATTGGCCCTGGGCTAACATCTGTGCCCATCTTCCTCTACTTTATATGGGATGCCACCACAGCACAGCTTGACAAGTGGTGCGTCGGTCCACGCCCGGGATCGGAACCTGCAAACCCCAGGCCGCCAAAGTGGAGCACGCGAACTGGGCTGGCCCCGCACTTTTGCATTTCTGATGCATTTTGTCCCTTATCCAGTTCTCTGATTTTTCCATTCTGCCAGGAAGTGAGAAATGAACAAATACAGTATCACTAAATGTCAAAACTAGAAGAGATCTTAGATATCATCAGGTCCAACCCCCTCATTTACGGATGCAGAAAGTAAATCCCAGAGAAGGGAAGTGACTTACCTGACCCTGCAGTGCTGGTGACTGGCAGGTCTCCTGACACAGTCCATCCCAAAATGGAACAGAACTGTATGCAGGACTCTTCTCTTCTGACTAGTTCTTTAAACAGGCTTGCAGAAAATTAGCAGATTGTTCTTCATCAATACAAAAAACATAATTGGTAATCTTTTAAAATGATAATCTCTATTAACCTAGTAGTTAATGATACCAGCTTTGGAGTCAGCCAGACCTAGATGTCCACACCAGCTTGGCCACTTTCTAGCTCTGTGACCTTGGGCATGTTACTTAACCTCTCTGAATCTTATAATACTCATCTGTAAAATGGGAATGCCAATAATAGCACCGATCCCACAGGGTGCCTGGTACATGGTAAGTGTTCAGTAAATATTAGTTGTGACTATTACTATAACCTGGCACACCAGAAGGCAGAGCTGTCAGGTCCCTAATCCTGTCTGTGTGGGGCAGGGCTCTGGGAAGAGCAGTAGCTCTACCTTGAATTACACTGGACTCTTCAGAGAAAGCCCCAGACTTGGAACTGAATTTCTGACTTGGGAACTGACAGGGAACAGGGCTAAAAGATCCAGCCTGATGCTGGCTGGCATCACTAGGCACCTGCCCCACTGCACTAATTCTCAGGCCCAAACATAAAACCAGGCACCTCCTGCGTCTAAGGTAAGTTTCACAAAAGGTTAAAAATAAAGGAGCAACTGAGGCAGAAAATCACAAACGCACTAAGCTTGGGAACGCCCCTTAGAAAGAGTAGAAAAGTGAGGGGCCAGAGTCAATGGCTGTTTCAGTCAAGGGAAAATTGGCCATCTATAGGCCTCTTGGGCCTGAGCTGTAATTCCAGTGGTAACCACTGCTGGCCCTCGCCAGACAAAGGGTTATAAAACCCCCTGCCCTCAACCATAAGGAAGCCTGGAAGCATAAAGCGCAAAATGGAATTCTCGGTCAAGTTTTAACATGGGCCATCAGGTTCACTTGTCCTTCAACCAATCGACAGAACAGTGTAATAGGACCTCAAAGGGAGGCGGCCTGGCATGCAAGCCCTGGCTCTGTGATTCCCAATCCTGGTGTGACCTTGAGCAGGTAGCTTCCCACTCTGGGCTTCTCTCCCTAGCTGCAAGATGAAGGGCTTGAACTACAGGAACTCGAAACGCCCTCTGACCGCTAGAATTTTCCCGTTATAAGTTCTGCACATAACTTATCACCTAAAAATGCAGTAATGAGACTATAAATGAGCCTTAACAATAAGCTCGCTGGGGAGCAGAAACCACATCTGATATTTCTTGTGTATCTCACAGTCCCTAGGATGATGCTAGACCCAGAGTAGTTGCATAATAAATGTCAAGTGATGGAGAGTCGCTGCACAGTGCCCGGCGTGTCATAAACTTCTCACATGCCAGGCAGTTCCCCTCAAACCTCTCTCCCACTACTTTTTGATTATGTTAGATTTTACCCCTCCTAGGCTTTTAATGAAAAGAAGCATTGCACAAGAAAACAAAGCTCCTTGTCACTTCACATGACAATGACTGATCACCTAGGTGCCAGTGTTCTACTCTGTTCTGGAAAAGGGGCAGACGTGGGCTTAGTGCTGGCACCCGTCCTACAAGCTGTACGAGTCCGGGTGAGTCAGTTAACCTAGGCCAGTGCGAGGTCTGATAAGCGCAGCTACTATTATTGAGGAACTCCTGAATCTTACATCTTAAATCTTAGATCTTTCCTGATAGACTAGCAACTAACTAGCACCCAATAGGATGAGCACTTTACTAATGATCACCCACCCAAGGGCTTTGGGAATACAGAGGAGGGAATATGTGTATTGAGATATTGTTACACTTACACACACACACACACACACACACACACACACACACACACAACAAGCTTCCGAGAACCAGTTTAGGTTCAGAACACATTTCATCCAGTCTTCTACACTAGTGGTTCCTAATTCTGGCTGCACACTAGAATCACTTGAGGAACTCCTAAAAATGCTAATGTCCAGGCCCCAGCCCAGAAAATTATATAAGAAAGGGGTAGAGGGAACAGGTATCAGTATTTTTTGAACACCTCCTTAGTGACCGTAAGGTCCAGCCAGGGTTGAAGACTCCTGGCCTCAGCCTTCTCCATCTCCACTTCTACTCCCAAACTTAAGTGACAAGTCCAGCAGATAACTCGGAGGCCTGCAAGAGCCACAGAAATTCCATTTTGGTCACTCACCAGACTATTCTCCAAGCCATTAAGATAACTCTGCCACTGCCAAAACATTTTCGGCAACCAAAACTTAAACAAAAGGGGGCTTTCTTAACCCTCAGTTAGTCAAAGAAGGCCATTAGCCAGTCCAGCCTTTGCCCCAACCATTCTATTTATTGGAGGTTTAATTGGCCTGAGATCTCATCCTCTCTGGGAAGCTTCTCTACTCTTAAAATTGATATTTATTATTATTTTTTAATTTATTTTTTATTGAGGTCACATTGTTTTAAACATTATATAAATTTCAGGCGTATGTCATTATATTTTGACTTCTGTATAGACTACATAGTGTTCACCACCCAAAGTCTAGTTGCCATCTGTCACCAAATACATGTCCCCTCTTACCCGTTTCACCCTCCTCCCTCTCCCCAACCCCCCGGCCCTGGCCCCCCACCCCAGTAACCACCAATATATTATCTGTGTCTATGTGTTTGTTTGTTGTTGCTAAAATTGATATTAAATTATCCCTTCTCAACTGTCCTACTCCCTGCCTATACTGATGTTTCCTTACAGCTATGGGCACTCTCCATTCCCTCCACAGCTCAGCACTCAACCAGTCTCTCCTCCTCCACTCTCTCCCCCACCCCCCTACACACACAAACACACTTTGGTTTGCTTTTTTAATTCCTTCTTAATCTGCCTCTGCCTGCCTCTTGGCCACTTCACTATTCTTCTACTTATCCCTCCCCTTTCAGCTGAACCTCCCGGCCATGGGGTAGCTGCCTCATTCCAGCAGTAGTTTCTCCATGACCTCAGCCTCACCCCCACCAGCCACACAGGCACAGTCTCCCAAACACATGATGTTTTCTAAGTTGCCAGATCTTCTCTCGTGAGTTGGCTTCCTTCATCCACTGACTCTCTTCCACTGAAACTGTTCTCTCAGGCTGCCAATCATCTCCTTTCTTTCTTTTAAACAATATTTTTTCTTAATTACTAAAAAATTTGTACTTACACCAAATTCAAACAATACAGAAATGTGTTAAGTAAAAAGTGAGACTGCCCCCTTCCCCTAATCGCTCAAGAATAAGCACTATTTGATATATTTCTTCTAGACTTTCACAATGTGCGTATAAATATGCACATATAAAAGAGTTTGTTTTCTTACAAAAATAGGTTTCTATCATACATACTGTTCTGCACCTTGTTTTTTCAATTTTAACAATATATTGTGAACATCTTTCAAAGTGAATACAGAGATTAGCCTCCCTTTTAAAAGCTGCACAACATTCCACTGGCCAGATTTACCATTCTGCTCCTGGTGGGCTGTTTCCCAACATTCTCTGTTTATCAACACTGACGCCATAAATGTCCTTGCACATAACTCTTCACACATGAACATTCTGAGGGTCACTATTCAGAAGTGGGTGATGGCTGGCCATGGGACCAGCCTGTACTCACCAAATCCAATTGCTTTTTCTCAAGTCCTCCTTGGTCTTAACCTCTTTGTATCACATGACATAGAGGACCTGCTCCTGCTTCCCGAAACTCCGTCCTCTCTTGGGTCTCCTTCCACTTCCTGGATGACAGCTTCACTGAGTCTTTTTTCTACCCCCCAAAGGAGGCATTCCACAGAATACTTTTCTTCTTTCTCTTCCCTAGCTTGCATGATGTTCTCGTCTTCTCCTTTATCTTCTCTAAATGAATGCCTCCTAAATTGACATTTCTAGCCCTAACTTGCATCTCAGTTGCCTACTGGACATTCCAGCCTCGACGTCTCAAACATCTGAAACTCAACAAATCCCAAAATGAACTCATGACCTTTTCCTCTAAGCCTCAGTTTCCTCATCTGAAAAACAAAGGGCTTGGACTAGACAAATTCTTTTTCAAAATTAGGAGTCTAGTATGCACTAGATGCTGGGGGACAGAATACTAATAAAAACACAGACCTTGCATTCAGAGAACATACGATCTAAGGAGTGGGGAAGATACATAAACAATTATGTAATACAAGACAGAATGAAATGTTAAAATAGATAAGAGTGGCTAAATCTGGCATGAAGGCTTGAAGAAAGCTTCACAAGAGGGAATGTTTGGGCTGAGCCTTGAATGATGACTAGCATCTCAACAGGAAGAGGAAAAAAAGGATATTTCTGACTGAAGGTACAGCATGAACAAATTGTAAACTCAGAGAAGCATGTAAGTTCATGATGCACATATGGAAGAATATACTAGAAGACAAGGCTGGAAAGAAAGGTTAAGACCAAGATCACAGAAGATCCTGAATCTTATAAGGGCTTCATGCTTTCTCTAAAGGGTTTATCTACTTGCCAGTCCTAGTCCACGTGCCAACTCCAACTGATTGATAGTGGCTGCCAAAAATGCTACGCTAAAAAATACTGTGAACCTAGATGGAGACTTGTTGGGAAAGCATGACGACTGATTAGTAAAGTAGGCCCAGGGCACCATAATGTATATGCATAAGGTGTAAGGCAATAGGGAGCTATCGAAGGGTTTTGAGCAAGGGAATGGTATGACCAAACATGTGTTTTACTTGTACCATTCTGGCAGCAGTGTAAAGGATGACAAAGCAAGAAGATAACTAGAGAAGGGAAGATCAGTCAGGAGGCCGCCATAATAAGCCAGATGATGATGATGATGATGATGATGATGATGATGATGATGATGATGGTGATGATGAAGAAGCAGCAGATGAATTAGAGCAGAGGAATTTTAAAAAAAAGAGACAGATGGAAGAGACAATGAAAGAATCAAAATGACTCAGACTGTGAAGATAGAAGGGAGCAAGAGGGGGGAATAGAAATGTGTCAAGGTTTCATGGGATTTAACCTAGGTCACTTAGATAGACTGCAATGCCATTAACTAAGACAGGCACATTGAGGGAAGAGCATCGTAGTGCCTGCTTTTCATTCCACATCCTTCAACCACTTTCCTCGGGATGCATGGCTTTCAAGCGCCCTTGAGTACACTCGGAGAGAAAAAGCAGGACATGCATTGCCTGATGGCCCCAGCCAGCATTTATATAACCCTACATATAAACCTACTGTTCTTCCTTTTGCCAGATTGCCAAAGAAATATCCATCAACATCTGATCCTAGAAACAACGGGCGAAGAAATCTTTGAATGTTAGTGCTCTCAAAAGATGATTATTCCCACTTAGATAGTGCTTTCTATTTACAGGGAATGTTCACATACCTTATTTCTCTCATGCTTACCCTACGAGGTAGGATGGGAAAAGATCATCCCCATCTTACAGATGTTAACAGCCATAACTCATATTTATTAAGCACTTGCTATGTACAAGACTGTTCTAAATACATGTAGTCATGCATTTAATTCTCACAAGAACCCCAGAAAGTAGATACTATTATCCCCAATTTACAGATAAGAAAACAGGCCCAGAGATGTCAATTAACTTGCCCAAGGCCACACAGCTAGAAAGCAGCAGAGCTGGGATTTGAACCTGGCCAGTCTGACTCCAGAGCCTGCACTCTTAACTACCACTCTATATGTCTTACTGTATAAGATTAGGCACAGAGAGGCTGCCTGACTAGCCAAAATTACTAGGCTCTGTCAACCAGTTAGTGATAAAACCTACAACCAAGGCCCAGGTCTGGCTAACACTTAATCCAGAGCTCTTTCTATTACTCTGCATTGCTTACCAAGATGAACTGACCTCTCCCACTGGGCTGGCAGATTATTTTGACCTTTTTCCTCTTTGACCTTTGTCACCTCTGCTGGACAAAGGCTCTGCATTCTGTTATCAGTCTCTTGCTGTGGAGCCTCTTACAACTCTTCACTAGAATCAGACGCAGGCCTCTATTTGGAGGAAAGAAGTGATGACCTCAGTTATATCCCCAGCTGAATGACTCCCATTTCCAAACAACCAATATCTCGGGGCAGATCACACTGGCTCTACACACAGGCTTATTGAGCACATGTCTCCCCGGACTACCTGCCCAGGGCAAGCAGCAAGCAATGGTAGCACGGGGGCCAGGCTTCTCTGTCGAAGAGAAGAAACAAGGACAGAAAAACACATTGAAAAAGCAGTTGCTATAGCAGTCAGGTAGAGAGGTGGCCTGCAGCCATGAGATCCTCACATTCAAGGCTGCAATAGACAACGATGCTCAAAAAACATAAGGTTTCTGTTTCTCTACCAGTGGGCAAGAACAAAAGTCCAGCTCCTTTATGCTGGAACGGTTAGGGGTGGGAGGAGGTCATGTGTAGTATTATAGAGAGACAGTGAACTGGGAGTCAGGAGACGAGGCTCTGCTTCTATTTCACTGTGTGACTTTGGGCAAGTCACTTCACCTCTCTGGGTCTGTTTGCTCCTCTGAAAAAAATGAGGGACGAGGCGAACTAGATGATCTCTGAAGTTTCTTTTCAGCTCTGACTTGACATCACTCTGCTTTTCAGCAACCTGAGAAAGTGTTGCTGGAATACTTTATCCAGTATCCATAGTCAACCAAAAGGAAAATCAGCTAGAACCAAGGGAAAGAAGAATTAGATAAAACAAAAACAACCTTTGTGGAAGGCTGTAAATTAGGTAATATACAGGCAGTATACCCAGCACAGTGCCTGAAGCACAATTAATATGCTCAAAAATGTTACAAATATAATTATTACTACTACTAATTTTCCAGGGAGTGTACAGATATAACCAAAAATTATAGTGAATTCTTGCTCCTAAATTTGACTATTTTTTGCACATCTGACTTTGTTCCAGGTTTACAGTGTTTAAAAGGTCTTAGGGGGACCCTAAATGAGCAGCGGCACCAACTGTCCTTCATGTCAATGGACAGTCATGACGGTAAAACGAGAACCCAACCCCAAAGGAAGATCAAGAGACAACAGCAGTGGGAGGGGCCGGGATTAATCCCCGGTTCACTGTAAACTGACCCTGACCGTGGAGAGGGGGCTACAAAAACAACAGGTGCCGACCACAGTGTACTCTGCAAATTGTTTTTCAGGACAGACCCAAAGCAGGGAGTAAGAAATTTGGGAAGATGATCCTAGCCTGGTTTCCACGTGTGTCCATCTGAGCAAACACAGCACCGGCTGTGAGGTATGGCCAAACACAGCCAGTCAGGAGACCTGTGACAACGCGGGCTTCGCATTCCACTCCACAAATCCAATATAGCCTTAGCCTAAAGGTCACCCCTGACCTCCTCTGTCCAAGACAGCACTGCCCTGAGAGCCTGAGGGAGGACAGCCACAGGGCTGAGAGGCAATCCTTTCTCTTTGCTCACTGGCCAGAAACCCCACAGACAAACACGGAAACATGACCTTGGCTTGGTGCTGGCTTGCAGGGCTATTCTGAGGAGAGCTGAACTGGAAAGTCCAGTGAGCTGCGATGCAGCAGAATGGAAACCAAAGGTAAAACCAGCTCCTTTCCTCGGGGTGCCCTGACATTCCTCTAAAGACTGGGAGCATGGGCAATAGGGACAAATGCCCACGTGAAGCAGCAGCCAGCAGCAGCGGCAGCCCAAATTGCTAAGGGTGAAAGTGCTGAAGGTAATAAAGCCCTTGTGCACATGACCCTCAGCAACATTCCTGCAGGGTGCAGAGAATAAAGGGCAGCTGAGAAAATAGAGTGCAGCGACAGGCACACACACTCAAGTGCCTGGAACTTAAAAAAGGAAACTCTTAACAAATGCAAACTGACAAGGAACAGGTGGTGATATGAAGAGGACCCTTTGTTACAATCTCCCCTAGAACTTGGAACAAGTGACCTTCCACGGCTAATTTCTAGGGTTGCTGTTTCTTTGGGTTGCTGTTTGTTTTAGAAATGCCCTCCTAGCCAGCACCTCCCAGGGAACCAGGATTATTACAGAAAACATGACCTTAGCCTTTTCAATTCTCTCAACTCTAAGACTAAGTACGGTACTGCCTACTTATGCACAATGCTTGGGAATGTGCATGGAAGCCTCCCAATGGCCTCAGTGGGGGGGGCACCCCCACCCCATGTCTTCGAAGTCACATAACAGAGGCCTTGGCCCTGGAAGGCTGCACTTAAAGGAGGCCTTCCTCTAGTGACTGATGGCTTAGGCCCCAGAGCAAAGTCAATCCCCAAAGAGAGTGTAGCTGGTCTTGGAAAGGAGAGAGGTTTACCATATCCCAGAGATATAGGCAGAAATGTCTATTTTTTTTTCTGTCCAATTGCTGATGTGTAAGGCAAGGCACAATGGAAATCTACTCCCCCAAGCAGCACATTTTCCACCACACCGTGCTTCTCCTTTAGCAAAGGTACTCGTCTACTTTAAACCTGTCTTTCTCCTAGGAACCCTTGCACCTCCAATGATTATCTAACCCTGGTAACAGGTGGCACTTGAGAAAGTTGCACTCCCCTCAATCAAAAGAAACTAATCGCAAAAAGTGAAAAATAAATCCACGCACCTGTCTCTGCCCACCCCCAAATCATTCCTTTCATACTTCTGTCATGTACTCACTGGTTTCCTAGGCTACCAGTCTCAAGATAGCTGCACCCCCATGGAGCCAGCCCATTGAGGAAGAGCAGCAATAATTAAGGCAAGAGGTCCCTAAAAAGCCAAGCTTCCTACCCCTGACAGCCCTCCTCCAAATTCTTCAGAAAGAACTGGGTGATTTAAGGTAACTTTCAAATTACCCAAAGCTGTCCCTAGGCCTCAAACAGCCAAGCAACACTGCCCCACAGATATTACATGGGTGCCAACTTTACTGAATCAATATTTTGCCCACTGCATGAAACAAAGATGCCAGAGAAGCTTTTCTTGGGTGAGACACTTGAAGCTATCGTCATATATCTAATCCCTATCATCTTGTCCCAACATCAGGCACCCAAGCTCACAGCAGCAGCAGCCATAATGATAACGATGATGGTCATTGTCATCACCATCATCACAGCTAAAATTTATTGAATGTTTACTATGTGCCAGATACTATCTTAAGTGCTTTATTAGTCTTTTCTCATTTAATCCTTACAACAGCCCTGCAGAGTAGGTACAATTATTATTCCGTTTTACAAATATGGAAACTCAGGATCAGAGAGGTTAAGTAACCTGCCCAGGGCTACACAGCTAGTGGTAGGATTTGAACCCAGGCCCCATACCACCCTAGAGTCTGTATTCTTACCCAGTATGCCACTGCTACCTTGAAATATATAGTATAAATACTATTACTACAAAAAACTGCTAACATTTATTGAGTCCTCACAATGAGCCAGAATTTCTACTAAACGCTTGATTTCAATTATTTCATTTAATCTTCACAACAACTCTATCAGGTAGGAAGGATTATTATTCCCATTTTACAGATGAGTGAAACTGAGTTCCACAGCAGATAAGTAACATAGCTAAGGTCACGAGGTGATGGAACTCAAATGCAAACCCCAGAAATATGATTCAAAAGCTCAATCCATTAAGCTGAACTTGCATTAGGAAAAGGAGGCATTTCGACTGCCCTACTTAGTCAGGCTCCCTGCTCTGTCCCAATCCAAACCTATAGGGTCCCAGTGAGAATTTGGCAAGTAAACGCCAATGAGGGGCCAGCCCCGTGGCTGAGCGGTTAAGTGCGCGTGCTCTGCTGCCGGCAGCCCGGGTCCGGATCCCGGGTGCGCACCGACGGACCGCTTCTCCGGCCATGCTGAGGCCGCGTTCCACATACAGCAACTACAAGGATGTGTAACTATGACATACAACTATCTACTGGGGCTTCGGGGAAAAAAAGGAGGAGGATTGGCAATAGATGTTAGCTCAGAGCCGGTCTTCCTCAGCAAAGAGGAGGATTAGCACGGATGTTAGCTCAGGGCTGATCTTCCTCACACACAGAAAAAAAAAAAAAACGCCAATGAGGAAGCCTGTCTAGCCCCTCTGTGTACTGTACATGCCAGCGACTGTGATCTGATTAATCTAGGAAAAGAACATTAAGACTCTTTCTAGAAGTCTCTCCTCACTCCCATTTTCCCTCAACCTGATTTCTGAAGAAAGCACCTCACATCCAGCAGCCTCTGCTAATGCTCTGTCCAGAACATCTAATAAGTGTTTACCCAGAGCTCCCAGAGCCATAGTTAAGGGCTTTAATGTGCAATCTGGCTCCGCGCCTTATTTAATCAGCACCTGAATGAAATGTCTCTTTGCTAGCAACAGCCAGAGCACAGTCAGTCAGAGTCTTTCTGCAAACACAGCTGGTCCATTGGCACAGGCGATTCAATTCACAGGCAAAATACACCCTGAGTTGATACCACCAGTGATGTGTCATGGAGATAGGGAGACTGAAGGCACTGGGATGGAATTAGAATGGGCTCATGCTTCCTTTCTCCTCCGGACAATCTTGCTTCTCCCTTTTCTACCCACCTAAACACCTGCCCACAGGGCATAGCTTGGACTGTTTCTGCCAACAGGCCAATCCTCTGTAACCTCCTGGCTCCTGCCATCCATTCCCTTCCCTCAGAACCACCCAGCCCAGGACAAGACTCATCCTCCCCTTCCTCCCTCTGGCATTTCCTCAGGCAGAAAGGAACCAGAGCCAACCAGGAGATCCCCTAAACCCTCCCCTTCAGGATCTCAGGCTGGCAACAGGTCCAAGATCCTTGCCACACCATGCACTGACAGATGTGCAAGCCATGCCCTGTTGAGCGGGCAGCTCTTTCCCTGGAAAAGAGCTGAGTAAACAGAGAGGATTGGTGCCCAGAAGAGGAGGAGTCCTCCCCAGGCCTTTGGATTGCACCGCTGTATCCACACACCTTGGAGGGAGACTCACCCTGGGGGTCAGCCAGTAGGGTAGTAAGACACTGGTAACCACATTTCTGTGGTTGGGGGAGTGGGGGGAGTGGGGAAGAGGCTAAAAACTGGGCAAGGACCATGGGAAAGGCCACGTGCTCAAAAAAATTGGGACATACCCACCGATTAGAGATCAAGTTAGGATAACAAGGCCCTTTTTAAAACTCACCTCTCCCCCATGCCCAGATGACTCTACAAATCATTCACACTTCAGCATGAACCTCTTCAATGGAACAGTAGTTCTCCCTAATTCCTTTAAGGATATCACCTCCTCTGCTGAAATAGGCATTTTGAACTGTAGAAGGGATTATTTTGGAGCTTGGAGTACTCTAGAAAGAGGCAAGCTTGGATGGGGTGGGTCGAGGGAGAGACTGGAAGCAGGGAAGAAGGAATAGGAAAAAGAAAGATAGAAGGATAGCATCACATTGCATCAATTCTGCTGCGGACCTTAGTGAGGGCAGCAACTATCCCATGAGCCACTGAAAATCCTCTTCTGGTCACAGGTGGGATGCCTGCTATCTCATTTCCTATATTTAATGTCTGCTCACTCTCATCAATGGTCTATGTGTCTGTCCTTGACAGGGTGGACCCTACTTGGGACAGCACAGAGAACACAATTCTCTGTTTCACAAGCTGCCTATTGAGGATTGGTGGGTAACTGCAGTTGTCTTACTAACAGCTCAGAAATGACAGAACATTCGTAGAGTTTTACTTGGTTTGCCAAAGGAGAAATAAGAAGAAATCTGCCCCTGATAGCAATATGCAAATAACTCAAGGTTACAGTTGAGCCACTTTCCTGCGAAAGAGGAAGCAACTCTGTGCCTTTGCACATATCATTTCCCATGCCTAAAATTTCCTTCCTTCCTGCAACACCCAACGAACTCCTACTCATTCATTCTCACATGTTTATTGAGCACCTACTATGAGCCAGGCGCTGTTAGAGGCACTAGAATAGAAAACAAGACAAACAAGGGTCCCTGCTCTCGTGGAGCTAACGTGTCACCTTCATGAGCCAGCTCAAATGTTACCTCCTCTAGGAAGCTTTCCTCAATTGCACTAGAAAAAAAACACTCTATCCTCTATGCTTTGTTGAAATCTGTTACTGTAATGTTATGTTGTAATTTAGTTGATCTCTTTTCTTGCCTGTCTCATCTAAACTGTGAGCAACATAAGGGCAAAGAATGTTTCTTATTTGTCTTTGAATCTCCAGTGCCTGGCACAATGTTTGACACACAATAGGCATTTGATAAATGTTTGTTGAATGAATGCAAGAATGAATCAATTCCCATGAGCATTTAAAACAAGAGTCCTGCAAACAGAGAGTTAGCATGCAATATCTATGTTTCAATATTTCCTCTTGTTAGTTACCGAAAATGTTAGAGACTGGAAGGAAGGAGGGTATGTAGGAGGACCGAAAGGTGATGAAGGAGGCCTGACTGAAATACTCCACTGACATAACTCCCAGTCACCAAGCAAGCCACTGGAACTCTAAAGCTACCTTAAACATCCACCTCACAACAACTTGGGGCCCTCAACCTCTAATTTTGGCCACATTATTTAACATCTATAGAAACACTGAGGTGCTGCCAGAAGACTAAATGCCCTGCCCACAGACCACCCAGATTCATGCCAGTCACAATGAGCATTTGAACCAACTTTCCATCTAATACTTTAGCCACTAGATAATGTCTCTCAAAGTGGGGTCCAAGGCTCGCATCACTTGGAAGCTTCTAATAAATGCAGATTCCAATCCTTGCCCTATACCTACTCAGATTCTCCGTGTAGGCAGCCAGGCATTTGCATTATAACAAGCTTCCAAGGAAATCTTTCTCAAAGAAAGTTCGAGAATCACTGCTCTTCACATCCAGTCTCTTCATGTCCACTCAGCCAGTTACTGGCAGAAGAGAAGCACCTAAGACTACACATTCTCAATTTAACAAAATATATGAAAGACCATGGAGGTGTTAATTAACTCGATAGGGGAAATCCTTTCACAACCTACACGTTTATCAAATCATCATGTTCTACACTTTAAATATCTTACCCTTTTCTTTGTCAAATATACTTCAATAAAGCTGAAAAAATAAAGTAAAAAAAAAAAGATATGAAAGACCAGGAAAAGTTGAGAAACCTGGCTCTTCCTGCAGAGGGTATTTCAATGAGGCATGATGACAATGAGCTACTCACTGAAAAATACAGATGGGGAGATAAAGGCAAAAAGTGAGTCACTAGCCTAATAACACTTTCTTTAATGTATACGATATTAAAGAAGGAAAAGAAGAAAGCAGATATGTCCACATGCCTACCAAGGGATTAAGACCAAGATCCAACAGCATAATTTCCTCCTGGATGAAAGCAAGCAGATACTTTGTGCAGAAAGCGGGCTGCAGTTCTAATAACCAGGTCTTTGTGATGGAAATTCAACTAAAAGATGTGGGAGCTAGAGCTGAAACCACATCTCTCCTCTGGCTATTTCAAAAAACAGACAGGACATTCTCCTAATGGGCACAAGAGACATAGGAACTGTGCCCATGAGACCTCAAAGGAACATAGACAGGGCCACCAGATAGAAAAGAAAAAAGGGAAGAAGAAAGTGAGCTCTGTCAGTCAGTCAGTCAGCATTATCTAGGCACACGTTAAACAATTAATGTGCATGTTTGGTATTGTGTTAAGCTCTCCGGGGAGTTACAAAGAAAAAAACACTACTCTGTTCCGTAAAAAAAAAACTGTTCATGCTAATGGTGGAGACTGAACAAAATGCAAAAATAAGCGACCAAGCCAACACTTACAGAATTACATGCACAGATACAAACGTTTATGTTAAAGAGCCATATAGTCTGAGGAATGTTCAGAGGGTTGGGAAAGGAGGACAAAAGGTGTTACAAGAATGACTGGAATAACTGGAGTCAGGTCAGGGTCATCTGGAAAGTTTAACAGAGGAGAATCTTCAGAGAGGAGTACCTACAGAAGGGAGGAACACACGACAAATCCCACGAAGATGGCACATCTATGGCAAAGGGACAAAAATCCAGGGAGCCTGTGGGATCACCCCCTGAGTAGGAGCCAGCAACATAACTGTTACTTAAAAGCAAGCCCCATGCTGGGTTGTATTAACAGGTGCATGGCAAGAAAAGGCTGGGAAGTAAATCTTTCCTTTCTGCTGGGTGTGGGCTGGACCTCTGGTAAGAGTCCTAGCATCCAGTTTTATAGGCTGTGCATTAGAAGGGTATGCAGGCACGGGCAAGGATCCAGAGAAAACCAACAGAAATGATTAGAGGAATGGATTCTAACAGCTATCAAGAAAGGTGAAAAGGAGTTGAGGTTTGTCAGTTTCTGAGTCTGAGGTAAAAATATATTGGTCATCTGCCAGCTGTGATCACCTTTGCCCAGCTTCTCTGTTTAAGTGACCACATAGTTATTCAGAGGATTAAAATGCTTTGTTTCCATGTAGTCTGTTTCCTGGAGAAGATTGAGATAGGAAAAGGTTAAATAATTTGCTCAGGTTCCTGTAGCAAGCCATGAGCAAAACTACCATCATAATTTTAAATCCCAGGGCTGTCTGTGAGTGGTTTAATCCACACCACTTCTCTTTATAATGGACGCCCCCAAAAGACTGTAACAATGAAAGATGGAAAAATTCTCTGCAAATTTCCTTGGGGGGGAAAATAAAACAAACTAAAAACGAATGTCATGCCTCACTGCTGAGGCCCATATAAACATCATTCCCTGGTGTCCCCCTGGACTGATGACACAGGACACAGTTCATCTGATAAGCTGTCAGCAGATGGCTGGATCCCTCATTGTACCCATTACCCACTAATGTCAATTTCAAGCAGGAGCAATTATCAGTGCTCCAGACAACAGATGGGGGTGAGGAGGTGTGGCTGGTCTGAAATCAAGTGTCTGTAGGGGGTGAGGGTGACGACCAAAATCCTAGTTCTCAAATCCATCAGGTTCTCTCTAAAACAAATCCATCACAGAGCAAATGGAACACACCAGTGTATTTTCAGTTAGCTCCAAAAGGCATCACAGAAAGCTCAGAACTGTTTTGAATACACGCCATTCCACACTTTGAGCAAGGAAGAAGAAAAAATCAAACAGTGAACTAAAAAGCAGGTAAGCCATATCCAGTGGAAATCAGACTTCTAATATAGTATTGTAAAGAAGACAGAAAATCAAGTAACAATAGCAACTCTAAAAAAGGATGGGGCTCACTCAGCATTACTGGCTAAAATCCATTGGCTTGGGGCTCCAAGGTCAATAGCATCAATTACTATTTGCCAAACGTCCAGCCTGGATCCAGCCTGCCTTGTACACACAGACATCGAGGGTTAAACGTCGTATGTTGCACCGCAGTAAGTTCAGCGCCCAATCAGGGGATGTTGACACAGACACATACAGAACCAACAGGAATCGGACAATTAGACAAGACACCCAAAATGGGATCTTTTTAAGTTCCTCAGACAGAGACAATATAACTGGATGCTAGAGAGATAAAGGGCCACTAATTTAAGACCACCAGTCTTTACAGATACAATCAGCCAAAGTGTCTGACATTTCAACCCTTCTGCTGAGAAACTGTAGATTTTAGGACTTAAATAGCTATGAGAATCTTTTCCTCCTAAAGCCTCGATCCTACTGCGGCAGCTCAGTTTTAAAGCCACCTCTGCCACTAACTTGCTGGGTGATTTTCGGTAAACAGCATCACCATTCAGTAAATTCATTCCCTGTCACCCATACCTGCCAAAATAATATGCACAAGGGGACTATCCATGCTTGAAGAAATATGTATTGGTGTAATTGCTAAACACCACTGATATCAGCAAGGGGCTTGACAATGGTGTGTTAATCTTGGTACTTGCTGATCCTGAGAACCTTCAAGCATCTCCGGCTTGAGCTATGATGTGAGGTGGTGCTGCTGCAATCATACAAGCTTCTATCAGTCCACAGTCCCAGGACCTTTGAGAAATCAGACGAGACCAAAAAGAAAGCCGACAGCCGGAATATTAATCAAGAACAGAACTCAGACGCAAGAACTGCCCTTCCTTATGCTTCTCAAGTTGGCAGTCACCCAAAGGCAGCATGGCTCTGACAAGGGTCTGTGTAACAAAGCTTTGGGAATAAATATTTTACAGACTGAAAAATGGGAGATGGGGAGAGGAAGCAATTTCCCTCCAACTCTTCTATTTCCTGGCCTAGAGCAATACCGTCCTTGTTACAGACAAACTTACACTGACTCTGAGGAACAAGGCCTTTCATATGAAGCCAAAATTGAGTCATCCTGTTGAGAGACACATATCAGAAATGTTTCTGCTAAGCTACCCCTTTCATTTCAGCTAACATCTTCCTTTCCTTATCAGGACCTCTGAACTCCACAGAATTTACTGCCATAATATAGCCTAATTCAGCTAATTCACTTGCCAAAGCATTTATTTGTATTCAACATCTCCCCTTTGGAATATACACAGTCATGGGAAACATTTTAACATCTCTTTCTTCAGACCCATGCTAATCTATCATAGCCCTAAATGAGATAATGCATGTGAAAGTGCCTTATAAACAGTAAAGTGCTAGATAAATGTAAAGTATTATTAACCATATTTATTATCATTAGTCATTGCTGCAACCAAGTCAGAAAATTGTTTCCAACCATCTGTTGTTAAAGTTTTTTGAAGGACTCACATCAAATTTTAGAAATCCATACATTCCTGTTACCCAGGAAGAGACACAGACAGGGTATAGAATGTTAGATTCATCAAAGGCTAGGACCCCTTGTAGGCCAGAGGTTACTATTTAAATGACGCAAAGCAGGGACAGGAGTAAAGGGCAAAAGAGTATAATCCCGGTGGGGCTCAAGAAAATTCCTGAGCATGACTCTGTCCTCTGCCCGTGCCCTATAGCTTCAAAGTTAAGCTAAGCACAGGACAATAGAAAAAGCACAGGTGACAGCAATCAGTCCATAGTCCCGCAAACATCCATCTCTCTGCAGCAGCCAGCCCCAAGTGCCATCATTATCTACACGTGTCCCCAAGGGTGGCGTGGTCAGGTTTATTCTACTGGGGAGACATAGGGAGCAAAAGATGAACAAGGATGAAAAGATGAACAAGGCCACCTAACCTCAGCAAAGAAGAAACTAGCTCCCTTTTTCCGCACAAGGAGGCTAAAAGCATTTCCAGAATATCTCTGTGTTGCATCCCCAGCCACTGCTCATGGAGAAAAGAATCACAGGACATAGACTGTCAAGAGCTAGGAGTGCAACTGTGCCTTGTTTTGCAGATGGGCAAAGTGAGGCCCAGGAAGAATACTTTCCCCAAAGTCACACAACGAATTAATGCCAGAACTAAGTCTCCAGAGTCTTCTAAAAGCCTCTAAAAACCTTTCCACTAAAAAGCATGGTGCTGCCAGATTTGACATCATCACATGAGCAGCAGCCCCAGTCAAGATGAATTTAGTCTTTTGTTGACCTTCTAGATATGTGGTTGCCAGAGGCCTCAAGACCCCTTTGTACAAGAGGCACCCTCTGACCCTTACCACCTGCCATCCAAAAAAAGCACTCCTGTCCCAAGAGCCTCACACAGCAGTGGCTGAGATGCGTTGTTTCCTCTCATCAACAAAAAGCCCATTCATAAAAAAGAAAGAAAGAGGACTGGCTCAAATTTACACAGAAGGTCTAGCCGGGAGAGCCCTGGCCTTCCTGTGAATGGCATCACTTCCCAAGAAGCCCTCTCTTAAAAAAACGCTGCCCACTCCAGCCTTGCTCGATGCTTACAGCCACTCAATCAGTAACAGCCTCATTATTCCAAAGCTATCCACGCCTCCTTGCCACATCTGCAAGATGGGAAGGGGCTTGAGGGCATTCACCACATTTTACAGATTGGGAAACTGAGGCCAGGAACCTGCAATCAAAGGAGTTCCTAGAACATAGAGCTAGCAAGCATCCGAGCCACAAGTAGGCAGCACCACGCTAATCAGCCTCGGCCTCCTCACAGCCTGCACTGCCATTCCACTGACAGCTTGCAACCTCCAAGAGGGTGGGTGAGTTTCCCAACCCAGATGCTAATTAATCTTTTGGCTGCAAGCAAGCAATCTCCCTTCCCTGGGCTATAACATGGAGATAATAATCTCAACCTTCTGCCCCACACAGAGTTGTCACAAGTCTCCTGAGAATAACCTTCTACAAATATAAAAGCAATAAAGATGCTAATGATAGGTTTCAAAACTGTCCCTGAATAAAACACACCAGGTTTTCCACAGCCTGAAATCTAAAAAAGATTTTTCCCTTTCTCCTCTTCCTCCTTCTCCATGATTTGTAGTTTTAGAACATCTCTCCACACAGGCTGAGTACAGAAAGACAGTCTCACTCTTGGTCCTCACCTAGATTATTTTTATGTATCTGGCAACTTTCCTTTTCAATCCTATTTGTGTTTCTTAGTGCCACTAATGGGAGGTAAAGAAATTAGCTCTCCGAGCACCCCTGGACCATGACCACAGAAGACAGAATAAGAGTGATAAGATAGAGAGGTTTGCAAAAAGTAAATACCCTCTCACCGTGGATAGAAATCATCAGCCCAAAGTTCATGAGTCAGCCTGGGGCCTGTTTCAGAGCGCACTTAGTAGGAGCTTGGTGCTGCTCCAACGCCTCAGAATTCAAAGGCAGACCTCACCATAAGAGCATGAACTCCCAAATGAAAGAGTCATTAAGAGAAACCCACAAAAGTATTTCCCCAAAGCACCACAGTGGAGACAAGGAACTTTATGTGACTATCTCCAGGAAAGAGTGTCACCAGGCCTCTGGGAAATTAACTGCAGCAGAGGGCACGGGGGCTGGGCTATGGGCCCCAGACGTGATTCAGAAAGGGCACCTGGTTGGGTTGGACTTCCTGCTTGCGAAAGGCCAGGCCAGGCCAAGGCCAGGGCTGGGAGGGGAGAGATAGCCGGCTTGAGTGCCAGTCGTTCCTAGGGCTCCAGCACAATATTCCTCACCTCCACTGTGGGGCTGACGCATTGTGCAAAGGTGAAAGAGAGCCAAATCTGAAATCCACACAAAACCAGCCATTCGTTGGAAAATCATTTTTAAGGGTCCCACTTCCCGCAGGGATGAGGTGCTCCACACTGCCAAGTGTCCTGAGCACACAAATGACTCTTAGCACTGAGGCTGCCCAGGAAAAAGCCAACAGACTCACATGCATCATGGTGACCAGGTGACAGGGGTTGAGCAGGTAGATGACGGTCTTGGTGGCGAACTTAAAGCCCACCTCCACCCCGAAGGTCAGGCACAGGGCTACTAAGAGCAGATTCTTGCTCAGGCTCTCCTTGCCTTCCTCTGGCCGCTGGGTCACCTGCTCTGGCTGGCAGCCACGGCCACCCCTACCGTCCTCCTTCGTCTGCCTCAGGATGTGCCGCAGGGCCACCAGGATCTCCAACAGAGCCAGGGTGAGGACCACCACACTTTCCAGCAGCCGCTGCTGCCAAGAAAGGAAGGCAGCACAGTCGGGGCCCCCATTGCCTGCAAAGCTGGGGTCCACGCCCCCATAGAGCCAGTCCAGGAGACTTTGGTAGCTATACCGGGACATGATGCAAAGTGGTTCCCCTCGACCACCGTGCAGGAAGCAAGAGCGAGATGGCACACAAACCCAGAGGGTTGGCCGGGTGGTGGGACATGTACGGAGGGCACACCCCCGCACCCGCACCCCCCTCCAGACACCGGGCACCTAGAGCAGGGGAGGGGAAGCTACACGCGAGGCCCGGGGTAAAGTGCTGGCTCTAACTTGTCCCCACGGCTGTCTGGGGAGCCCCCCGCGCTTCTCCAGTGGCCACCAACGAGGCAGGGTTGAAACGAGCCGTTGGCCAATCTAAAAGGAAGGAGAGGAAAAAAAAAGTCTCAAAGAGGCAATTGCATCGGGAATTACGAAGCGGGGAGGGGTAACTAGCGAGGGAAGAAAAGGGGAACAGGGGCAGTGGCGAAGCAAGCAAGGGTCAGGGGAAGCCGGAGGCCGGGAGGGTCAGGGCGAGGGCCGAGGGGACCCGGCAGTGCCGCGGGAGCGAACCAGGGCGAGCAGGGTGAGAGCGAGGGGACACGCGGAGGCCAGGAGAGGAGCTAGCGGGGCCGGGCAGGCGGGAGGGCGACGGGGATGACCGGGACGCCGGACTCCTGGTCTCACGCACTCGCCACAGGGGATCTCTTACTCCTGCAACCGCGTGGCCTTCTGTGCCCCCAGCTAGTAACTTCGCCGCCGACGGGCCCCTCCAGCCAATTTAGAGCCGTCCCGGTCCAGCCTCCCGCCCCCGGGTACACCCCCGAGCCCCCAGCTCCACCCCCGGGCCCCAGACGCCCGCCCTCCGGGCAGCACCTCCCCCAGCCCGCGGCCCGCCCGGGACCTGCCCCCCTCGCGCAGGCAGTGGAGGGAGGAAGCCGGGAGGGAGGGAGAGAGGGCGGGAGGCCGGGCCAGCCAGGGGCTGGGCTACAGCCCGCCCCCTCCCTCCGCCCCGGCACCGCATCTTCCCGCGCCTCCCGCCCGGCCCCGGGCACCGGCCGCCGCGCCCCTCGGGGCTCCACTCACCGGCAGCTCGGCCCGCGGCCCCGGCTCGGCGACCGCTCGGCTCCCGCACTCCCCGCGCCCCGGCGCTCGGCTCCCTCGGCGGCCGCAGCAGCCGCCGCGGCGCCCGGCTCCTCCTCCCGGTCCTCCTCCCCCTGCACCAGCCGCGCTCGCTTCCTCCTTCTTCCACTCCCTCTCTCCTCCCCCTCGCCGCCGCCACCTCCCTCCGCCGGTCCTGCTCAGCCTCTTGCCCCCCACGCCCTCGGGCCACGGCCACCCCGCCTCGCCTGCTTCCCTCTTCTGCCTCGCCCACTGCCCCCACCGCTTCCACCATTCACACCTCCCACCCTCCCTCTTGTCGGCTCTCCCTCCCCACTCCCTCCTCGGGGCTCAGTCTCCGCCTCCTTACCCTCCTCCCTGGCCTGCCTCGTATTCTGCACTCTCGGAGCCTGCACGCGTGCACATCCACCTTCCTTGACAACCGTGTACAGAATTCGCCCCCTCGGTGAGGCCTTTTTGATTGACTCCACCTCCTGCGACCAGGTTCTCTAAGGCACTTCGTTGTACACCGGGCACATAGTAGGCACTTAGCCGGCCCTCGCTAAGTTCTTGGGGATTGAATAAGCCTGTCTAGTGACAAGCAGTCGCGCAAGCTTTGCTTTGGAGTGCTTGCTGGGAATGACCTTCTCTTCTTCGCGTTTCCTCTTTTCTGCCCTAAAACAGTAGACTCGTGCAGGACCAGGAAGGCATCTTCCCTCACCTTTCTAGCTACAGTCCCACTCCCCACTTCAGTGCCCTGGACGGAGGCTTCTTTTCCCCTTCCCCGCTCTTCTCCATCCTGCTCTGCTCTAGTATTTTTCTCTCTTTAGCCTACGCCACACAGCCCACCCCGGCCACTCCTCCCGTTTCTCCCGCCACGCCATCAATCATAGACTAGCTGGAGAAAAAGAAGC
Organism: Ceratotherium simum simum; assembly: GCF_057802395.1. Classification (NCBI taxonomy): domain Eukaryota; kingdom Metazoa; phylum Chordata; class Mammalia; order Perissodactyla; family Rhinocerotidae; genus Ceratotherium; species Ceratotherium simum. Next base: position 38,046,022 of record NC_141940.1, read on the forward strand.
TGACCCTGACCTGTCGCCCTCCTCCCCCTCTGCAAGGGAGCAGCTGCTTTCCAAACTGCACGTGGCCAAGAGTCTTGCCGCTGAAAGGCCGGCCAGGACAATGTGGGTGTGGAGGGGGCCCAAGAATTGGATAAGGGCGGCTGATTGAAACAGGGTCCCCTCTTCCCTGCTGTTTTCTACCCATAGACTGTGGTTTGCTTTTCTTGGGACAAGGAAACAGGAAAAGGACCTTCTGCAAATCTACCTCATGTTGGTTTAGTATTTGTTGAAGACTCACAATGAATTAGGAGAATATCCAGAAAAACAGTTAGGCACTTTGCCTAGGAAACACTTTAGGGTGTTGGCTACAAGCCAGACTCAAAACATAAAATACAGTCTACTGTGTTATCAGGCCATTGTCCTCCCATCCTTTCCAAGTCTGGTTTTCCTGACAAGTATAGCCTTAGAGCCAGGTAGCCTTGTCTAATTCCAAACTTTTTACAGCATCTACCATAGGCCTGATGCTCTTCAAGTGCTGATTAATAAAGAACAACAAACAAGAATTGATTCAGAGGCTCACTTGTTCATACTCCTTAGGTGTTTTGTTAAATCCTGTGCAGCATAACCAAGGAACATTCAAGATAAAGCTGTGGAGTTCCTGGCAATGACACGCAGCATCTGGAGACCTATCTTCAAGGAAGTAAGAATGAGGTTATAGCCCTCAGTAAATGGCTTCATTAATCCCTCCAATTTGCATGCTGAACTTCAGTTGGGAATTGGGCCTAGAGGGTCCTTGTATTTGCAAAATGACCATCTTTAATGACTGTAGCCAGGCCAGCTTCCTCACCAGAGCCACCAATTCCTCTTTTTCATAGACAGAATAGCCAAGTGTTTTAAGGGCCTGCATTCTAATTCCATTTATGCCATTTACTTGCTCTGTCACCTTGGGCAATTTACTCAATCTGTCTGTGCCTCAATTTCCAACTATTACTTGAAGGGTTATCAATGATCTATTATCTAATTCCTAGGATTATGCACATTTAAATGAGTTGAATGATGTAGGACAATGTAGTATCTGGTGCACAGAAAGTGCTCAATAAATGCTACCCATTATTGTTACCCAGTTCTGCATCTGTGCATGCATGCTCACACATGTGCAGACACACTCAAATTCAGTGCCCTCTCCCACATCTGCATAAACAATCCTACCCATCCTTCAGAGCCCACATGAAATTGCACTCTCCCCAACCCCACCCCCAGCTCCCAGGGCTCTCTCCCTCCTCTGAATTTCTACAGCAGTTATCCCCTGCACTACTCATTTTCTTCTGAATCACATACTGCCTTCCCTTGTTCTCTCATTGTTAGTCTCCCACATTCGGATCTTTGACAGCAGGGGATGGGTCTTAATCTTTTCTAAACCCCCCCAAAGCACCTAGCAGAGTGGTAAACATGGTAGGCACTAGATAAACACTAGGAGATTGTTGTCCCAATAGGTAAAAGGCAAGCAATAATTGAGCTGAAATGGCATGTCAAATTTTAGAAACTCAAAAAGCTTCAAATGTCCTGATCATTTCCTTGCTGGGACACAGGCCAGAGGCTTCCTGTCTCCAAACAGTAACAAGAGCAAATGAACTTTGCGTTTTAAGTAAAGCCTCACAGCGCACAGTGAAAAGGAAACCTGGAATTCATGCTCTGTTCAGTGAGACCTTGGGGAAAATCATCTCTCCATGCTTCAGTGTACTCAGGTAAAATGAGAGAGTTGGACTAGAATGGTTTCTAAGATACCTGCTGGCTCTAATATTCTATGATTCTAGGAACTCGGCATTTTCATCCAAGTCATGTTTGATTCTTAAAGCAGAAAGCTGATCCACCTGACTTGGTGATATGAGCCGCTTCTCTGCCTATTGAGACAATACTCTAAATTCTTTTGTCCAAAGTACCTTCCCAGCCGTGAGCTCAGCTGACCTCTTATGGAGTGCAAGAGTCAGAAATTATCACCTCAGTCGTATCATGGACAAACGGAGGCTCAGAAAGGTGAAGTGACTTTCCTAAGATCACACAAGTTAGTGTATTAGGGCAGAGTGAGGACTAGAACTTGAGGTTCAACAGCATGGGCCAGAGCAAGGTCTTTCTCTTTGACCTGTCCATATGACCTTTTCTCCTCCTGCACTTTATATTCTTTGAATCCACTCCTGTCCCTCTACCCACAATCTAACCTGCAAGTCAAATGCACGCGTGATCCCCCACAAGCAAAAACAATGCACAATCTCAATATTATATGAAGTGTTATCAGTAAAAATAAACTGAATGTGTGTGAAGGAGAATGAAGAGAGAAGCCTTGGTATCGATCTGTCTGCTTACTGCTTCTTTTTTTTCTGCTCATTCATTCAACACCAGCATTCATTCCACAAATATTTACTGAGCCTCTGTTATGTGCATAGGAGTATGCTAGACATGTGGGCGATCTCTGCCTTCAAGGAGCTTAAAATCCAGCAAGGGAGACACGACTTACAAACAAGGAAGGTTAGACAACAATACCTGAGGGAGGTATAAATAGAAGCCAAGCAAGGAAGAGCTGCTGCCACAAGAGGAAATCTTGCGTGTATCAAGGGAGCTGCAAGGAGGGCAAGAAGAATTCAGGGGTGTTCAACACCAGACAAACTCATCTCTGGGGAGAAAGGTCAGCATGGCAGTGAAGGGGAGCAGAATTTGCCCACCCCAAAATATGACTCTTTGGCATAAGCATTATTTTAGGCCGATTATTTTTTAAAAAACAGCAGACACAGGAGAAGCTCTGAAAACCGAGTAGGAATTACCCTTTTGCAAAAGACATTTACATTTATAAGGGAAATCTCTGTTTCTAAGGGTGTCTCCCTCTCTGTACCGCACCAGGAAGAGAAGGATGACTAAATCTCTACAAACTCTTATCAATGAAGAAGGCACAGACTTAGATCTTCTGCATAACAACTGTACTGTGCTCTTTTACTGTGCTTTTCCTGATAGCGTCGCATAACTGCCCCCCCCCAACATCTTCTTTTATCTTGAGCTGGAGATGGTATTTAAGGTGGTGGCCTGGACCATTTTGTGGAGTTATTCAGTTTTCCTGGGTCTCTCCAGTGTATACAGGAGGTATACATGGTATTTAACTTCTGTTTGTTTTTCTCCTGTTAATCTTTTATTACAGGGGGGTCTCAGCCAAGAACCTAGAAGGGTAGAGGGAAAAGTATTTTTCCTCCCCCACAGCAGTTACCCTTGGCCAGTATTCACAGGGAAGGAGGAGGAAGCCTTCTGGAGTTCTGACAAGGCTCTGTATCTTGATCTGGGTGGTGTTACACGGGTGTACACATATGTAAACATTTATAGAGCTGCACACTTTAGCGTTTTACACTTTAGCATGTATCAGTTGTACCTCAATTTTTTAAAAAGCTCAAAAAGGGAAAACACCTGGAGCTGGAATTTCCAGGAACATCTTCATGGAAGAAGAGGTAGTGTTTGACTGGAGTTGTGAATGAATCTAGCCCAGTGGTTGTCAGCTCTGGCTACACTTTAGAATCAGCTGGGGAGCATTTAAAAAATACTGATTCTTGGGGCCCTCTCCAGACCAACACATTCAGAAGCTCCAGAAGCAGGGCCTTAGTATAAGTATTTTTTTAACTAAGATTGAGAAGTACTATGGGTCTGGTCACTACAGAAAGAAAATCTAACTAAGGCTCATCAACTACCATTAAGTGGCTGAGTGCTCATGCATATAGCATCTCATTTAAGCCTCATGACAAACAACCCTATGAGGTAAGTACTATTGTTGTGATCCTCATTTTACAGATAAGAAAATAGAGGCTCAAGTCATACTGCCTGTAAGTGTCAAAGCTGGGAATTCATCCTAGATCTGTTAACTCCAAAGCCAGCAACTGAACCTATGTAAAATATTGCCTATCAGTAGATCGTGTCACTAGGGAAGCACAGGCCAAACCTCTTTATAGATGACCTGGCTGTCCATGAAGAGATCACTGCTGTTTAAATGTCCTCTCTTTTTTATTGAGGGTTAACTTACATACACTAAGATGCATTTTTACTTTTAGGTACAGCTCCATGAGTTTGTATACAGCCCTGTGATCACCACCCAGATTTTTGTGCCGCCCCCAGTCAATCCCCACCCCCAGGGGCAGCCATTGTTCTGATTTCTATTGTCACAAATTAGTTTTGCCTACTCTTGAATGCCACACAAGTGGAAACATACATCATGTGCTCTATTGTGTCTGGCTTATTTTGCTCACCATTCTGTCTGCGAGGTTCATCAGATCACTTCTTATGTCAGGAAATGAATACTAAGAGTGTAGGAGATGCTAAACCAATGAGACTCGGGACCCGCCAGGGCTCAGGGCTTTAATTGCAGAGCTGGGAACTGCTGTTACTGGGAAGCCCTTCTCCACCCCAGCACTATAGTTCCAGCCATGCTCCCATGGCTGATATTAACAATGGGGCCCCCATGTTGTATTTCTACTCAATTGTTCAAGACACTTGGAATACATTAACCTCACACAATCTGGAAAACAGCAGAAGCCAGCTTGCTGGAGTCAGAGGAAGGTGTGTGCTGCAATGAACTTGGCCTCTGGACTCCAGGAGCCCCAGGAAGACTTCTGGTCCTCCCAGTTTCAGAAATGTCCCAAAGAGCATGATTAATATTTGGTAGGAGGTGGAGAGGGCATTTCCAGTGCAACCCTACTTTAGGAAAGTTCAATAAAGTCTTCATATTCACCTATACTCCTCATCAGAGCTGAACCTGGAATGCCATGGCTGACCCCCAAATGACACACAAACTGGTCACAACTACTCTCCCTCTCCTTCCTTCATCCTTCCACCCCAAGCTAATGCCAGCCTCTTTCTTTATTTTTGTGGGCAATTCCAAATTTCTAGATTTTCTAAGTCTGTTGCTATGTGCTAGCTCCTATCCCCATAGTAGAAAACATATAACTGTTTTGAATGGGTTTGGTCATATGGACACAGCTTTGTTCTCTCCATTCAGGGTCTCCAGCATGAGACAATAATTTGAGCTCTCACAACGTGCAGAGTTCTTTTTTTTTTTTTTTGTGAGAAAGATCAGCCCTGAGCTAACATCCATGCCAATCTTCCTCTTTTTGCTGAGGAAGACTGGCCCTGAGCTAACATCCATGCCCATCTTTCTCTACTTTATATGGAACACCACCACAGCATGGCCTGACAAGCAGTGTTGGTGCGCGCCCGGGATCCGGACCTGGGCCGCCAGCAGTGGAGCGCACGCACTTAACAGCTACACCATGGGGCAGGCCCCATGCAGAGTTCTTTAATCAGAGCTGTGAGAGGCAGAGAATCCTTGCGTTCTATTCCCTGGTTTATTTTAAGGATTTTCTTTCTGTAAGCTTGAACTTTGACCTTTGGACTTTATTTGTAAGTCTCCTGCAGCCTCCAGACATCAAGCTAACTTTTCCATATGGTTCCCTAGTATCTAGTGGATTTTTGTTTGATTGTTTGCTTTGTTGTTTGGTTCCCTAACTTGTAACATACTTGATCCCTCTAGCAGCACTTTTCACTTGCTCACCACTGTATCACTTGAGAAGAAACCTAACCCACTAGTTAAGAAAAACACTATGTTCAAAGACAAAAACCATCCAGGTTCTAGCCTCGGGTCCTTGACTTGCTGCTTAACTGGCTTTACCTTTTGCTTTCCTCATATTTGGCAGAAAGATACAAATCCCAACCTCTCCCTACTTCACAAGAATATGCCCAGGACAAATAAAATTGTACACATGAGGCTCTTTACAATCTTGCTGATATATAAGGTCAAAAGATGACTACCACATTAAATCTTAAATAATGGGAAAGTCATGCTTTCACCAGGGAAGCCACTTAGAAGTACATATATGAGTTACATATTAAGAAAAGAAATAAAAACTTCAGTGACAGGACAAAAAGTGTCTTTGGTTTGGGGTAAACTAACTTTGAACAGAAACTGACATTATTAAACTTTTTATTTATGATCTAGAAAGCCCAAGCCAAGTTGAAGAAAAAGTTCAAGACTAACAAATTACTCCTTAAGCTTCTAAATTTAAACCTTACCTTAATTCCATTAATCGACTATCAGTGGAGAAATGTTTTATTGGCTTGTAGTCCTAAGCTACCACTTACTCTGTCATCAGAAATTCAATTTGGCATTATTTGGCTATTTAAATCATGAAGCAGTGAGGTGGTTGTCTTTTTTCCAGGGGTTCCAAGAAAGATCTGTGGTTAAATGTCACAGGTTCAGGCAGAGCCAAAACCTTGCTGTAGCATACTAGGCAACACAGGGAACTCTTCAGGACTTGGTCTGCTTACTCTGCCCTTAACACAGCATGGGCAAGCCTGGCTGGGCAGTAATGTCATATAGTTAAAAGTACAGGAGGGGACTGGTAGAGCCAATCCACCTGGGGTGGATTTGACTAGCTTCAGCTAGTCACTGCCTTTCTTTGGGCCTCAGCTTTCTCTTTTGGAATCTGCAAGATTTCAGTCACTCACCTCTAAATTCTCTTCCAGCTTTAATATTCCTTGAAAGTAATGGGAAATGTTGGTGTGAAAGAACTGGCCTTACAAATTCAGGCTGCAGTTTGGAATCCTGGCTATCTAGCTCATTTGTCTCTTTTGTATCCATACCATGTTCTGGTAACAAAGGAATTGCTCCACTGAATAGAGACATAAGCTGATTCATTCCACGCTAAGCTCTTCGCAAGTACATGGAAGATGGAAGACCCAGCATCTTCTTGAGGGAGGCTTATTTCTACTGGTTGTATCTCCTCACATCCTTTGTTAGTGTTGTTTTTTAGTAAACACGTATGGTGGGCTACCATGTGGTAGGTAACATGTACAAACAGGGATTTTATAGCTAAAATTTCACAGACAACATATATTTCGAGCACTAGAATGCATAAATGCACATCCCTCGCTTTTCAGAAGTTGAATATTGTAGGAAATATTTTAAGTCCCTGATGCCGAAATTAACATAAAAGTAAGTATCGACTTTAGTTCATGAATCAGTATTTGAATAACAAAGTAAATGAACAAATCGGACCTGTAATCAGAGAGACGTGGGTTCATTTCCTTGCCAGTGATGAGCTTTTGCAACTCCAGGCAAGTGACTTGACCTCTCAGAGCCTTTTTCTTCATGTGTGATATGTTATTCGCAGTATCCACCTTGCAGGGTGGTTGTGAGGATCAACGAGGTAATATATATGGAAAGTAGCTAGCGCTCTGTCTGGCAAATAAGTCACTCAATAACTGTTTGCTTTAGGGATTTTCTCTTTTTCATTTCCAGGTATTCATGTTTTAATCCTAAGGCAGAAATCAAATCTACCCCAAATGGGTCAAGTGGGCCAATTTTCTGTTGAATACCCTTTCACTCCTGTAGCCTCGGGTGGAATTGACATCCTGTCCCGCCACAACATAGCAAGAGTGTTATTAGAAACCAGACACTTTTCCTGCAGGGGAGGAAGGAGAAAGAAAACCAAGCATCTGGTACATGTGCGATTGATTTTGAGATGTGGGCAAGCTGGCAGTTTGTGGTTGCTCTTTTCCTGAAGTGCAGAGCTGTCAGAAATCAATATGCTGAAAGCAGTTTTTGAAAGCTAGCTCCAGAACCCCTGGAGGATTCTGAGAGCTGTTGCCACATCCATTCTAGCTCTAGACATGTCCCCTACCCTAACCTGGTACTCTGTTTATAAGAGAAGAAGTCGGGGCACTATCTCCTCCCTGTTACAGTGTAGATAAAACTATCCAGCCCCTTGTGGGGCAGCCAAGAGCTTTGATTCATTGTTCTAGCAGTGGAGTCAGATCGAGGAAAGGAGATAGATTTCATTTGACTTGAGATTACTAAGGGGTATTGATAATAACACCCCCTCTTGGAGTGGGTTAAAGAATGCACAGGGCCAGGTGAATTTGCATCTCTTCTGAGAATTCTTAAGTAGAAGCATGGCAGTAGTAATCAACTTCCAAATTTACACTTAGATCTCAATCTACACCTGAGAATAATAACATTATTTACCATAATAAAAATAACAACAGCTATCATTTATTGAGTAGTTATGTGCTAAGTTATCTCAACCCTGGGGGAAACAGAGGCTTAGAGAGAGAGGATAGTAATTTGCTTAAGGCCCCACTGGTAATAGTGGAAGGGTAAGTTTCCAACCCAGATCTATCTAAATGCAGAGCCTGACCACCTAACCCCTACACCACCCTGCCTCTTGCCCAGAGTTTCATATGACCTGTGCCATGTTCTTGCAAAATGACTGACTAGATCTGGAGGACTAATTTGTGGACAGGATCACAGTCTCTACTGTCTGGAACTGGGGAGTCAAGAAGCAAATGAGCCATACAGGGTTTGAGCCAGGACCTCAGCCTCATGATCACAGTATTTTAATCATCTGAGCACTTGGTTATACCTCCTACCATTAAAGATGGGTAGACTTTTTTACTTGCTGCTTCAAATCAGAAAGTGATTTAGCTCTTTCAAGGACTCATTTGGCATAACCGGCATCTGCTTTCGAAACACTTGGGGACTGAATACCTTCAGAGCAGTTCCCTCTTGCACGGGATTCTCTGGATATTGATGGATTTGTTTCTAAGGAAACAGACAGAGACAGAAAGAACAGAGGAATAAGAGACAGGAGTCCCCATTTTGCCCTTGGATTGGCCCCTGGCATGCTAATCACATACACACACATGGGATACCCAAAATGAACATTTTATGCTCAGATTCTTAGTTTATCTCCGTGCTCACCAGCCTCTTTTCAGAGCCTCCTCCACTTGGCACTACCTTTTGTGGCAGAGCCTTAACTTCAGGGCCACTTCCTGCTGCCTTCCTCATCTCTTGTCTTCATCAACCCTCCATCTGTTCTTTCATCCAAATTTCATTTCCAAATGCCCTCCTTCCACCTGTGAGGGATATGCAGCATGCCGTGCATGTGACCAATACAGCTCACAATATACTATTAGTCCACAGCACAATTATAGATTCCATTCCTTTCCATATTTGATATTTCCTTTACTCTGGCTTAAAACAGTTTGCAGGAACTATATGTAGAGAAAGGTACAATTTATCATCAAGGCAGATGAATAATAAGATGCAGTGACTGCATGAGACTCAGATGGAAGCTTTCTGTTTCTCCTTTGGTGTGGGCCATCTCTGACGCAGCATTTCCTGGTTCTTCAGAGGTTATACAGCATAATGTTATACACACTTAATCATGGAGATGAACAATGAAGAGATCCACTAAAGTAAAATCTAATTGGACTTTAAAAAGCAAATATGGTACAGCACAGTGCCTATAGTTAACAATACTGTATTGCATACTTAAAATTTTGTTAGAAGGGTAGTTCTTATGTTGTGTTCTTATCACAAAAAATAAAGAGGGTAAGAGGAAACTTTTGGAGGTGATGGATATGTTTATCACATTGATTGTGGTGATGATTTCACGAGTGTATACTTATCTCCAAACTCATGAAGTTGTATACATTAAATATGTATAGCTTTTTGTATGGCAATCATACCTCAATAAAGTTATTTTTCAAAAAAAGCAAATAACTAGGTAAAGGGTACACAGGATCTCTCTGTATGATTTCTTACAGCTGCAAGTGAATCTACAATTATCTCAAAATAGTTTAATTTTTTTAATTTATTTTTTATTGAGGCAACATTGATTTATAACATTATATAAATTCAGGTATACATCATTACATTTCAACTTCTGTATACACTACATCATATTCCCCACCCAAAGTCTAGTTGCTGTCTGTCACCACACAAAAGTGCCCTTTTAGGAGTTTAATTTTTAAAAAGCAAATAGAAGAAGATCTTTATATATAAGATTTAATATGGAGTTTCTAAGAGAAAGAGATCAGTGGATCATTGGATCCAAAAAGTTCTGTTTCCCTCAAAGGTCAAAGGAAATTTGATTCTGAGTGCACAAATCATGCACTTATTAGTATTCAATTGTTTTAAGGTAACAGAAGGAAAGAAGAAAAACAAAAACAAAAAATACAGAGAGAAGAATCAGAGATTTCTCATGGTATTGTTTATTCTCTTTTTTACCTTCCATGTCATTTTTCCCCCTCAGTTGGGTCCACTGCAATAACTGAAGCTTATTTTAATGCAGCCACATCCTCTGATTGGGATGATCATGTCAGCTATAAAGAGAAGGGATCTCCCCAAAATGGTAATTCTTGAAAAAAGGATTTATCAGCCTTCTAGGGCCATTTGCATCCTCTGGGCCTCTCCCAGCCCTGTCAGCCTCTCTTTTTTTTCCTTTCCCATCACATCATCCAAAGATTGGATTTCATCCTGTTTTCTATAGGAGACAGACAATGCTTGCCTGGAAAGAAAACATCCCTGGAGAGACTAGACTCTGACTAATTCTCATTTCCAGCATCTAAAGGCAGAGGATTAGATTAAGAAATAAATAACATAATACTGCACTCCAATTGCACTTTGCAAGCTCTCCAATATGTGGCATTTTTATGGATGCTGGCCAAGCTGGTTCTTAGAAGCAGATGGTAAGTACTATATTGGTCGAAGGCCCTGCACACCTAGGAAGACGACAAGAGGAATAACTTAGATTTAGAGCAGAAAAATGACTTCTGCTTTTTCTTCCTGCTCTGATGTAAACACTCAAAGCTGTAAATGTCACACTGAAGTGTGTGTTTGTGCAAGCTGGTGGGGGTGGGAGGAGGGCAGAAATTCTATTTTGTTATAGCCAGCACATATGGCTAAAGGGGCCAAATAACTAGCATTAAACAGGACCAGCCAGGGTTTTCACTTCCTGTACCTTCTGACACCCCTCCAAATGTCTTTCACCCCTCCTTCACTCTTGTTTTTAGCTTCTTTCTCTTCCTTAACCCTGTCAACTTCCATTTCTCCTTTTCCCCTGGCCCAGAAAATTGTATTTACTTTCAAACACAGCCTAAAAGTGTTTGAATAGTGCCACTTGACTGGGAAACTTGGCAGGTATTTTCGTCAGTCTCGTCATTGGCCCCTCCTGCTGTGGGTTGGCTTACATCTCTGGGGTGAGACATCCCAGCCACCCCAAATGGCCCACAGAGTAACCCATCTGTATTCAGCTGCCTTGTGCCTAGAGGAGGGAAGGTGGGGAAAATGACTTGCCTGTGCTAAGGGGACTTCCTTGGCTATTCTCCAACCCTACAGAGAAGCACAGTCGCAACAGGGTGGCTCTGACATTTCCCTGCTTCCCATCCTCCTTCTCACTCCCATCTGCCAAGATTCTTGCCTATTCCTTTGGGCAGGTGAAAAAACACCTGCAAAAATGACTATTGCTGCTTGGATTGCTATAACAACCAGCGAGAGCAATATTAGAGGTCTTTAGAGGACGAGAAAGGAAAAATGGAAGGGAGAGAACTAGTATTCTCTGCCCTTTATGCCAGTATTACAAATAAGATCAAGCAGTCGCTGGCCTCTCTGATGGAGTCCATTTTCTGCACGCAGTGACAAATGAAATCAGAAGGGTGAAGGGAGGGATTATAGGGAATCAGAAGATAAGCTGAAGAGAAGTTTCATAGATTTATTCCTTCCCCTAATCAAAGGCAAGTAGAAATGGTGGTCTGAATCTCAAGCAAGGCAGTTGCCTGAGTAGGTGATGGAAAGTGTAATACCAAGTGCCTAGAGATGCCTAATGGGTATCGTCTGGGCGGCACTGTAGCATTGCGATTCAGAGTAAGAGGCTTTGAAGTAAGGGAGAGCTGGTTCAAATCCTGGCTCTTTCACTTACTAGCTCCACTTGTGCCCTTAATCTCCTCTCCTCTCACCTGCTTAAGAACATGGCTCCAGGAATTCTCAACTCTTTCTTGCATCAATAATTTCTTCCTCTCTATATGCTGCAGTATCTACCATTTTAAAAATAAAGTCCTCCATTCAGCCCACGTTCCCCTCCAGCTCCTGTCCCATTTCTCTTCTCCCATTGCAGCAAAATTCCTTGAAAGAGCTGTCTATATTCACTGTTTCTAATTCCTCTCCGCTTCTCTCTTGAATCATCTCCAATCAGGCTTTCGTCTCTATAACGCCATCAAAATAGCTCCTCTCAAGGTCACAAATGAACCTCCATGTTGTCAAATCAAATGGTCAGTTCTCAGTCCTCATCTTGTTTGACATTTCATCGGCATTCTAAACAGTTGAACCCTCCGTCCTCCTTGAAACACTTTCTCCCCATGGCTTCCAGGACAGCATTCTATCAATAGCAATCTCACTGGCTGCTCCTACACAGTGCCCTTTGTTGATTTCTCCTCTCATTCCTGACCTCTAACCATTGGAATGCCCCAGAATTCAGACCTTGGACTATTTCTCTTCTCCATATTCTTCCCCTAGGTGACCTCATCCAGTCCCCTGGCTTTAACTACCATAGATACATTGAAAATTTCCAAATTTGTATCTGAGGTTCAAACTTCTCTCAACTCAAGATGCATCTACCCAACTGTCTACTCAACACTCCTTCTTGGAGATCTAACAGACATCTTAAATGTAACGTGTTCAAACAGAATTCCTGATTCTCCCTTCACAAACCTGGTTCTCTTCCAATCTTGTCCATCTCTGTTGATGGCAGCTCCATCCTTCCGATTGCTGAAGTCAAAAACCTTGGAGTCAACCTTGACTCCTTATTTTTCTCCCACATCCCATACCCAAGAAATCTGCAAAATATATCAGACTTTTCTTCAAAATAGCATCAGAATCAGACCAGGTCTTCCCACCTCAATCACTACCACCCTGATCCCAGCCACGGTCGTCTCTCACCTGACTACTGCAGCAGCCACCCAGCTGGTTTCCTTGCTTCTGACCTTAATCTCTTAAAGTCTACTCTCACTCAACCCAGCAGCCAGAGTGACTTACTTAAAATTTAATTTAGATCATGTCATTCCTCACTGAATATTCTCCCTTGGCTCCCAATTTCACTAAGCATAAAAGCCAAAGTCCACATAATGATCTACAAAGGCGCACATGATTTATGCCCACCTATCATTCTTACTATTTTCCCATTCTGCTCCAGTCACACTAGTCTCTTTGCTGTTGCTTAAACATGCCACGCATGTTCCCACTTTTGGGCCATTGACGTGGCTGTACCTCTGCTGGGAAAACTCTCTCCCTGGATATCTGCATGGATCGCCCCTTCACCTCCTGCAGGTCTCTGCTCAAATGCTCCGTCCTCAGAGAGTTCTTACTCACTTCATTGTTTCCCTTGAGAATTATCACGATCTGCTATATTGTAATTTTAGTTGATTAATGTCTGTCTCTTCCTAATGTAAACTTCTTGGGAGCAGGGACTTTGTTTTATTCACTGCTCTACTCACCAGCACCTTAGAATAGTGTCTGGCACATAATACTCGATTAATATTTGCTAAATGAATGAGTGAATGGATGAATGAATCTCTTTAGCAAGACTCATCCGAACAGATAGTATCATATAGAACAAGCCCTCAGTAATGCTTAGGCAAAGTACTTGAAAAGACATCCCAAAATAAAACAGATAAATGTCTCAGTAAAGAGTAGCCTTTGTATCAGAATAAACATTGACAACTCTGGACCTGCTTTTTACGTCTGATCCTCATACCTGGAAGTGGGGATATGAATCTTTTTTTTACAGATGAAGAAATTTATGAGGCTCAGAGAATTTAAGTAACTTTTCCAAGGCCACCTTGTTGATAAAATTCATCCTTTCATCCTTTCATTTTCTAATTCCTTCAACAAATATTTATTGAGCACTTACCATCTGCCAGCACAGTTCTAGGCACTGGAAATACAACAGTGAACAAGACACATTAATTTCCTGCCCTTAATGTAGCTTAAACTCCAGTGGAGTCATTGATCCTATGAGCAAAAGACATTTAAATGCTGTTTCATTGACTTAATCCATTGGTAGTGGATCAGCTGATACCCCTAGAACAGATCTTTTAAAAATGCAGATTCTCATCCAGTAGGTTTGGGGTGGGGCCTAATTTTCTGCATTTCTTAAAAGCTCCCCAGTGCTGCTGGTACTGCTGGTTCAGGGACTACATTTTGAACAAGGTCCTAGTGTAAAACGTACTGTCAAGGAAATAGAAACATCTACTTGGATCCTGTCCTTTCATAGAACACAGCCTAGACAGAGGGTTGATTACAGCAGATGGAGCAAACTTCAAGGTACCAAGACTTAGGATTTCCTGACAGGTCTGTTAAACAGGGCACTGAGAACTCTAGAAGCAGCTGGTGTTCAGAGATGCAGCTGGGCAGGAAGCATCAGGGAAGTAAGTCAGAAGGTTGCAAGGCCACAGCCATTGGAGAATTCCAGTGCCTGGGGAAGGAGAAGAAAAGGACTGGAAAGAACAAAGCAGACTCCCAGTTACAGAGGATTATCAAGTCCCAAACAGAAGGTCAGGAACAAAAGGCCAGAATCAGAACAGAGATAGAAGATGGGGGCTTAGACACAGAACGAAGGTTGAAGTCATCACCATGTGTCATGGCAGGACTTGTCTTGACCCTGAGCATTGAATTAGAGGTCTTTAAATTGCTGGAGGACAGGATTGGTCCCAGAGATGGGGCAGAACTCACTGGGCCTATAGATTGGGGGTCAAGAGGCTCCAAGGAGGAACTATGGAGAGAGGAGGGCTTTGGGTACAGGGAACCAAGCAGATTCCACACTGCTCCTATCAGGAATTAGAACTCACCAAGAGGCAGAAAGTGTGCTGGGCTTTGTTTTTTTTTTAAAGATTTTATTTTTTATTTATTTTTCCCCCCAAAGCCCCGGTAGATAGTTGTATGTCATAGCTGCACATCCTTCTAGTTGCTGCATGTGGGACGTGGCCTCAGCATGGCCGGAGAAGCAGCGCGTCGGTGCGCGCCCGGGATCCGAACCCGGGTCGCCAGCAGCGGAGCGCACTCACTTAACCACCAAGCCACGGGGCTGGCCCTGGGCTTTGTTTTGAATGACATGGTCCAAAAAGGGGAAATTTAATATTGATTATTGGCCAGAGATACTGAAAAAAAAAAAACAACAACACTGATTTCTCTCTTATTTGTCAGGCTAGAAAACACTTGGATGTAAAGAATATTAAACTAATATTGGGAAGGAAAAGATAGCAGAGAGATCCATTGAGAGTGAACTGATGGAAGAGACTGACAAAAGAGGACGAAGGGAATCTGGTATTTATAAAACTATGCGCTTGATGAGATAAGAGTAAATGCAGGAGGAACCCGAGGAAGCCAGAACCTAACACTGCAAATGTCACACCAGTCTGTGTGCTCCAAGTGACCTTCACAAAGAAGGGTGACTGAGCCCCAGGTTCCTGGAAAATCACTGAGCAGAGTGGCCAAGAGAGTCTGACATCGCTCCTTCAAAATGAGCCAGAAAAGCAGGGTATCCCTACTGATTCAGAGCCGTACACCGGGAGCAGTACTGGTTATGAGCATGGCTTCTAGAGCCAGGCAGGCATGAGTCCAAATTCCAGCTCTGCCAGTTGACTTCTTTGGGTCTCAGTTTCCTCGTCTGTAAATAGGGAGGATAATATAATCACCTACATCACAGAACTGTGGTGAGAATGAAATTACTCGATGCACATAAAGTGCTTAGAACAGTGCCTGGCACATTGTTAGTGCTCCACAGGTGTTAGTTGTTACTGTTGTTGCAACAAGGAAGAGCTGGCAGGGGCATGCGAGTCCAACCTCTTCATTTGCTAGAAAAGGAGCATGATGTCCAGAGAGAAGTAGAGAGTTGCTCCAGGTCACTAACAAGCTCATAGCAGGGTTAAGAACAGAAACCAGGTCTCCTGGGCTCAGTGCTCTTCTCTCCACACTACGTTAACTTTCAGAGGAGTGGCTTCCCACTCTGTAGATCACAAATACATTTTATACTGACATCCATACATATACACACATGTATATAACTAACACAAAATTTGCATGAAATAATACTTTAACATACTACAGCTACTGTAATATGTCCTATTCTATTCTTCAAAACCAAAAAAATAATAATAATAATAATTGGGAAAAAAACCCATCAGGGGCAGGAGCCAAGAGTAGGAACTAAACAAAGCCAGCTGGAGAATATCACACCTGTGAGGAGTGACACACATAAGAGCCCATGAGAGGCACTTGGATGCCTATCAGACAGAGGGCAGAAGAGGCCAAATCTGCCCCAGTTGCACTAAATAACCATACCCCTTTCCTCTAATCACAATATCACACTTTCCCATTCTGGAGAAATCAGAAGCATTAGGGGAGAAGGACTGAAGAACGGACAGAGCTTAAGTCCCTCTGGCCACAGGACATGCCTGAGCTGAGGGGCGTGGGAAAGCACCCTGAATCAGAAATGAGATTGAACACTTCAAGTAGGACAAGACTGGACTGAACATGGTGTGATATAAAATTAGCTAGAAAACCAGGGATGCTGCCCACATGACATTATTTAAGGGAAGGGAAGAGATTTGAGCTAATTTAAAACATTAATTGGAGAAGAAAACATTTCATGTTTGACCCCCTGTGTTCAGACTGCTCAATAACCTCTTTACATTTATAGTGGTACACGCAAATATATGCTCACATGTAAAGAGGAGCAATGTTTCTATTAATAGAGAATTGACTATATAAATTACCACAGAGCTATATGATGGATTGCTGCATCATGGTTGAAAAGTATGAAGTATATCTGTAAATGCTGATGGAAAATCTCAAACGTATTTTTTTCTTGACAAAAGAAAAATATAGAGGAGTTTCTATGGATTTGGCTATTCTGGACATTTTGTATGAATGGAACCACACAATATGTGGTGTTTTATGTCTGGTTTCTTTCACTTAACAATGTTTTTCAAGGGTCACCCATGTTGTAGCATGTGTCAGTATTTCATTCCTTTTTACGGCCAAATAATATTCTATTGTATGGATATACTATATTTCATTTATTCATTCATAAATTTATGAACATGTGGGTTATTTCCAATTTTTAGCTATTTTGAATAATACTGCTAAGAACATTCATGTACAAGTGTTTTTGTGAACATATATTTTCAATTGTCTTGGGTATATACCTTGGAATGGACTTGTTGAGTCATATGGTAACTCAGGTACTGCATTTAACTTTTTGAGTAACTGCCAAACTGTTTTCCAAAGTGGCTGCACATTTCCACCAGCAATGTATGAAGGTTCCAATGTTTCCACATCCTCATCAACACTTGTTATTATCTGTCTTTTTAATTATAGCCTTACTGGGCCATGTGAAGTGGTATCTCATTGTGGTTTTGATTTGCATTTACCTAATGATTAGCAATGTTGAACATCTTTGCATGTGCTTATTTGACACTGGCATATCTTTTTTGGAGAAATGTTTATTCAAATCCTTTGCTCATTTAAAAAAACTGAATTATGCAAATTTGAGATGGTAAAATAGAAAAGTAGTCATAAAGTCTCACCTTGTGGGAAAAATTTTATGTAATGCAATCCCCAAATTAAAAATTGTCAAGAATGACATAATTTTAAAGATGATGGGTAGAGGGAATTTTAAACTGTACTTAACCATTGCCACATGATTGTGACTCTAACTGGTAAACAGAGATTTCTCCTAGACTTTCTCGGAATTATTCTTGAATTATCAGAGTTTTGAATGCTGTAAAATCTTCATGAAGACTCTTTGGAATAAAATACAGCCACCATCTAAGATCAGAAAATGCTTCTGAAAGGAAACATTGTGGTTACCTTCTTAAAAATATTTTTTATGATGTCTGACATATACTACATTAAAGCACAACGAATATCCTAATCACAAGTGAACAGCTCAATGAATTTTTATGTATGTATATACTCGTATAATCACTACCTGGATTAAGACATGAAACACTTCCATCATTCTGCATGCCCCTTCCCAGTTTATACCCCCAACTCAGAAGTAACATTATTCTGACTTGTATCGCCGTTGATTTTTACGGACTGTTCTCAACCTCCACTTAAATGGAATCAAGAAGTTTATATTCCTTTGTATCTGACTTCTTTTGCTCGACATAATGTTTGTGAGATTCATCTACATTGTTATGTGTGGAATGAGAAGGGAATCTGCGCAGGAAGAAACCATGATAGCAGAGATGGGAGTTTGGTTACATACAGGAAGATTAAGGATGAAGGGGGGTCAGGTTTCTCACTTTCAGAGAAGGGAGTTACAAATAAGGAAAAGGATAAAACCAAAAGGAAGCTTGTGGCACTGGATTGGACTTGGAGGTGTTGATATGAACTTGTGGTGTATTAGTTTCTTGCTGTAACAAATCACCACAAACTTGGTGGCTTAAAACAACACAGATTTATTCTCTTATACTTCTGGGGCTCAAAAGTCTAAAATCAAAGTGTCAGCAAGCTACTTTCCTTCAGGAGGCTTCAGGAGAGAATGTTTTCTTGTTTTTTTAAGCTTCTAGAGGTTGCCTACATTCCTTCATTTATGGTCTCCTTCCTCTGTCTTCAAAGTGTGTTACCCCAACCTCTAGTTCCATCATCACATCTTCTTTTTCTGTAGTCAAATCTTCTGCCTCCCTCTTGGAAGGACACTTGTGATTATATCAGGCCTACTCAGATAATCCAGGAAATATCCTCATCTCAAGATCCTCAATTCAATCACATCTGCAAATTTTCATTTCACAGTGTAAAGGAATGTATTCGCAGGGTCTGGGGTCATTATTCAGCTTACCACACATGGTGTAAATATATACATGGCTAGGTATAGAAATAAATATAGAGGTAAATGTTTATGTGTGTATATGTGTTTATATATGTATATGTATGCATGCACATACAGATCTTGGCTTCTAAATACCACTGTCCAGTAAAAGAATTGGGACTCCTTCAAGAAATGGCTGATTCCAAAGCTGTGGCAGGAAAAGTACAAGATGAGCCTGGAAAATCTTATTGTGCTTTTAAAAAGCAAGGAAGTACTCAAAAAATAATAGACATGTCAAAAGAAATATAAGCCAGCTTGAAGGGGCTCCCGTTGGCAAAAGTGGGACATTTTATGCATTAAAAGAAACAATAAGAGTAACCGATTTTAACACATTGAAAGATCTATTGCACTTTATTTTTCTGAATCAAAGCCTTAGGGCTTGTAAATGTGTACATAAGCCTGAATGTGGGTTTCAGGGGTCAAAGATATCCAGTTTTGTGGGGGTACAGAAAGGGGGTTGTTTGCTGTTGCAGGCGTTTTGAAATAAAATTAATGGTTCATTAGAAGTATAATAAATAAATAAATAAGAAACTAGGAGTCTGTACTGATATAAGGAAATAAATGAGGAACTGGAAAAATACACTGAGTGAGATTAATAGCAGATTAGACATTGCAGAAGAAGAAAAATAGTGAATTTGAAGACAAACCAATTGTATTAGTTTTCTATTGCTGTGTAACAAATTACCGCAAAACTTAGCTGCTTAAAACAGCTAAGTTTATTAGCATGCATTTATTATCTCAGTTTCTGTGGATCAGAAATCCAGATACAATTGTCCTGAGTCATCCAGCTCAGAGTCTCTCATAAGATTGCAAACAAGGTATTGGCTGGGGCCTTGGCCATCTCAAGGTTCAAATGGGGCAGGATCCACTTCTGAGTTCACTCACTGGTTATTGTCAGAATTCAGCCCCTCTCAGGCTGTTGGACTGAGGGCCTCAGTTCCTCGCTGGCTGCTGGTCAGAAGCCACCCTTAGTTTCTTGCCATGTAAGCCTCTCCATGTGGAAGCTCACAGTGTATCAGCTGGTTTCATCAGAGCAAGCAAGCAAGCAAGTCAGAAAGAGTACAAACAAGGTGGACGTTACAATGTTTATCAACTAACATTAGAAATGACATCCCAGGGCTTGCCCAGTGTCGTAGCAGTTGGTTTTGCGCACTCCGCTTCGGCGGCCCAGGGTTCACCAGTTCAGATTCTGAGCGCAGACCTATGTACCACTCATCAGGCCATGCTGAGGCGACGTCCCACATAGAAGAACTAGAAGGACCCACAACTAGGATATACAACTATGTACTGGGGCTTTGGGGAGAAAAAAGAAAAAGAGGAAGATTGGCAACAGATGTTAGCTCAGGGCCAATCTTCTTCAAAAAAAAAAAGTGACATCCTTTCACTTTTTCTGAATTCCATCTGTTAGAGGCAAGTCACTAGATCCAGCCCCTGCTCAAAGGGAAGCGATTACACAAGGGTATGAATACCAGGAGGTGGAGATTATAGTCAGAAGCTATCTAGCACAGTCTGCCCTCTGGCCCCCAATGATTGATGCCCTTCCACAGGCCAAGTATATTAACCCACTCTTCAGGTTCCTTAAAATCTCATCTCATGACAGCATCAGCTCAAAGCCTAGAATCTTTTAAAGATTTTATTTTATTCAGTTTTTTCCCCCCAAAGCCCCAGTAGATAGTTGTATGTCATAGGTTCACATCCTTCTAGTTGCTGTACGTGGGACTCGGCCTCACGTTGGACGGAGAAGTGGTGCCTCGGGGCGCTCCCGGGATCCGAACCCGGGCCGCCAGCATCAGAGCGCGCACACTTAACCGCTAAGCCACGGAGCCGGCCCTCAAAGCCTAGAATCTTTTTATCCAAATGAGATCCAGGGTGCGTGAAGTTCCTCAGATGTATTTCCTTATATATAACTACCCGTTCCTCTCAATTTGAAGATTGTAAAACTAATGAGACAAGTTATCTGCCCCCTAACTCTCACAAACACCCAATAGACAATGGTGGAGCAGGCTTAGGATAACTGCTTTAGACATGCTTGTTCAAGATGGGAGGAAATAGAATGCACAAAGGAGTCAGCGGTCCATAGCAATTCTGAAATCTACCATGCAAATGTTGGAAATGACTTAAGTTTTGAGGCCTGGGAATAATTCTGCATGGTACTTGCCTGCACCTCCTGGGCTCTTGGTTCCACCCTCTGAATAATCCTTCCTTTTTCAGGGAAGGTAGCACTTGTTTGCAGATGAGTACTTTTCTCAGTCTACTTACTGCCAGTAGAACTGTGGCCTGTCTTCTTATTTTGTGCCATCTCTCTTCCTTTCAGTCAAAGCCAACAGTATTACTGCTGATAGAGTTTTCTCAAAAACTTTGTGGGACTTCTGTGAGTCTCATTAGGGTTTACCACATTAGACAAAAAACATAATTAAAAATCTCTCTAAAACAATCCCTTCTATACCTTGGGACTCTCCTGAGCCAGCTGAGAAACAGTGACTTTAAGTTAACTAGAGCCCCTATTTTTCAATTAGAAAATCTGTGAAGCACACACTTAATTGTTTTAGTGAGTCCTTGGTGTCACTGAATAACACTCTGACTTCTTTAATCTTCCTAAGGTCTTTTTTGTGTGTGTGTGTATGAGGAAGATCAGCCCTGAGCTAACATCCATGCAAATCCTCCTCCTTTTGCTGAGGAAGACTGGCCCTGAGCTAACATCTATTGCCAATCCTCCTCCTTTTTTCCCCTCTTTTCTCCCCAAAGCCCCAGTAGATAGTTGTATGTTATAGTTGCACATCCTTCTAGTTGCTGTATGTGGGACGCCGCCTCAGCATGGCCTGACAAGTGGTGTGTCGGTGCGTGCCCGGGATCCGAACCCAGGTCACCCATAGTGGAGCATGTGCACTTAACCGCTAAGCCATGGGGCTGGCCCCTTCCTAAGGTCTTAACAAAAGATTGTACAGTTACACAATTAGACCATTTTTCCTGAAAGTGCTAGGAAGCCATTTACTTTTTCTTTCTTTTTTTACCTTCTCAGCACATAGTGTGTACCTTTAATCAGAGTAGTCTTGTCATTATATTTCAGGGAAATCTTAATTTTTCCTCTAAAAAAGTGCTTCCCTATTGCTTCATTTTCTTTTCTGAAACTTCGTTAAGACATATGTTAGAGCCTGTTAACTTAACTCTTATGTCTTTTGATGGCTCTTTTATGGTTTTAGTCCTTTTTTTTTTTTGATATTGCATTCTGGATGATATTCTCTATTTTAGTTCTTTAATTCTCTATTTAACTGTGACTGTCTTAGATATTATAGTGTCTATTGAGTTATTTGAATGACTTCATATATTTTTATTTACTACGATTTAACATTTCCACTTATTAATCCACATCTGTTGAATAGAATTCAACATTTTTTTATTTGTGTGGGTGCTTGTCTGGCCGCACACCCAGTTGGGTGAGCAATGTGGGATAGGTTGCAGAGAGACCAAAGAAAAGACCCAGAGATGGCAAACGAGACATATAGGTTTATTGGGAGTTACTTACAGGGAGGTCCAGTGGCAGCCGGCTGGACAGCAATGTGCACCCGCAACTGCAGGTGGGGAGAGGGTTGCTTATATAGGCAGGGGATACAAAGGCTATATGCTTGCCAAGAGGGGCTGTCTCTGGTATGACCAGTGTTCCCAGGAACAGTAGCTCACATGGAGGGGCTCTGTGTCCCTTTAAGACGTGATATTCTTTAAGTGAGATAAGGTAGGATCCGGGCTGGCCAGGCCCTGGATTGTTACAAATCCCAGCAGCTGGGCGTCCTGCCCAGAAGGGATCCAGAAGGACACACGGTTGCAATGGGCTTGTGGGCTCTTGCTGAGCAAGCAAGGCCCAGGACCTACAATGCTATACTTTATCTCTTTGAGGACTCTAAATCTGCTTATTTTATAGCATTCTATATTGCACTCAAATTTCTTCTAGAGTAAACACATCTATTGCATATTTGTTGGTTGTCTTTCTTTAATTTTTGGATTTTAGAATGTTAGTTGTAGGGACTGGCCCCGTGGTGTAGTGGTTAAGTGTGCGCGCTCTGCTGCTGGCTGCCCGGGTTCAGATCCTGGGGGCGCACCGATGCACCGCTTGTCAGGCCATGCTGTGGTGGCGTCTCACATAAAGTGGAGGAAGATCGGCGTGGATGTTAGCTCAGGGCCAGTCTTCCTCAGCAAAAAGAGGAGGACTGGCATGGATGTTAGCTCAGGGCTGATCTTCCTCACACACACACAAAAAAAGAATGTTAGTTGTAGATTCACCTTGAGTGTTTCTGTGTGTGTGTGCATGCGTATATGTGTGTGTGTGTTTCCCTCCCTCTCTTTCTCAGCTCCCTTCTTCCTTGCCTAGTACATCTGCAGTCGCCATCTTCTGACTCCCTCTGGTTCTTATTCAAGCCAGGTTATACTATCTACCTGGGAATCCTTCCCTGTGGTAATATTAGATACATTACAGATTTGATATCTAATCAATAATCAACTTGTTCAGGTCTTACTTATGGTCTTAGAACTGCTTTACCTGCCTCTCTAAAGTGATCCGGTTCATATAAAACGTCAGAGCCCCAGACAGTGATCAGTTCAGGCTTCTCAGCTGCTTTCTTGGATGGAGGTGTGTCACCTCAGGCTTTGTTTTGAGTCAATGAGCTCAGACACTTTTATTACCCATCTAGGTAGATATTATGTTGGCCCCTCTCTGTCCACTATTGTGGTGTCCATTCTGATCTTTTTTTTTTTGGTAATTTAGTATAAAACAAAACGTGTACTTATGCTAGGTTGGACTTTGTGTCTCAGTATCTACACTTCTGCCTTATTCCAATGGCAAAGATTCCAACCGCTATATTGTTCCTACAGGGGCAAGTGCCTTTTGTAGCTAGATACACTTGAGTATGAATCTCAGTTATGCCACACACTAGCAGCATGACTCATCATATTCGTCTGTAAAATGAGGGTAGTCTTGTGAGAACTAAAAGAGATAATAGATGTAAAGCCCCCGGCACCTTATACAGGCTCTATAAACAATGGCTTGTCTCCACTTGAGTGATGCTTGAATTTTTCCACAGCCCACAGCAAGACATTTTTTCCCCTCAACTTTGGTCAATTTATAATATCTTAATTTTAGCATCTTTTACTCTCTGGAGAGGCTGAGAATTTTCAAAACCACCAATTCCTAGCTCCTTTTTGTTTAATAGTTCTTTCCCCAATGTATCTCTCTCCTCTCACATTTTACTTTAAGTGGCAAGAAGAAACCAAGTAGTACCTTCAAAACTTTTCTTGGAAATATCCTTAGCTAGATCACCAAGTTCATTAATCACATGCTCTGCTTTCCATGTAATGGCAAACAATGTCACTAAGCTTTCTGACACTATATAACAAGGCTCTCCCTTCCTCTAGTTTCCAATAACCTGTTCCTCACTGGGCTGCTCAAGGCTTTTTAGGTTATCTTTAACATGGTTCTAAAAATCTTTTAAGTCTCCACCTACTTCTGGGCTCTAAAGCCGTTCTCACATTTTTATGTATTTGATAAGCAGTGCTCTACTCCTTAGTACCCAAATCTGTATTAGTTATCTATTGCTGCAGAACAAATTATCTCCAAATTTAGAAGTTTGAAACAATGTTTACAATTTCATAGATTCCGTACATGAGACATCCAGATACACCTTAGCTGGGTCCTCTGTTTCAAGATCTCTCACATGCTGCAGTCATCTCAAGGCTTGACTGGGGAAGGATCTTCTTCCAAGCTTACTCGTGTGGTTATTAGCAGAACATAGTTTCTCATGGGCTGTTGGAGTAATGACCTCAGATCATCAACGGCTATTGGTCCAAGGCTGCCTTCATTTCCTTGACACATGAGCCTGTCCATAGGGTAGTTCACAACGTGGCAGCATTTTTCATCAGAGTAAGCAAGCAAGAAGAGTCAGAAAGAGAGAGTGAGAGCAAGACAGAAGTCACAGTCTTGTAAGCTAATCTTAGAAAAGACATCCCACCACTTTTGCCTTATTCTATTCTTTAAAAGCAAGCCATTTGTTCCAGCCCACACTCAAGGGGAGGTGATTACACAAGAACATAAAACCAGGAGGTCAGGATTATTGGGAGCCATTTTAGGAGTAGACTATCACAGCAATAGAAACTATTCAAAATGAAACACAAAGAGAACTGAGAATTTAAAAAAATGACAGAGGTGGGGGCCAGCCCAGTGGCGCAGTGGTTAAGTTCGTGTGTTCTGCTTCAGTGGCCTGGGGTTCCCTGGTTCGGATCCTGGGTGCAGACCTACTCACCAGTCATCCGGCCATGCTGCAGCAGCATCCCACATAGAAGAGCTACAACTCTACAACTATGATACATAACTATGTACTGGGGCTTTGGGGAGTAAAAAGAAAAAGAGGAAGTTGGCAACAGATGTTAGCACAGGGCCAATCTTCCTCAAAAAATAATGATAGAGCATCAATAAACTGTGGGACTACTTCAAGTGGCCTAAAATATGTGTAATTAGATACCTGAAGGAGAAAAGAGGTGGGGAGAGAGAAAAGATATTTAAGAAATAATGTCCCCAAATTTTCCAAATTTGATTAAAACTATAAACCTACAGATACAAAAAGCTCAACTAATCTTAATCACAAGAAACACAATGATAATTATACCAAGGCACATCATCAACAAATTGCTCAAAACCAGTGATATAGAGAAAATCTTAAACACAGCCAGAGGAAAAAAAGACATGTTCTGTATAGAAAAACAAAAAGTAAGGAAGATAACAAATTTTTCATGAGAAACAATGCAAGCGAGAGGATAGTGGAGAAACATCTTTCAAGTATTGAAAAAAATTGTCAACTTAGATTTCCATACCAAGTGAAAATATTTTCCAAGACAAAACATTGATTCTCATCACAAGAAGAAACAATTGTAACTATGTATGGTGACAGATGGTAACTAGCTTATTGTGGTGATCATCTCACAGTGTATACAAATATTGGATCATTATGTCATAAACCTGAAACTAATATAATGTTATATGTCAATTATTCCTCAATAAAAAAGCAAACAGAAAAACCCACAAAGGATTGCTGAAAGAAATTAAAGAGGACTTAAATAAATGGAAACACATCCTGTGTTCATGGATTGGAAGACAATTTTTTTCCTTCAAATATTTATTTGAAATAAATGGGCCTCTTAAAAGTGGGAATGGTTAACTACCATATTAACTGTTCACTGAACATTTTTGGATGTCTTGTTTTTTCTGTATCTGAAATGACTTTTTCTCATTTTCTTCTCTCAGTTGCCCATTTCCCCTAAAAACACTGACAACTTTCTCCCTGTTCCCTGCTAGACAGCAATTCTCTTTTCTTGAAGTTGTCTCTTTCATGAAGTCATGGAAGTCAAAGCACATTATGTAAGGAGAATCTCAGCATTGTGTAAACAAAAGAATTCCAAGTTACAGCACTTGAAGCAACAATATAGAATCATAGAATTTTTAAGGTGAGAGATACTTTTTGTATCATTTGTAGTAACACAGTAGAATTTGAATACAGTTAAAACCAGAACGTCTTGTTAGAATTGGTTAAGACCATTAACAACAAATATTTCCCATTATAAATTCTTATATCCAATAGCTGGCAACTTTTCAGAAATTCCTTCTGGACCCATCTGAAGGAAGTCCCATCAAGTCACCAAATATACATTGGAGCCCTCCAGCTACCACTGGGGATCCCTTCCTTCATTCCAGGATGTTGGCACTGAGATTTAATGAATCCAATCTCCAGGTGTCAACTCTTCTTTTTTTCCTTCCTAGTTTTATTGAGGTATAATTGACAAATAAAACTGTATATATTTAAAGTATACAATGTGATAATTTGATATATGTACACATTGTGAAATGATTACCAAAATCAAGTTAATTAACACATCCATCACCCCTCGTAGTTACTTTTTTTCCCTTTGGTAAGTATTCTTAAGAGAGCTACTCTCTTAGCAAATTTCAAGTATACAATACAGTATTAACTGTAGTCACTATGCTGTACATTAGATCCTCAAAACTTACTCATTTTATAACTGAAAGTTTGTATCCTTTGACCAGTATCTCCCCATTTCCCCCATCCCCTCCCTCTGATAACCACCATTCTACTCTCTGTTTCTGAGTTTGACTATTTTTTTAGATTCCACATATAAGTGATACCATAAAATATTTGTCTTTGTCTGGCTCATTTTACTTAACACGATGCCACCTGGGTTCATCCATGTTGTTGCAAATGGCAGGATTTCCTTCTTTTTATGGCTGAATAATATTCCATTATATGTATATATATGACATTTTCTTTATCCATTCATCTGTCAATGGACCCTTGGGCTATTTCCATATCTTGGCTATTGTGAATAATGCTGCAATGAACGTGGGAGTGCAGACACTTCTTCGAGATATTGATTTCATTTTATTTCGGATATATACCCAGAAATGAGATTGCTGGATCATATGGTAGTTCTATTTTTAAATTTTTTAGGAACTTCCCTACTGTTTTCCATAATGGCTGTACCAATTTACATTCCCATCAGCAGTATACAAGTCTTCCCTTTCCACCACATCTTCGCCAACATTTGTCATCTATCTTTTTTACGATAGCCATTCTAACAGGTGTGAGGTGATATCTCATTGTGGTTTTGATTTGCATTTCTCTGATGATTAGTGATGTTGAGCATCTCTTCATGTACCTATTGCCCATTTGTATATCTTCTTTGGAAAAATGTCTATGCAGATCTTTTGCCTGTTTTTAATCATATTATTTGGTTGTTTGCCATTGAGTTGTATGAGTTATTTACATATTTTAGATATTAACCCCTTATCAGATACATGGTTTGCAAATATTTTCTCCCATTCTGTAGGTTGTCTTTTCATTTTGTTGGTAGTTTCCTTTGCTATGCAGAAACTTTTTAGTTTGATGTAGTCCTTCTTGGGTTTTTTTTTTTTGCCTATGCTTTTGGTGTCATATCCAAAAAATCATTGCCAAAACCAATGTCAAGGAGCTTTTTCTCTATTTTTCTTCTAGCGCTTTTACAGTTTCAGGTCTTATATTTAAGTCTTTAATCCATTTTGAGTTAATTGTTGTAAGTGGTGTAAGATAGGAGTCCAATTTCATTCTTTTATCTGTGGCTATCCAGTTTTCCTAACATGATTGGAAGACTTAATATTGTTAAGATGTCAATGCTATTCAGAGTGATCTAGAGATTTAATGCAATCCCTATCAAAATTCCAATGACTTTTTTGCAGAAATGAAAAAAAAAAAAACCCATCCTAAAATTCATGTGGAATCTCAAGGGACATGAATAGCCAAAACAATCTTGAAAAAGAAGAACAATACTAGATGACTCACCCTTCCTGATTTCAAAACTTACTACAAAGCTATAATAATCAAAACAGTATGGTACTGAAAATACAAACTGTTAGGATACTAAAAGGCTTTTCAGCAATTATTTCAAAGTATTACTCAAGCTTAGAGCAGTTTCTAGTCCATAATCATAAGGAAAAAAAAAACCTATGTGGTACTGGCATAAAGATAGACATATAGACCAACTGAATAGAATAGAGAAAGCTCAGAAATAAACCCTCGTATATATGGTCAAATGATTAGTGCCAAGAGCAATCAATGGGGAAAAAACAGTCTTTTCAATAAATGGTGCTAGGAAAATTGGATATCCACATGCAAAAGAATGAAGTTGGATCCCTATCTAACACCAATTTACCATTTAATTACCAATTACTGAGACAAATTACCAATTAATGAGAGATGACATCAATATAGATTATTAAAAGGAAGATAAGGGAATATTATGAACAACTTTATTCCTAAAAAGTCAACACCTTAGATGAAAAGCACAAATTCCTTAAAAAACACAATCTATGAAAACTCACTCAAGAAGAAATAGATAATATTAATAGCACTATATCTATTAAAGAAATTGAATTTGCAGTTAAAACCCTTCCCACAAGACAACTCCAGGCCCATATTGCTTCGCTGATGAATTCTACCAAACATTTAAGGAAGAAATAGTATAAATTTTAGCAAATTGAATTCAATAATATGAAAAAAGGATAATACATTATGACCAGCTAGAATTTATCTCAGAAATGTAAGATTTGTTTAATATTTGAAAATCAGTCAGTGTATTTCACCATATTAACAAAAAATGAAAACTCATATCATCATCTCAATAGGCCAGCCCTGGTGGTCTAGTGGTTAAGATTCGGTGTTCTCACCAAAGCAACCCAGGTTCGTTTACCAGTCAGGGAACCACACCACCCATCTGTCACTTGTCATAATGTGTTGGCTGCATGTGGCTGTGGTACTGATACCTACGCCACCAGTATTTCAAATACCAGCAGGGTCACCCATGGTGGACAGGTTTCAGCGGAGCTTCCAGACTAAGGCCAACCAGGATGCAGGACCTGGCCACCCACTTCCAAAAAAAAAAATGTCCATGAAAACCCTAAGAATAACAATGGAGAATTGCCTGATATAACGCCGGAAGGTGAGAGGATGGCCCAAAGACCAGGCAGGGTTCCGCTGTGCACAGGGTCACTAGGAGTCGGAATCGACTCAATAGCACTAACAACAACGTCTCAATAGATCCAGGAAAAAAATTTGATGAAACCCAACATCCGTTTCTGATAAAGACTCATAGCAAACTAGGAATAGAAGGGAACTTCCTCAATTTGATAAAGAGAGTATACAATAACATCACAGTTTATGTGAATGGTTGAAGTTGCATTCCACAGGCAGAATTTCTTCTTCCTCAAGGAAACCTCAGTTCTGCTCTTAGGCCTTTTAACTGATTGATCAGGCTCACTCAGGTTATCTAGGATAATCTCCTTTACCTAATGTCAACTGGTTGTGAACGTAAATCACATCTACAAAATATCTTTGCGGCAATATCTAGATTTGGGTTTGATTCAATAATTGAGGACTATAGCTTAGCCAAGTTTGACACATAAAACTAACAATCACCCAACCCAAATATCCATAAAAGGTGAATGGAAAGAGAAATTGTGCTGTACCCATTCAATGGAATATAATTCATCAACAAAAAGGGATGAACTATTGATACAGGCAACAACAAGAATGAATCTCAAAATAATTACACTGAGTGAAAGAACATATACAAAAAAAGAATATATCCTATATGATTCTATTTACATAGAATTCTAGCAAATACAGATTAGTCTATAGTGACAGAAATCGTATCAGTGGTTGCCTGAGGACAGAGACAGGATAGAGAGCAGGGTGAGGCAGGAGCAAGGGATTACCAAAAGGCTTGAAGAAATTTTGGGGGCTTGATTGGTATAGTCACTATTTTGATTATATTGATGCTTTCATAGGTATATACACATGTCAAAGATTATCAAACTTGACACTTTTTTAATACTTTAAATATGTACAATTATGTCAATTATACCTCAATAAAGCTGTTAAAAACTAAAACAGAAAGCTAATTGGACAAACGAAATTAATCTCACAATTCAATAATGTGTTATAACCTGTAGTTTGAAAAGCACTGTGTGTGAGGCTCTAAAGAACATTGCTTTGCTTGTTGGTTTACTTGTTTGCTGTCCACCATTCATCCTCTTCCTATATGAAGGGAGATCTCCTGAGATGTGACATATTGGTGGGACACAGTACCCTGCCTCAACTACAGAAGGTGAAGGATAGAGATCCTCTTTCCCTCTTCCCCCTCTCCTGGGACGAAGAATCTGGAGCAACTGACCAAGAGACAGGGATGATTAGTATACAGTCGCTGTAAGTTTGGCAATGCCCGACCTCACTAATAGTGTCCTGGCCAGACTGTTCCTGTTGGAAGAAGGTTGCATGCTTCCTGGTGGCCTTGAGACCCCTATGGCTCATGTCATCTTCCAAGCCTGGCCCTCCAACCTCCCTTTGATTTGGGGAGCCCCTCCCCCAACATCCTTTTAAAAAATTTATTTTTTGTTTTGTTTTGTTTGATTAGGTTAGCTATAATTGATTTCTGCTGCTTACAATCAAGAACTCTGATAATACAGGGGAGAAAGGGAAGAGTTATGGAGAGAAAATTCTGGAAAGCCCATCAAACCTCAATCAAGCAGGAACCAAATACCTATTTGGTTTAATAAAATACAAAACCACTGACGTGAAACCCTAGGGTAGCTTTACTTAGGGTTAAGGAAAAGGAAAGTGTGTTCAGCAATTTTTATTTAGATAAAAAATATATTTTTTAGATAAAAAATAACTAGAGCTTGCTAGTTTGTTCCAGATGCCCAGACTGTGATCCCATCTTCAAAGACTTTTCCCACAGGGCTTGCTTGCGTGGGTGGGCGTTGAGTTTTGTTTTTCCTTTCTCTTGTCAATAGAGACAAGTTGGGTTTATAGAGAGTAGAGTGAGCGGTAGTGGCTGTTTACTATAGTTGGATTGTTGGAAAGATGGCAGAGAGACTCTCAATTTGGACCTTCCCCAGGGTGACTCAGGGATTAGGCAACTCTCCGTGTCCTAATCCAGGTTTCTTATCCTTCCCTCTGACAGTAGGACCTGCTTCCAAATCCCTACCCAACAAGACGGCTGCTGGGAAATCTAGAGCAGTGCATCACTTTGCAAGGCATGGCAAGCATAGGAAACAGTAACATTTGTATAGCACGTTATGAGAAACACAGAAACAGGCTGCTTGCAGGCCTAGGTGACCGGCCTGGGGGTTTCTCTGTAATCCTGGCACATGGTTTAGGAAGCTCTGAGCTAAAGCAATCAAGACCAAATCCTCTGTCTGACCATTTCAAGGCTTCCACAACCTGTCTTGGCCTTCTGTTCTTCCATTTCTACCTGTCCCTTCCCCTCTATCTATGTCTTATTCACTCTAGTCCACTGATTTTCAAATTGTGATCCAAAAAAATGCTCTAGGGTTTGATAGAAGTGAGATTCAAGCCAGGACAGTTTAAAAAGCACTACTCTGGGCCACAATGATCTCTTCCTCCCTGGACCTTGCCTTGTTTTGTTTTTCATGGATCACTTTCAGCTTTACATTGAACATTTCATGGATTATATCTTGTCTTGGCTTCCCAGTGAGACTGGAAGATTTTGGAAGACACATCACCTAGCTCATTCCTAGCACTTCATGAACACTCATTGAGTGAATGAATTAACACATGAATGAAAATAGTTAACATTTATTGATTACTATTTGCCAGGCACCATGTTAAGGAGTTTGCATGCATTATCTCATTCAGTCCTCACAACGAACCTATGAATGGGGCATTGTTAATATACTCATTTCACAAATGAGGAAAGAGAGGCTCAGAAGATAGAATGGACTTATCCAAGGTCACACAGCCAGTAAATGGCTGGCTGGCATTTAAAGTACTACTAATCTCAAAAGTAGTATGTTTCAGAGAGGGAGAATATTAAATACTTTTAAGACTTACAGTCGAGATACCAGATACTCTCTGACAGAGCTGACAGTGAAGGATCAAAAGAGCAGAAAAAACTCAGTTAATTGAATTTTATTGAAGGAAGAAAGAATCATAAAATTAGCACCATTGGTTTACTCTCTCCTGGTACCCTCCCCCCATCCAAGCCCTTTGCCAGACACACAGCAAGTTGCTGCTCTCTGTTAAGCGATAGCAGTAACCCACATTCATTCACAAAGCCCTAATTAAGCAACTAGTTGTAAAGGAGCTTTCTATGACTGCCAAATACTAAAAAATGTACACATGAACCACCTATTTATGTAGAGGCTAGCACAGTGCCTGGCACGTACATAATAGGCACTTAATGTATGAATCATTCGTGCTATTGTTGGTGTTAACAAAAAGAATATTTATTGAATGCTTAATATGCACAATATTCTGGGTGATTTCATAGATCCTGACTCACATAATCCTCACAACCATCCCTTGAATTACATGATTTTACTGCATTTTAACAAATAAAGAAACTAAATCTCAGAATGGTTAAGATTTCCTCAAAGCCACACTGATCTGATCCCAAAACCCAGGCTCTTCATGGTTCCCAATGCCGATAAATAACATGTATGTTGATACAAATAAACAGACCAACAAGGAAAACAGCAACCAGTTCTTACCAATACCCTAGAAGCAACGCTTACGGTTTGAATTCAGCTGAAGGATGAAATTCATT
Organism: Ceratotherium simum simum; assembly: GCF_057802395.1. NCBI lineage: Eukaryota > Metazoa > Chordata > Mammalia > Perissodactyla > Rhinocerotidae > Ceratotherium > Ceratotherium simum. The sequence continues at coordinate 38,078,889 of NC_141940.1, forward strand.
CAAAGATCTCAGTGACCTCTCCAGCAACTCAATCAGACTTCACAGATGATGGAAGCTTGGAGAAGAGATAGTCTACCCCTACGGGAGCCAAAGTCCACTTGAGGTTGGCTCCAGGCTCATTTCACAGCAGGCCATGGGACTCTGGCTTACCTCTTTCATCAAGAACCTTCTTGTTTCGTTACAGCCAGTTTGGAACATGCCAGTGAGCCAAGGAGTCTTTAGAGAAAAAGAAATAAACAAGCTTATTCATTTATAATATAATGCTCTGGCAGAGACTGCTTGTTGACTCCCCGCAATATCTATTCTCACCTTTTCCTATGTGATATGATAGCCTAGGTAAAAATTGCATTTTCTAACATCTCTTGCAGCTAGATGTGGCCTAGTGACTGGGTTCTTAGCCGATAGGACTCAAGTAGAAGTGATACAGGCAACTTCTGAGTTGTGCCTTTAAAAGAAAGAAGCATGGCTTCTACTGCCCGTGCACTCCCTTCCTATGAGTTGGAAAGTTCACAGGCTGGAAAGCAACAAGATAGAAGAATCCTGTGCCCTTAGTATCTTCAAACCTCCATACTAGCCCTGGACTACCTACTTGGACTATTAAGTGAGGAAAAAATAAACTTCTATCTTGTTTTAACCACAATATTTTGGGGTCTTTTTTTAGGGAAGTTGAGCATGTAACTAACTAATAGGAATACTAGTGGGAAGATTGTCCTGGAAGGTTGGCTACTTTGGGTGTTTTGCTCTAAATGTTTAAAGACAGAAGGATCTTTATCTGTCATCTAATCCAAGGTCCTACTATTTCAGATGAGACACAGAGAGGAAGAAAGGACATGTCAAAGACTATCCATTTAATTGGGATTACCATCTGTTACCATCCAGGGAAGCTATTCTCTTTATTTTTGTACTTGGCATTATTAGAGGCCAACAATAAGTGCCCTTTCTAAAAATAATGAACTCAACTTGTCCTTGTTTCCAGATAGGTCAGTTTCTAAAAGCAGGTCTGTGGCAGCCCCTTGAAGGCCAGCAGACTGTGGTTGTTGATGTTTTTAAAAAGCAGCCATAGTATGAAGTGGCAGGTTGAACTGTAAAATAGTGACACCCAATTTATTTAATAATAAGAATTTTATAATTGCATTTTCTTTTCTGGGAATCAACGTAAGTGCACAACCAAATATCCAGTGCTGACTTTGTAAAAGTGGGGAGTTAGAGCACTTGGCTGAATTTAACATTGAGTGGGCAAGGTTCGCAGTTGTACAAGCATTCAGAGTGTACATCAAGCATCGGTTACATGGAAAGCTTGCTTTGAATTAACTCACTTGTGTAACAGAGCATCAACCCAAACAAAGATCAGTGTCCAGCATGCTGAAAGGCCAGGTAAGCAGAGGAGTCAGATTTACCTTCAGCAAGCAGGGGTGAGCGGCAAAGATGGAACATGAGGACAGAGAAAGAAAATTTGAAAAAAGATTTGGTGACAAAATGATCTTACAGATAAGTTGCATTCCTCCGTAGCAGTGACAACTCCTCATCTTGCCATTTTGTGGTGTCTTTTAAGAGCTACCAAGTACAATTAGGACCAGCTTTAGAATGATCTTTGGAGGCAGGGTATGGTAATGGCTCAGATCATGGCCTTGGGAGATGAATAGACCTAGGTTCGAATCCCACCTCTGCCACTTACTAGCTGTTTTTCCTTCACTTCTCCAAGCCTCGACTTTCTTGTTTGTGAGATACAGATAATATCCTCTGCCTCACTTGGTAATTGCAAGGATGAAATGTGCAATAGCAACGTCCAAAGCACTTAGCACAGTGGTTGGCATACAGTAAGTGCTCAGTTCATACGCTCTGCCATTATTACGGTATTTATATGTGCTTACAACACTGAAACTTATTTGAGCGGAAGGCATAGGAACCCCTAAACAAAGGGTTCTCATAGTATGGGCAGCAGTTCTTGTCTTTTGTGGTATAAGAAATTTACCCAGTGAACATGAGGAAAATGCAGACGCCTGGGGCCCAATGCCAGAGTCTGATTCAACAGTCTGAGGCGAAGCATTTTTTAACAAGCTTTCCAAATGATTCTGGTAGATGTGTTCCAAGGACTGTACTTTGAGAAAGAGTGGCCTAGGGTCCTAGAATGTGTATATAGGACCTGGGGAAAGGCTGTTAGATGATTTCAACAATCAAGCAGTTCTTGGCTAAACACTGTAAGACTGACAAAATCCTAGCTCACCCTCTTGCTTGGAAATGGGAAGTGAAGGGCTCACAGCTCTGGGCTCTCTTGGTTCCATTAGGCCATATATGTTTCAGAGTTAAAGAAAAAAAGGCACAACTTAATTTTTTTTGGCTGCTTTTACCTGCTACTTTCTAAACGCTCTCTCTCCCACTCCCCTCTTGCAGGAGACCCAAGCTATTGCTGACCAGAGAAAAGGGAGGCTATTATAGCTATGGTTGATTAAGCTGTTAAGTGAGGGGCACTCCATTTAACAATTGTCTTGTTATCATCAAAATTAGACTGTAGAGTGGCTGATGATGGGATAGAGAACACATCATCTCTGGCTGGCACACACAGCCCCTGCAGTTCAAAATCCCATGCTCCCTTGATGCCTGTCTGAACACTTCAAGTAGGATATTTGCTCCTTGTACACTGAGATCAGACATTACGACAACAGACAAACTGCCCTGCCTCTTTGCATAAGACTCCACAAAATTATTAACTTGGTTTAAAACGCACACACACACATATACACACACACACACACAACTTCCCCTTTATTTGGCTAAGATAGAGAGAACAAGTTTGAAGTTGCTACAAAAGGATCTATAAAGCTTTGATATTGATGAGGTTTTTTAATACCATCCCACCTCACCTCCATGATGAATAAAAGGTGACAGAGACAGCAAGCATCTCATAGAGGCCATAACTGAAAAAATAAATCTCTAACGTTGGGGAAGAGATTCTGAGGTAGAGGGACTTTAAGAGGTCACTTGTTCCTTCTAGAAGACCTTAGTTTGTTCAAGAAGGCTTTCTCTACGTTGTGAAATGGATCTACAGAATAAGAACTACACCTCCGTTGAGATTTATCAACCCCAAATCATCTCCCTTAGGAGTTTGGTCTTCAGTAACAAGTCACTAACTACACATTCTCTTCTCCAGCAAGCCCATTAAAGAAGCTGCACAGAAACCCAAAGGTTTTACTTTTTCTAGAATTTGCATTAAATTAGATTCATAGGGAACAATTGGTGGAAAGAGGTCAGTGGCTCACAATAGTTTGTAGAACAATTTGCCTGTTCAATTCTGAAAGTCTACCATTCCCCGACTGCAGAGACCTGGTATTTCACACAGGCTACGTTGCATTGTCTTTCCAGTGCATGCCCTATCTGCTCCAGCTAGAGACCATATGACACCGAACAGGACACTGCACATGTGTTTGTTGATGATACACAGGCAGCAGAACACTGGCCTAGGAGTAAGGAGACCTGGGTTCCAGTTTCAGCTCTGCTGCCAATATGCTGTGTAACCTTGAGCAAGTTCCTTCCCTGTCTGAGAACTGATTTCCTCATCTATAAAATGAGGAAGAAGACCTGTAAGGCTCCCTCCAGCTCTGCCATTCTATGAATCTTAACATAAAGGTTTAATCAAATGTAAGTTAGTCCTATCACATGAGCAACCTCTAAGCCAGTGGTTCCTAAGTTCCAGTGTGTGTCAAAATCAGCCAGAGAAGAAACTCTGGTTTTGGAAATTTATCCTACATCTGGAAAATGATGCATGTACAAGGTAATTCATTATCCCTTGATTGTATTAATTAGAAGAGGGTTGGAAACAACCCATGTGTCCATCAAAAAGACCTGGTGAAATAAAGCCTGATACATCCATATAATGGAATACTGCACAGCTAAAAAAATTAGTAAGGAAGTTCTACATGACAGATATGGAAATATCTTAGTTATTTTATTTTTTTAAAGATGCAGAATAAAGAGTGCTAACTTTCATAGGGGGAAAGTGAAAAATATATATCTGCCTTTGCCTGATATCTGATAAAGTATCTGATAAAGAAACTCTGGAGGGATTCATAAGAAATGAACAGCAGCAGTTACCTAGGTTTGTATGGCAGGCGGGGGTGGGATAAGGTGGAACCGGATAGCTGAGGACCGAGATGGGAGAGAGACTTTCACTCCATACATTTTTATATTTCTAAAGTTTTGTACCATGTGAATGTATCATCTGTTCAAAAATTACATAATAAAATAGAATAACAGAATCCACTTGGGAGCTAGTTAAAAATGTGGAGCTTAATGAGTCAGAACTCCAGGGGTTCAGAATCTGCGTTTTCAGCTAGTTCCCCTAGTAGATTCTGATATAAGTGGTGAGTAAAATAAACTTAGAAAAACACTGGCTTAAACACTTTGCAAAACAGGAAGGATGGCAAATATGTTTGCAGTGTAAGGTAGGGCCTTCTCTTTAGCAATTTCTCTACCAAGCAGCCCCACATCACTCTGAAATTATAAGGCTTCCAAATCCATTCCTTACTTTTTACCTTCCTACATCTTCCAGTGATGTGACCAAGCCTTCTTTGGGAAATCCTGATATTTCTTGACAGTGGAAAACATCAAGTCTCCAGCACCTACGTTTGTGTGGCTTTTTTCTTTCACAGGATCAGGATAGCAGGACCTGCTCATTGAGAGGAATAACAGTTGTTAGGAAAGAGAAAACTCTCTCCGAAAGATGAGATCAAAGAGTGCTTTCACTCGCCTTGCACTTCTGCTGCCAGCTGGTCTACACAGTGGTGCCTTTGCAGAGCCAGCCACAGGAGCTGCAGCAGTGGTGCAACCACCCCCTCCTATTAAGGGGACCCGCTTGTGGATTTTGAATCAGCGTGTGGGCAATATGCAGGTTTTGCCTGGAACTAGCTTTACCCTTATCCTTTGTCTCAGCCAATTTGATGCCCTTTTAAAAATAATATTAGGTGATAGTTACTGCTTATGTGCGCTAAGCACTTACCATGTTATCTTACTTATTTTTTCAACCCTGCAAGGTATGTACTACGGTATTTTTATCTCCATTTTACAGATGTGGAAACTGAAGCTTAAGTAGGTTAAGTGACTAGCCACAGGCCACACAGCTAATAAACAGCACAGTTGGGATTTAAATTCTGGCAGTCTGATGCTAGGATCTGTTCTTCACTTCATTATATTGCCTCTCTTTGGTGGTGGTAGGAGGGTCATCCCTACTCAAAGCCAAGGCCCAGTCACCCAATAAAAAGTTTCTGCAACTCTGTCTCAAGAGCTCAGGGAATCTCCACAGGCTCTGCCTTTGACTCACTGTCTCCGTCCCACTTGCTCTGGTCTGCTGTGCCTAGTTTACTCACTAGCATTGAAGATCCCAGATTCTCTCCCTTTGGTCTGCCTATTGGGATGGACACTTCAGTTGGACTGTCTGCCTGAATTTAATTTTCAGCTTCTCCCTTGATCATTGGCATTCAGATCACCTTTGGCTTCAAGCTCTGAAGCCCCCAGGCAGGTCTAACCCCAAGCTCAACCCAGGTTCCCAACCCAGGCCCCCAGCATGGATGTAGTATTCTGCCTTCCTGCTTGTCCTACCAGGAAGAGAAGAACAGACCCTCTAGGTCTCTCTTTCAGACTTTACTTTCTCAACTAGCTGCTTCTGCTGACCCCTTACCCTCAGTCATGTGCAACAAGGTCTCCCAAGACTTGCCAACAAGCTGACTTCCTCCAGCATAGCACAGAGGAGCCAAGCCAGCAGCAATGACTCATTGGTGGCCTAGGATTGTACCTTGGAGCTATAACTGCATTTGATGGCATTTGCTGCCCACCACCCACCCCCCACTCCCTACTAGCAGCCAGGATAGAGCCCAGGCAGTGTGGAGAGAAGAAGAGGAAATATTTAATATGACAACCATAGTTCACTTTTTGTTTTTTCAGGAGGGCGGATGAATTTGCACCAAACCCATCACTTGTTATTGCTTTGTTCCACTGCGGGATGCATTTGAAGACAGTTGGCTACAGTGAGGGAGAGGTGGAGTATTTGGCCACGTAATAGAGTATAACAAACTTGTCCAGCCTCAGAGTAAACCGGAAGCTTTAATTAGTGGTGTTAACCAGTCCCAGGTAGGGAGAGAATAACAATGCCAGCTCATTTTTGGGGGAAAAACTTGCTTGGTTCTGATAGCTATGGTGATAGCCTACCGATGCTTTGCTAGTTTATATTTTTTGTCATCTCCTTGTCATCAACCAGTCCTAGGGGCCATGTGGAGTTAGACCACTTTATCTCCTTCCGCTGCTTTTTACCACATCCTTCCCCTTCTCAAAACCATTCAGCAGTTCTCTCATCAGAACACCAGAAAAACTGGGTCCCACCCACGATCCGTTTACACAGCACAGATATCATGGACTCTGGAGACTGAATGCCTGAGTTTTGAATCCCAGCCCTGCTATCACAACCTGTGTACTTGGGCAAGATACTGAACCTCTCTGTTTCCCAGTTTCTTCCTCTGTAAAATGAGAATAATAATACCACCTATCTTAGTGGGTTGTTATGAGGAATAAATGAGTTAATATTTGTAAAGCACTTGGGACAGTGTCTGAGTATAGTAAGTGTTATGTAAATGTTTGTTAAATAAATAAATAATAAGTATATTCATTCATTAAATAAATATATATTGAGTATACATGAACTAGTCAGGGGTTGGCAAACTTTTACCACAGAGAGCCACATAGCAAATATTTTTTAGGCTTTGCAGGCCATATGATCTCTGTTGCAACTACTTAACTCTGCCATTGTAGCATGGGAACAGTCATAGACAATATGAAAATGAATTGGTGTGGCTGTGGGCCAATATAAATTTATTTACAAAAACAGAGTTTGGGCTAGTTTTGGCCCACAGGCCATAGGTTGCTGACACCTGCGCTAGGGAATGAGGCTACAATGGTATGCAAAACTGACCCACTAAATTGTTCTGTCTAGTGTGGGAGACACATATTAAATAAATAATTAGATACCTTTTCAATTAGGGTAAGTATAGGAGGCGGGAATGGGGTTAGGGTGGGTGTAACATAGTCTTTAAAATTAGCAAAGACTTCTCTGAGGAAGCGGCTTCCAATTGAGATCAAAGTTAGATTTAAACAGGTGAATGGGGGTCTGGGGAGGGTCACGTGTGAGATGCCCTGCATTGACATCACCTTCAAAGACTAAGGATGACCTAAACACCCTAAATATCCCCATCTTACCCTTCATTTAGCCTATGGAGAAATAATTGAGATCTTTAACCCAATCTTTTCCTGCAGCTGTTTTTAATCTAAGCACCTACAATTTCTTGTGAGAATAGCAGAATTGTTAAGAGCATAGACTATTGCCACACTGCCAGGCTCCACACACTAGTTGTTTAACCTTGGGCAAGTTACTTAACCTCTCTGTGCCAAAGTTTCCTCGTAGGTTGGTTATGAGCATTAAATGAGCCAATACATGTAACATATTGGGAATAGCCTGGCTCATAATAAATGGTAATATGTGTTAATTCATGCTATTGTTGTGGAATATGTGTTTGATACTTTTTGTAGAGTACTAGGTTTTCCTTTTCTTCCTGCTAACATTGCTTCCTTCATACTCTGAGGAGGACCACGCCAATAAATTCTCTTATTTCGGGATGTAGTTAACAAGCCAATAAGACAATGGTGAACATGTAGTGAGCACTTATGTTCCAGCTTCTGTACTGAATAGTTTACATACAAATCTCATTTAATCCTCAAAATCAAAGTCTTAATAATCCATTCAAATCGAGGAAACTGAGGCTCAGAGAAGTTAAGTGATGAGATACAAATGGACGATGTCCAAACCATATATAAAAATAGAACTTTGACCCACAACCTGCAGCAAATGCCCAGGAAACGAACTCCATATCTACAATAACCAGCCCAGGAAGGCAGCCTGCTATAGATCAGAGTTGTAAGAAGTCAGACTTACAGGAACAATCCAGCAAGCCAAATGATACTCCCTGTAAAAATTGGCCCAAAATGTCCAGGACTTGATTAGTAATAGCTTCCCCAATGTTTGTCCCGGCTTCCAGCTTCAGACCAGCCAGAGAAAGCCAAATATGCACCTCTAGCTAATCCCATAGGATACCCTAGTTAGCCTGCCTACAGCAGGGGAAAGGCCAACAGCTTCCATTCAGGGCAGACCTGAAGCCTTCCATTTTTCAACTTGAAAACTTTCTCACTCCTCTGCCTGCCTTTGAGTATCTGCCTAAGCCTAAGTGACAGTGACTGACTCTTTTGCTACAGAAAGCTCAGAATAAATAGCCTTTTCTTGTTCTCACTTGGTTGGTCTCTTTATTTTTACAATGACTTCATAAGGGTCATAAAGCAAATAAGTGGCAGAGCTAGGATTCAAACCCTGGTCTATCAAACTCCAGAGTCCCAAGTCCTTAACCAATATACTATACTGTCTCCCCACACATACTTTCAGGATGTTTTTGAATTATACATTTTGATGGCATCCTCTTCATCTTTTCCCACTGAAAAGAGGTGATCTGTCTAGGATTCCCTTATGCCGCAGCTCCTGCCTCCAAGAGAATTGGAGGCTCTCTCTCTGCACCTTCTCTAACTCATTGCACAATTGGAGGTGCAACTTACAAACAATAATTTTGGGGCTGGCAGCACCCAGGGAAAGAATTTGTGTTTTTTTTCAGGGTGGGCACTATGAGTAGGCAGTGTAATCAAGATAAAGACCTAACACTTGTTGAATTCTTATTATGTGCCAAGCACTGTGCTAAATTTATATACATTAATTATCTTATTTAATCTTCAGAACAACATTAGGAAGCAAATAATGCAATTATTCCCATGGTACGGGTGATGAATCAGAAGCAGAGAGAGCTCCAGCAATATTGGTGTGACTTCAGGGGATGGAGAAAACGTCTTTGCTCCCCAGAACACTTCTGGATATCTCCACTCCTATCAGAATTCCCATTATTAAAGAAGTGCTGGTTGTATCAAAATGCAAATCTCCTGGGAAGAGGTAATACATTCAGCCTTCCCAACCCTTCACACTTCAGTTGGAATTAATGTACCTCAGTTCCATTTATGAGAGCTGGTTTTGACAGGCAGAAAGAGAGAGTAAGAACATTCCAAGTGAGGGAGCAGACTTTGGGACATTTACTGGCTAACATAATGTGGGCAAGAGTCCTAGGTTCTGTTTCGTTTCTGGTATTCTTCCTGACTAAAAACAGTGTCTGAGGCCTTCCCATTTCTATTTCCAAGGCTTTCTTTTAAGCTCTGGGCCAGGCCATTCCCTCCCCCTGATATCTTTTTCTGTTTCATGAAAACCAGGTTATCAAACCATTCCCTTAAAGCTCCTTCATACTATCACTTCCTCCAAGCAGCCTTCTTTGATTAAGGTTAGATCTGTTTTCCTGAGCAACCAGAGCAAACCGTTGCCAAAGCTTCTAGTTCAGCCTGATCATTCAGCTCTTATCAGCTGAGGGCCACTGCGTGCTCCAATATGTGTATTAATGGACCTTCACAAAGCCCACAAGCTGACTGAATGGACCTGGTTTGAATACAATCTGGTTGTCTCATGTAGTTGGAGTGTAAATCACCACCCTGTCTTCAGCCCTCAGTCCGTTCCATATCCATTCCTCTTTTTAGGAAGTTTCCAATTTGGCGATCCGGGCAAATCAGCTATCACCCACTCAAAGCAATTGAAAAGAAAGAGAAAAACTAACAAATCAATATTCTGTGTCCACTATTAGCTAAGCCTTTTACCTGTGGTCCACAAATCTTCCCTGAGTTGATGTTTTCACAATAGCTGGCTTCCCATGTTGCTGCCTAAACTAGCTGAGGGAAAGAGAGAGAAGAGGCCAGAGAGAGAGGAAAGAGAAGAGAAGAGATGACTAAAGAAATTTTCCCTATATGTCCTATCCTGAATGGTCCCTCTCCCAAACCCCAACCCCTAACTGAAAATGACGCTAGACAATTAAAGTTGGCTGTGGGTTGGAAGGGAGCAGGTGGCTCTTCCAATTCAGCCTGAGATTTAGTGACACTCTTGTAGACCACACACCTTCTGTTACATGTGCATAAAAACACCATTTCAAACACATGCTTTCTCACATTGACTTTAACCTCCACCTCCACCTCCACCCCCAGAAGTACACAGTTCTCTGGCTCTGTGTTCCATATAAAGATGGCTAAGCCTGTGAAGAACATTTAAGTCTGCTTTCCCACACTCTTGCTCCTTTTTCCAGCCAGTACTGTCTTCCCTTCAGCTGTGTGTATGTACGTGTGTCTGTCTGTCTGTCCAGGGTAGTTGGTGGAGGCAAGGGAGGAGAAGGGAAGAGGAGGAGGAAGGAGGAGGTGTCAATTACTGGTTTAGGACCAGCTCCAAGAGTGGTCTAAGCCAGGGGTCTGCAAACTCTTCTTATAAATGGCCCTATAATAAATATTTTAGGCTTTGTTGGCCATATGGTCTCTGTCACAGCTGTACAATTCTGCCACTGTAGCATGAAAGCAGCATAGATGATATGTAAGTGAATGAGCAAGGATATATTCCTGTGAAACTCTATTTATAAAAACAGGTGGTGAGCTGGATTTGGCCCTCGGGCTGTAGATTGCAGACTCCTCATCTAAACTAATGGGAAGGCTGGAGATCATGAATGTGTGACCGCTGTTTGAGTCTCTGTTGAGTGTCTTACATGTTCACAGATCATAATTGTGAACACCACTGGTTACTAACCAGATGTGGGAGTGGAAGTCACGCTAGAGAAGGGTGCAGGGGATTAGACCCAGTGTGGCCTGACCTCCAGACATACTCTAGTAGTGCTGTTTTAAAACAGAAATCCTGATATGAGTTTACTTCCTTATCTTTTTCTTCTACTTCCTAAAAGTATAATGTGTTTTTTGTTTGGGGAGGGAAGTAGGAAAAAGGAGGAAGATAGGGAAGTTTCCAGTGACTTGAGGTTTCTGATGAATTGGATTACAGTTAAGTGAGGTCTGTCTGCCTCCAGGGTAGCAGCAGAGCAAGCTTGCTCATCAGTCAGGGCTTAGTATTGCCAGGGCCAGTGGACTTGCCCTTCAGTGTCCAAAGATCACAAACGCCTTGATCACAACTCTTGCAGGCCCAGAATATGTCTGGGTCTCAATGCCCCTGGGAAGGCTTCTGTAATGTGCTGGCAGGGTGCACTGCCCCAGGGAGTATGAGTTGCCAAGGCCTGGGTTAGCTTTGTGTGCCAAAGCCAGCTGATTGGTAGGTAGCTGCTGTCTTTTGAGAGGAATTTTGAGGGCACATCTGGGGTGAATGGGAAAGTGAGTTCGCTTGATTAATGAGGCCTGCTATGGGCATGGGAGGAAGGAAGGGAAGCAGAAGGGCACCAGCTCTGCTCCAGGCCTGGCGAACTGGAAAGGATATCTAAGAAATGTAGGCTATTTGCTGAGTCCTATCTGCTAGTGCCTGGCTGGCTGGTGAGGGACATTCCTTCAAACATCTGAGTAAATCAAGTGACTCATTGGGAAGGTGGCCCAGTTAAGGCCTATTTTTGTGGCTATTATCCTGTGGTACAATCCAGAGCACACTCCTGCCCAGGGTGTCCTGTAAGGAAGGCTGTGTTGCCTTTACTGTGGGTCATCTATATTCATTGTGCTAGCACTAAGGGGTGCTGACAGAGATGGGGAAGAGAGAGTCCTAGCCACTAAGGTTTTTGTAATTTACTGGGAGAGATTGATATGCAAATTAGTATCTGAACCATAAAGCAGATTGAAATACAAGAACTTATTAAGGAAAATTCTGTGGGAGCACAGAGGAAAGAAATGAGCTTCAACCCGTAGGAGATGGGGTTGGGGTCTCAGAGAGGGAGATCATGCAAGTCTCTATGGAGGAGTTAGCCTATGAACCAGGTCTTGAAGGATGAAGTAGATGTTAAGATGTAGAGAGGATGTTGAGGAACTATGGTCCAGTGGTTCTCAATCTTATTTATACCCCCAACATACCTGAGAAATATGACGTGTCCCATCTATTCATCTGTCAAATTTTTTGAGCATTTACTGCGTGCATGGTTGGAGACAGAGGATACAGTGCTGTGGCCTAGCCTGTCCCCTAGGGGACCATTCTTCTCGGAGGAGAATCTCCACTCCAGTCTCTCATTCTGCCAACCCACTCTTCACAGTGCAACCAGAGTCTGCTTGCTTGCTTTAGTTTCAATTTTTAAGCATTTTATTTATTTTTAATAGGAAATACATGCATATCGTGCAAAAGATGAAAAGAAGATAAATAAAAAGCAAGTTTTCTTCCCAAACCCTGTCTTGTCTAACCATCGTTAACAGTGTCTTATGTATTGTGCAGGAGAGAGTCCATATAAACACAAAGGAATAGGCACATACTCTTATCACAAATGGAAGCACATCGTACACATTGTTCATCATCGTGCTTTTTTGTAGAACAATACATCTTGGAGATGCTTTCCATAAGCACATGAAACAACTAGCCACTTTATAGCTACATACTATTCCTTTGTATGGATCACCATGAATTATTTAATCAGTCTCCCATTGACAGATATTTAGGTTTTCTGTAATCTTTTGCTGATAAATAATCTTTTTACATGTGGGAGCATATTTGTATATAAATTCCTGAAAGTAGAATGGTTGCATCAAATGGTGTGGGCATTTGTAACTTTTGTACATATTGCCAAATTGCCCTCCACAGAGATGTTGCAATCTACACAGCCACCAGCACAGTGTGTTATCAAACTTTTTCATATTCCTCTATCTGATAGATGAAAAATGAGATCTTATTGCAATATTAAATTGCATTTCTCTTATTATGATCAATGCTGAGCATCTTTACATATGTTTAAGAGTCATTTGTATTTCCTTTTCTGTGAACTGTTTGTTCACATCTGTTGCCCATTTTGCTATTGGCTTAGTGGTCTTTTCTTTATTAATTTGCAGCAGCTCATTATATAGGAAGGATATTAGCTCTTTGTGATGTCCATTGCAAATATTTTTACCAGGTAAACATGATGCAGTCGATACAGAAATTGATACGTAATAATGTACGTCTGAAATGACACAATGTTATAAACCAATATGACCTCACTAAAATAATTTTAACAAAAAAGATCCTTCACTTTAATCATGATTCTTATAATTTCTCCCATTTCTCAGTCAGAGCAAGTAACGAAGTGACTTTATTGAGGATATTTTCCTGCTTCTATGTATAGTATAGGGAGGCTTCTTTCCTTCTTGCCTCACCTTTTATATTCTGGATCCTATTTTTGCTATTTCCTGCTAAGATATTACCTGGTTAGTGACTATCTGCCTTTTTCAAGTCAAAGAATCTTTTAGATTCTTATTGAAGCTCTGTGCCCAATGCCCAGAAATATATTCACGTATAACATATCTACAACTTTGCTTTTACCTTCAAGGAGTTCACAACCCTTGTGAAGAGTAGTTTTTTGAACTGTAGCCTAAGGACAACCTGTATCAGAATCTCTTGGGAACCTTGTTTAAAACACAGACTCCTCAGCCCCTCCCTAGAGTGAAGGGACCACACTCTTTGCAAATGGATAGGGCCACAGAATCTGCATTTAAAAACATTCTGGTAATTCTGATACACACCAAAGCATCCCACGACCTAGGGGCATCTATGGATCCAGGTGAAGACCTCCTGATTTAAGTGTCAGTCCCCAACTAGAGTATTTAAATTCTGATAGGAAATTTCAAAAGAGGAAAAACCTCAGGATTCAATGCTCAAACGAAGCCATAAATGTGGGGTGACTGATAGGGAAAATGACACTTTTGCATGGAGGTCTCTCAAATTACACCATGTTGTCAGTCAGTTATAACAGCATCCCACTGTGAGTGTGTGTGTGTGTGTGTGTGTGTGTGTGTGTGTTTGTGTGTGTGAAGGAAAGGGAGAATCACAGGTGGAGCTATCTTTATTTTTTTTGATATGTGGATCAAAAATGACCTTTTCAATATTTCTCCTTTGTTTTCCTTCTCTCCTCCCCTCTCTCTTTCTTTCCCTCTTCTTTCATTAAAGTGCAAACAAAGCACATCCTCACTCCAGGAGGAAAAGATGCTGTTCAAGGGTAAAATGCTTCATGTGCAAAGCAGGCTTTAATAGAGGCCTGAGTCGTGCTGGAATAGGCCGCTGATAGGGATGATTTGACTAGCATTTGATTTTTTCACAGAAGTGTGTGCTAAGGGGAAACAGTGACATGGTTGTCAAGACCTCAGCTCTTACTCTCTGGGGGCCACAGGACCATTCTTTTGTGTTGGTGGCACTTTTCCCTCCTATAGGCAGCCTTCGCCAGGGAACCCACTGGCTGCCTTTGTTGACCAATGTCTGCTAACTATTTCTTCTCAAGAAATACACAGTATGGTCTGACTGCTCTCTTATAGCAGCGTCTCTTAACTATGTGGGCCTCTACCTGGACAAAAGCACCAGACACAAATTGCACAGAGTGCCGGGGGTCCATGACACTCCTGAAGCCCATCCATGAGCTCCTCAGGTCACTACTTCCCAAACCTGAGCATCTGGGTCACTCAGGGAGCTTGTTAGAAATCCCAGGGCCTATGCTTCACCCAGACCTACTAAACCAGAATCTCTGGGATCTCTGCCTGGACAAGTTCCCAGATGGTTCTGATACACGCTGAAATATGGGACGCACTGGGTCTGAGTTAAGAACCCTGCTGGAGGGTTCCTTCCTGTGTTAACTGTGGGATCCTTCAGTTCCCACGGGAGTCTTCTCCAAGGGAAATCAGTGAGTTCAGGGGAGTACAAGACACTGGGGCTGTCACGTGGGCCTAACATATGAGTCTCCAAGAAATGAGGCTAACACACTGATTTTGGTTTATTCCTAGATCAGACTGTATTGGGGAGCACGCTGGAGGCTGGGTATGCTTGGGAGATGAGAAAACAAGAGTCTAGCCTGAGCGCTATTCAATGAGTCTCTTTATAGATACAGTTTACCTAAGCCCTCTATACTGTAAACATGGGCTTGGAAATTGAGGCGGACAACCTGCTGCTGCTCAGCGGGGAGAGGAGGCTCAGGTGAACTAAGGCCTGATTAATAACAGAGCATCTGGCCATGGCAGCCTGCCTAGCTTCTGGCAGCCTGAGAAAGTATGTGGGCAGAGAAAGGCAGCCTCTCCCCAGCTCCATTCCTCAGGCATGGCCTCCCATCTCCCTCAATGCAGCTCAAATAAAGGCAGCTCTCTGGGGAGCTGTCTGACTTTTCAATGCAGGCCCCCCTCTGCCCTGCTACCGTCCAGCTAATAAGCAGTCTTTGAGGAGATGGGGAGGGCAGCCCTCCTAGAGAGCTGCACGTGTTCCTCCTGTCAGATGCTGGAGGAGCCACAGCAGGGGGAAAGAGGAAGGGAGGCACAGGCTGCTTAGTGTGCACACAGAAGATGGAAGATTCCACCTAAAAGCCACTGCTGGATCTTGTGGCAAGAGAGGCACATGGTTGTGGTTTGTTTCATGGAACATCAGTGTACTTCAAGGTGGTCACCTTTGGTGAGGAGTCTACTCTACCACCCCAGAACTCAACTCAACTATCAGCCCCAAGAAGAACCATCGGGTCCCAATGGGACCAACCAAGGATAAATGAACAAGTGTAGAAGACTGATTTCCAAACTCAACCTACAATTTATTAAGTATCAGTGACAATTCCAACTGCAGCAGCAATATGTTCCCTACTTGATGTGGTTTGGGTGGGGGGCTAATTTCTCCCGGGTCCCAACTCTAAAACATCTCACAATGGGCTCTGCCCTTGTGCCTAAAATCTTCACCGCTGGAGGTACTCCTTTACATTAGGGCATGCATTCTCAACGGGAGTGATATCAACTTCCAGGGGGCAAAAATTGGTTCTTGGTGGTGGAGAGACCTTAGATATTACAGTGGTATGTGGCCTTCCAAAAGGCAACGGTACATAAACAAATATGTACTATATCTGTGGTATTAAAATTTCATAAAGAGAAATGGGGCCCAGCCTGGTGGCTTAGTGGTTAAGTTTGGCGCACTCCTTTTCGGTGGCCCGGGTTCATGGGTTCGGATCCTGGGCGTGGACCTACACCACCCATCAAGCCATGCTGTGGCAGTGACCCACACACAAAATAGAGGAAGATTGGCATGGATGTCAGCTCAGGGCCAATCTTCCTCTAGCAAAAAGAGAAGGATTGGTGACAGATGTTAGGTCAGGGCCACCCTTCCTCACCAAAAAAAAAAAAAATCATAAGGAGAAAGAGATTAGGCAAAAAAAAATGTCTAAAAATTTCCTTAGTGGAACAATAATGCAAAATATCATTGAGAAACACTGGTCTAGGGGAAGGGTAAAGAACCTCTAACTCCAGGGCCCAATCTGGCCCTTGGCCTGCTTATTTCCAGCTTGGCCTGTTATTTCTCTGGTTATTGTTGTAGTAAGCCAGAAAATTACCCTTTCCTAGGCAGACTGCCCTAGCTGAGTCATTTAGATGGAAGCAATAGGTTGAAGAATGAAGAGCAGTTGAAGATTTGTGAAGGGTGGCTGGCTAATAAACTGATTGGAATTTCAAAGGTTGAAACCTAAACCCTAAATTAATTTCAAAAAGCAGCTTATCTTGCTAACACTCACCTCAGAACTCTCAGAATTTATAGTGTGTCTTTCCACCTCAAATTAGGTGAGGGTGCTCTAAATCAGAGAAGGGCCCTGAATGATCTTTGCTATGGGTCAGTAATGCCAGATAACAAAGGGGCTCCTTACCACCTGGTTCAGGCATCACTCTCCTCACCAAATGTTCTTTATTCCTAATGCCTTAACTGAAACCTGACTTCCTGAGCAGGCCTCTTTAGTGGAGGCAACTCATTCCCTCACAACTTACCAATGTCCAAGCCAGGGGGTGGGGTAGGTGTCCTCCTTGCTCCCCAGCACTGCTTCCAGATCATTCCTCCTCTACCTTCATGTCAAAACCTCTACTCCTTTGAAGTTCCTTCTAGCCAGCAATACCACGTTTTCCCCTTGTGCATTATTGCCATCTTCTAAAGTCCCCATTACTTAATGAGTATGTAGGCACCTGCCTCTCTGTCTCCCTCTCCATCCCAGTCCTGCCACCTTTGTGGATCTCCACCCAGCACTTCAAAAATTCACTCTACATTCTCCCTACAGCAGACAAAGTGATATTTTTAAAACATAAAATATGGGCTCATGTCTCCCATCTGCTTAAAATCTTCCAACGGCTACCCATTGCTCTTATGATACAGTCCATATTTCTCTCTGTGTGATCTGCTCCCACCTACTTCTGGTCTCTTTTCTAGGTTTCTTGGGTTCTCTGACTCTGGTCTAGCCACATGAACTCACCAAACTCATTCCCTAAGTTTCCTTACATTTGCTCTTCTCTCTGCCTGGCAAATTTTTCTTCCAAATTTTTTACATGGATAACTACTTCTCATCCTTCCAGTTCACAGCTGAAATGTTGCTTCAGAGGGGTGTTCCTCGGCCACCCTATATAAAATAACCCCCTACCTCCACCCTACCCAATCACTCTCTTTCACGTTATCCTATTTTATTATTTTCGTAGCACATATCATGTTCTTAAATGATCTTGTCTGTTTACTTGTTTGTCTGTCTCCCCAATTTGAATGTGTTAAGAAAAAAAGCTTGGTCACTGCTGTATCTCTAGCACCTAGAATAGCGCCCTGCACATAGTAGGTGTGGTAGGCAGCCTCTAAGATGGCTATCATGATCCCCTCCTCCTCTTATTCACGCCCTTGTGTCACCCACTCTCCTTGACTGTGGGCTGAACTCTGATTCCCTTTTAACAAATAGAATGCAGCAGAGGTGACAGATGTCACTTTAGAGATTAGATTACAAAAGACTGTGGCTTCCATCTTCAACGCTCTCTCTCACTCTTTTGCTCACTCACTCTAAGGGAAGCCAGCTGCCATGTTGTGATCTGCTCTATGGAAAAGTCCAGGCAGCAAGGAACTGATACCTCTGGTCAACAGCCAGAGAGGCTCTGAGGCCTGCCAGCAGCCCTGTGAGTGAGCTCGGCAGGGAATTAGAAGGGGATCCTCCCTTAGTCAATCCTTGAGATATAGCCCTGGCCAACACCTTGATTGCAGCCTCGTGAAAGACACTGAGATAGAGGCAACTAACTAAGCCACAACCAGATTCCTGACCCACAGACACTGTGAGATAATAAATGTTCGTTGTTTTCAGCCTCTAGATTTTGGGGTAAATTGTTGCACAGAAATAAATAGCTAATACAGTAGATTCTCAATAAATACTGTTGAATTAGCGAATTCTTGGTGACCTCCACATCCATGTGACCTCCTCATCCTCAATGACCCTACTCTTCATCCCACTTTAGCCATGCACTCTCTTGTGCAGACTCCTGCCCTTGTCACCATCCAGAATTGTTCCACCTCTGAAATCATAAATGAAGACATCCCACCCTGTGACCACACCCTTCCATCCTGGCCACTCAGTTACTCCCAGTATATTAGCCCTTCAGCCTCACTGGGACTCAGTCCACAGACACTGTGTCACAGGTTGGTTTCCCCAGTAAGTAAACTCTCAGAGGGAGTTTAGTGTGCAGAATGTTTATTAAGAAGTGTCCTTGTGATTATTACCCGTATAAAGGAGAAGGAAGCAGAATTGGGCAGAAGTTGGGATGCAGTCAGGCCCAGTGACTGCCTTGATCAATCCCATAGGGAAGCTCTGAAGTTACAATGGCCCTTAAGTGTTGTTCTGAGTTGGGCCAAGATGGCCAGGCCTTTATACCCCTGTCTCAATCAGTCATTGGATGTGGCCACTGGGGAAGGGGTGTGAATTTGGGTAAGGCAGCTAGCTTTCCGCAGCTATGAAGCAATCCCTGAAGGGCCTGGCAGCACAGCTGAAGGTAACCTGTGACAGTGCTCCCAGTAACCGAGGCCACAACTCTTTCACTGAAGGGTGATCTGGGTTGCACATCACAGTATGTATCACATCTCAATCTGTCAGCCTCCTTCCTGTCCTCATTTCCTTCTCTACTCAGCTTATATACCATTGTTCATCACTCCAACTATACTCAAATCCTTGTTCCATTGTCTGTCTTTGTTACCTGTCCAGGCAAAACCCACAACCTTATGTGAATTCAAGTCATCTTCTTCCCCATTCTTGCACTTGGGATGCTGAACATAGACAGAAAATCAAATAATTGTGCACATTGGTGTTTCCATAAATCTGTAGTCTCCAAACTCAGCTGGGTCCTCGATGCTATCTATCAGTCCTAACATGTTTCCCTTTTCAGCATTCTCCCACTCACAACTCCAGCTATTTCAAACCTTCTCTATATCCTTCAAAGCACTGAACTCCCTACTTCCTCCACCTTCATCTGAACAGATGACCTCACCTCCTCGTTAAGGAGAAAATTGTTATCAGAAGAGCATTTCTACAACTCCTTTCCAACAAATCCCTGGGTAGACAAAATCTATTGATTCTACCTCCCAAATGACTCTCGAATCTTTTTACTTCTTACCACCTCTATAGCCACTTCTCTATTTCAGATCACGACCCTCTTACGTTTGAATGCCTGCAACTGTCTTCTAACTGATCTCCTTGACCCTAGATGTTTCTTCACTCCCATTGGAGTGAAACATCATGCTTACTTTCTTCTCTCTACCTTCACAATAAGTTTCTCTGTGCCCAGAATGCTTTTCCTTTTCCATTAACCCCTACATCCTGGCTAATTCCTCCTTTCTGTTCAGGTCTCAGCTTAACTGATCCTTCAGTAAGAACATATTTGACTCTCCAAACTAGATTAAGACCCTCTACTGGATGTTTTCAGAGCACTCTATAGCTTCTTTTGCATAGCATTTATACACCTTGTATTAGTTATCTATTGCTTTGTAACAAATTACTCCAAAACTTAGTGGCTTGAAACAACAAACATTTATTCTTTCACAATTTCTGTGGATCAGGAGGGGCTTAGATGGATGATTCTGACTTAGGATCTCACATAAGGTTGTAGACAAGATGTTGACTGGAATTGTAGTCATCTGAAAGCTTGACTGGGGCTGGAGGATCTGCTTAGAAGAGGACTCACATGGCTTTTGTCAAGAGGCCTCAGTTCCTTTCTATATAGGCCTTCCCATAGGGCTTCTTCAGTGTCATCATAATATAGCAGTGACTTGCCCTAGGGCAAGTGATCCAAGAAAGGAGGAAAGAGAGAAACTACAGTGCCTCTATGACCAAGTCTCAGAAGTCACACATCATTAGTTCTGTCACATTCTATTTGTTAGAAGTGAGTCACTAAGTCCAACCCACACTCAAGGGGAGGGGAATTAAGTTCCACCTCTTGAAAGGAAAAGTATAAAATAATTTATGGACATATTTTAAAACCACTATACACCTCTTTATAATTGTGGGTTTGCCTGTTTGTCTTCACCAGACTGTAAGCTCCATTAGTGCAGGCGCCATGTCTGTCTACCTCACTCCTGTGTCTCTAACATCCAGCACAGTGCCTAGAGCATAATGGAAGTTCAATAAATGCTTGCTGAGTGAAGGAAAGAATGAATTAATGAATTGGTAGCTCTTAGTAGAATGGCAGAGGAGACACTACACAACAATGCTTTATGAATCATTAACCTCTTAGATCAAATTAGTGTATCAGATTAGCTTTGGAGAGAATGCAGTCCAAATGGGGAAGAGCTGTATAACAGGAATAAAAACCTTCATGTAGGTAGTGCTAGGTCTGCATCCAATACTGAGAAGTTGTTTTCTGAAGATCAAGAACCTTAGAAATAGTTCCTAAAGAGCCATGGGGGAGTATGGGGCTCTTTTTTGCCTTTCTTCTGCTAGGGAGATAAATGGTAGAACCAAGACTTTGGCTTTCATTCTGGGACGTGCCAAATTCTCTATTCTGGAATTGACTATAATTTGATTAATTCGACCACAATGAGATGGAATTGTCAGGAAACCAAGAGGCAAAATGCAGTCTCTAAACAGTCTCCAAATATTAACCGCACTGCTTCCAGCCCTCTGCCTAAAGGTAGGAATCACCAGGAACTCCAACAGTGCAAACTGTGGCACCTAGTGCTTGAAGTTGTTGTCGTTGTTGATAGTGGTGGCAGTGATTTCCTCACCAGGACAGGTCCATGGTGTGGTTCTGGATATTGTTTTTTTTTTGTTTTTTTTTAATTTTATTCATTTTATTTTTTCCCCCCAAAGCCCGAATAGATAGTTGTATGTCATAGCTGCACATCCTTCTAGTTGCTGTATGTGGGACGCGGCCTCAGCATGGCCGGACAAGCAGTGCGTCGGTGTGCGCCTGGGATCCGAACCTGGGCCGCTGGCAGCGGAGCGCATGCGCTTAACCGCTAAGCCACTGGGCCGGCCCTGGATATTGTTTTTGGTTTCTTTGCCTCAAGCCTTGTTCTCCACTCCTCCTAACTATTCTGCAAACTATCTTTTAAAACTTCATTCTTTGGTTAAAACAACTAGGGTCAGTCTGTTAATTGCAACTAGGAACCTTGACTAATATGGAGAAGTCTAATGCTTTGCCCAAAATCATCCAGCCAGCAAACAGTGAAATTTTGCCTCAAACACTGGTAAGACTGACTCCAGGGCCTAGAATTCTTATGCCATGGGCTGCAAGTTTTGTGTGTGTGTGTGTGTGAGGAAGATCAGCCCTGAGCTGACGTCCATGCCAATCCTCCTCTTTTTGCTGAGGAAGACTGGCCCTGGGCTAACATCTGTGCCTATCTTCCTCCACTTTATATGGGACGTCGCCACAGCATGGCCGGACAAGTGGTGCATCAGTGCGCGCCCAGGATCCGAACCCGGGCCGCCAGCAGCGAAATGTGCGCACTTAACCGCTAAGCCATGGAGCCGGCCCCACCAGGGCCTAGACTTCTAACCCTTCTCATCCTTCCTCTTGGGCAAGATTTTCTCTCCAAAGGGCAAGGCACCCCACTCTGTCAGGCAAGCCCATAGCCCAACTGCCAATCTGACATCAGAACATCAATTCAACAGTCCGACAAAAATTAAGGAGTTCCTAGCCTGCAAAAAACAAGCCTAGACTCTTGGGGTGGGCGTGGAAGGTCACACAGAGATGAAAAGGGTGTTATTCCTTCACTCAGGAGAGCAAGTACACACTCATACTTTAAAAACCAAATAGGCTAAAATCAATGCCATTAAAGGGCCATAAATTGCTGTGGGGAACAGAGTTCCCAGAAAGAAGAGAAAATATCCAGTTGGGGAAACCAGGAAAGGCACAAGAGGGTGGCATTAATCCAAACTATGGGAAACTTTACAGGACAAACTACTCATTTTGTTCAACAAATAAACTCCAAAAAATAAAAGAAGAGAAAGAGGTCATGCCTAGAATTTGTTAGATATTTAAGAGACATCAAAGATGCTCAACATCCCTAATCATCAGGGAAATGTAAATCAAAACCACAATGAGATATCACCTCACACCTGTTAGAATGGCCATCATCAGGAAGACAAGACATAACAAGTGCTGGTGAAGATGTGGAGAGAAGAGAACCCTAGTGCACTGCTGAGGGGAATGTAAATTGGTACAGTCACTGTGAAAAACAGTATGGAGGTTCCTCAAAAAATTTGTAAAAGAGCTATCATATGATCCAGCAATCCCACTTCTGGGTATATATTCGAAGGAAATGAAATCACTATCTCAAAGAGATATCTGCAATCCCACGTTCATTGCAGCATTGTTCACAATAGCCAAGACATGGAAACAATCTAAGTGTCCATTGACGAACGAATGGATAAAGAAAATGTGAGATATATACATATGTAGATAGATAGATATAATGGAATATTATTCAGCCATAAAAACAAGGAAATCCTGCCTTCTGTGACAACATGGTTGGAACTTGGAACTTGAGGGTGTTATGCTAAATGAAATAAGTCAAACAGAAATACACAGATACTGTATGATCTCATTTATATGTGGAATCTGAAAAAAAAAAAAAGCCAAACTCATAGAAACAGATAGTAGAATGGTGGCTGCCAGGGGCTGGGGGATGGAGGAAATGGGAAAATACTGGTCAAAGTGTATAAACTTCCAGTTATAAGACGAACAAGTTCTGAGGATCTAATGTACAGCATGGCGATTATAGTTAACAATACCATATTATATACTTGAAAGTTGCTAAGAGAGTAGATCTTAAATGTTCTCATCACACACAAAAAATAGTAACTATGTAGGGTAATGGATGTGTTAGCTAACTTTATTGTGGTATCATTTCGCAACATATATGTGTATCAAATCATCACCTTGTACACCTTAAACTTACACAATGTTGATTTTTTTTTAGATTCCACATATAAGTGAGATCACACAGTGTTTGTCTTTCTCTGTATGACTTATTTCTCTTAGTATATTTTCTGGACAGTTAGGTTGTTTCCATATTTTGGCTATTGTAAATAATGCTGCAATGGACCTGGGGATGCATATATCTTTCTGAGTTAGTGTTTTCATTTTCTCCAGAAAAATACCCAGAACTGGAATTGCTGGATCATATGGTAGTTCTATTTTTAATTTTTTGAGAACCATCTATGCTGTTTTCCATAGTGGCTGCACCAGTTTACAATCCCACCAACAGTACATAAGGGTTCCCTTGTCTCCACAGCCTCTCCAACACTTATCTCTTTGTTTTTGATGATAGCCACTCTAACAAATGTGAGGAGATATCTCATTGTGGTTTTGATTTGCATTTCCCTGATGATTAGGGATGTTGAGCACCATTCCATGTACCTGTTGGCCATCTATATGTTTCTCTGGAAAAAAATGTCTATTCAGATCTTCTGCCCATTTTTAAATCGGATTGTTTGGGTTTTTTTGCCATTGAATTGTGTGAGTTCTTTATACATTTTGGATATCAACTCCTTATCAAATATATGATTGCAAATATCTTCTCCCATTCAGTAGGTTGGCTTTTCATTTTGTTGATGTATACAATGTTATATGTCAATTATATCTCGATAAAGCTGGAAGAAAAGTTTAGGAAATGTTAAAAAAGACAGAGAGACTTATTGACCAATTGCCATGTGTAGATCTTATTTTTCCTGATTCAGACAAACTATAAAAAACACACACATTAATAATATGTACATTGAGAGAGGAGTCAATATGGCGGCGTAAGCAGACTCGGAACTCACCTCCTCCCGTGGACACAGCCAATTTACAACTACTCGTGGAAAAATTACCCCTGAGACAGAACTGAAAACTGGATGAGAGGAACTCCTGCAACAACGAACAATCCTAACTGAGGTGGAAGAGGCAGAGACTCCCTTCTGGAGAGGAAAAACGCCGCCTTCACAAGCCGCCAGCTTCACCGCCACCGGGAGCAGCTCACAGGTACGCAGCCTCCCTGGAGGCACGGGGTCCTGAGCCGGGGAGCGCCCCCGCTGTGGGCATATTGTGGACCCAGCACAATCGAGACCAGCGGCATAATATCTGACTGTGCCTGCTACTAAAACACTGGGGAGCACCCCCAGAAAACCCGGTTCACAAAGAAACTAAAACTGGCTCTTAAAGGGCCCGCACGCAAACTTACCCGTTTCAGGAAGCACCCTAAAATCACCAGAAAGAAAGGTGTACAGTGCTTTGGTGACAAGAGACTCACCTAATAGGCCCTGAGTGCATCTTGGTGAGGGGTGAGACTTCTCCAGGGACTGGGACATTGGCGGCGGCCATTGTTGTGGCCTAGTGTGGGCGTGCTGACACAGACACCATTGGAGTTCTCCCTGAGGCCTGCTAGCCCAGGGTCTGCCCCACCCGCTAGAGCACCGATTTAATCCAGCTCACCCAGGGCAGGCAGCCCACCCTAGAGACTGGCCCCACCCAACAACAAGCCCTCAGGCAACTTGTGGGCCTGCATAGATTGGTGACTGGATTCTCTGCAGCCTGGCAACTGAGCCGACTTGAGCAGGGCAGGGTGGGCACAAGGAGCGGGTGGAGAATGTGGGGTGGTGGCAGAGTGTGTGGGGCTCCCGCCGTGGAGAGACTGGGTCTGCTTGGGGAGGTCGGGGCACTCACACGGGGCAGGACTGTGTTGACTGTGTGTGTGGACCTGTGGGCGGCAGGGCTTCTCAGCCGCAGAAGACTTGTACTTCTCAAAGACCCACATAGGAGGTTTGCTCCACCTTCCAAAACCTGAAACAATTGGGTGCTCCTGTGCCTGAGGCCAGCCCCACCCAGCTGCAATCCTCAGAGAGCTGACAAGAGACCTAATAGGCTAGAGGCTTACAGCAATTGTAAGGCCCTGAGCCTAACAACCTGCCACGCTGGGGGCCTACTCACTTAAAAGAAATACTGCAACACAAATGTGGTATTAGAACTTGCAGCCAACTGTGCTGGGGCTCCCCACACCTGATAAAGTGACTGAAGGGCCCACAACAACTACAAGCAGCTGAGCATTACAACAGCTGGCCAGGAGCATAACTCAGCCTCCCTGGGCACCTACAGGGAGAGCAAACAGGCCACAACAGAAGGATACACGTAGCCCACATAGGGGTCACCCCTGGAACTTTGAGAACTGAGGGAAGCACGCTGGAAGCCTCCTAAGCCATCAGTTACATAAAGTCACCTATCCAAGAGCAGGAGACGTAGCTGACCTACCCAATACGTAGACACAAGCACAGGGAAAGAGGCAAAATGAAGAGGCAAAAGAATACATTACAAGTAAGGGAACAGGACAAAACCCCAGAAAAGGAACTAAGTGAAACAGAAATGATCAACCTACCCGACAGAGAGTTCAAACTGAGAGTGTTAAGGATGCTCACTGATCTGGGGAGAAGAATAGATGAACTCAGTGAGAATGTCAACAAAGAAATGGAAGATATAAAAAAGAACCAATCAGAAATGAAGAATACAATACTGGAAATGAAAAATTCATTAGAGGGACTCAAAAGCAGAGTAAAGGATACAGAAGAACGGATATGTGAGCTGGACGAAAGACTAGAAGAAATTACCCGAGGTGAACAGGTAAAAGAGAAAAGAATTAAAAAGACTGAGGACAGTCTAAGGGACCTCTGGGACAACATCAAGCGCACTAACATCCATGTTATAGGT
Source organism: Ceratotherium simum simum (assembly GCF_057802395.1). Lineage (NCBI taxonomy): Eukaryota > Metazoa > Chordata > Mammalia > Perissodactyla > Rhinocerotidae > Ceratotherium > Ceratotherium simum. The sequence goes on from NC_141940.1 coordinate 38,104,953, forward strand.
GTCCCGGAAGGAGAAGAGCGAGACAAGGGGTCAGAGAATCTATTTCAAGAAATAATAGATGAAAACTTCCCGAACCTAAGGAAGGAAACAGACATCCAGGTACAGGAAGCACAGAGAGCCCCAAACAAGATCAACCCAAAGAGGCCCACACCAAGACACATCATAATCAAAATGTCCAGAATTAAAGATAAAGAGAGAATCCTAAAAGCTGCAAGAGAATGTCAAGTTACATACAAAGGAAACCCCATAAAGCTATCAGCTGACTTCTCAGCAGAAACCTTACAGGCTAGAAGAGAATGGCATGATATATTTAAAGTACTAAAAGGAAAAAACTTACAGCCAAGAATACTCTACCCAGCAAGGTTATCATTCAAAATGGAAGGAGAGATCAAAATTTTCCAAGATAAACAAAAATTAAAGGAGTTTGTCACCAAGAAACCAGTGCTACAAGAAATGTTAAAGGGACTGATTTAAGGGGAAAAGAGAAGACCACAAATTAGAAAAATTATCTATTTCCATGATTAGAACGTACTCATATCAGACAAAATAGACTTTAAAACAAAAACTGTAAAAAGAGAGAAAGAAGGGCATTACATAATGATCAAGGGAACAATCCAACAAGAGGATGTAACACTTGTAAATATCTACGCACCCAATGTAGGTGCACCTAAATATATAAAGCAATTATTAACAGACATAAAAACAGAAATAGACAGTAACACAATAATAGTAGGGGACTTTAACACTCCACTTACACCAACGGATAGATCATCCAAACAGAAGATCAATAAGGAAACATTGGCCTTAAATGACACACTACAACAGATGGACCTAGTAGATATATACAGAGCATTCCATCCAAAAACCGAAGAATACACGTTCTTTTCAAAGGCACATGGAACATTCTCCAGGATTGATCACATATTAGGCCACAAAACAAGTCTCCATAAATTTAAGAAGATTGAAATAATACCAAGCATCTTTTCTGACCACAACGGTATGAAACTAGAAATCAACTATAGGAAGAAAATCAGAAAAGCCACAAATATGTGGAGATTAAACAAAATGCTACTGAACAACGACTGGGTTAACGAAGAAATCAAAGAAGAAATCAAAAAATACCTGGAGACAAATGAAAATTAAAATACGACATGCCAGAATTTATGGGATACAGCAAAAGCAGTTCTAAGAGGAAGTTTATAGCGATACAGGCCTATCTCAACAAACAAGAAAAATCTCAAATAAACAATCTAACAATGCACCTGAAGGAACTGGAAAAAGAAGAACAAACAAAGCCCAAAAACAATAGAAGAAGGAAATCATAAAAATCAGAGCAGAAATAAATGAAATAGAGACCAAAAAAACAATAGAAAAAATTAATAAAACCAAGAGCTGGTTCTTTGAAAAGATCAACAAAACTGACAAACCTTTAGCTAGACTCACCAAGAAAAAAAGAGAGAAGGCACCAATAAGTAAAATCAGAAATGAAAGAGGAGAGGTTACAACAGACACCTCAGAAATACAAAAGATTATAAGAGAATACTATGAAAAGCTATATGCCAACCAATTCGACAATCTGGCAGAAATGGATAAATTCTTAGAATCATACAACCTTCCAAAACTGGATCAAGAAGAAGTAGAGAATTTGAATAGACCAAGCACCAGTAAGGAGATCGAAACAGTAATCACAAACCTCCCCAAAAATAAAAGTCCAGGACCAGACGGCTTCCCTGGTGAATTCTACCAAACATTCAAAGAAGACTTAATACCTATCCTTCTCAAACTCTTCCAAAAAATTGAGGAGGGAAGCTCCTAACTCATTCTCTGAAGCTGACATTACCCTGACACCAAAACCAGACAAGGACAACACAAAAAAAGAAAATTACAGGCCAATATCACTGATGAACATCGATGCAAAAATCCTCAATAAAATACTAGCAAATCGCATACAACAATACGTTAAAAAGATTATACACCATGATCAAGTGGGATTTATTCCAGGGATGCAGGGATGGTTTAACATTTGCAAATCAATCAACGTAATACACCACATTAATAAAATGAAGAATAAAAATCACATGATCATCTCAATAGATGCAGAGAAAGCATTTGACAAGATACAGCATCCATTTATGATAAAAACTCTGAATAAAATGGGTATAGAAGGAAAGTACCTCAACATAATAAAGACCATATATGAGAAACCCACAGCTAATATCATCCTCAGTGGTGAAAAACTGAAAGCCATCCCTCTAAGAACAGGAACCAGACAAGGATGCCCACTGTCACCACTCCTATTTAACATAGTACTGGAAGTCCTAGCCAGAGCAATCAGGCAAGAGAAAGAAATAAAAGGGATCCAAATTGGAAAAGAAGAAGTGAAACTGTCACTATTTGCAGATGACATGATTTTATATATAGAAAACCCCAAAGAATCCACCAGAAAACTTTTAGAAGTAATAAACGAGTATGGTAAAGTTGCAGGATACAAAATCAACATACAAAAATCAGTTGCATTTCTGTACACTAACAACGAAGTAGCAGAAAGAGAAATTAAGAATACCATCCCATTTAAAATTGCAACAAAAAGAATAAAATACCTAGGAATAAACTTAACCAAAGAGGTGAAAGATCTGTACACCGAAAACTATAAAACATTTCTGAAAGAAATTGAAGAAGACACAAAGAAATGGAAAGATATTCCGTGCACTTGGATTGGAAGAATTAGCATAGTTAAGATGTCCATACTTCCTAAAGCCATCTATAGATTCAATACAATCCCTATCAAAGTTCCAACAACATTTTTCACAAAAATAGAACAAAGAATCCTAAAATTTATATGGAACAACAAAAGACCTCGAATAGCTAAAGGAATCCTTAGAAAAAAGAACAAAGCTGGAGGTATCACACTCCCTGATTTCAAAATATACTACAAAGCTGTAGTAACCAAAACAGCATGGTACTGGCACAAAAACAGACACACAGATCAATGGAATAGAATCGAAAGCCCAGAAATAAACCCACACATCTATGGACAGCTAATCTTTGACAAAGGAGCCAAGCACATACAATGGGGAAAAGAAAGTCTCTTCAACAAATCGTGTTGGGAAAACTGGATAGCCATATGCAAAAAAATGAAAGTAGACCCTTACCTTACACTATATACAAAAATTAACTCCAAATGGATTAAAGTCTTGAATGTAAGACCTGAAACTGTGAAACTTCTAGAAGAAAACATAGGCAGTACGCTCTTCGACATCAGTCTTAGCAACATCTTCTCAAACACCACGTCTGACCGGGCAAGAGAAACAATAGAAAAAATAAACAAATGGGACTACATCAAACTAAAAAGCTTCTGCACAGCAAAGGAAACCATCAACAAAATGAAAAGACAACCTGACAATTGGGAGAAGATATTTGCAAACCATACTTCTGATAAGGGCTTAATCTCCAAAATATATAAAGAACTCATGCATCTTACCAACAAAAAAACTACCAACCCAATTAAAAAATGGGCAAAAGACCTGAACAGACATTTCTCCAAAGAAGATATACAGATGGCCAACAGACACATGAAAAGATGTTCAAAATCATTAACTATCAGGGAAATGCAAATCAAAACTACAATGAGATATCACCTGACGCCCGTCAGAATGGCTATAATTAACAGACAGGAAACAACATGTGTTGGAGAGGATGTGGAGAGAAGGGAACTCTCATACACTGCTGGTGGGAGTGCAAACTGGTGCAGCCACTATGGAAAACAGTATGGAGATTCCTCAAAAAATCAAGGATAGAACTACCATATGATCCAGCCATCCCACTGCTGGGTATTTACCCAAAGAACTTGAAAACACCAATTTGTAAAGGTACATGCACCCATGTGTTCATTGCAGCATTATTCACAATAGCCAAGACTTGGAAGCAACCTAAGTGCCCATCAAGAGACGAATGGATAAAGAAGCTGTGGTATATGTACACAATGGAATACTACTCAGCCATAAGAAACGATGAAATCCAGCCATTTGTGACAACATGGATGGACATTGAGGGTATAATGCAAAGTGAAATAAGTCAGAGGGAGAAGGTCAAATACCGTATGATTTCCTTCATTAAGTAGTAGATAATAACAACAATAAACAAACACATAGGGACAGAGATTGGATTGGTGGTTACCAGAGGGGAAGTGGGGAGGGAGGAGGGTGAAAGGTATAATTGGGTACATGTGTGTGGTGATGGGATGTAATTAGTATTTTGGTGGTGAACATGATGTAATCTATGCAGAAATAGAAGTACAATGATGTACACCTGAAATTTTTACAATGTTATAAACCAATGTTACTGCAATAAACAAAAAATTAAAAAAAAATTAACTCTGTATTCAAAACAAAACAAAACAAAAAAACAAACAACAACAACAAAAAAAAAGATCTATCCAGAATTTAACCCCTTCTTCCACTTCCACCGCTATCACCCCAGTCTAGGCTATCACCGCCAGTCTGGACTATTGAAAAACCCATTGTTTTGTCTGCAAATTCTTTTACACACTTCTTACCAAAAAGTAGAGTCTATGAGAAGAAATAGAGAATCTGAATAGACCAATCACAAGTAAAGAGATTGAAACAGTAATCAAAAACCTCCCCAAAAATGAAAGTCCAGGACCAGATGGCTTCTCTGGAGAATTCTACTAAACATTCAAAGAAGATTTAATACCTATTCTCAAACTATTCCAAAAAGTTGAGGAAGATGGAACACTTCCTAACACATTCTACGAGGCCAACACCACCCTGATACCAAAGCCAAACAAGGACAAAACAAAGTAGGAAAATTATAGGCCAACATCGCTGAAGAACATAGACGCAAAAATCCACAATAAAATCTGGCAAACCGAATACGGAAATACATTAAAAAGATCATACACCATGACCAAGTGGGATTTATACCAGGGATGCAGGGATGATTCAAAATCCACAAATCAATCAATGTGATACACCACTTTAACAAAGTGAGGAAAAAAAACCACATGATCATCTCAATAGATGCAGAGAAAGCATTTGACAAGATCCAACATCCATTTATGATAAAAACTCTCAATAAAATGGGCATAGAAAGAAAGTACCTCAACATAATAAAGACTATATATGACAAACCAACAGCCAACATCATACTTAATGGGGAAAAACTGAAAGCCATCCCTCTGAGAACAGGAACAAGACAACGGTGCCCACTCTCGCCACTCTTATTCAACACAGTACTGGAGATTTTGGCCAGAGCAATTAGGCAAGAAAAAGGAATAAAAGAAATCCAAATAGGCAACGAAGAAGTGAAACTCTTGCTGTTTGCAGATGACAGGATTTTATATATAGAAAACCTAAAGAATCCATCAGAAAACTATTAGAAATGATCAACAACTACAGCAAAGGTGCAGGGTACAAAATCAACCTACAAAAATCAGTTGCATTTCTATACTCCAATAATGATCTAACAGAAAGAGAACTCAAGAAGACAATCCCATTTACAATTGCAACAAAAAGAGTAAAATAACCAGGAATAAATTTAACCAAGGAGGTGAAACTATACAATGAAAACTATAAGACATTACTGAAAGAAACTGATGATGACATAAAGAAATGGAAAGACATCCCATGCACATGGAGTCGAAGAATAAACATAGTTAAAATGTCCATACCACCTAAAGCAATCTACAGATTCAATGCAATTCCAATCAGAATCCCAACGACATTCTTCACGGAAATAGAACAAAGAATTCTAAAACTCCTGTGGGGCAGCAAAAGACCCCAAATAGCTAAAGCAATCGTGAGAAAAAAGAACAAAGCTGGAGGCATCACAATCCCTGACTTCAAAATATACTACAAAGCTGTAGTAATCAAAACAGCGTGGTACTGGGACAAAAACAGACACACAGGGACCAGCCCTGTGGCTTAGCAGTTAAGTACACGTGCTCGGCTACTGGCCGCCCGGGGTTCGGATCCCGGGCGCACACGGACACACCGCTTCTCTGGCTATGCTGAGGTGGCGTCCCACATACAGCAACTAGACGGATTTGCAACTATGACATGCAACTATCTACTCGGGCTTTAGGGGAAAAAAAGGAGGAGGATTGGCAATAGATGTTAGCTCAGAGCCAGTCTTCCTCAGCAAAAAGAGGAGGATTGGCATGGATGTTAGCTCAGGGCTGATCTTCCTCACACACACACAAAATAAAACAGACACACAGATCAATGTAACAGAATTGAAAGCCCAGAATTAAACCACACATCTATGGCCAGCTAATCTTCGACAAAGGAGCTAAGAACATAGAATGGAGAAAGGAGGGACCAGCCCGGTGGCGTAGCAGTTAAGTGCATGAGCTCCGCTTCGGCGGCCTGGGGTTCGCGGGTTCAGATCCCGGCGCGCACAGACGCACCGCTTGTCAAGCCATGCTGTTGTGGCATCCCATATAGAAAGTGGAGGAAGACAGGCACAGATGTTAGCCCAGGACCAATCTTCCTCAGCAAAAAAAAGAGCAGGATTGGCATCCGATGTTAGCTCAGGGCTAATCTTCCCCACAAAAGAAAAAAAACAAACAATGGAGAAAAGAAAGTGTCTTCAATAAATGGTGTTGGGAAAATGGGACAGCCACATGCAAAAGAATGAAAGTAGACCATTATCTTTCGCCATACACAAAAATTAACTCAAAATGGATCAAAGACTTGAAGGTAAGACCTGAAACCATAAAACTCCTAGAAGAAAATCTAGCCAGTGCACTCTTTGACATAGGTCTTAGAAGGATCTTTTCAAATACCATGTCTACTCAGACAAGGGAAACAAAAGGAAAAATAAACAAGTGGGACTTCGCCAGATTAAAGAGCTTCTGCAAGGAAACGGAAACCAGAATCAAAACGAAAAGACAACCCACTAACTGGGAGAAAATATTTGCAAATCATATATCCGACAAGGGGTTAATCTCCATAATATATAAAGAACTCACACAATTGAACAACAAAAAAACAAACAACCCAATCAAAAAATGAGCAGAGGATGTGAACAGACATTTTTCCAAAGAAGATATGCAGATGGCCGATAGGCCCATAAAAAGATGTTCAACATCACTAATCATCAGAGAAATGCGAATCAAAACTACATTAAGATATCGTCTTACATTGTTAGAATGGCCATAATCACCAAGACAAAAAATAACAAATGTTGGAGAAGGTATGGAGAAAAGGGAACCCTCATACACTGCTGGTGGGAATGCAAACTGGTTCAGCCACTATGGAAAACAGTATGGAGATTTCTCAAAAAGTTAAAAATAGAAATACCATATGACCCATCTATCCCACTACTGGGTATTTATCCAAAGAACTTGAAACCAACAATTCAAAGAGATTTATGCACCCCTATGTTCACTGCAGCATTATTCACTATAGCCAAGAAGTGGAAGCAACCCAAGTGCCCATCCACTGATGAATGGATGAATGGATAAAGAAGATATAGTATATATACAATGGAATACTACTCACCCATAAAAAAGACAAAATTGTCCCATTCACAACGACATGGATGGAGCTTGAGGGTATTATGTTAAGCAGAATAAGCCGGACAGAGAAAGACAAACATCACATGATTTCACTCATATGTGGAAGATAAAATAACACACGGGCAGAGAGAATACTTTGATGGTTACCAGGGGGAAGGGGGTTGGGGGGTGGGCACAAGGGGTAAAGGGGCACATCCATATCGTGACTGACAAATAATAATGTGCAACTGAAATTTCACGTCATAAACTATTACGACCTCAATTTAAAAAATTAAAAAAAAATAATATGTACATTGGATATTTAACGATATTAAGAAATTTCTTTTTATGTTTTTAGTGAGGTGATAGTATAGGTATGTTTTTTAAAAAAAGAGTTCTTGGGGCCGGCCCGGTGGCACAGAGGTTAAGTGTGTGTGCTCCACTTTGGCGGCCCAGGGTTCGCAGGTTCGGATCCCGGGTGCACACCGACGCACCGCTTGTCAAGCCATGCTGTGGCAGTGTCCCATATAAAGTGAAGGAAGATGGCACGGATGTTAGCCCAGGGCCAGTCTTCCTCAGCAAAAAAAAAAAGAGAGAGAGAGGAGGATTGGCATATGTTAGCACAGGGCTGATCTTCCTCACAAAAAAAAAAAAGAATTCTTATAAAGATACATAATGAAATAGTTACAGATGAAATGATATAATAACTGGGATTTGCTTCAAAATAATAGCGAGGGAGTGGAACAATAGATGAAACAAGGTTGACCATGAGTTGATAGTGTCAATCTGGATGACAGGTAAATTGAGGTTCATTATGCTATTCTTTCAACTACTGTAAATGTTTGACATATTCCATAGAAAAAGTTACCAAAGTAGGAGGAGGAGGAGGCATTATATGGTCTAGAAGTTCTGAATGTGAGCTCTGAAGTCACATGGCCTGACTTCATATTCTATCTCTGCCTTGAATACCTTTGTGCCTTTAGGCAAGTGAATAGTCAGGCTAGAAAGGACCTTGGCTAACGGAGTCTCCACCATCTTGCGATGCCAGCATGTCAATATATCACCTCTGAAGATGCTGCAAAAGAGAAAGAAAAGATAGGAGGGATTTGTGGGATATTTTTAAGGACCAGGCCTAGAAATGGCTTACATCATTTCTGTCCATATTTTGTTGGTCAGACGCCAGCCACATGGTCTTACCCTAATCGCAAGAGAAAGTGGGAAATGTGTGCCCAGGAGGAGGAAGATGAAACAGATTTAAAGAACATATAGCATGTTTTGTGCCACAAAGTCTTACCTTCCTGTGCTGCTTCTCTGTAGAATGGGGATGATAATAATAGCATGTATCTCTTAGGCTTATTGTAAGTATTAAATGAATTAATACATGGAAAGCTCTTAGAGCAAAGCCTAGCACATAGTAAGTGCTTAATAATTTGTATGTATGAATGTTTGTATGTATGCATGTGTCTATATATCTATCTAAAAATGGACCTTGACACATAGGGAAGATTATTAATAGCCAAAGGAGAGGGCTGGTGAGGCAGTCTATTTTACAAGCAGAGGGGACAGCATGAGCAAAGGGGCAAAAGTGAAGTGTGGGGTGTGTTCAGGAAATAATGAGTATGTGGTGTGCAGAGAGGGATGGGGGACATATCTGAAATGGTAGGTTGTGGAGTGATCATGGACGGCCTCAAATACAGCAGGTAATGGACCACTATTGAAAAAATGGTGGCAGTGGGATGACAAGAGCATCGTAGAATCATATAGAATTGTAATACTGGAAGTACTACAAGGTAACAGATATGTAATTACAGAGAATGTAATTAAGACAAAGAGAGAATTAGACAACTTGTCCAATGTGACACAACTTGCCAATGGCATGGCTGAAATGAGTTCAGTCTTCTTAACTCTCTAGTCTCTGGTTTTTAACCATATTTTGCTCCTCCCAACAATTATAAGAGACTTTAGGAAAATGAATTTGTCAGGTTCTAATCTCAAGTTTGCTACTAGCTTGCTATGGGCAAGTTACCTCATCTCTGGATCACAATTTCCTCTTGTGCAAAATGCAGGTTGTGCCACATGATCTCTAAGGTCACTCTTCTAGCTCTAAATTTAGTATTAAATTAGAGTTCAGAAAGTTTGGAATCATTTCAGTTTGATAGCTAAGACAGAGACTGATACTTGACCCCAGCATCAGTTCTCTTTCTTCCTTAGTATAGAGCCCACAACTTTTAACTGGAAATATGGCTGCCGGAATAAATTTTATATTTCCAGCCCCCCTTGGAGCTATGAGTGGCTATGTGACTAAGTTCTATCCAATGGGCTGTAAGCTATGTTTTGGTGGTGGATACAACTTTCGGGAAGTATCCTTCAAGGGAGGATACTTTCTTTCTTCCTCCTGGTGGGAGTGCAGACATGATGGCTGGAGCTGGAGCAACCATCTTGAATCATGATATGACATTGGCTCATGCATGGAAGCTGTGTGTAGAGAAGTGCCGAGCAAGAGGGTAGAAGAACTCTGGATCCCAATGATTGTAGAGCCTTTGCTAGCCCAAGACTTCCTATGTTAACAGTCACAAGAAATAAACACCTGGGGCCAGCCCGGTGGTGTAGCAGTTAAGTTTGCACATTCCGCTTCAGCGGCCTAGGGTTCACTGGTTCGGATCCTGGGCTCATCTACTCAGCACTACTCAGTGCTCATCAAGCCATGCTGAGGTGGCGTCCCACCTAGAAGAACTAGAAGGACCTACAACTAGGATATACAACTATGTACTGGGTGCTTTAGGGAGAAAAAAGAAGAAAAAAGAGGAAGGTTGGCAACAGACATTAGCTCAGGGCCAATCTTCCTCAAAAAAAAAAAAGAAAGAAACATCTACCTTGTTTAAGCCACTGTCATTTTGAGTGTTCTGTCACTTGCAGCTGAACGTATATTATAACTAATACAGGAGATAACTGATGTACCAGATGGGATTGACAGGCTGAACTATCAGTAGGTTGGCAGCAGTGACTCTAGGAAAGCACAAGTGAGTTGACAATTATTCCAATGTTTTGAGCCTGAATGACCATTGTCAGAAATAGGGAAGTTAGAGAGAAAACATAATGAATTTGGTTTTAGATATGATGAGACGCTTCATCAAGAAATCACATGAACACGTAATGCCCAAATGACACTAAATGTAGGCTCTCACAGACACTTGCATAAAGAGGAACTCAGCCTTCCCTCAAAGACTCCCCCGATTACTTTTGTGGGTCTCCATGGGCATTTCACTTTATTCTTGGAAATGTGTCCTCTCATGTCCTTTCACTCTAGGTTTCTTAACAAGGCTCCTTGTCATTGCTTCCGGCCTCAGGAGAACAGTCTGGATCATGCACAGCTGTCTTCTGCTGTTGGCCATCTAGAATGGCACTGTTGTCTAACAGAGTGGTAGGCAGGGGGAGGGTTGGTCTTTCCCCAACTTTGTGACTCACTTTGTCACCTAAGCCATGAAGCAGCACACCTTATGCCCAGAATCACACAAAGTACACAGCTTTTCCAGCACCTGGTTGTAACTGGACTCAAAACAAATCTCTTCAGAACCACTAGAGCACAGATCTAGTAATTGTGGTGGACAGACTCTAAAATGGCCCGTAATAATCCCCATTTCCTGGTACATCCATCTGTAATTCCCTCCCCTTGGGTGTGGGCTGGCTTAGCAACTTGCTTCTAACCAATAGAATATGGGAAAGGAGATGGGAAGTAACTTCTGTGATTATGTTACATTAGATTTTAACTCTGTCTTGCCAGATGATTCTTTCTTTTTTTTTTTTTTAAAGATTTTATTTATTTATTTTTTCCCCCCAAAGCCCCAGTAGATAGTTGTATGTCACAGCTGCACATCCTTCCAGCTGCTGTATGTGGGACGCGGCCTCAGCATGGCTGGAGAAGTGGTGCGTCGGTGCGTGCCCGGGATCCGAACCCGGGCCGCCAGCAGCGGAGCGCGAGCACCCAACCGCTAAGCCACGGGGCCGGCCCTAGATGATTCTTTCTATTGACTTCATGGCTTGCATGCTTTGATAAAGCAAGCAACTTGTTGGAGAGACCCACAATGGCAAAGAACTGAGAGAAGTCTCTAGTCAAAAGCCATGAGGAAACTGAGGCTCTCAATCCAACAACCCTCAAAGAACTGAATCACAGCAACAACTACATGAACTTGGAAGTGGACCCTTCCCCAGCCAAACCTTCCAATGAGACCCCAGCTCTGGCTGATACTTTGATTGCAGCCTTGTGAGAGACCCTGAAGCAAAGGACCCAGTTAAGCCATACACAAATTCCTGACTCACAGAAACTGTGAGATAGTAAAAGTGTATTGCTTTCAGCTGCTAAGTTTATGCTAATTTGTTATGCAGCAATAGATAACTATACAATAATATTTCCTCCATTCTTCTCATCTCTCCTCAGGCCCCTGCCTCCTCCACCCCAAAATCTCCACCGTGCATACCAACTTACGCAAATATACGTCTTCAGGGATCGCCAGCCCACTGGTTCTGCACTCATAGAGTTTTGGTGTCCTATTTAGGGCTACAACCTAGACAAATAAATAATCAGATATAAGGTTTTATCATTCCCTTATCTGTTGTATAGCACAGCTTAATTTAACTCTAGATTCACCTTCTAACTTATCACATTCTTTTATCTTGTAGTGTTCAATTTCTCCTAAAGTTGTCCTGGGCTCCAATGCTCCAAGGAAGTCAATTATAAAGTCTCTAGCTGCTCACAGATGCCTCTCACAGAGATTCAACTGGTTTATTCAGTTGGCTTCAGTTCATAGAGTTATTTGGGGCTTAGTTTTGACTTTCCAGCCACCAGGAAAAAGGATTCCACTCTGGGTCTTTCAGACTATCCATGTCTTCATTCTTCCTCTGGGCTAAGTTTTCCCATTCTGAAGTTATTTCTAAAAACTTCTGTGTTCTACCACAAGCCTGCCTCCATTTCTTTTTTTTTTTTTTTTTTTTAATTTATTTATTTCTCCCCTAAAGCCCCAAGCGATAGTTGTAAGTCATAGTTGCACATTCTTCTAGTTGTTGTATGTGGGACGCGGCCTCAGCATGGCCGGAGAAGCAGTGCGTCTGTGTGCGCCCGGGATCCGAACCCGGGCAGCCCGCATCGCAGCGCACGCACTTAACCGCTAAGCCACAGGGCCGGCCCCTGCCTCCATTTCTGATCCTTACTTTATTTTCATATGCCTTAGCAACCTATAACTTTCTTAACCAGTCACCCTCAATTGAAGGCACATGTACTTTTACATAAAAAATAATTTTTAAATATTTAACATTTTTCATAAAACTCTATACTTTGGAAATACAGTTATTTTTGTTATGTTAACATTTTTTTGTATCTCTTCCTAATAGCTATGTCATTTTCCTTAATCTATATTCACAGTACAAAAAACCCCAGTTATTTGAGATGTATGCCATTTGTTTTTCATGTCTACATGACACCAAATATCCCACCTAGGTAGGTGAGAGATGTATGCCATACAGTATTTGTAATGCATTTCATCACCTCCATGTAAATCCTATAGAAATATCTTTCTCAGCAAGTTTTTCTAGTCTAACTTCAATGTATTCAACAACGAACATCCATACAGCAAGCACTGGTGGTGCATCTACAATGAGTTAGGTGCTGGGCATGAAAAGATGACTAAGACATGAATTTCACCCTCAAGGAGCTCACAGACAAGAGCTCCCACTTGAGCGCGAGAGCAGACAAGTAAACCAATATTTGTAATATCATGTGACAAGTGCTGTAATCAAAGTGTATACAAAGGGCTATGGGAGTACACTGGTGGAAGTGAATAATCTCCCTAGGTGAGTGGGAGAAATTTTACCTAGAAGGTATCTTTTGAGATGAGCTTTGAAGCCTGAGTAGAATGTTTGCACGTGGAGAAGGGCGGTAGTGCATTCTAGGCAGAGAGAACATAATATTATGCATGTCCAAGAAGATATCTATGGAAAACCACTTTTAAATAGAGCTTTAAAGGATTTTAAAATTGATTTCAAGTGGTTTCATTATGCCCTCTCCTAATGTTTCAGAGCTACTTCAAATGATGAAAACAATACATTCTGATTTGATGTAGATGGCGAGCATATTTTTCAACCCCCAGACTAGGACAGGTGACCTGAAAAATACAACTGTAATTTTAGGAAGAATAGAAGCAAGTGTTTGAATTTGGATCTATCTGGGAAAATCAGGTCAGAACACATGTTCTCTTAGATATTAGTATATAAAAACTCCTGGTAGAGAAATTTATGATTACAAGCCTTAACAATCAGAGAACTGAATCAGTATGTCTGAAGACTGCTTCACAGAACTCGCCGGCTCTTTGGAACCAGTCACAGCGAGAGCTCATTTGGAGGCTCTGTCATGGGAGTACAGCCATTCTGATATCCTTTGTATCTTTTGGCTGTAAGTAACAGACACTCTAGGTAGCTCAGGAGATTACAAAGTTTTGAGAGGAATGTTTTGCAGGATCCTGGGGTATCTCATGGTACCAAAGGAGAAGTGAAACACTCAAGGCCTGGGAATAGCAGAAACCGGGGCACCTCAGTAGCATGCCCTCCAGGAGCGAGGATCACAGACTGGGGGTCAAGCAGAGTTGAAGCAGGCTATAGCGGTGATCTGGGGCAGTTACTACTTCTCTCTAGCCAGTTGTTGCCATACAGGAATTTGGCCCAGTGCTGCCAGATCCAGTAAAGCCAAAATTGTGGTTTGTTATATGACATTCCCTGGTTTTTAAATATTGGCACTATTCCACATTAAAAAAAAAAACAGTATAAGGGCCAAAGAAAACATGTCTTCAATCTCTGCTCCAAAGTGCTGCTATTAAAGTGACTCAACTCCAATGGCTAATCCTCTCTGCCTTGCTCCATTCAAAGTTCATGTTTTCTGGAAAGAGAATTCCATTGGTGCAATCTGAGCCAAGGATCTATCTCAGATTTATTCAGCTATGGCTGGAGGGCAGAGTCACTTAGCACAGGCATGGCTATGGGGGGGGGGTGTCTGCATTTATGTATAAAAGGGGTCATTCTCACTACTCAGCCATAAAAAAAGACAAAATCATCCCATTTGCAACAACATGGATGGACCTTGAGGGTATTACGTTAAGGAAAATAAACCAGACAGAGAAAGACAAACACCATATGATTTCACTCATGTGTAGAAGATAAGCAAACACATGGTCAAAGAGAGCAGATTAGTGGTTACCAGAGTGGGTGGGCAAAAGGGGTAAAGGGGCACATATATATGGTGATGGATAAAAATTAGACTATTGGTTGTGAGCACAATGCAGTCTATACAGAAACTGATAAATAATAATGTACACCTGAAATTTCACAATGTTATAAACCATTATGACCTCAATAAAATAATTTTTAAAAAAAGAGGTCATTCTCAGAGAATAATAATCATGACTAGCATATACTGAGTGCTTACCACGTGCCAGGAGCTGATCTAAGTATTTAACATACATTATCGTTTAAGCCTCACAACAACCTAATGAGGGGATATTCTCATTTCCATATTACAGATGAGGAAATTGAGGCTCACAGAGATTATAAGGGATGTGCCTAAAGTCACACGGCTAGTGCTGGGAAAGCCAGACAGTCTGCACCCTGATCCTGTGCTCTTAACCACTTCACCATGACGCCTCCCGAAGAGAAGAGGGATAACGAACCAGGCAGCCACCCCACTTGCTTGATCAGGCGAGAAGTTTCAGGAAGCACATGCTTGACATAGTTAGAGATGAAGGGGTCACGGGTCTGCCAGAGTCTGACATCCAGGAAACTGACTCTCAGGCTGGGAAAGTGGCTTGTCCAAGGTTACAGAGCTAATAGCAGGATAGGAGCCCTCCAAATCCCCTGCCCTTTTCACCACAGCCTCCCATTCTCAGCCAATCAGCCTCAATATTCACACTCCCCAACACCTCATTTACATGTGGGGTCCCACAAAAGTACTCCTCCTTTTTTTCATTCAGTTCAGCCTCTCAGCTGCAATTCTGTATATCCACCCTTTTATCCCAGATCTGCCTGTTTATTTATGAAAATCAAGGGACGCTCTAGAATGCCTTTCAGGGCAGGAAGCACACCATTTCCCATCTGCATTACTTTTTTTCCATTTGTCAGAGCTCACCAGTCATGGAGAAAAATCAGCAGCTTTCCAACACTGGCCAGGATAAGCCCAAAACCATAAATAAGTACTCAGAGATTAAATTCTAGAGGCCAGTGTCCACTGCCATCCTTGCCACATCATCAGGCTAGCCTTGGGTTGAAAACACATGCCTCCTACGAATCTCAGAAATGAAAAGAATGGGTTCAGGGAAAGTGCTGGTGCTTGGTCCAGCCTTGACAACCGGCCTGGAACTTCAAAATGCTTGGTTAATCTCGGGCCTAGAGGTCCATTATGCGTGCTATGGGGAGATGCCCTTGGGCATCAGGCCCTCCAAGAGAAAACTGTAGAGAAGAGCTTGAGCATGGGTCAGACTAAAGAAAGCAGAGAGTAGAGGAAAGGCAGAACTGAAGTTAGGCAATCCTTTTAAGTCATCTTAGTTCGCCTGCATCCTTGTGTTACCCTCTTTGTTAAAATGTCTGGAATGAATCTGTTTAATCATTCCCACTGACGGATGCTGACACTCCTAGGGAGATGATTGGTGTTCTCATTGGCTAACTTCACTTGGGCCTCTTGTATACCTAGAGAGGTGGTGCATGAATGGGCTTTAGGAAATTCAAGAATCCTCTGAAATTATATGTAAAATATCGTGGGTATGTGCATTTTTCTAAGGAAAGTGGTCATAGATCTGATCAGATAGTTAATGGGTCTATGATCTTAAAAAAAAATGTATAAACCACTTGGCCTGGAAATCTGAGGGTGAAGGAATGCACTTCTAATAGTGTGATTACAGGAGGAATGAGCTAGGGTGCAAGGCAGCAATTTTCCCAGAGTCCTTAAAAACCACATGGAATTCATGAATAAGGTCACATAGAGTTGGTCTGAGAGAAGTGGGTCGTCTGGAGATAGACTGAAGGAAACAGGAGAGGTAGGCAGCATCAGAGGCAGCAGAAATGTCAAGAGACTTGAAGGGGGCTGTAATCAAGTGAAAGCCAGACATTTTGAAAAAAACTCGAGCAGAGGAGCCAATCTGAAAGTGCTCTGCAGAGTTCAGCTGAATGACAGAGACGGGATCTGAATGGCTGGGAGCAGAAGCTGTCTTGAAGAAGATTTGTGTTTAACTGTGATATTTAATATTCCTTTGCAAGGCAAAACAGTAGCAATCAATGTGAAAGTAAGGGAGCAGCTGCTGCTTCCCAAATACTGTCAACAAGACAGAAAATGTGCGAGGTGTTGTGAATAATGGCTGTAATTAAAGCAGTGCAGCAGTTCTGGTAGGATAAGCAGGGCTCCCAGGGTTATGATTATCTAGTTCAGTCTCAAAAGCACTGCCTCTGTGTGTGTGTGTGTGTGTGTGTGTGTGTGTGTGTGTACAAGTATGCAAGTGCATGTGAATGTACATATGCCTATGTATACAAATGTGGAGAGTTGAAAGAAAAGGACAGAATCTGGAGAAAGGATCATGGAAAGGGAGAAGTGAGATAGATGAGATTTGATGGTAGGGAATGATAAGAGGAAAAGGGAGAAAATGGAGAAGAGAGAAGGAGAGAGGAAGGATTGCCTTTTTGCTCTATGGATCAGGAGTCAGCAAAGTACCTTACCCGACCACCTATAAAGTAGGTACACACACACACACACACACACACACACACACACACACAGATAATCACTTTCACTACACACTATTTCTTGCAATATTTTTTTCTCTCTCTCTCTAATTTTCTGTACTTGTTTACTGCTTCCTTCATTGAATTGTAAGTTCCATGAAAACAATGATCACATCAGTCTCATTTACAACTTGTAGGAGTCAGTTTAGGCTAAGTTATGCTGAAATAACAAATGACTCTCCAAAACAGAGACTTATTTCTTGCTCATATTACATGTTGGCTGTGAGTTAGTTATGGCTGTGCTCCATGTGTCTTCACTCTGGGATCCAGGTTCACAGAGTAGTCCCTATCTGGGATATTGGTGTTCTCATGGCAGAGAGAAGACAGACCATAATGTTATCACTCCATGGCTCTGAAAGCATCTGCTTGGGAGTGGCATAGTCACTTCCACTCACATTTCATTAGCCAAAGCAAATTGCACGGCCACTCCTGAATTTAACAGCAGGGGGATGTATAATGCATCATCAGGCATAGGTGACAAAAAATTTAAACGGTAACACAATCTGTGGCACCACCACGTTCTCAGCACCTAGCACAGCTCCCGGAACAAAGTAGATCATCCTATAAATGGGGTCCTGCGGCCCTTGGCTATTGGGAAGCTTTGCTCTAATGTATATTGTGATATTGACCATAAGAACTTCCTTCTGGTTCATACTACGTGATATAGAAAATTGATATTTTCTCAATCTTATGTAATGTGTAAACAAAAGCATCTTTAGAAAAAAAACGCTCTTTTTTTGTTTGCTTTGTAGCACATTATCCAAGTGAAAATCATGTGCTTTTTATGCAAAGGCAGCTTCAAGAAAAGTCCCCTAGCCTCCTTCCAAACAGATTGCTTTCTTTAAACACAGAAATTTCAAAACTACCGCTAGGTGGGGAAAGGGAGTGATGGGTCAGGCTGGGATGGGGGCTTCGGAGCTTTCCAAACAATTCAGGGAGGTGGAGACGTCGCTACTCTTTCAGTCTAGAACCCAGAACAGTCTGTTGGGGAAACACTGAACTACGGGGCATCTAATCTAATAAAGCCAAACTCATCACGCCCAAAGCTGAACTTCTGATATTCCCTTCCCCTGAAACCTGCTCCACCTTCAGCCTTTTCCATTTCATTAAGTGGTATCACCTCCTTTCCAGTTGCTCAAGCGAAGTTGTTTGGTCTTGTCCTTGAACGTTCCCTCTGTCTCTCTCTCTCTCACACCCCACATCCAATTCATTAGCAAATCCTGTCAATCCCAGCTTCAAATTGTATAGAGAATCAGATCATTTTCTATCATCTCCACTGCTATCACCTTGGTCTAAAACGTAATCATCTCTTGGCTGGATTATTGCATGACCTCCTCTATCTGTCAGCTATGGCTATCAGGATATTGCCAAACAACCCCCAAATGTTAATTGCTTACAACATTTATTTTGCTTGCTCATGGGTCTGTGGGTCATCTGAAATGGCTCCACTTCAGGCTGAGAGTCAAGTTCATATCCTCTCTGTGTATCTCTTCATTCTAGGACTAGCAGCCAGCTGGGCCATGTTCTTCTCACAGAAGATGGCAGGTGCACAAGAGGCCAAGCTAAATCAAGCAAGAACATTTAAAATCTCTGCTAGCATCATGTCCGCTGACATTCCACTGGACGTCGTAGCAAGTCATGTGGCCATGTTCAGCAGCAATGTGGTGGTGAAGTATATTCTGCTTGCTCTAGACGGAAGTACTGCAAAGTTACATGGCAGGGGGATGCGTATACAATTCTATAACAGGAAGGGAGTGAAAAATTAGGAACAATATTCCAATCTACCATACCTCCTAACTGTTCTTCTTGCTTTTGTCTGTTACCTCCTAGAGTCTATTCTCAACAGAACTCCCTCCCTCACCTCTTTTGGGTCTTTGCTCAGATGTCACTTTCTCAGAGAGGCTTTCCCTGTGCACGCTATTTAAAATTGTAACCTCTCAACCATCCCAGTGCCTCTACCTCCCTTTGGTGTTTTATTTTTCTCCAATAGCACTTATTACCTAACATGCTGTGTACTTTGCCTATTTAGTTTATTGTCTATTTCCTTTTAATAGAATGTAGGCTCCCTGAGGGAAGGTATTTGGGTCTAATTTGTTCAATGCTGTATCTTGAGTGCCTGGAACAGTGCCTGGCACACAGTAGCCCTCAATGAATATTGAATGAATGAATGAGCTATCAGTAGCAGGAACAAGTTGCTGGCTAGGCTAAGAATGGGAAGAGGTTGGGCGTGGCAGTGGAGTGTGGCACTTTATGCCAAAGACCCTGCCATTTTTGAGGCGGGGGAAGGAGGAGATAACAAAAGCACATCTGAGGGAGGGGAGATAACAAAGCATCACTTTATTCATGGCCATTTGGGGTCTAGAGGCAGTGAGGTGACATGATAACTCATGAACAAATGCCTGCCATACTTGTAGGCTACCTCCTTCTTGTCTGCCCCCCATTCAAACAGAGAGAAGCAGAACCAGGACTACAAATTCAGGTTTCCTGAGTTCCTTTAGTCCACTATCCTCCCTTGGCACCACACCCTAGCAATCTTCAATGGCTGAAGTTTCACTTGAGGCAATGGGGTCTGCCAGGCTGGTTGATTTCCTTGTGTGGGTCCCAGTGGGTTACTGCCCTGGGATAGAACCCTATTTGAGGAGCTCCCCTGGTTTCTGTCTCAGAAGAAAGAAAAAAATTCCATGCAGGTAGGACTGAGGGTCAGCCCTAAAATCCTGGTCATCTAAGTTACTGGGGTTTGGGAGACCTTGATGAACTACTAGAAGGGGCACTGAAACACTTACTGGGATCCAGGCATGGGAATGGATTCCAACATTCATTAAGCATCTTGAAGTAGGATCAATGGTTACAGAATATTAGTCAAAATATCTGCAATTTTTGGCTTTTTCATCAATTTGTGTGTGTGTGTGTATACAAACTCATGAGGCAATATATTAACATATATATACAACACAATATGAATGGTGTGTATATTCTATATATAATGGTGGGGTAGTCTCCAAAGATGGACACTATTAATTAATTCTTTCAGTGCACCTGCATGCCACTCCATTTATCAAAGAGGAAAGTCTGTTTTTTCTCATCTTGAAGCTGGTCTGGTCTCATGTCTTACTTTGATTAGTGGAATGTAGTAGAAGTACTGCGATGCCCAGTTCCAGGTCTAGTTTTTCAGTGGTCTGAAGGCATCTGCATTTTCTCAGGGGCAGCCAGCTACCATGTAAGAAGTCTGACTACTCTGAGACCACCATGCTCTGAGGAAGCCCAAGGTAGCCATATAGAAAGGCCATATGGAGGAGAATCCAGGAACCCAGTAGGCAGTGAGAACTGAGGCCCCAGACATAGAAGCCCAGTGAAGCCATTCTGACCAGACTCCAGCTGTTTGAGTCATCCCAGCTAAGGCTCCAGATATCATGGAGCAGAGACAGGCCATTCATACAGTGTTGGGATTCTCAACCCACAGAATCATGAGCAAGGAAAATGGTTGTTGTTTTAAGCCATTAAGTTTGAGGGTAGTTCTGTAACAATGGAACACAGAAACGACAGAATGTGTGTAGTGAGAGGCAGTTTAGTGTAGTGTCAAGTCCATGAACCCTGGATAAAGGCTGCCTGGATACCAGCTGCATGACCTTAGGCAAGTCACTGAATCTCTCTGTACTTCAGTTTCCTTGCCTCTAAAACAGGGTTAATAATATCTCAAATCAGAGTTGTGATCATTAAGTGAGTTCTTGCATATAAAGCCCTTTGAACTGTGCCTGGCACATAATAAGTCCTATGTAAGTATTAGCTATCTTTGTGATGATGGTGATGATTTATAATTTGCATTATGGGTCAATCTGTTTCATTCACATTTACTGTCTTCTATCACTGGGACCCCTCAAGGAACAAAAAGAAACCACGTAGGACAAATAAAAGTACTTCCTCTCCAGCAATCAACCTAGGGCCTTTACACATAGTATACACTTAGAATCTTGGGATTTAATTGAAGGTTCCAAATCATTTCTGGCTGACATAGGAAAGAACTAGAGGCTTGCGCACCCCCATCAAATTTTCCTCTGTATTTCCATTTTGCGTAGGCAAATGTTCAAGTTTGCATTCCTTAAGCACACATCCCCAGGCTGTCATGGGAGCAGGGGGAAAGACAGCTCAGAAACCAGCTGGGAGGCAGGGGAAGCCAGCTTAGAGAAAGGCATTACCCGCAGATAATCTGCAAAGTGGATAATTCACGGGAGGAATCAAGGGCTGACTTTAGTAAATTACCACTTCCCAAGCACTCCCAGTGGCCTGAAAGGTTCATGCGGCCTCACCAAGTACCTACTACTGCTGGAGGGGAATCATGTGGGCCCTGGCAGGATTGGCTTCAATATAAAATAAAGTAGATAATAAGTATTTCCACCCTTGTCACTCTCATGGAAATGCAAGCTGCCAAGGCTGAGGGGAGGTGGGTGTTAAGTGTTCATCTGACTAATCTGTAAATCAGCATGATGCAGCCTGTGCCAGGTAGTAGGAGGCAACTCGGAGGAAAGAGCTGTGCCCCTGAACAGCGGTGTGCAAGTGGAGGTTGGGGGCTCTTGGAGAGGCATGGTGGATATGGCCGGAGCTGGAAGTCAGTGAGGGGGAGAGAGTTGCAGTAAAATATTAAGGTAGGCAAAGTCCTTCCCTTGCCTTTCCTGTCCCCTCCTACCGCCTGCATCCACTCTCCTCATTTTCTCCACTGCCTTCCCACTTGCCACGCGGGGTCTCCTGCCCTCTTAAAACTGCCATTTCCCTGCAGAGCTGAGCTCATTCGAATTGAAGGCCCTGTGAGCAAACCCATATTAGAGAAGCAAGACAGAGCTGCCTGTGAGTGAGGCTGTGAGGGGCGGGAGGCGAAGGAATCAGGAGAGTCCTGGAATCCAGCTGGTGTCTGGAGAAGCAGGGCAGGGAGTGGTGGATGGGCTAGTTTGGGCAGCTGCCTTGCTGTTGGAGAAGCTTCACGAACCCGGGTTTACACAGACTACTAAGGCCCCAGGGTGCTGGGGACGGTTTGTAGCTAATAAATGCCAGGCTTGTGGGATGAGAATGGTGAAGGGGCAGTGCAGAGTGTGCAGGGAACAGAACAAAAACAACAGAAAAGTGCTCTCCCTAGGGAGCTACCACTTGCTGTGTCGCTTGACTCGCTCTGCTCTCCAACAGGGGCACTGTCTGCCCGGCATATGATGTTGCAAGGAGCAAAAATAGCCTCTGGTAATTGCAAGAGGATCTGTTTATAGAGTTCCGGCCTTCACACCACCTGTGAGTTACACCCAACCAAGCGATCTTTTCTAAAGAACGAATTAGTTCTTTCTCTGAAGGGCTCACTGACCACAAAAGGCGGATGGTTTTCTGCACGTCTCTCTCCTCCTTTGGAGCAACGCCTTCCATCCCTCCTCTAACCAGAGGAGCCTCCTGCTGCCCACCAGCACCTTCCCGCCCTGAGTGTGCCCGCAGGCTCTGAGCACCTCTTCATTCCCTCCCCTCAGCAAAGCTTACTTGTTCTGTGTCTCATTCGCTCCCTTTCTCTCTGTTGCTAGAAGCTAGCTAAGTAACCTGAGCCAATGTTAGCAATCCTAAGTCCCTTCCAAGATCCTTCTGATGCAGATCGTCTCCCCTTCATACTCCTGGAAACTAGCAAAACAGCATAACGTGTTGCCCCTCCCAAGTAATACATTTTCATTTTGAAAGGGGAAGACTAAGTTCTTTAACCTAAGAAGTGACTGATAATGTGAATTTCAGATAGGCAGGCCACTGGGGAGCTATTTTTGAGGCATAGGGGCTTTTTGTTGGCAACTTGTCCCACCTATCAGTGCTGGCAGCTACAAACCCTGCCTCTGTCTAAGACCAGCCTTGTGCCCTTAGAGTGAGGGTCAGAGACTCAGACACAGACTTAGTGACTACAGGAGCCAGGTAGGCAACTGAGATAAATCTAGTGGGTGTGGTGGGCTAGTCTCTGTGGCAAACTGGACAGCACACGCCCTTCTGAATTAGGAAATAGCAGTGCAAATGGAGATAATAAACTGCAACTCACAGCCTGTCCCAGTGCTGGGCAGACAAGAGGAAGTGGTGGGGCAGAGGCGAGTTATAGAGGGGGTGTGTGCGCTGTTCAAACAGGGCAGCTGCTCCTCAGCTCCAGCCCAGGGTTGCTGCGTGTCCCACTGCATGCCTAGGGTTGGCAGAGCTTCCAAAATTTCAAGAGAAACCAAAAGAGCTGATGTTTTTAAATGCAACATCTCCTGACTTTTTAATATTTTCCAATTACCAAAAACTAATTTTCAAATATTGATCATGCTGAGCAAACACATCTTTGAGATGCGTTCAGCCTGCGGGCCACCTCTGCTGGAGGCCATCAGAATATACAACCTCAGGCATTGAATCCGTCCAGAATAATTAAGCTAGGGAGACCGTTGGCCTGGCACTGATTACATGTTCATGAATAGGAGCGGGGGTAACCCCCAACCTAGAGATAACTTCTATATCTCTTTTAAAAATTTCACGAAAGATATTTAGGTTAGGCTCTCAAGTGAAAGAGTCCTGAAATTAGCCTGTAACTAAATTCAGTCACTATTCAATTATCCACAGGATTGCCAGCTCTAGGGATAAGTCAGGGAATTTTGAAACCTGTGCCTGTTTCCTCTAACACTTAAGACATCCCTGAATGCTGCCTGCCATTCACCCCCACTGGAGTGGGCACAGGGAGTACTGACCCATGCACACAACAGTTAGGAAAGCAAATCTGCATTGAAGATACTCCCAGAATCCATCCCCGAATTCCATGCTCTTGTGACTCTCTGGCAGAACAGATAAGAAGGAATCCACTGCTGGCTTTAACTTCATCTAATTAGTAGAAATTGGAAAGGGGAATTTGCTTGGGTCTATCTATGCAAATTTCTTGTCTAAAGTCTTCTAAAGTGATCCATAAACACAAACAGTATCCATGGGAAAAATTTATTCCTTTTCCCCCTTCTTTTCATTCCTTTCATCTTTAGACAGTTATTTATTGAATGCCTTCTATGCACCAGGCACTGTGCTAGTCACTGAATATAGAAAACAAGACAGCTGCACCCCCTGGCCTCTGTAGCCAGTGGAAGCTTGGCAGATAGGGAGAAGGGAATTCACTGGAATATAATCTGTGACACATGTCTGGGTCTACAGAAGCTTCTCAATACAGACCTTTGGAGATTTCACCACATTCTGAGGCCCTAGCACCAAATCATGCTATGTAAGAGAAAACATGTGGGCCTTGGAATCTAAGTTTCCCTTGAATCCTGGCTTGGCTACTTGCTACATGTGTGACCTTGGGCAAGTTACTTATCATCTTTATGCTTCAGTTGCCTCCTCTGTAAAATGGGGTTAATAATAGTACAGTAGTCCCCCCTTACTCGCGGTTTCGCTTTCCGCAGTTTCAGTTACCCACTGTCAACCACAATCTGAAAATAACACTCCGTCACAAAGCCTATGTCATTCACCTCATTTCATCTCATCATGTAGGCATTGTATCACATCATCACAAGAAGAAGAGGGATGAGTACAGCACAATAAGATATTTTGAGGGAGAGACCACATTTGCATAACTTTTATTACAGTATATTGTTATAATTGCTCTATTTTATTATTAGTTATTGTTGTTAATTTCTCACTGTGCCTAATTTATAAATTAGACTTTATCATAGGTATGTATGTATAGGAAAAAACACAGTATATACAGGGTTCGGTATTATCTGGGGTTTCAGGCATCCACTGGGGGTCTTGGAACATATCCCCCGCAGATAAGGGGGGACTACTGTACCTACTTTATAGGATTGTGTGCTTACAGAGGGACTGGCTCATGGTCCTCAGAAACCACTAGATGCCCTCCTTTCATCTTTCATAATTTGAAAGTGATACCACTAGGCCTCCATTCAGGATATGCATTTATGAACTATTTTTTAGTTGTGCAGATGGGTAATGCTGATCCACCCATTGTCCTTAATTTCTCTTCCCTGTCCTTCATGCTGGTCCTGGTTGGGTTGTATTTAGTAAAAGTTCAAGAATCTTGGCCAGTGGTGTGCTGGAGTCGACTTGCAGCAGCTCACAAGAGCCGTTTGGGCACATGTCCCCAATCTGTGTTTAGAGACCTCTTGTTGATAGCTTAAAATTGGCCATGGTGGGAATATTTACAACCCAGAAATTGGCAAACATTACCCATCAGGGCTCCTGCTCCCCAAGAGCTGGTTGATAAACGTTTACCAGCACCCCACTCCCTAGGACTAGATGGAACCTCACTCGGCCATCTGGTCCATTCACTGCTTCAGCTCTGGGATGAGGGTGAACAAGCAAGGCGCCTAGGCTGCAAAATGTGAGGTGGCACTTACTCTAAAGGTCGTGCACAGGCAGGCTTAGCACACAGTCGTGAGAGTGAGTGCCTCCTTAAGTGTTTTGCCCTAGGCACCTCCCTTGCCTCATTCTAGTCCCCACTCTGCCTTGCTTCTATACAATTATGCTCTCAATCAATATTTACCGATCATCTACTATTTACCAGGTTCTTGTCTAGAAACAAGCAACGTCCCTGGCTTTATGGAGCTTACATTCTAATGCGGAGGGGCAGGAATCAACATGATAAATGATCAAACATACAGTATGTTAGACAGTGTGAAGTGCTAAGGCAAAAAATAAAGCCAGGAAAGGGATCTAGAAAATGTTTTGAGGTGAGTTGTAATTTTAGATGATGGGGTCAGGGTAAAGCCTCGCTGAAAAGTGACCTTTGAGTAAAGACCTAAGGAGGGTAAACAAATTAAGACTAATGGTTTTCTTCCATAGTTTGAGAGTTCTCTAGGCAAAGAGAATCCACGAGCTTCCACCCTAGGCTCACACGTTGATCCATTATGCATTCATCCTACACCTATTGATTGAATGCCTGGTGCCAGGCGTTTTACTTGCTGAGGATAAAATAACAGCTAAGACTTGCTGTGTGCTTACCATGTGCCCAGCACTGTTCCAAGCATTTTGCATGCATTAACTCACTTATTCATTTTAACAGCTCCAGGAGGTAAGTATCATTATTATCTCCACTTTACAGATAAGGAAATTGAGGCACAGTTACAGGGATAACCAAAACATGCTACCTGTTCTCAAAAAGCTCTCAGCTGATGAGGAGTATAGATATATAAATAATTATAATATAACCTGATTGAAGGAAGGACAAGATGTTACGGGAACACAGAAGGGCCCTATTGCAGTCTTGAGAAGTTGAGGGTGGTAGCCACAAAAGATTTCTCAGAGGAAGCCATTGTCTTCCAATGAGGGATATTAAAAGAAGCAGTTCGCTATCAAATTCATCGTAGGACTTGTGGAGAAAACCACCCACTACATCTTACAGTATCTTCTTTTTTGAGAACCCCCAGAAGGTATTTCTCACAAATCCCAGAAAAAACTGAGCTTCTTTTAAAAATGAGGGGGGTATTTTTTTTTTAACTTACGGACACTATACATCCTATAACAAATCAGGTTTCTATCTCTGCCTTGGCTGCCAGCAAGCTTAGAAACAAATTTGTGGCCCACCTCTCTAGGAACAGAAGAATCTTTTCACAGGCGTTTTTTTTAGGTGAATCTTGCCTCCCTGGATTTTTGTTTCTTTTTCTAATTCTGGTTTTCTTTTTGCTATGATTTTATCATTTGTTTGTTTCCCATTTTATGCATTTTGAAAGCTGTCTCAAATACTTTTCAGAATAAAGTACAATATAAAACGTAGATTAATTATAAGAGACAATGAATCTTTTTCTTTTTCCCCCCAAAGCCCCAGTAGATAGTTGTATGTCATAGTTGCACATCCTTCTAGTTGTTGTATGTGGGATGTGGCCTCAGCATGGCCGGAGAAGCAGTGTGTTGGTGCACGCCCGGGATCCGAACCTGGGCTGCCAGCAGCAGAGCACGTGCACTTAACCGCTAAGCCACGGGGCCAGCCCGAGACAGTGAATCTTGAAGGGAGTCTTAAAGGATGAGTTTATCAGATGGAGAGAAAAGGACATTCCAGGCAGCATAAGCAAAGGAATGAAGGCATGAGAATTGATGATGTGCATTGGGGAAGATAAGCTGGGTGAGAGAGTGGCTCTAAGCAGACCCTGTGGAGTCAGACAAAAGGGGTTTATGACTTTTATTTAATGTAGCTAGGCCTTGGTTTATTTTCTGTAAAATGAGAATAACACTGGGGGTAGAGTGGTGAATAGATAGAGATGGTGGTCTTGCTCCTCATGGAACTTACAGTCCGGTAGGAATAACAGATGTAAGATGCTTAGCATATGGCAACTGCTGAATAAATAATATAGATAATCATATAATAATAGTATAAATAGTGTTGCGTGTTCAGGGCATGAGAACTGTAGGACTTCCTGTCTGAGCTGCAATATAGAGGAAGGGGACGGGAAGACAATGACAATGGAATCATATGAAGGGGACAGAGCTCTTAAAAGGCTTTGAATACAATGCTAAGGAATTTGGAGTCATAGATTCCTTTTTATATTGAGGTACAATTGACACACAACACTATATTAATCCCAGGTGTACAACATAATGATTTGATATTTGTATATATTATGAAATGATCACCACAACAAGTCCAGTCAATATCTGGTCCCATACATAGTTATAAATCTTTTTTTCTTGTGATAAGGACTTTTAAGATCCATTCTCTTAGCAACTTTCAAATATGCAATACCGTATTGTTAACTATAGTCACCATGCTCTACCTCATATCCTCAGAGTCATAGATTTTTTTAAGTGTGTGTGTGTGTGTGTGGTGGGGGTGGGAAGAAGAATGAGATTTTTTTTTTTTACTTTGAAAAAAATTGAGTCACTAAGTTCTTCTGCCTGAAATAAATCTCTCTTCCTGGAGTTTTTACCCATGTTTCTTCCCTCCTCCTCCTCTCCCTCCTCTTCCACCTATCACTGCTCCTCCTAGCTCTCATTTCTTGAAGGATTACTATGCGAGGCACTGTGCTAAGTTCTTAACCTGTGCTTAATGGCACCTACCTCTAAGGGGTGTGAAGATCATTATCTCCATTTTGTAGCTGTGAAAACCAAAGTTTAGAGAAGTTAGGTAACTTGCCCAAAGTCACATGTTTAGTAAGTGGTGGGGTTAATTTCTGAAACCTAGGTATCTACAATAATGATGGCTATTTAACGAGTGCCAGGCACTCACTGTGCTTATCTCTATCTCATTTCATCCTCATGACAACCTTGTTAGATAGTATTATTACCATCATCTTATAGATAAATTGAGTCTCAGAGAGGTTAAGTAACGAAAAGTTACTTAACGAAAATCACACAGCTTGTATCTAGTATAGCCCTACATTCAAATTTTGGATAGGACTACTATTTAAACAGGCAGGGGTCGGCCCAGTGGCACAAGCGGTTGAGTGCGCATGCTCCACTGCGGCGGCCCAGGGTTTGCTGGTTCAGATCCTGGGTGCGCACCGACACACTGCTTGTCAAGACATGCTGTGGCGGCGTCCCATATAAAGTAGAGGAAGATGGGCATGGATGTTAGTTCAGGGCTGGTCTTCCTCACAAAAAAAATAAATAAATAAATAAACAGGCAGATTTACAAAGTTTGTACTTAAATTCTAGGTGTTAGAACTTAAATGCTTTAGGTCAATAGATAGGCCAACTGAACAGTCGCTCTTGTTTGAAATGGGCCACCCTTTCCTTGTGTGCCCTGGGAAAGATCTATAAGCAACTACTGAAATTGGCTTCCCTTTGAAACAGCTTTACAACAGTTCCTGAGGTGTCTGCCTTTTAACAGAGGTTAGAAACCAGAGCTCATACCCAAATCAGTCTTGTCCCCTGCCCCTCACATACACACACTGCTCTCTCCCAGATACCCTGATGACATAAAACAAACTGAAGAAGGGGGGCTGTGCACAGGGAGATTTGGCCTGACTATCTACTGAAGAAGCTAACGGTGGCAGAAACTAATGAATCTGGGCTTGACAGGTCTCTTTCCACAAAAAAAAAAATCACTATAAAATGTCGCTGTCTCATGAAGCCTCTCAGCCCAACTCCTGATTCATGGGTGATAAGCTCAGAGTTGGAGGCCCGCCACCTTATTGCCACACAAAACATTAATCTTCTGGGTTTTTCTACCCTCCTGACAGCACAAGGTAATCAGACAGAATTACAGCTCTGAGACATTCATGATCATAGGATTTGTACCAAATAAACTACTCAGGCATTGATATCAATGGCTGACTGGAGCTTTTCTTTTCCTATCTTTTTTTTTTTCTCATTCTGGAAGGCCAATGACACCTTTCTACATTTCCATTCCACATCTATTTCTTCAAAAAGCTTTGATTCTCCATTAGCAAATGAAACTTGTTTGTACTACCCAGAGATAGCACTTGCAGATACTGGGACAACCAGGGGCCTGGTATTAGCCCTGGATTATAGGAGCCTACCTTCTAGGCTCTGCTGAATGTGTGGGCAGGGCAGTGAACAGGAGATGAGGGCAGAGGCTGTGCTTAGGAAACACAAGGCCTCTGTCAAGGCAGAATAGGGGATGTGCTTGAAATTTCACCGTGCATGTTTGATTTCTTTGGCTTAAGGTTCGATTCCCTATTTGAATGCACATGTCCTTGGAAGAAGCACATTAATATGTTTCAGGGAATGAGTTTGTTTTGTTCAAGTATGTAACTAGCTAAAAGCAGGGCTGTTTTTCTTGTCATTTAATGTTTTCAAATAGGTAACACCACATTCACGTGATTCAAAATTCAAAACTATTTAAAAGGGATACATAAAGAAGTCCTCCTCCCACCTGTCTTAATTGAGCCCATTCTTTGTCCAATCCTCTTGCCTCTAATAAGTAACCACTTTCATTAATTTCCTGTATAACCCTTTAATATTTGTACAAATAGATATGGGTGTCTTTTTCATATTTTCCTCCTTTCTTCCATGAAGATAGCAAATTATATATGCTTTTCTGTACTTTGCTTTCTTCACTGTAGTATATATCATAATGCTATTTCAGTATTGGTACACAGACAGATTCCTCAATCATCTTTCTTTCTTTTTTTGTAAGGAAGATCAGCCCTGAGCTAACATTTATTGCCAATCCTCCTCCTTTTTTCTCCCCAAAGCCCCCTTTTCTCCCCAGATGTCATAGTTGCACATCCTTCTAGTTGCTGTATGTGGGACGCCACCTCAATATGGCCGGAGAAGCGGTGCGTCGGTGTGCGCCCGGGATCCAAACCAGGGCCGCCAGCAGCGGAGCGCGCGACCTTAACCACCAAGCCACGGGGCCGGCCCCTCAATCATCTTTCTTAACAACTGCATGATACCACGTTGTACAGATGAACCATAGTTTATTTATCCAGTTCCCCGTAGATGAACATTTGGGTTGTTTCCAACCTTTCACTATTATAAACAACATGGTGATGAATAACCATGTACAGGAGTTGTTTTATAAGTGTGAAAGTATACCTGTAAGATAAATCCCCAGAAGGGTAAATATTTTTAATATGTTGATAGATATTGCCCAATTGCCCTCTATGGGGGTTGTACCATTTTGCACGCCCAAAGCAGTGCATGAGAGTGCTCATTTTGCCCCTGCTTTACAACAGAGTGTTGTCAAACATTCAGATTTTGGCAAATCAAATAAGAGGGAAATAGTATATAAGTTTAGTTTTAATTTACACTTATTATAAGTGTAGTTGAGCACCTTTTCTTATGTTTAAGGGCTGTTTGCTTTGTATTCGTTTGTTTCTTCATTAAACCTTCTGCAACATTTAACAGATACTTATTGAGCGCTTACTACATAGCATGCACTGTGCTAGGTGTTTGGGATACATCAGTGAGCAAAGACAAAGATCCCTGTCCTCCTTAGAGCTTACATTCATTTAACCATTGGTTCATTCATTCTACAAACCCTCAAGCAGGCCCAGGGATGTGTAGATGAGTAAGACATAGTTCCTCCCTCAAGGTTCAGTTTGGTCAGAGGAGGGAAGGGTCTGTTATACTGTGGTGAGGTAAATGCTATGAGAGAGGTGTGTACAGAGTGTTAATGGAGCACAAGAGGCAACGTGTAACTCACGCTGGAAGCAATACAGGAACCCAACTTTGAGGAAGACTGGGTGGTAGCCAGGCTGAGAAAGAGGTAAAGGATAGCTTCGGCAGCACAAAAGCACAGAAACATGAAAACTCATGTCACCTTTTGAGATTGAGAGATAGTTCCTTATTAGTGTTATGGGGGAGACAAAAGTAAAGGAGAGTGGACAGAGAAGTAGTTTTTGTATTTGGTACTCATAATTTTCATATTTGGTACTCATTAAATAGTTCTTGGTTGGTTGAATGAATAAATAAAGTTTGAGGTAATATATCAGAGTTGTATATTTGCTATCTATCACTGTGTAACAAATTTCCCCCAAATTTGGCAGCTTAAAACAACAAACATTTATTATCTTTCACAGTCTCTAAGGATCAGGAACCTGGGAGTGATTTATCTAGGTAGTTGCTCAGATTGCACTTAGGCTGTTGGCTGGGGCAGTCGTCTCAAGGTTTGACTGGGGCTGGATAATCCAGTTTCAAGTTCACTTACATAGTTGTTGCTAGGCTTCAGTTCTTCATTGGATGTTGGCAATATATATCTCAGGGGAATGCCTGACATGTATTAAGTGCTGTATAAATACAAGCTACAATTATTATTACCTAAAAAATGTGAGGAGTTCTTGAAAGATTTTAAGCAGTTGAGTGACCCAATCATCTCTGCTGTTTCACAGCACTCCTTCCAGCTTTAGTGTGGGGAGTGGACTGGAGAGGAGAAAAGCATGAGGAAAGGAGGCCATTAGAAAGCTGTTACTGGTGAGAGATGATAGTGGCCTGGATTAGGGTGATGATAATGGAAACAGAGAGAAATGGATTCATGCTGGGTATATTCTAGAAGTAGAACTATCTACATGTCGATTAGATGTAGGCGATGATGGAGCAGGAGATAGGGAACATAGGAGGAGAAGCAAGGTCTTTTTTTTGTGGAGGTGAAGTGGAGATGGTAAGTTGAATTAAGACCATGTAGAGTTTGAGATGCTTATAAGACATCCATGCAGAAAGGTCCACGTGGCAGTTGGATCTATGGGTGTGGAGCTCAGAAGAGAGATCTGGGCTAGAGATTTAGGAGTCATCAGCGTATGGGTCACTGAAGCCATGGGTGTGGATAAGATTGCCCAAGGAAGAATATGTCAAGTGAGAAGAGAAGGCTGCCTAGGAAAGAACCCTGATAGTCACCAGCAGCGAAGAGATGGATGGAGGAAGAAGTGCCTGCAAAGGAGAGTCAGAAAGAGTGGCTAGAGAGAAAGAGGAAAACCTGGAGGGTGTGGTGTCCTATAAATCAACACAATGTCTCATGAAAGAGAGCAGGAAGACTCAATAATGCCAACAATGCCTGCTGAAAGAAAAAGGTCACGGAAGATAGGAGGTGAATTTACCAAGAAAGAGATCATTGGTGATCTTCGTGAGAGTCAGGTCACTGGAATGGGTGGGAGGTACCTGCCCCAGTCTCCTTCTCTAGGCTATGAGTCCACCATCATGGGATTTACAGACCTTGGTGTTGAGTACCATCTCCTCTTCCTAAACAGAAGCTTTGACCTCACTGGGGTCAGCTTCTTAGAGATGTAGATTCTGGGGTGGAATTCACTGGAACTGGGGTACTCCTAGACTAGGATGATAATAATAAATAATAAGGGATAACATTTATTGAGTGCTAAATACTTTACATGGATAATCTGATTTAATCCTGACCCCAACCCTATGAAGCAGATACGTGGCTATAGCACTTACTATGCGCCAAGTACTGTTTTAAGTACTTTACATAAGTCAACTTCTTTATTATCTCCAGATAAAAATCTAGTGGCCCACATCACATTACAGACCCAGGCTGAGCTGAGTTAGGCTAGGATCAAGGAAGAGGTAAACCAAATTCCTCAGTCATTGGAGAACTTCTGCTGCCTCTGGGCTCCAAGAAAACTCTTCTCTGAGGAATGTAAAGTTATGAGAACATTTTCTTGAGTGGGTTATTAGGGCAGAATTGTCTTGAGCACGGGCTGTCAGGTCAGGTGACGTTTTAGAATATCGTCCCAGAGACCATGATAACTTGACCCAGGGGGCCACCTAAGATGATACTCATTAAGCACTGTAAGTCCCCTAACCATGGTCTTCCGTTGCTCTCGTTCTTGGGTACAGAGGAAGCTCTGGGTACCTCAGAAATCTGATTACGTGAAGACCCAAGCCCCTATAGGTTAGGGAGCAGTGAAAGCAGATTGCCATTTTAGATTGTAGCAGTGTGGAGACTGCAGTAATCCCAGCTCCTCTATTAAGATTTCCAGGCACACACAGGTGTCCATATGCCAGGCAGAGGGCACATCTGCTTGGAGCTTTCTTTGCCCTCGATGCCTCTCCTGCGGCACTCAGCCGATTAAATCCCAGGAAAGTATGAGCAACTCAGCCTTTCCACCAGACCGTGAATTTCTCAATGGTAGAGATGAAATTTTGTTTACATAATGCATCTCATGACTTCTCATCTTCTAGCACGGTGCTAGGTTCATAGTAATCCTCAATAAATATTTGCTGAATTAATGAATAAAAGAAAGAATGAATTTTTCCTAGGGCCAGCCCTTGTTCTAGCTTAACTCTTATTTATATTCATAACCAGACTAACCTCCCTAACCAGCAGAGCATCTGTGGCTTTTTCTAAGGCAAGAATAACAAACAATAAGTGTGGGAGGGCTAGATCAAGTTGATTCAATTCAACAAGTATTTAGTAAGCCTGCTATGAACCTAGTATTATGTCACATGCCCTCTCAGAACAGACATGAGCCTATGTAATTCAAAGGTTTTAAAAATATTTCAGACATACAAAAAGGTATAAACAGTAATATGACAAACACCCATGTATCCATGACCCAGCTTCAAAATTAAGACATAAGCAGAATGCACAGTCCAAAAGGCTCTGAAAGTCGAGAGGCTTTTTTTTTTTTTAATTTGGCATCAAAATTCTTTTGGTTACAAAACCTAACCTGAGCTGACCTGAGGCTATTTCAGAGTGTTCACCTATCCCATTAGGTGTGACAAATCATACGATTTCTTCCAGAAATACTAATATGTTTGATCATAGGGTGTTGCCCCAGACCACATTGGGTGTGTTACCACATTGAGTGTGTTACAGTATGTACCAGACCACATTGGGTCTGGTACATACTGTATTACATTTCTAAAATCCAAACAATTCTGAATTCCAAAACACACATGGTCACAAGGTTTGTAGGTAAGCCATTGTAATATGTGATCTATTGGGCCCCAATTTGGGGCTTGGTTACTGGACGGTGTTTCCCAATGTTCCCCAAAGTGAGCAAGAAAGGGAGGGAGGATGGAAACTGGGTAGGCAGTCAAGAAAGAGTGTCTGGTACACCTCATTATCCTCCTCAGCCTCTCAGCCCACACCACCACACCTCTTCCTTAGGCCCCACCTTTCTTTCAGCCTCTGGCTTGCCTAACTCAGTGGCAGCCTCATCTTACACAAACGTCTTATGCCAAGATTTCTATATTTGTCTCGGATCCTCTCCATTCCCCAGGTTCTATGCCTTCCTCTCCTATCTCTCGCCCAGCTTTTCCCTCTCAATTTTGAGATCCCTTCTTTCTCACATGCCCCCTCCATCTTTCTGCTGTCTATTGATCTTGGTGCCTCGAGTCCTGTATCACCAGCTCCAGACCCATTATTCCTTCTCTTTAATATTTGGTGCAGCTCTTTTTCTATGGGGCCATTGTGTTTGTCATCTGTGTATACCTTTCTCTTTTTTCCCCCCATCTTCCAGTTTACTTCTAAACTACACATACTTAAGTTAAAAATTAAGCCAATTTAAAGAAAAATATTAAAAAGAGTAGAGAGTAGTATGCTATGACGTGGCTAAATTTCATGATGAGAGTGCTCAAGTGATTGTGGGAAATTTGTTCAATAAATCTTTTTTGAATGAAGGAATTTTTTTTTGAATGTTGGGCCATCTAGTGGTGAATGGAGGATGACAATCTTTCTGGTCTGAGAAATATGGTAGATCATTAAAAGAAAAGCAGTTCCACCCTCAACCACCCTGACAGGTTCAAAGCACTATCCTATGAAAATGCATGTACAGCAAAGGTCAAGCCCCACCTGGAACATAGCTGGGTGTGAGGTATGACTTTAGCTTGGCATTGTTGAAGGATATAATATGTGTGTATGTTCATATATATATGTCTATGTTTATGTATATGCTTCTCAGATGACTTGATGGCCAAATTCGGAAACTCCACAAATGCTCTTTACAAGCATCACAAGGGCCTTTTTCACCAGGGCAATGTAAGTGACTGCCTGTATCATACCTTTATTCCGGGAAGCCACATTAAGCTATGCTAGGAAGGAAATTGCTGTCTGAGAAGGAGATGACTTTCAAATAGTATCTCCCAATTTCATAAATCAAGTTTCCAAAACGCCCAAGTCAAGACATTTTGATAGGTAGTCATTTGTTCATCCAGCTATCATTTATTGAGCCACCAAATAGCATCTTTTTTTTTAAATTTTTTGTTTATTGCAGTAACATTGGTTTATAACATTGTATAAATTTCAGGTGTACATCATTATACTTCTATTTCTGCATAGATTCCATCATGTTCACCAGCCAAATACTAATTACAACCCATCACCACACACATGTGCCGATTTATCCCTTTCGCCCTCCTCCCTCCCCCCTTCCCCTCTGGTAACCACCAATCCAATCTCTGTCTCTATGTGTTTGTTTATTGTTGTTGTTATCTACTACTTAATGAAGGAAATCATGTGGTATTTGACCTTCTCCCTCTGACTTATTTCACTTTGCATAATACCCTCCACTGCTGTGTTTAATAATCTAAGCTGTGTTTGAGTGGTTGCTAAAAGCTATTTACTTAGCTTTTACCACCCTCGAGACAATCTTACGAGGCAGATACTATTATTATCCCCAATTTAAAGATGAGGATACTGAGGCACAGAGGCAAAGCTCTTAGAACTTACCTGAGATGACTTAGCTAGCAAGTGGCAGAGATAGGATTTGAACCCAGACCAGTGCAGCACTAAATCCTGCATCCTTAAACTACATGCCATACTTCCCTTACTCAGACAGGCTGCTCAGTCACAGCAGCTTATGGGCTGTCAGACTCCACTCCTGACCCAAGTCATTCAATAAGGGAAATCTGGAGTTACCAAAGATCTTGATATTTCCTTAAACCATTTCGGCAACAAACTTTCAAGATTTTAGGAGTTTAAACAAGTGAATAGATAAAGAAAATGTGGTCTATACATACAATGGAGGACATTATGCTAAGTGAAATAAGCCAGTCACAAAAGGACAAATGTTGCATGATTCCTCTCATATGAGGTATCTAAAGTAGTCAAAAATCATAGAAATAGAAGATATAAAGGTGATTGTCAAGGAATGGGGAAAGAGAGGAGGGGGAATTAATGTTTAGTGAGTATAGAGTTTCAGTTTAGCAAGATGAAAAAGTTCTCGAGATCTCTAGCACAACAATGTGAAAATAGTTAACACTACTGAACTGTATACTTAAAATGGTTAAGATGGTAAATTTTATGCTATGTATTTTTTTACCACAATAAATAAAACAAGAAAAGCACAGTTCTAAGCTCTACTCCACAGCTACTGTATCAAAATTTCAAGGGTTGGGGCTGTGAATGTGCATTTTAAATAAATTCCCCATGTGAGTTTTGTCTCCTCTAAACTTTGAGACCTACTGACAAAAATGTATAGTAAATCCTCTCTTCACTGCAACAAATTTGATACCGTGATCTTAGCTTCCCCTTTTCCCCAAGAATATTTATGTGCACTTTCACTTGCTGCTGGCTATTGTGCTTAGAGATTGTAAATTCATTTTATTATTAGCCAAAGCAGAAAAGAATCCAAAAGGCAACTGTGCTGCAAAAGAAGGTCATCCAGTCTATTTCCAAGCCAAACAGAGATAACTTTTGATCCAGCACAGTTTGGGATTACTCATGACTCTAATCTTCTCCATTAGAGTGAGTAATTGAAAACTGGCTATGTGTATACTTACAGAAATTATTATTTCAAATTGTTTACATTAGATAAATCTCAGCCTCTGGTGCTGTCTGTAAGAAATAGTGGTAAGAATATTAATGAGCACTTTGCCTAGAATGAGATTTTGTAACTTCTAAACAACCATGAAGGCTCCTGTTTTCATTGCCACTAATTAGGGAGCTGCTGAGAAGGTGCTTGCATTATTCAATGTCAGTGTCAGGCAAGGGATAAGAAATTCAGCTCACATTTACTGGGCACTTACCATGTGCTGAGAACTGGGCTCAATTCTTTCCAGGGAATATCTCATTCAATTCTTACCTTAGGCCTATAGATAGGTGTTATTATTACTTTCTTCTTTCAGAAATCGAGGCTCAGAGAGCCTTAGCAATTTGCTGAAGATGACATAGCATGTGAGACATAGAGACGGCCCTGAAACCCAGGGCTTTCTGACTCTAGGGCCCATCCTCTTAACCATGACACTATGGTCCTGCTTGCATATAGTCTTCCTCTTCCCACGCTTCCTACCTACTGGTAGCTTCTCCCCCAGACCAATAGTGCTGTCAGACAGGGAGTATTAGATAAGGAGCTTTATTTAGCTGCTTAGAAGTTATCTTTTCACCTTGTCTCTAGTACTTGGGCTTTGTTCCTAAGACAAGTACACTTTGAAGCCCAGACCTGATACCTGGGTCCCTGTCTTGTTACCTAGCCTGCTCTGTGCCTCAACTCCAAAGGCTAGAAGCCTGTTTTTTCTTTTGCCAGTCCTTCTCTGACTCTCCAATTACCCTCTTTTCTTGGATTTGCCTACTTGGACATTCCTAGATTCCTTGTTGCTGCTCTGCTTGTGAGGTGGATGCCTTGTTACCTCAACTGGACCTCTCTGGTGTTGACTTCATAGATTCTGAAAATTAAATTACCATTGGAATCACAGTCCACAAAAATAGGCTAGAACCTGTGTGCTAAACCTAAACAGAGTAACTGCCTGATAAATTGGAAGATTTACATAGACCCAGAGTCTCCTAACATAATAGACAAAATGTTTAGGATACAATTGAAAATCACCTATCATACCAAGAACCAAGAAAACCATAACTTAAATTAGAATCAACTGACAACAACATTGAGATTAATCAGATGTTGGAATTATCTAACAAGGATTTTAAAGCAACAATCATAAATATGCTTCAATAATGCAAATGCTCCTGAAACAAAAGAAAAAAGAGAAAATTGCATCAAAGAAATAGAAGTTACAAAAAGAGTCAAATGGAAATTATAGAACTGAAAAATACATAGCAGAAATGAACTATTTACTGCATTTACTAGTAGAGTGATGATGACAGAAGATAGAATCAGTGAACCCGAGGACAGATTAATAGAATTTACTCATTCTGAATAACAGAGAGAACAGAGACTGAAAAAAATAAGCAGATTCTCAGGAACTGTGTGACAATAACAAAAGATCCAACATTTGTATCCAGAGTCCCAGAAAGAGAGGAGAAAGGGAATGGAGCTGAAAGATTATTTGAAAAAATAATGACAGAAAACTTCCCAAATTTGGTGAAAGATACAAACCTACAGATTCAAGAAGCTGAGCAAACCCCAAAGAGGATAAACCCAAAGAAATCTATACCAAGATATATCATAATTAAACTTTTGAAACTAAAGACAAAGAAGAAATCTTGAAAGCAGCCAGAGAAAAACAATGCATTACCTATAGGAGAACACCAATGCAAATTATATCAGATTTCTCATCTAAAACCATGAAGGCAGGAATAAAGTGACACAACATTTTTCAAGTGCTGAGAGAAGAAAACTGTCAACTGCAAATTATATATCTGGCAAAAATATCCTTTAAGAGTGAAGGAGAAATTAAAGCAATTTCAGATGAAAGATAACCAAAAGAATTTTTCACTAGCAGAGCTACTCTTAAATAATGGGCTAAAGGAAGTTCTTTAAATAGAAAGAAAATTATAAAAGAAGAAATCCTGGAGCATCAGGAAGGAAGAAGAAACAACAGCTAGAGTAGAAATATGGGTGTATATATATCAGATTATAATTTTCCTCATTGATTTTGTAAATCATATTAGATGGTTAAAACAAAAATTGTAACACCATCTAACACTGAGGACAATGATAATTAAAAGAAGGAAAGGTGAAGGAAACTAAATAGAAGTGGGATTT
This sequence comes from Ceratotherium simum simum, assembly GCF_057802395.1. NCBI lineage: Eukaryota > Metazoa > Chordata > Mammalia > Perissodactyla > Rhinocerotidae > Ceratotherium > Ceratotherium simum. Next base: position 38,144,544 of record NC_141940.1, read on the forward strand.
CCACACTTCACTTGAAGTGGTAAAATATTGGTGCCAGTGGGCAATATACCAGTATACTGATACTAGTAATCACATATCTATATTGTAATATACAGAGAAACCACTATGAAAACTAAAAAAAGAGATATACTCAAAAACACTATACACAAATCAAGATGGACTCCTAAAAATATTCAAGGAAACCTCAGAAAGGCAAGAAGAGGAATAAGAACCAGAGGAAACAGATAGAAAACAAATAATAAAATGGCAGGCTTAAGCATTAACATATCAGTTATTACTTTAAATGTAAATGATCTAAATACACTAATTAAAAGACAGAGACTGGCAGAGTGGATAAAAAATGTAGCACAATTATATGCTGATTACAAGAAACTCACTTCAAATTCAACAATATGGATAGGTTGAAAGTAAAAGAATGGCAAAAAGATATACCATATAGACATTAATAAAAAATAGGAGTTGCTATATTAATATCAGATAAAGTAGACTTCTGAGCAAAGAAAATCACTAGAGACAATGAGGGACATTAGATCAAAGTAAAAGGATGGATCTGTCAGGCAAACATAACAATCATAATGTATACAAACCCAACAACAGAGTCTCAATATACATGAAGCAAAAGCTGATGGAAAATAAAAGTTGATGGAGCTGAAAGAATAAATAGACAAGTCCATATATATAGTTGAGGACCTCAACTGTCTCTCTCTGAAACTGATAGATCTACTAGACAGAAAATCTTCAAGGATATAGAAGAGCTGAACAACAAAATCAACCAACAGTATCTAATTGATGTATATAGAACACTCCACCCAACAATAGCAGAATACACATTTTTTTCAAGCACTCATGGAACATTCACCAAGATAGACCATATCCTGGGGCATAAAACTAAATCTCAAAAAATTTAAAATAATTCAAATAATACATAGTGTATTTTCTGACAATAATGGAATCAAAATATAAATCAATGACAGAAAGACAAGAGGAAAGTCTTTAAACGTATGGAAATTAAAAAACACACTTCTAAATAATCCATGAGTCAAAGAGGAAGTCTCAAAGAGAATAAATAAATATACAGAACTAAATAAGAACAAAAATACAACATATCAAAATACATGGAATGTAGGTAGAACAGCGCTGATAGGGAAAGTTATAGCATGAAATTGCTTACATTACATATAAGGAAAAGTCTCAAATCAACAATCTAAGTTCCAACATCAAGAAACTAGAAAAAGGAGATCAAAATAAACCCAAAACAAGCATAAGGGAGAAAATAATAAAGATAAGAGCAGAAATCAATTAAATTGCAAGTAGGAAAACAATAGAGAAAATCAATGAAATAAAATGCAAATTCTTTGGGAAAAAATTAATGAAATTGATAAAACTTTAGCAAGACTGACAAAAACGTAAAAAAGAGTAGACATAAATCACAAATCCTGATACAAATATCAGGAATTAAATAGGGGATATCACTACAGATCCTTCAGTCATTAAAAAGATAAGTGAATATGTTGAACAACTGTATTTTCATGAATTTGACAATTTAGAAGAAATGGACTAATTCCTTCACTATTGGACTAATGGACTAATTCCTTAACTATCCCATAAACTACTAAAACTCAACCAAAATGAAATAGACAATGTGAATAGCCCTATAACCATTAAAGAAATTGAATTTATAATGTAAAATCTCCTGAAAAAATTCTTCGGTCCCAGATAGTTCTACTGGAGAATTCTATCAAATATTTAAGGAGGAATTAACACTAACTTTATACAATCTCTTCCAGAAAATAAAAAAGCAAAGTCCACTTCTCAACTCATTTTGTGAAGCCAGTATTACCCTGATACAAAAACCAGACAAAGACAGTATAAAAAAAGAAAAAAAACTACAGACCAAAATCCCTCATGAATCTAGACACAGAAATCCCTTAAAAAATATTAGGAAGTCAAATCCAAGAATGTATAAAAAGAATTACACACTATGACCAAGTGAGATTTATTCCAAATATGCAAGGGGATGGGGTTTACCATTCAAAAACCAATCAAAGTAATTCACTGTGTGAACAGGCTAAAGAAGAGAAATTACATGATCATATCACTTTCTGTAGAAATAGCAATTGATAAAATCCAACACTCATTCATGATAAAAACTCTCAGGAAGTTAGGAATAGAGAGACATTAACTCAACCTGATAAAGAGCATCTACAAAAAACATACAGCTAACACTATACTTAACGGTGAAAGACAGAATGCTTTCTTCCTGAGATCGGGAACAAGGAGGCATGTTGTATCTCACCACTCTCATTCAACACAGTACTGGAATTTCTAGCCACTGCAATAAGGTAAGAAATAGACATTAAAAAGCATACACATTTTAAAAGAAGAAGTAGTTTTATTTCTATTTTCAGATGACATGATTTTCTATGTAGAAAATACAAAGGAATCTACAAAAAACAAAAACTAGAACTAAAAACAAGTTCAGTGAGGTTGTGGGATAGAAGATCAATGTGCAAAAATCAATAAGGTTTGTATATACTAACAATGAACATGAAGAAACTGGAATTAAAAACACAATGGCATTAACAATGACCCTAAAGAAAATGAAATACTTAGGTATATACTTAACAAAATATGTACAAGATCCATATGCTGAAAATTACAAAATCCTGATGAGAGAAATCAAAGAAGACCTAAATAAATGGAGAGTCACACCATGTTCATGAATTGAAAGACTCAACATAGTAAATCCTCCCCAAATTGATTTATAGGTTTAATGAAATCCTATCAAAATCCCAGCAAAGATTTTTGTAGACATAAACAAGCTTATTCTAAAATTTATATGGAAAGGCACAGGCCCTGAAATAGCTAAACCAATCTAGACAAAGAAGAACAATGTGGGAGGATTCATACTACTCTTGATATTAAGGCTTACTACATTGTTATAGTAATTAACCACAGTGTGATATTGACAGAGGGCTAGATACATAAACCACTGGATCAGAAGAGAGATTAATAAAACAGAATAGGGAATCTAGAAATAAGCTCAGATGAATATGCCCAACTGATTTTGACAAAGGTACAAAAGCAATTCAATAGGGGAAGAATAATCTATTCAACAAATGGTACTGGAGCAATTGGACATTCTACAGCAAAACAAAAACAAAACCATCCTCAAACTAAATCTTACACCTTATGCAAAAATTAACTCAAGATGAATCATAGACTTAAATGTAAAATATAAAAATTTTAGGAACAAAACATAGCAGAAAATCTCTAGGATGGAGGGCTAGGGAAAGAGTTCTTAGACTTAGTCCCCAAAGCACAATTCATAAAGGGACAAATGGATAATTTGGATCTTCTCAAAATTTTTAAAAACTTTTATTCTGTGAAAGCTCATAGGAAGAGAATGAAAAGACAAGCTACAGGTTAGGAGAAAATATTTGCAAATGCACATTGGACAAAGGACTCATATCTAGAAAACATAAAGAACTCTCAAAACTCAACATTAAATAAATCCAGTTAGAAAATGGGCAAAAACATGTGCAGACATTTCACCAAAGAGAACATACAGATGATAAATAAGTATATGAAAAGATACTCAGCATCATTAACCATCAGAGAAATGTAAATCACAACCACAACAAGATATCCCTACATACCTATCAGAATGGCTAAAATAAAAAATAGTGACAACACCAAATGCTGGCAAGGATGTGGAGAAATTGGATCACTCAGACATTGTGAAAATAAAATGGGAAAAAAATTCACCTTCAATGGGTGAATGGTTAAACTGAGACACCGTGGAATACAACTCAGCAATAAAAAGGAACAAATTATGGATACATGCAACAGCCTGAATGAATCTCCAGAAAGTTATCCCGAATGAAAAAAAGCCAATTCCAAAAGTAACATACTGTATGATTCCATCTATATAATGTTTTTGAAATGACAAAATTATAGAAATGGAGAACAGATTAGCTGTTGCCCAGGGTTAAGGAAGTGGGCAGGAGAAGGAAGAGAGTGGGGTTATTAAAGGGGCAATACAAGGGATTCTTGTGGTGATGTCATTGTTCAGTTTTTTGACTGTGGTGGTGGATACATAAACCTACACAGGTAACTAAACACACACATACACACACAAATGAATACAAGTAAACTAGGGGAATCTGAATAGTATTCATGGATTGTATCCATGTCAATATCCTGGTTGTGATATTACCATTTTGCAAAATGTTACCATTGGGGGAAACTGGGGAAACTGTACAGGGATCTCTCTGTATTATTTTTACAACTGCAGGTAATTCTGTAATTATCTCATTAAAAAATTTCAATTTGAAAAGAGGCCAGTATTGCTGAAGCTTAGTGGATGAGCACTTAGTGGAAGCCATTGGAGGGGAGTCACATGAACTGATTTATATTTTAATAAATCGTTCTGGTTGCTGTGCAGAGGGGCAAGAGTGGGAGCAGGGAGATCAGTTAGGAGACCATTGTGGTAAACCAGCGTTTCTCTCTTTATTGCTACCATTGTAGCAAGAAATTCTGGTAGCTTGGATTGGAAGGGAGTGAAGATGGAGAGAGGAGGGTGGATTCAGGATATATTTTGGAGGTAAGGCTGACAGAAACTCATAGCTGGATGGATGGCTATGAAGTTCTCAGTCCAGAGGATTATCCAGAATGGGCCCAATTCTACTGTCTCTGTTATTTTAGCTTTTCAATTACAGTGTCTTCTCAGTGGCCTGGTCTGCCTACTATGTATGGGATAGGAAAAATATAACTGCTTGAAGAAGATGGTCTTCTTCTGGCACAAGCTGAATTTTAGGGTCTGCCTTGGCTTCTCTAGGATAAAGTGATATAAAGACAGGGGTTGTTAGGCTCCTAACAGCTGTGCTCCTGGACCTCAAAGGGTGAGTTTGATCACTAATGTCTCTCATTTCCACACCGGGAAATTGTCTTCGACTGGCACCAACTTCCTGGAGATAGGCATAAAGGGGGCAGTCATGATGCCTGAATCCTCCTTGGGCAGGATGGCGTAGACTAGGCTTTGGTTTTGAGGGTGTAGGATCTGGTTGGGTTGAGACTGGGGTATAGGTGAGTAGGCTTCACCAAGATTGGGGTATAGGTGAGTAGGCTTTTTGGAGGCTGGAATGCCATAACTGGGCACCAGGCAAATAGCTTTCTTTTTTGAGATGAGTTACTAGTGTTATCTGCGTGAGAAATAGAGCATGAATCACTGGGGTAGTTTCTAGAAAACCAAATAATTACCAGCAACCTTAATTATCTTGGAAACCTCCAAGCCTAGGACTTCATCTGGCATCACTCTTGTCTTTTAAGAAATCCACTTGTACTCTTAGGCATTTTTTAATAAATGTCCCAGAAGTGGTTCTGTCAGAGTTAGTCCAGGTTGATTTGAGGCCAGATTGGGTGATATACACCAAAATGTTGTCTAGGTAGATAACTACTTCTCTGTTCAGTAAGTCATACAAAAATTCCTTCATTGATCACTATATTCATTGGGATAAGTCTTAGCTGCTGTAACAAAAGGACCCAACAATAGTTCAGTGGCTTAAAGAAATTTATTTCTCTCTCAAATAACAATGAGAATGAGTGGTTCAAATTTGCAGGGACACTCTGCTCTATGTGGTCACTCAGGGACCCAGGTTCAATCTATTTCATCTCTCCATCACCCCGTGAGGTTTGGCCTCAGCAGCATAGTTGCAGCCAGATCAGGTGCACTTCTGTGTATCACAGGATACCTCACGGAAGGGGAAAGATCACAGAGAAGCACTTGGCAAGATTTTACAGGCTAGGCCTGGAAGCAGCACACATCACTTCCACTCATATGCCATTGGTGAAAACTTGGTCTCACCACCCCTCTAACTGCAAAAGGGTTTAGGGCTAGGAAGGAGAATTTCTAGCTGGGCAGCCATGTCCCAGCTACAATTCTATTATTATAGAGGAAGAGGAGAATGGATTTTGATGGGTAGTCTCTGCCACACATGACTATGTGTGTGCTCTGGCCAAGGTGCCGCTTTTACCTTCTTTGCTCTTCCTGATCTGTCACAGGAGTCAGTAACTCAAATGTCTATAGGAGCAAGGCAGGTAAATAGTGAAACAGCCTTAATTAACTGGAGAGCATGTGACCTATATCAAAGAAGTTGCCCCCACTTGGCTCTAGCCAATTGTTGCCAATTAGGATTTTAGTGTCAGGGACACTGGCGCCCCAATAGCGGCATCCACTGGTGGTGGCCACTCATGCAAAAGTGGGCCCCAGTCAGATGTGCAGCAGAGGTGCTGAGCTAAGGTTTGGAATATGAGATGTCCCAAGGCTCCTGGGTGTACCTGGGGTATAGGACAAGACCTAGACATTTTCTGTTCCTCTTAGCACCTTCCACACACACACCCTGAGCTATTCTTATAGGACAAGTGAATTTTCAGAAGCGGAGATTGTGCTCCCAAGGGTTTAGTACATGATAAGCTGGCTATGTGGCTTATCATATAGGGCTGATAGTAGCCTATATGGTCCCTTTAGAAATGAGTAATCTCAAGCAACATGGAGATTTCTAAATTAGGATTAGAAAAAGATGGCCTCTTTGGGCAGACGAATTAGAAAAAGAGGTCAACCTCCTGGTTGATGCAGCCCTGTGCAAGGCACAAGGCTTGGTGAGGAGAGGACGGGCTGAGTTTCAGTCTCACATCACCCTGGCATCTTAATTATGGCACAAACCCTGTGGCCCTGCTGCCATAGCTAGTAAAAGCTTAACTGTCCTGCCTGCTGTTATTGCTGCTCTGCAGACACCAGGGGGCAGCCAACTACATAAATTCTATCTTCTTTTGAGGCCTTCCCCGCTCCTCCCACGGGAGGATCTGCTATGCCCAGGAGACAGTGGGGCAGCCTTCACATTCAGGTAAAATCTGGTAGCTCCTGGAGGCTCCCAGGCTCAACTGATCTGGGGAATTCATTGCACATTGATCCCTTTGAGACTTTGAAGAACTGCGCTGCCAGTTCATTTCACCCCACCTGTGGCATCTACTGTTTAAGGAGGCAAAACTAACCCCGTTTCCTGCAGACTTGATTATATATTGGCGGGTAGAGCCATGGAATATTTCTTAAAGCAGTTTGGAAATCTGAAAAATTCTAGCATAGTCCACATCATTCTGGCATAATTCCCATATATTCTTGCTTGCCAAAAGGGTCCCTCTGTGTTGCCTTTCTGCCAGCTGGGAGACAAGGAATATGATTTATGCAGTGTTCCCTTAGGACCCTTAGAGCCCAGTGTTTCCAATCATAATTGTACCTGAGCAATCTGAGTCTAGTGGGTTCCCTTGTTAATCTGTTAGGTGGCAGTACCAAAGGTGGTGAGGGGACAGGTCAAGATGATTGTGAGAATAGTTCCATAGTCTCCTTGCCCGACACTGAAGCAGAGAGCAGAGGATAAGAACTGCTTCTGAGTGAGTAATACATGGTATCTGTTATCCCCTGCCTTAGGGAACAGGTCAGCTCAGTCCAAGGGGATGGGCAGAAGGTGAGTATGTGAGGCTGTGGGGAAACTAACAGAACTTGAGAGAGCTGGCTGAGATCTAGATGGAGGGACATGGCTAAAATGGGGCACCGAAGCAAGAGAGAGGGGAGCATCAGGAGCCTATGGTGCTGAGTCAGTTGGGACTTAGAGAACCAGGGTGCATGGAAATAAGACTGCTGAAGTGGAGCTCAAGGAGACTAATCAAGGACACAGGCATCCAGTGCCCCCAGCTGGGTTGTTATGTGCCGGTATTTCTCTGGACAGACTGAGCCTAGTTAATGGGACCAGGATGGGGAAAATAACAGGGAAGAATTCTGTACTTTTCCTCTAGGCTATAATAGGCACTCGCTATCCTGTGTAGAGGGAGTGGCGGGCTTTGTATTGCCTTGTGCCTTGGCAAGGTATTCTGCACATCCTCCTCTCAGGATAAATGCACTTCGGTGGGCAGCCTGGCATGCTGAATTGTTTTTATTAAGAACATGTATTACTAGCTTCAAACTATTAACACACAAAAGGGCTTTTAAAAGCAGCCAAGTCTGATTGTGCAGCCACTAATGAGGCCGGCTTTCCAGCAGAGGGCAGCATCCGCTGGTTTTATTTCTCCATTCTCAGACAAGTCTAGTAACAGCTTTAGGGAAATTGAGGGGGTGGGGGCTGTGGTCTGGAAAATGGGAAGGAGGGTAAATTTCCTCATGCGTCATCTTCTCTTACAGTGTCGTGGTATATCTGGGGACTCAGATATTATTGAGTATTCTTTCCACTGAGTATGGTTAAGAACCACAGAGGGACCAAAGAGGGTCATGGGGACTTTGGCTTTCTTTCCAAAGAAACTTGAGTAAAAGAGTGATCATTTCTGCAGGAAAAGTAGCTACCAGGAGTGCTTGTGGTGTGGGTTTCTTTTCTGTGGTATGTGAAAACACTGGCTTTATCTAGTTTTAATCCCCCAATAATGGTTTATCTCAATATGAGCTCATCTTCCTTCCCCTTTCCAAGGAGGCCCTCCTCAAGTTCCCCTATCAGTAGCTGTCTCACTTCCTTTTAGAAGTTCCCACCCAGTGGCTGCCTCATTTCACTTCAGTAAAAGGAGTAACCAAGAATGGGTAAACTGACTCAAACCTTAATTGCCCTCCTTGTCAGGGGCTCAAAGCTGCCTGGGTCACCTCTCCCCAAGGTCAGTCAGCAACATAACCAGGACCTGTGTATCTGTAAGTGATGGGAACCCTCAGAGAGGGACTTGCATAAAACTTAGTTCCCCTTTCTGCCCAAGAAAACCCAGACAAGTCTTAGTCACTCACTGATAACACAATGAGTAAGAACCGAATGTGGTATTTGAACAGAGGTCTTTTGACTACAAATTTGTTATGACACTGAAGAGTCTTACGAACAATAGGCACTTAATTCATGAGAGGCAGTGTATATAACACAGTGGGTAAGATCCCAGCTTCTGACAACTGACTTTTTTTTTTTGTATGTGTGGTCAAATATACATAACATAAAATGTACCACTTTAACCTTGTGTAAGTGTACAATTCAGTGGTGTTAAGCATATTCACAATGCTGTGCAACCATCACTACTATCCATTTCCAGAACTTTTCATCATCCCAAAGAGAAACTGTACTGACAATTGATTTTGAATTCAGGTTCTACCACTTAGTAGCTGTGTAGAAATTGCTTAGGGGCCTCAATTTTCTCATTTATAAAATGAAGATAACAATAGGACTTACTTCATAGGAGTGTGTGTGTATGGATACACACACATACATTGTGATATTAATTATAATACCAATTGATTGGTTAATTGATTGATGTTTATTTTATATTTATGGAGTTCTTACTCTGTGCCTGAGCTACTAAGTGACAGGGCTAAGATTTCAAACTCAGGTTGGATTGACCTCAGGGCTGAAATCTGTACTGCTTGTACTATGAGGATTAAATGAGATGATAAGGAATGTTCAGTGCCTGCCACATAGCGTGCCCTCCACAAATGCTAGCTATTTTATTGCTATCTTTACTATTATCAAAGCGAATTTGAAACTCATGCCTCCTTAGCGTCTCTGGTGATGGTACGTTGCTCTGTCATCCTACACAGGGAATGTTCCAAACTTAGCAGTAAGTTTTCCTTTACTTAAGTAGAAGAAAGAGGCAGGGAGCCTCTTTGAGGTATGTATGACTAACCACATATGCCTGCCACCTAGGAACTGCCACCCTAGCTGCATAGCTGGAGGATGCCCACCTCCTGCTCCATTTATCCCTCATGGCAGGCCCAGGACATGGGGCCTGGCAGGGCCAACAGTGACAAAGACCAACTTTCAAAAGGTGAAGAAGAATGAAGGGAAAATCCCTTTCAACCACTGCCTTCCACAGCTAGTCTCAACTTCCCACCACTCCTCCCCCACCACCAAGGCCCCCACCAACCCCTCCCAGCAGTAGATGACAGTGTCAAGGGGAAGAAAGAGAAGAAAGAGAACCCTATCCTACTCTGCCAGTCTTGCTACCACTGAAGTTCCCCCACCTCACCCTCTAGCTGTTTCCATGTCAGTTTCTTGGGCTGGCTGGAGGTGAGGGAGAGGAGAAAGGGGAAGGGAGGCAGAAAGGGAGAAAGTGGGGCAAATCGGGGCTCTGTTCCCTACTTCTTGCTCATTTCCCAGCCCTCACCCAGAGCTTCTCCAAATCCACAAGCCTATTGTATATCCCAGAGTCCTTTCCCCAGAAACTCACAGCCTTGAACCTGCTTCAACCTTCACAGCTTCAACCTTCAATCTTTACCCCCTCACCCTGCCTCACCTAAACTAGAGGAGTCATCTTCAGCTCCAAACAGGCGGTGAGAGAAGGAGGTTGTCCCTGTTCCTGCTGTCAAGATAGCCTGGGATCTTCAAGTTATATATGTAGATTCTCCGTTAATACTCTGGCTCAACAGGAGGGATTATTTGCCATTTCCAGGCCACATCTCATGGTTTCCTATTTTCATACTTTTGCTTCTATTGTTCCATCTCCTTGAAACACCATACCCACTTTACTGCCATCATTCATCTCAAATTCCACTGCTTTTTTAAAGCCTTCCCTGGTTTCTCCTCCCCAGATGTGGTATCTTCCTTTTTGATTTTCACTCTTCTCCATGTGTACCTCTCCAACTGGCACTTCAAATGGTCTGCCTCTTATAGTCACTCATGTTAATGTCTTATCTCTCCTTATAAGATAAATAAGTTTCTTAGAGGCAAGGACTCTGCTGAATCATATTGGTAGCCTGGCAGTGTCTTGCAAATAGGAGACATTTGATGAACACTTGATCCCAATTGAAAGCATTTTCCATAGAAACATGGGTAGGTTTTGATTACTTTATGGATTTGGGGGGATCACACTGGGGGCTCAACCACTATGTGAAACAGTGCTTCTGTTTACAGGAAAGTGCATGCAAGCTATAAACAACATATTTCAGCATGCACACCATGTTTATAAATTGGGGATGACCTAGATTGGTAGCAGGAAAAGAATGCAGCAACTGGTCACCTACAAGTTGAGACTTCCACCAGCAGAGGGCAGCATTGGTAGCACCCAAGCTGAAACAATCTTGAGCCTTAAATTCATTTTCCCAGTGTGATTGTCCTTTGGTCAATGGAGGAGACAGGGGATTCTCTAGCAACGGGCAACAGAACCCCCTATCAACCACGTAGAAATTCAGGGTTGAGCTGGGAGGTGGCTGTGGAAGAAAAAAGGCAGAATTGGCCCCATATACAACATCCTTCCATTGGATCCAAGTCACTACAATTCTTTACATTTTTTTTCTTTTGCTCGTATTTATTGATATTTGCTTAAATAAGAGCACATTTTAACTTCTTTCTTGCTCTCAAACTAGCTGACATAATTACTATGTTAGGAAGCACTTTTTAACCTTATTGGTTTGTCTCATAGTGGAGTGACAGATTCATGAAGAGCCCTGCCACTTTCACTCCTCTCTGCCCAACACAAAAGAGGTTTCTTTTTTTTTTTTCTTTTTTAGAATTCTTTACATTTTGATAGTGTACAGACATGCTTTGCTTAACGACAAGGATACTTTCTGAGAAATGCGTCATTAAGCGATTTCGTCATTGTGGGAACATCATAGAATGTACTGAAGGGGAAGAAAATTTGCCACCTTAAAATGTGTCTCTTGGGGCCCAGCCCCGTGGCTTAGTGGTTGGGTGCGCACGCTCCGCTACTGGCGACCTGGGTTCGGATCCCAGGCGCACAACGACGCACTGCTTCTCCGGCCATGCTGAGGCAGCGTCCCACATACAGCAACTAGAAGGATGTGCAGCTATGACATACAACTATCTACTGGGGCTTTGGGGAGAAAAAGGGAAAAAAAGGAGGAGGATTGGCAATAGATGTTGGCTCAGAGCTGGTCTTCCTCAGCAAAAAAGAGGAGGATTGGCATGGATGTTAGCTCAGGGCTGATCTTCCTCAAAAAAAAAAAAATGTGTCTCTTTAACATGAAGATTATTTTAGACTAATTATTTTTAAGAAACAAAAGACTCCAAAAGTTTTTCTTGCTACTTCCCCCTTAACTGCCTAAAAGAATTCAGATAAGAAAACCTGTCTCAGAAAGCGAGCTATCACCTTAGCATAACATGAACTAGGTGGTAGACGGGGAGGAACCTAGAAAGGCCTGTTTGTTGAGCTCCCCTCCGTGTTCTTCTGTTTCTGTGTGGCCAAACATTTGTTTTCCAAACGTTTGCTCCTTTTCACCTACCTGTGAATTGCCTTCCTTCCCTTTGAAGTCCCTTACTCTCACCACCCTCAATATCCTCTTTTGTCTGTAGCTGAGGATGGTATTTAAGATGAGGACTTTTGCCATTTTGGTGAGTTACTCGGTTTTCCTGGATTTCTCCCATGTATACATGTTATTAAACTTTTGTTTTTCTCCTATTAATCTGTCTCATGCCAATTTAATTCTTAGACCAGCCAGAAGAACATAGAAGGGTAGAAGAAAATTTCTTCCTCCCCTACAGTATTTACACAAACCTACGTGGTATAGCCTACTACACACCTAGGCTATATGGTACCAATCTTATGGGACCACTGTCGTATATGTGATTTGTTTTTGACTGAAATGTCATTATGCAGCCCATGACTGTACTATACATTAAAATGACGTGAAATTACAAATGACATAACTTGTAGCAATTATGGTTTTTAGCTCATTTTGCCCTAAGATGCTATTTTTGATTGGATTTTCATAAGTTTTTACCACTGGAAGGGAATTTAAAAGACTAGTAGTCTAACCACTTGGTGCCCTTTTGGAGTAAAAAAGAAAAAAACCTTTAAATTAAATATTTCAGGCATATAAAGAGTAGAGATAGTATAACCAACACTTACATACCTACCACCCAGCTTGAGAATCCAAACTACAGATACAGCACTGGTTACACAGGTACACTTTGTGAACATTTATTGAGCTGTTCCCTTTTATTTTGTGCTCTTTTTTTTTGTACATCTCAGTCACATTTACAAAAAAACTGACAGATACCTGTGTAGCTTCTGTATATTCTCTTAACCTCATCCTCCTACTATCTGCAGAGGTCTTGAATGTAGAGAGTCTCATTCCCATGCAAGTTTTTGCACTTTTACTACATATGCATGCATCCATAAACAATGTATAGTGTTCTTTTACATCTTTTAAAATTTCATATCTGAGTATATCCTTCTTCAATTTGTTTGTTTTGCTCCACACAGCTTTGTGTGTTATTATAATCACTAGGAATACATTAGAAAATAAATGGTTGTGAGATATTTGTCTACATTTATACCTGTGATTGTTTTTCTTCTGCGCTTTGGGACTATCTACTTGAAACTTTTGAAGAGGTGATTAGACTTGGGGGAATCACTCAACCTGAAGGAATCTCTAGAAAACAGCCCCTACTCCCCATGCCAGGCCCCTACTCTCCACCCAAGGCTGTACCCCAAACTTGCTTGTTCAAGGCTTAAAAATATTCAACCAGCAATTTCAAACAGCACTTCAAAAAAGGCATCTTTAACATCTCTAACATCTCATATGAAAATGTAACACAGGCAACTCTGATTTCTTCTGAAATGTTAATGAGTTATCATCATGGAATTCACACCTATTCAGTTCTGCATCTTGATTTTTTCTTAAGCCTCTACTCTAAAATAGGGGCATATGAAGGCAAATTGAAGCAAGTTAGGAAAACATTTTGCATGTAAATCTTGATCTCATTTTCCTATCAAGACCTAAGAGAAAAAAACCCTCAGATAACCCTCCCTCTCCCCTTCTCTTCAACACTTGTACCATTTATTTTATGCAAATGAATGATTATCAAACTCAAACCAGTTTATCACACTTCTCTGTCATTCCCCAGATAAAGATACAGTGAACTAATACTGCTCTTCTTAGAAAGATTTCCAGTTTGGAAATGTGATTATTGCAAAATGTGTTTTAATTTTCATCTAAAGATCAGAAGTCCAGGCATTTTACAGAGTACCTCATTTTTCAAAGGAGAAAACCTCAATTTACAGATCTAGAGATCTTTTGAGCTACATGAAAACATATGACTCTATCTAATTGTAACTCAAAAAAGCAATGTGTAGATCTGTCCTTGTTTTCTTAGTCACACACTATTATATTTCAGTTTTCACCCTTTGCTCTCTCAAATAATACAACTCCCATCAATAGCTGTGTGATAATAACCACGAACAGTCTTTTTATCTTAATTTTACGCTTCATTGTTATTATGTTATTACTTCCTCCCACTGTTTTCTCTTACCTCCTACTTATAAACTTAGACTTTCTAGAACATAAACTTTCCATAAAATTCACTGCCTGACCATTTGTATCTGCCAGTGAGGTCAACTCAGGGTTTCAAAGAACTACAGGAGGCCACATTTTTCCTAGGAGCTGCCCATGGAGCCTTGAATTGTCTGTGGTTTTCAATTACTTGTGCTATTCTTCTCTCCATCAGCGTAGCTAATTGAGTTGGCTCTAAGTCTCTGGAAAAAAAGGATTTATAATGAAGAGAGAAGGGCTGGCTGACTTATTTCATACAACTTAGCTAAAAAGCTCTACAGGAGAAACTTAATAAGGTCACAATAATGTTTTTTTTTCTCCTATATGCATTCCAGCTTTATAAAAGCTTTGGTTTCTAAAAATGCTTTTTAAATTAATGAAGATTTCCAAATACAATAGACTTTTCACTAAGAAATCAAGTAATCAGTATTAACTTAATCTCCAATTTTATTAGCCATACAGAATCATGCAATTTCTCGTTAAGCTGCTTGGAAGGTGTTCATCTTTCTTTCAGGTGCTGTTTTATCTAATAGAACTTGAAAGAGTCCCTTTTGCACCCAACATGTCCAAAATGTGTCTTCTTGCTTTTCCCTCAAGCCTGATTTCTCCTGTGTCCCCTGTTCTAGTAAGCAGCACTGCCACCCAACCAATCCAACAACTGACACCTCAACAGAGTCAGAAACCTTCTCCTTCATCTCTCTCAATTAATCAGTTACAAAGTCTCGTCACCTTCCTCCTAAACAAATACTCCACTCATGTGCCCAGCTGTCCATTTCTATTCATCCCCATTGCCGCGGCTTTGGCTCAGGCCTCTCTCTTTCACCTAGAAAATTGCACAGTGTTCTGACAAGTCCTCCTATCAGTTGTCTTCCTTTCCAAGGAATTAATTAAGAATTAATTAATTCCACTGCCATGGTGATTTTTCCAAATGTGAATCTCATTTTGAATCTCCTACCTAAAAGCCTTCGATGGTTCCCTATAGCCTGTGGGATAAAACCTAAGCCCTTAGTACAGCATACAAGACCCTTCATTATTTGTCCTCTGTTCACTTTTCCAACATCACTTCCCACCCTTTCCGTACGTTCTAGGTATCCTGAATTACTTACAGAGCCCCTACATATGTTGTTTTATGCTGCACTGTCTTTGTACGTGTTGTTCCTCTGCCCACAATAATGCTTCTTTATTCACCCTCCACCCCATCCCCAGCAAACTCCTGTTCTCCTTCAAGACCCAGCTCAAATGTCTTCTCTATGAAACTTCCTGAGATCCATTCCTTGGCCCTGATGGAAAGTAGTTACTTAATGAATGCTGATGAATGGGTAAAATATTGAATGAATGAAAGGTAGTTCGTGGGGCCAAGGGTGAAAGGTCAGGAATGAGGACTCCAGGGCATTGAAGCACGTGAGGAGCTGAGTCAGAGAGGCTGGATTAGGGATGAGAACGGAAGGAAAGTTGCAGAGAACAGAGTGATAAACAAAGGCAAGTTTGTGGTTTTCCTGGGTCAGGATGACTTTCCTATACTTAGTTAATTCTTTCTCAAAAAGTGAAACATGGTAACTACTGAGCTGAAGCTTCCCGTAGAGGAAAGGCACTGACATAGGCCTTCTTAGAAAGAGGAAGGAAGATAACGTCATATTGAAATACACATTGTCTTTGTTGTTGTTGTTACAAACAAAGTCATATGTTTTCACATAGCCAAAAAGAAATACACACCACAAGCAACCCTACACATGTTTATTGTTCTAGTGTCTCCTCTTCCTGCTAACATAATCTAGAAAGATTAATTTTCACCCCGGGAATTTTGGAAAGAAAGCTAAAAGTCCCTGAGAGCTACAGTGTTTCCACTACAATTTTTAACCCACATTCAATGTAGAGAAGAGATGTGCAGTAATAGCTCAGCCCACAGATACTCTATGACACTAAAAGAAGAAATAGCTATAGAATGGTAGGGCTAGAAGTACTCTTGAAGGTCATTTGGTTCAACTCTCATGTATCACAGATGAGGAAACTAAAGCCCAGAGAGCTTGGGTTAGTAGCAGGGCTAGGACCAGAACCCAAGTTTTATGGCCCTCTTTCTGGTAAACATTTCATTACAGAAAATTCTTATTCATTCAACAGAGCTGACCACCTGCTGTGTTCCAGACATTGTGCAATGTCCTAAGGATACAGGGATGAATAAGCAATGGTTTTGGCTCTTAAAACACTCAAAGTCTAGGGGAGCAGACAGAAAAATAGATCATTTACAGCAGTATGGAATATGAATGAGAGTATTGTGCCTAGGGTATTATGGAAGAACAGAGGAGAGACATGTAGCAGAGCTTAGGAGTGGGATGAAGAGAGATGTCAAGGAAGAAAGTCTTCCTAGAGGAGGTGAAACCTGAGGTGTCTTAAAGAAGAGGAGAAGTTAGCTAAAATTTACGTCTTCTCCTGACCTTGTACATCCTGTATTGTTTGTTTTACTCATTTATCACAGATTCCATCACAGATTCATGATGTATGTCTTGCCTTCCCCATGAGATTGTTTTTTGAAGGAAGGAGACTGTCTTAACTTTGTTGAATTACTCCATACAGCCTCCTTCTTATGTACATACATGGTAGGTAGTAAATAAATGCTTGTTAAGAGAATGGATAAATGAGTGAATAAATAATTATATTTACTGAGAGCTTATATGTTTTAACTCATTGAAGCCTCACAAAAATTCTATGAAGTAGGAACTATCATTATCTCGTTTAACAGATGAGGAAACTAAGGCAGAGGGAGGTTACTCAGTAAAAAGAATGAGGAATCAACAAATTCGAGTTCTGGACTTCAATAGGAACTAGACTAACAACGATTTGGGGTAAATGGCCGATGTTTAAGTCTCTGTTTTTCCCTGATTTTGCAGCATAATCAGACTGGACTGAATTACGCAGTACTTCACGGGAAATGCTGGGAAACGACTGGTCTGAGAAACAGCTTGGTTTTGGAATTGTAGGACAGTAAGGTTATTTGAACATACCAGTGGGTTGTTACTGTCTAATTTTCATGTTACAACCAGTTAGGAAGTCAGCCTGCCTTCTTCTTCCTCGCCTACAATGATTTTCATCTGCTACCAAAAATCTAAGAACCTAAGTGTTGCCCAAATCCCACTTGTTCTCACCCAGGCTGACTGGAGCCCACCAATAGCCTCATTTAAGGGGTGGTGTCCTGGTAGATCTGCTTTCTAAGCAGTTGGCCCGAGTTTGGTCTCAGGCCAACATAGCAGCTGCATTTCTTTTAGGTTAAATATCACAGTGAGGAAAAAGCTGAAATCTTGCAAATATTTCATGGAGATATTTGTCCAAAGAAAAGATATAGAAACTCAAGGTTTAATAGGACTTTATTTTACATTTCTAACTATTTGATCATAAGTTGGCTTGGTGCTTTGTTGATTTGTTTATTTAGAATTAGTATAAAAATTCATATTCCTCTGCCAAACACATCTGGCATGTCACACTCTGCCCACTCATGATCTCACAGACTCCCCAACATGGGGCCAGGGCTCTAGCTGTACTGAATTTTACGTAGAATTCCTGCAGGACATGTTCAACCCTGCTTTTCCTGGACCATTCCCTTGACCTTTGGGGTCCACCTGCCTACCCTCTAGCAATCCCTAATAGGCAGCTGCTATTAAGAGCTTTACCTGTTAATCCTCTCTGCACTTCTGTAGTGCATTTGGTCTGCCCCCTACAATGTCCCTCTTGTTTGCACGCACCAGGGCGTGCCACTGATTCAAGAAGTGCTAGAATCCTGGACAAGTACTAGCAAATTTCCCAAGTATGCGAATGCTGAAGCAGTGCACTCAGAAGAAGAGCAAACAGGTACGGACAGAGACATTGGAATGTCACTGGCTTTAACATATGCACAGGAGGTTGCCAAAGTCATCTAAGCCAGTTAGTAATCAGCTCTGGCATTGATTTGCTGCCAGATCTTCAGTTGAGAACATACAGAGCAACCATGGTTTCTAACATCATGATCCTATTTCTTATTGTTGCTTTTCTCACCCTAAAATGGAAACTGGTCACTGTTCTGTCAGATGGAAAAGGAAGAAAGTTAGGAAAGACAATCAGAGGCAGTAAGTAGAGAGTAGAAAGCAAAGAAATCCACCAAGAAGGCAAAAAGAACACTGGACAGTGGATCAAGAAACCTGAGTTCTAATCACAACTCTCTCATTAACTGGCTCTATGACCTTGGGCAAGTCATGTCACATCTCAGAACCTCCAATTCCTCATTTCAAACATCTTTTCCAGAGCAGAGCTTGTCAATAAAGGAAAAGTGAAATTAGGCTAAGTATTAACTGATATTAGAAAATTACTGTTAATTTTGTTAGATGTGGTATTGTGATTATGTGTTTTTCCAGTCTTATTGAGGTATAATTGACATGTAACATTGTATTAGTTTAAAGTGTACAACATAATGATTTGATATATGTATATATAGTGAAATGATCACCACAAAAAGTTTAGTTACCATATCCATCACCTCACATAGTTACAATTTTTTTCTTGTGATGAGAACTTTTAAAATTTACTCTCTTAGCAACTTTCAAATATACGATACAGTATTATTAACTATAGTCATGATGCTGTACATTACATCCCCACGACTTATTTATCTTATAACTGTAAGTGTGATTATGCTTTAAATAAAAACACGTCATCTCTTAGAGATACATACTGATCTATTTATGAGTGAAATAACACAATGTCTGATACTTGCTTTAAAGTACTCCTTTTCTCCAAAAAAAATTTTTTTTAATTTTGGGAGAGGGTGGGATAGATGAAACAAGAATAGAAAAATGCTGATGATTGTTAAAACTGTACATAGGTGTTCATAATGTTTGTATATGTTTGACATTTTCAATATAAAATGTTAAATTAAAAAAGATAAGAGCTTGTTTGTTTCAAAAGAAGAAGAGGCAGAACATTGAAAATGCATGAGGGGCCAGGGAAGTAAAGTTTAAGTTAGCGTAGGAATTATATGTATTCTAACTGTGTTTATCTTCAGCCATCAAATTAGCTTTATGACCAATATATGAAGACAATTATTACATGAGTAAAATATGGTTTTTGCATGATATTTTATTTGGAGACCACGAGTCAAAAGTACTGATGCTTCTTACATGCCATACAGGCATAGCTTCCTTTTACCAGACAACAGCACTACTTTACATCCTGGCCAGGCCAGCGCCTGGAAACAGCTGCTTTCCACTTATTGAATGACAGCATCCATTTTGGCAGTGTGATCCCATTGGAATGAAGAATGCTAAACCTCAGAGTTGACTGAAAGTCACCACAGGGACCGAAAGGAGGGGTTGTTATTGACTCAGTCATAGAAATTGAGCAATGAAAGGACAAAATTTGTCCATGAGATTATTGATTACAAAGTAAACTTGTGACTCAATCTCCCACTCGGGTCTATTCAAAATGTTGCAAGTTTGAAAAAGCAACCCTTACAATGTAAACTTGCAGAATTTGTGGCAAGCAAATCTTACATCTTGCTGCAGACACATCTGGGAGCAGTCTTTGCTGGAGAGGGCTACACTGGTTTCTTGGCCCTGTACTCACTCCGGCTAAAGGTTACTGTTACCACCTGCTGCCTCTGGGCCAGGCTTGCTTGAGATTGGGCCTTGCCCAAGTCGGGGGTGGAGGTTGGTGGGGAGGAGGGGGCAGGTGAAACTGGTCCAGCAAGCTAACTCAGTTACATGTTTGTTTTCTTGCCATCATGCCCAGCAGCTATTCTAGTGGCTTCTTAATGTTTGGCATTTGTAAGGGTGTGAGATACTTTAGCTGAATCTGCCATCCTGGTCCTCTTGGTCACTATTGCCTCTCTTGGCCGATGGCATATCAGTGTCCCAAGTTTTATTCCGTGAGCTCCTAGCTTCCCCAAGCCTGGTTTCCTGCAGAATTTCCTATGTCTTAGCACAATACGGGAAAGATATGGCTCTTATACGTGGGAGAGAATAAGGGGAAAATAATAATAATCGTTAACATATATAAAGCACTGACTCTGCCAAGAATTGACTCATGTAATCCTCACAACCCTATGAAATAGGAACTATTATTATCCTCCATTCTACAAATGAGCAAACTGAGGTTTGGAGAGGCTAAGTGACGTGACTAAGGTTACATGGTCCATAAGCTGTAGAGACAAGATTTGATCCAGGTCTATTTCATGCCCCAGGCCGTGCTTTCAACCACTTTGCTATATACTGCCCTCTGAAAGAGTGCCCACTGAACTCTCACTTATTGAACTATGCCACAGTTGCTCCTGGTGAAGAAGACTCACCAGCTTGAACATGAGGAACCGTGGCTTATTCTTTTTATGTGCTTTTTATATGCTTATGTTTTTTATATGCCACCACCCGTAACACAATTCCTTGTGCAATACATGTGTTAGTTAATTAGAAGAGTGAGAAGAACAGATTTTCCTCTAAGACACAGTTGAGTAACTCTTCTTTTCAGAGATTAAACACTTCTGTGGTTTAGGAGCAATGTAGAGGCTAAAGACGTGCTTCACTCTGTGATCTCAAGTCATGAGTCAGTGAGTTAGAGGCTACTCCTAATTTGGGGGAAATGTTTACAAACCAGAAAGAGCAATGTTGGTGAAAGCTGAAATAGAACTAGAGATAGAATTCCTCTCCTAAAGACTCACCATTTGCAAGGGAGGGGGATTTTGGAAGAGAACATTTCCCCAGGTTTCTGGTAGACAGAATCGCTGCAGTGGTACTGTTGTAGAAGTTACAACCACACGATTGCTCAGGGGAGGGCAAGCAAAAGAAAGGAGCAGAGTTGGGTGAAACTCATCAGAAATGTCTTCCTGGAAGGGGTGACTTGAGATGGATATTGAAGAAAACAATGGACAAAAAATAAAGGAAAGAAATGGGAAATTAAGATGAGGGGACTGGCATATGCAAAGCCTTAGAGCCATGTGTTTGAGATTTTGGCATATTTGATTAGATTGCAGAATAAGAAGAGATTAAACAACAAACATTAATTGAGCACCTACTGTATATTAGGCATTGTCCTAGGCACTGAGAATACAAAGGAGAACCCAATATGGTCTCAGGCAGCCTTAGGGGACCTCCCTATCTAGCGGGAGGGACTGAGGCAGACATAAATACTCATGGTCTGGTGGGTGCTATAGTCAAGGAACATAGCAGAGTCTTGGGGCACTGAGGGTGAATGACTTGGTATCTGGGAAAGTTAAGGCAGGCTTCACAGATGAAGGATGTTGAAGCTGGATCTTGAGGGATAGAAGGTTTTGTCAGGAGGAGTAGAGAAAGAAAAGGCCAGGGGCCAATTACTAAAAAGGCCAAATTGCCTGGTGGTACCCGGGCCTCATCAGGCCACCCTTGAGAACATTGATTTCCAGATACTGTTTATCACAGGGTCCTTGTTTTCTCCCATGTTCCATGAGACCTGAGTTGTGGGTCTTTCAAAACTGTGGTGGGATATGTAGAATATTCATTTATGTGCTCTATTGCTACTCTGCCATCATTGAATATTGTCTGTTGTAGCCCAAAGGCTTTTCCCTAAAAGCCAGGCTTTTGTTCTCTCTCCTAGTGCATGTGACCTGAGGTGTGGGCGTGTTCCTCTAGGATGGATAAGATCTGGAATACTTAGTATAAGCACTGTTTTCCAAGTGAGTGTATTAGGACGAAACAGGTGGGTGGCACAAGCCAAGGATGATCTGGTGACATTTACTGGCCAAGCCAGGCTGGTCCTTAGGAAATTGCTTCAGAACTAACTAGGCAGGCTTAACAATACAGATTCCTTGACCCACCCTCAGAGACTCTGATTCAAAGTGTCTGGAGTAGAACACAGTGTTGCATAAACACCCAAGATGAGTCTGATGCACAGCCAGGCTTGAGAAGCCAGGCCTATCTGAACAACAATAATTCTCACATTTCAGTAAACATTGGATTCACTTGGTAGGGTGGGACTTAAAATGCAGATTTCTAGGCCCAGCCCACTAGACCTAGTGATGTAGATCTTCCGATCCAATAGTTCCCAGTAAGCCTCAGAAATCTGCACTTTTAACCATCACCCCCAAGTAACTCTGGCCTAGGAGAAATGATCGTTCTCTTTGTAATCATTCCTGGCTAGTGCAACCCAAAGATTCTCCAGAAAACGAAGGCGTTGCCTAATCTATTACAAGTTTATGTACTCTTTTTTTTTTTTTTTTAAAGATTTTATTTATTCATGTTTTTCCCCCCAAAGCCCCAGGAGATAGTTGTATGTCGTAGGTTCACATCCTTCTAGTTGCTGTACGTGGGACTCGGCCTCGCGTTGGACGGAGAAGTGGTGCCTTGGGGCGCGCCTGGGATCCGAACCCCGGCCGCCAGCATCAGAGCGCACGCACTTAACCGCTAAGCCACGGAGCCAGCCCTGTACTCTTTTTATGTTAATATATAATCTCCTAAATTCCTTTGAGAAATTGTTGAAATATTTTCTCATTCTTGTGATGATATATAATAATAAGTGATTCTAAGCAAAAAAGTATATTATTTTAGGTCATTTTATTAGTGAAGATTGTATTCATTATTTATTGCTTCAAAACAAATTACCCCCAAATTAGCAGCTAAAACAACATGTATTATCTCACAGTGTCTGTGGGTTAGGAATCTGAGCGTGGCTTGGTTGGTTGCTTCTGGCTCAGGGTGTCTCACAAGGCTGCAGTCAAGGCATTGGCCAGGGCCTGTGGTATCATTTGAAGGCTCAACAGGGGGAGAATCTGCTTCCAAATTCACTTACATGATTGTTAGAAGGATGCAGTTCCTTTTTGGCTGTTGGCTAGACATCAGTTCCTTGCTATGTGGACTTGTCCATAAGGCAACTCACAGCTCACAACATGGCAGCTGGCTTCCTTCAGAGTGAGCAAGGGAGAGAGAGAGAGAGAGAGAAAGAGAGAGAGAGAGAAATGCAGCGAGAGTAAGCAAGGCACAAGTCATACTCTTTTTGTAACTCAATCTTGGATGTAAAATCCCATCACTTTTGCCGTATTCTGTTAGTTAGAAGCAAGTCACTAGGTCCAGCCCACACTCAAGGGAAGGGGATTATATAAGGGCCTGAATACCAGGAGGCAGGGATCATTGGGGGCTATCTCAGAGGCTTCCTACCACAGAGATCATGCTTTAAAGCACATTTTAATGCGATATTTAATATTATTCAAAATATCGGAAAAAAATTGATTCATCTTATTTGAGTGATGCACGTTATTTAAAATATACAAAACAAAACATGATTGATTGACAAATGCATCTAAACATGACGTTACAGTGTGTTTTGGTTGGAGACAATGTACATTAAAACGTCAAAAGCAATTTAACTATGTGTGATGGCATAAAAAAATAGACAAAAACTGCTCTCATGTCACGATGTTTGAAATTCTTACATTTTGTACTATAAAAATAAATTCACTTGCTTACATAATTTCAGTATTTTGTTTCTAAGTGATGACATTAGAAAATAATGCTGCTATTTCTCCACATCTTCTACACAAATAACAGCAAATATATTTATTCTTTCTTTCCCCAATGAATGTAGAGCCAAGTTGTATACAATTGTCACTATACTTTCAGTTTTGCCATTGATTTTTGAAGTAAGAGAGATAGCTTAATGTACTGTGTAAGATTTTTTTGATCAAATGTTGTCACTTAAGAATCTGGTAAAGGGCAGCTTCGGACAACGGCTCAGTCAGCTAGGGCTGCCATAACGAAGTGCCATAGACTGGGCAGCTTAAACAACGGAAAGTTATTGTCTCATAGTTCTGGAGGCTGCAAGTCTAAGATCAAGGTGTCAGCAAGGTTGATTTCCTCTGAGTCCTGTCTCCTTGGTTTGTAAACGGCCGTCTTCTCCCTGTGTCCTCACGTGGTCATCCTGCTGTGTCCTAATCTCCTCTTTTTCTAAGGACACTAGTCATACTGGATTAGGGCCCACCCTAATGGCCTCATTTTAATTTAATTACCTCTTGAAAAGATGCTCTCTCTAAATACAGTCACATTCTGAAGCACTGGGGGGGTTAGGACTTCAACATATAAATTGGGGCAGGGACACACAATTCAGGCCATAAAAGACAATTTTCAAAATTGCTATCATTCTTATCCTTACTCACTTATATTTCAACAGCAGTCTTTCTTATGCTTCTTATCTGCCAGCCAACAATCCACTGTAGGCATAAATGGAACAATACATGACTCTAAATAAAAACAACTTAAACCCATATAATAATCAAACCAACAGGCCAGCCTACGGTGAGTAGCTAAGTGATAAACTAGCTGAGTGATGTGTTTGAGCATTGTTGTCCAAGATCTACAAACTGCCACGTGGGCTCACTAGCTATGTCCTAGAGGTTATCACACCGTTCTCTTTTAAAATGAGTGCTTTTAAATAATTTTAAATATTGACTTTGTAAATAGAAATTGAAAAAAGTTGCCATTACTGCCTTTAATGATGTAAAACCATCGGGTTTGTGAACCACCTCTTGGGAAATGCTGCCCAAATCCAGACTTAATATCTGCTGCCATAGCTCAGTCACCCAGTGTTCATTTAATTGCATCCCGCCTGCCCCAGCTCTGGGCTTGGTGCTGTGCAAAGGGCAAGCAGCTTTCACTTATGTCATCTCATTTAGCTGCTCTAACAAGGGTCAAGTCTTGAGTACCATGAACCTGACTGGGAAATACCAGAGGAAGGTTAACAGTAAAACATAAGGCACCAGGGTCAGCAAGTGCTATAGTCCCTCAAGAAGCCCAGAGGACTACCCAATTAAATTGTCAAAAAATCTCCACCTATTTCCTCATTCTCCTATAATTAGACTTGCTGTTTTTTAAGCATTACCATTTGAGAAAAAAAAGAAAAATAATTATTCAATTGTATTTCTGCTTCATTTAATTATTAGTTTTGCTACAACCACTTTCTGCTATTTTCTTTGGCCAAGAGTCAGCATTTCACCACTATTAAAGGTTAAATAAGCTCTTGTGGGCTGAACTTGGAACCTAGTCATCACTTATATTATTGATTCTTGGGAAAATGGGATCTGAGTTCAAAATAACTATTTACTAAGACATTTTTGGAACTGGCTTTATTTGTAAGCTTGGAACTGCTTCTATCCTGTGGGACAATTACCAATTTAAAAAGAACAGAAAGGCAATCAAATATACTTAACATTAAAATTCTACTAAGCATGGCTGATTCTTTCTTTGAGGGTTCAGAAAGCCTTTCCCTAGAAGGGGGTAACCCCTCTGCCTGAAATGGGCTGAACCTGGTCCCCGAATTCCACAACAATTTCAGTAACTGCTACTTTTCCTTAAACTAAGAGAGGGCCAATCAAGTCCATCTGTCCATGCTCACTTGAGTTGGTTGCGAGCTCTTTTCTGGCTATGGGAGAAGATACCAAAGACTCAGAAGACGTAGTTTCTGCTCAAGATGTTATCTTTTATAAGTAAGCTTAGATTTTATGACAGACACGTTTTATACCTTTGTATCCTCCAGCTTTTTTTTTAACTTTAACAGATGAGGAGTTGCTTTTTTTTTTTTGCAGGGAGTCACCCTGAGCTAACACCTATTGCCAATCTTCCTCTCTTTTTTTTCCTCCCCAAAGCCCCAGTACACAGTTGTATACCCTAGTTCTAAGTCCTTCTAGTTCTTCTACGTGAGCTGCTGCCAAAGCATGGCAACTGACAGACAGGTGGTGTGGTTCTGTGACCAGGAAGCAAATCCAGGCCGCTGAAGCAGTGAGAGCGCCGAACTTTAACCACTAGGCCATTAGGGCGGCTCTGTATCCTCCAGGTTTTTTCAGCTGTATTTTGGGAGACCTAGGATCTGTTTCTTTGTTGGTTTTTCATTTCTTAGTTGTGTTCGTCATCATTGTGGTCCACGGAAGGCAGAGTAGCAGCACATTTTGGTAGGGCTTTGGGAGGCTCATATTTTAAATTGCAAAACCAGTTCCCAAAACTGCATTAACAGAAGTTACTCAGCTCATTAACTGAAAGTTTTCTCAGATGATCCCCACAGCTAAAAGGCTTCCTCTGTACCCCATTAAAACACTCCAGTGTGTTCTGTGCTCAACACACAATGGGTACACGACACTATTTACTGGGTACAATAGGTTATTATATTCACTTGCCAAATATGCACAAATTTAGACAAGATCATGATGATTGAAGTCTTAGGCAATGTGGCAGCTGTAGCAAGTATGGTGTAGGCTGCATTGTCCAACAAAGTGAAAGCAAAATCGGGCACGTTTGGGAGCACATTTCAGAGCCGAGCCAAAAAAGACGACTCCCTTCCTAGAAGCTCTGGAACCATGGCAACTTTGGTTATTTAGTCACATTTTCTGAAATGTACTATTTAATGATGATGTTAATTAAAGGATTTTGTGTGGGTGGTGTCTCAGGAAACTTGGAATCTGACTCCTAAACCCAAGCTTGTGACATAAAGCTGAGTTGATTTGAGGGAGGTGTAGGGAAAGGAGTGGCAACAGATACAGTAAAAGACACAAAGAAGGAAAAGATTAGAAGGAAGACACAGAGAGACACATGAAGCCACGTGGGGGTCATTCCTTTTGATTAAACATTTAATAGAACTTTTACACAAGAAATTACTTAAGCCACTGGAATCAGAAATGCCCTTTCCTTTTTCCTCAGACCGGATGTTGCATGGTGACCCAAATTAGACGGTTTCATGATTATCTTTTAATTGAAAATGTAGCTGTCTTGACCTCTTTGAAATCTCTCTCAAGCATTGTTAGACCCAATCTAAGTGACTTAGTTTTAAAATAAAATATAAAAATAATTTGCTGAGTAATTAATACAACCTAGAATGACTTTTCAAAGAAGTCCCTAGCACACGCTAGAAAATGTTATTTTCTGCATCAGAGTCATCCCAGAGCTGCTGGGGCCAGGCTGCACTCTGAGTTTCACGGTCCTGGTGTGGTTCCTACTGAGGCGGCATGGCGTTCTCTGAGGTTTAACTACCGGCGCCTTGTCAGTTCTTTGTTAGTTCATCCTGTAGTTTCATCTACGTCTACTGAGAGAATCCCAATCTAAAGTGCGTGCACAGACAAGAGTCTCGCGGACAAACACACCTAAAATATGTGGCACTTTGATTTGAGTCATGGTTTTAAAAAACAAACACCACAACTACAGTTGAAAGAATTATCTCCCACTTCAAATTTAGAGCTCACATATTGCCTCGTTGTTTTCAAAATGCACGAAGAGAAACTTGAGGAAATTTCGCTCATTTTGCCACTAGTGGGCGCCAGAGGTACAGTGAGAAAGCAAATGAATTTAAGGAGGCAGCTTTCCTTTCACCAAGTTGAAGAAATAAAAAGTATTTTGGGTAATTTTGGGCTTCCTTTAGCTTTTGTGTTTTTTCCAGTTTGGATGATAAGTAAAGAGACTTTAGGCTTGATTAGGTACCTTTCAATCCCCATATCTCAAATGGAAAGGAACTGCTGCTCTTCCCAAGGAGGCATGATGAACACAGACAACTGGTTAGCATTTCCCCAGTGCTTAGCATGCGTCAGGCACTATGTGAAGCAGTTTACTTGCTGTATCTCATCTAGTCCTCGCGAGAATCTTAGAGAGTGGGTGTTAATTATTATCGCCATTTACCAGCTGAGAAAACTGAGGCATAGAGAAGTTAAGTAACTTGCTTAAGGTGACAGTAAGTTGTAGAACTGAGACTCAAACTCAGGTCCATTTGACTCCAGAGTCAGGGCTCTTATCGGATACCACACCACCTATATGCTCTCTTTATTCTACAAACTTTCTGTTAGGTTGTGGTATAAGAAACATTATCCTGTCTATGGTGTGACTAGACCTTTCATCAAAATCAGACTGTCTCAAACCATGGTTCTAGCATGTAATTAAATGGGAGGAAGAAAAAACCAACCAAACAAACAACAAATAAAACAGAGTTAAAACTCCCCCAGGTAGGGGGGATCTCAGGGAAAATAACTTCCCCAGCTACACTTCGTGGTGTGGAAATCATAGGGTGCTCAAGCTCCTTCTTCAGACGCCCTTCTCCTAACCTGGCAGTCCAGAGATTTGATGGCTCAGCTATCAGGGAGAGCCAGTGTCTTCAGCCCTAGGGATAGAAACACCAGCACCTTTGCTGGAGAAAAGTCCCTCGAGTGGGAGACATCTCCTTTAAGGAATCAAGATATTATGTGCTCTACAAAACAAAGCCACATCACTTATTTTGCTGTAGCGCTTTTCACTTCTGGGGCTAAATGTCAGAGGGACAAAAACATAGGTATCTTTCTTGGCTCCCAACGATGGAGAAAATGGATTTACAAGGAAGGAAAATAACAGAAGTGATAGTAAAGTTCTCAATTTTGTGTGTGAATAGAAGATAGGAAGTAACCTTAATAATCCAAAAGACCAAGAATCACATGACTTTGAACACAATATACAGCCAATTGACCTTCCTGATTATAGCTTTCAGTAGCGACTGTTATTAATAACTTTGTACTTTAAAAAATTTTTAGTACTTATTATGTAACAGGGACTTTTTTTTTTTTTGGCTGGGAAAGATTTGCCCTGAGCTAATATCTGTTGCTGATCTTCCTCTTTTTTTCCTCCCCAAAGACCCAGTGCGTAGTCGTATATCAGAGTTGTACGTCCTTCTAGGTCTTCTCTGTGAGCCGTTGCCACAGAATAGCAACTGACAGACAGGTGGTGTGTTTCCATGACCAGGAACCGAACCCAGGTTGCCCAAGCAGTGAGCGCGGAACTTTAACCACTAGGTCTTCAGGGCTGGCTCTGTAATTGGGGACTTTCAATAGTAACGTATGTATATACTACAAGTAGTGTGCTAAGAGCGTTACCTCCGTTATATTATTTAAACCTCACAAAAATCCTTCTCAGCAGTTACTATTATTATCAAAGCAATACATGCACATAGTTGAACAGATAGTACCAGGAGTCCTATATTGAAAACACAGCAACATCCACACTTCCCAGTCCGTGTGTCCCTCTTCTAAGAGACAAAAATTGGAAATAATCTAAATGTCTAAAATGAGATCAATTACAAAAATCATGTTGTTTCATTGATATAATGAAATGGTAGGTAGCCATTAAAAACTATCTAATAGTCCTAGTTGTTGAGGCAGCTACCTCCCACAGGGCTACTTAATAGAGGTCCCATTTCAGCTGAACTGGCCGTATTATCACCTCCACTGCAGCCACCCACCTAGAGATAGATTGAAAGGAAAAAAGAGGTTGCCTTTTGGGAACTGCAATGATGGTGAGAGACTATCCCCATCCCCACCACCCCTCCCCTTGGTGGAAATGAGGCAATGGTATGCTGGTAAATGTTTAACAACCCACTAGATGTATCTTCATGGTGTAAACACTCCCACCACGGCCAATTTCAAGCTGTCAATTTGACATCGACTGGCTAACACATTTTCTGAAAATTTAACAATCCATTTTTATGAGTTTGTGATGAGCTGGCTCCAGCACACCATTGAAGGGAGGCCTCAGAGTATCACCGTGGTTAGACCTTGGCTTAGCCACCAGTCCTGCTTTGCAGACCAGGCCTAGAGCCCCTGGAAAGGGGTCAAGAACTTTAGAATCCAGGGGGACTGCCACGGGAAGAGGAGCAAACACCTTCTCCTTGAATTTCTGGTTCCCAAGATGTATGGGAGCCAGGGCTTTGGAGGAGATTGAGAGCTACAGGTTTTCCAGCTCCCCCAAAACACACACACACACACACACACACACACACCCCATAGACTCAAAAGGCATATGCATTAGAGGAATACAGAGGGAGGCCACAAGCTGGAAGATGCAAGAGCCTGAGGAAGCTTCTCAGCACTGAGCTACTCAGCAGCGGCCAACTCAGGCTTGCTGCAGAGAGGTAGCAAGTGGTAGCATCCGCAGTGGTGAACTGTTTCCTTTTTTTCTTCTTCTGACCCCAACACCGGAAGGGTAAGCACCACCACAAAGGGGGCGGAGCAAGGAGCGCAGAGAGGCAGTGAGGAGGAGGAGAGCTTTGAACCAAATAGGAGATTAAAGTTGCAAAACAAAGGCAACTAAGCCTTAAGAACCAGAATGGGCCTGTTTAATGGCCAGAATTTACTAAAATATTATGGATCAGATTGAGATGGCATTAGGGTGCTTGCCATCCCATAGGGGAAGGAAGTGTGAAAGGGCATAGTTGGTAATTTTGGAAAAATTAAAACCACTGCATGGTACATGGTGGTAATCTGAGAGTGGTGAATGTACAGTTACTTCTTTATGCTTTTGTGTGTATACCTAGTTTTGTACAGAGAGCTCCCGGTAATGCAAGGTTCTGGGAAGAAAGCTGGCTTCAAGTCCCAGGGGGCCTTCACGAAGAGCAAGGACCCCCTCCTGGAGAGAGAAAGTACCTAGGTCGTAAGGAGGCAGCTCCTTAATTGCTTTGATCCAAGGATGGAGGTTCCCTTATCCTACTCATTCCTTGGGGCTTCAGAGAGGGCCTTTGTGATACAGTATTATCATTAATATTAAATGGACAATTTAAAGCAGCTTGATGAGACCAAAGGCCCCATGACCTATTGGCCTTATTACAACAGTGGGGAGGCAACATTTGCTCTTCTGTAATTTATACATTACTGAGAAACCTCTCGGCTTCCTGGGATACTTAGTAAAATTCTATTTCTCAGCAACAGTGTTCAGGCATTGCTCCTAACAGCTTGCTTGGCCTCAGTCACCGAAACTAACTGGTTTTGCCCCCAGCAAAGGTAATGGCGTTGCCTTTGGCAATAAATCTGAAGAGAAAAGTGAAGTTGTGCTTCACCAGGCTCTTTGCCAGTTCCTTAAAATCACCCAAAACTATCCATCCATTTTTAATGTCTCCTTTGGCAGCTACTTCAAGTGACTAAAAACTATCCTAGCCGCTCTAAAAACAGCCTCAGGAAAATATTCAAATTTTGTTACATCTGAAAGTTGTTATAGCGCAGTCAACCCTAAAAAGGCATCATAAACATCTTGCATTTGCGTGGGGCCATTCTGAAGTGTGAGTGCCACTTGGTTGACTGGCTAACATATTTCTGGGATTACCTGTGATGAGGTAGAATTAGTCACCTGAAAGTAGTTAGTTCCTCACTGAATATCTGTTCTCATCATTCCCACATGCTAGGCATAGTGTGTGTGTGTGTCTGTGTGGGAGAGAGACAGAGAGACGAGGCGAGAATACGTCCCTCCTTCTGTCTTTCCATTTGCTACTTACCACCCTGTGACCTGAAGCAGTGACAATTTCCTGAGGAGAGCAGCTCATCTTGCTCATATTTGCCTGTGGAGTTTTCCAAAGAGCCAGGTAATTGCCCCAATCCTTCCCTTCACTTTAGTAAAAGTGAAGTGTGTTGTAGGTTTTCCACTTTTATTCAGATTCTTAGGTCTTTGATCCCAATTTCATTTGGGTCCAGAATAATCGCTTTTAATGTTTGTATAACTGATGTTTATGGCTCCAAGTTCAAAGTTATTTATAACAGTAGATTGTAGAAATTTGATTTGCAAAATCTTTAGAAGACATCTAGAAGATATCATTTTCAGTAGGTTTACTCTTCTCCAGGTGGAAGATCTAGAAACCAAAGGTGTTGGGAATGCAAACAGATCTTTACTACATTGCACAAGAACCTAAGAACGGAAAAAGCTGGGCCAGCCCCCTTCTTCAGGTCAGGAGTCTTATCTTTCATAGAGGCTCCAATAGATGGATAGGTTGAGGGAGGCCTGAGGTTGGCCTCTTGGATGTCACTCCCTTTCCTTTAATAATCCCTTGTGGGTTGCTAAAAGAGAATCTTTCTATGCCTTTTGGGGGATGTGATTTATATTGCCAGCTCGTGCCATTTCTCATGGTAATGGATTCTCTAAATTTACTCCCCACTGTGTAAAATCAGACTTCCGTTGATTTGGCTTAAAGTTAAAGGGATTCTTCCTTTTTCCTCTTTCGGAATTCATTGTTCACTCCACTAGGCTCTTTGTGATTTTATAGCTTTCTAATGCATCTCCCTCACACCAGCCTTTCTGATGGAAAGGCAGCTAATCTTTTTAATCATGCCTCCTTTCTGCCATATGGCAGCCCCTCCCCCTCCCGAGCTCTTAATCTCTTTCTACAGTCTTTTCTAGCTCAGCCTCCAATCTCTCCCCTTCTGTTAGGTATGCCTTTTTGAAAGGGCAGTGACCCAAACTGTCCCCAGGGTATAGCTAATGGGGTGATTGCCCTGACCCCTGCACTCTGGGAGTTCCCACCTAGCAGCAGAGACCAGGCGGTTGGTGGGATGGAGATGGGGTAGAGTGGGGTGAGGGTGGAGTGGGGTGAGGGCAAACAAGCTGGAGGCTTCACCAGCAGGAGGTCAAAAAAGATCAATGTGCTCATGAATACATTACAATTAGTAGCTAAATTGAGGTTGACTGCTTAGATACGGCAGCCTCCCCTTCCTTTGAGTCCTCACTACCTTTGCTGCATGAGACCCCTTCACGAGAACCCCTTACCTTCTTTGGCCTCCAAGGCTCTTGTCCATGTTTATTTGCCACATTCAATTTGGATAAACATCCTTCCATCTGGGGAGGAGTATGTGGATCACTCCTGGGGGTGGCATGCCAATGAAGAAATATCCTGGCACAGATGCTAGTTGTTTTGGACAAAGAGGAGACTGGTTCCTGGACCCTGGTGGATAATGAACACGAACAATCCTTTGACTTCCTTCGTGCCAAGACAGCGCCATGGACCTGCGCTTCTGTGCCTCAGGCCATGAGTATTATCTGCTCAAGAGCTACTGTGAAAGATATGAGTCAGAAGACCTAGCAAAGTTTTCTAAATCAACCATAGTTCTGAGGATAATGAACTAACCGGTCTGAGCTGCAGACTGCATTAAGGATCCCCTAAAGGACTGTTTTTCAAAGTGACTCATGGTTTTATTCCCTAAATGATTGTCTGGGTTAGGCTTAGAGGTGAGGATGGGAGTAAGTGAAAGTGGAGAAAGTAAGAGAGGAAAGTGAGGTGCTTCATATAGACACATGGAGGACATCTTTTAAGAACATCTCTTTCTGTCTGCCTCCCACTCCTTATACCAAGGAATTACCCAAAAAAAGGTGGGAACAAAAGTGGCAGTGAAGGGAGGGCTATGGTAGCATCTAGTCCACACTGCTTTATGACTTACTTTTCCCTCTGAACCTGAAGTCTAGGCTTACATGTTAATAGAATTCCACTGAGTAAAGGCATCTTTGCTTCCTGGAACTTGGGCTGGATACACCAAGTGGAACGCCCACACATACACACTCAAGTGATACCCTGTGACGTTTCTCCAACAGCTGCCTCTCCTGAATTATGGGACTGCACAATGAGCTTGCGAAAACAAAGAGCATGGCCAAAGATTGAACTCCTAAAGGAACCTTACCCGGAAGTCATTTGACGTTTCCCCTAGTTTTCCAAAGAGGTCTTTGTCTTGGCAAAATAGTAGGACGAGGTAAGGTGGGTACCTTCCTGTCCTCCTAGGTTCTTCTACTTGAGAGACACTTGCGTTCTCTGGCATACTCAGAGTTCCTGAACTTTTCACTTTCAGTTCTAATTTCTGCCTGCCAACTGAATCAATGATGTAAATTGCAAATTTAAGGTTCATATTTTCCAGTGAAACATCCCCAGAGTCTTTGGCAAGTACACATCAATGTCAGATTCATAATTAAGAATTACTACGTACACTTAGTGTTCAGATATGCAATTATCTGAGGAAAAAATTCACTATCCTTGCGTCTGATAGGTGAATGATATAGTGTTATCAGAGCTCATAGATAAAAATACTCTCATATATCTGGGTTTGGAAAATCCTGGCTTTTCAAACATAAAATGCTTGTTTCACTTATTATACAATTCAGCTAAAAAGACTTTTATGAACCAGACCCAGTACTACCTCTTCCATGAGGCCTGGGTAAGTTCCATGAAATGCTCTCTAAGTCATGTGCAGTAGAAAGTTCAGATAGATTCTCCCTGCACATAGTAGAAATTATCCTGTTTATCTACTCTGGCCTGGTTGTGAGAAACAGCAAGTAGAGGAACAGATACTACCCCCCAAAAAGTGAGAACAAATATGTTTGCAGACCTACATTCAGCAGACAACATGCCTTGTACCCAGAAGACACACAATGAGTGCGTGTTGACTTGAAGAATGGAGTCAAGTCCATGTAACTTGAATCTATTTACCAGCCATTGGAATCTTCTAGACAATGTAACTTGACTCTATTTACCAGCCATTGGAATCTTCAGGTGGCCACCAGAATGAAATACAACACTCCAGTTACCACTAAGTTTAGACATCAGAGATGCTGAAAAAACTCTTCAGAGCATCTAAGATATCATATTTAAATCTCTCTGTCCCCACTCCCCACCCCCACCCATCTCTGCAGCAAACACAACTCTGGAGAAGTAGAGGTTGAAAGACTAGTTGGCTTTCTCCTCTCAAAAATGAGAGACTCTGGTTCCATTTTTCTGTAAATTTGTTCCAACACCTAATTTTAAAAGCAAGGGCCTGATCAAATGATGTGCATATTGGTTTGTCAACCAGCTAGTCTGGACAATGATCATAGCCATAGGGGCTGGAATAGAGGGGGTTGGAGTTTGTTACCATTAGAAAACCAAGAGTGCTGACCACATCCAGAGTGAAATCTTCTGGCGGAATAGGTTTATAGAAATAGATTGAAGCCTGGTACCTGAGGGTTACTGTGTATATTCAATAAGATTACCTTGTTATGAAAATAAGTTAATCTTGTCAATTTGCTGTCTTCCTATTTAACCTGAGGGGTAACTCAAGATCACAAAGATTTATGAGCTTGTTTTACAGAAGAAAGAGAATGCCTTCAAGGATCACCAGATAACCAGCCCCCAGCTGCCTTTGATGCCCAAAAGTCAGATTGCCCAGGGGCTTATCAGGAGTGAAAGAAACATGGATTGCCCCTTTGTTTCTCTGAAACTCCTCCTGCCACACCCCTTAGCTCTATAAATCCTCCTGCTTTCTTCTCTTGTTGAGGCAAATTTGAGAGAACCCATGCTCCTGCCTTATTATGTTGGCCAATTTGAATAAACCTTTCTCCGTGTCCAAGCCCCGCAGTGTTTGGCTTACTGTGCATCGGGCACACGAATTTGAGATTAAGAGGTTTGGTATCAAGATGACGCTCGATTTTTGAAGATTGTCATTTAGCAGAGTTGTACTTAGATTGTTCAGGCTTCCAAGGAAGTATACCCAGCAGTTCCATAAATATAGTGGTGATTCTGAGAAATCTTAGAGTCAAAAAGGATACGGTACAGTAAACAGGGTATTCTTATTTTGATGGTAATGATATTGTAACTGGTCAACATTCCAAAGGGTGCCAATGATGTCCTCAGCCCAGGAAATGTCTAACTCCTGCCTTTTGGTTATTTGCCTTGTGATTTATTTTTTTTTTAAGATTTTATTTATTTATTTTTTCCCCCCAAAGCCCCAGTAGATAGTTGTATGTCATAGCTGCACATCCTTCTAGTTGCTGTATGTGGGACGTGGCGTCAGCATGGCCAGAGAAGCAGTGCATCGGTGCGCGCCCGGGATCCAAACCTGGGCCGCCAGCAGCGGAGCGCGCGCACTTAACTGCTAAGCCACAGGGCCGGCCCCAATGCCTTGTGATTTAGAACCCTCTTGCAGCCCAAGGTCATTCTTTTGGAGGTACAGGGCCCTGAGCAATCTGTTTGTAGGTCTCGCCCAACAACCCCACCATTTTCATTTCATATAAAGGAGTGGAAAAGTAGGAGTTCCTTTCTACATTCCCCTGAAATCTTGTTTGGAGAACAGAGGCAGAAGACTCCAGGAAACTGCGCAAGCAGAGAAGTAGCACTGAGCAAATCAGGACTGTTGTCATATATAAGAGATAGAAGAGTGTCAGTGCCCCCACCATTTCCATGAGTACAGTAGAAGTGTGGGTATGAATGTGGGCATATGACCCTGATCCTAAGAGTATGTGATTGCCATGTCAAGTCTTTCACCATTAGCCTCTGGAAGTTGGGGCTAACAGCTTCGTCTGATCTCTGAAGCAGTATAAAGCTCCTATATTCTCAGGGAGGGCCTGAAGCATTCTCCTTTACTTCCTCTGCATGAGCACTGCTGGGTCCTAATGATACTCATGGGAGGTTTGATCGTCAAGGCCTATAACTTTTAACAGATCTGGTGTGAGGAAGAGTGACTCGGACTAAAAGCAGCCCTAATTTAAGAAACAAATAGCAAATACTGTCTAAAGTTTCCACGGGGCAGCTAAAGGGGAGAGACTTATCAATTACAAATTGGGAATAGCTAGCCAAAAGCCAGACTCCTCCATCACAACCTGATGGTAGGCCAAAATGTGAACTCAAGCAATAGCGTCACCAACAGCTGACTCTTTTGAGTTTGCCTGTTACAAAAGTCTGCCTTGGGGGATTCAGTAAGGCAGCTGGCAGGTTGGAAAAACCATTTGTCGCTTCACCCAGGGAAGCCTGTAATCTAATAGCATCAGTTCTGCTGGAAACAAGAGCATAGGGGCATGGCTGCTCTGGAAAACGAAACCTGAGCAGTGCCAGGGTGCTTGGCAGAGCTCCAGATACAGGTCGTGGATGCAGTCTCCTCAGATGGTCTTATCCAGTGAACAGAAGCCTGAGGCAGCCCTGAGTACTTCCCACCACCTTGTGACTTATGACATTCAGTC
This sequence comes from Ceratotherium simum simum, assembly GCF_057802395.1. Taxonomy (NCBI): domain Eukaryota; kingdom Metazoa; phylum Chordata; class Mammalia; order Perissodactyla; family Rhinocerotidae; genus Ceratotherium; species Ceratotherium simum. The sequence continues at coordinate 38,181,552 of NC_141940.1, forward strand.
AACTATTTTGCCTGTCTAGGGCTCGATATTTTTGTTTGTAAAATGGGATTAAGGGTAGCACCTCATGTTTTGAGTCCGACAAGGCCAAGGCTTAAATCCCACTGTAACATTTCATGTTTGACCTTGTGCAATTAATTAACCTCTCTGAACTTTCAGTTTCCCATCCATAAAATATGGGAAGTAATACTTATCCTGTGGGGGCTAGGAAAGAAAATAATGTATGGAAACATAGTAGCCACTCAATAAATATTTGTTGAATCAGTAAATGAATGGTAGTGCCTGGGCACACAATAGGTGATTTTTAGGTGTAGGTTCATCTTCTTTCTTCCTCAACCAGATACGATATGGAACCATACAGTGAGATAAATTATTCTTACTGAGCCAGGGGATCCAAATAGCAGCCTGATACTCTAGAAATTGTTAAGTCTCCATCTTCTACGTTTTTTTTCATGCATACTATTCTGGCCAGAAATATATATCTTAATTACACTCATGGTAAATATGTCATGGTTAAAAGCAAAAATACTAACTAATGTCAATTTACCCAGCTAATATAAAAAAGAGGAACAATCTTTATGGAAAAATGTGCACCCGCTCATAAATACACACATGAACATGCAGAGTTCTGCGTATAATCTCAAGGGGTCCACAGGCCCTCTAAAGCTCCAGGTTGAGAACCTCTGGTACACAAGGCTGGAGAGGTAGGGCAACTGTTCAGATAGTTATCTTAATAACCCTGTAAAATTCTGTGCAGATAATTTTAGGTGGATATAGATAAAAAAATAACATTACTTTTTTTCAAAGCTTCATTCTAAAATAACCTTGTTTCACATTGTTAGTTCCTATCTTTTCTTCTTCCTTCCTTTTTCTTTGAAAACGATCATAAGTCTTTCTTGAAAAGATGAAAATCATAACTAGTTTGCAACATTTCCGTCTGTCTTCACTTTCCTAAGTTGAAGTTAGCAAGGTCTATAGTTGGTGGTCAGTAAGCATTTTAATTTAACTGTAAGTAATTTAATTGTATCATTCCATATATTAACCATTAATACTCTTTATGGTAATCATTGTTTGGGCTCTCAAGCTGCCATGTATACCCCTACATAGTTATATATGCAGATCTATGCCCATTGACCCATTAGTACCATCCACACTCCATATCTAAGGTCGTCCTTTCGTCTCTAGTTTCAGCTCTCAATGCCCTTCCTTAGAAAGAGCAGCAGCCCTAGTTCTAACTGTGGCATATCCAGTATTCCATCTGTTGGAGTTTTCCCCGGCAACTGAAGTTTTATCTTTTAAAGTCATGACTTGGCACATCTTTATAGCATTTTTCTGTCCACCCAGCTTATGGTTGTCCCACTTCAATCTATCATATTGCAGCTGTGTGAATATGGGACAGTCATCCATTTTCCATCCTAGAAAGGCTGTGTTCAATGATTATTGTTTCTTTGCAAGTAGACTGGCTGTGTTCTGAGACCTGACCTGTCATTGAATATTTAGTACAGCTCCTGGATTGTGCTGGTAAAGCAAAGGTCTTTCATTATAGCTTAAATCTATGATGTGATTCTGGGCACACATGGCTGCAATTTTGTCCAGGAGTCAATCCCAGAAGGTTTCTGATGGTGAACTTTGTTTCAGTGGAAAGCATGGTGGTTACCCCAGGCAGCTTTTGTTTTTGAAGATGGGAATGATAGACTCCTTCCTTACTGTATCAGTGGTCAAATGCATCGGACAGAATGTTCTGACCAGCTGAAAAATTTCATTTGTGAGTCACTTCCTCCTTTGCTGTCTCTGACCAAAAAGCCGCCCTCCTAAGCTCAAAATTTGTATACTGTCCTCCAAAAGTATGAGTGGCCCCATAAAACCCTGTTATATGAGAGCGAATGGTGGGCGGCAAGGAGCAACAAATGCATGATACAGACACAAAGAAACATAGGCAGCTTGAAGCTTGCCCTCAAAGAGCTTGTGAAAGCTGCAGCACCAGCCTCCAAGACTTTTGCCAGACTAGACTGTGCCAATCCCAGCCAAAGTTAAGCACATGCCTAGGCATAAGAGGTAGAGCAAGAGACAAGTGGCAGTGCACAGCATCTCATATTCTACTTCCTTATCTCCTTCCTTCCCTCTCCAGAGAGCTACATGTCAGAATGTTTGCCCTGGAAGGAAAGAATTGATGAAAAGACTCTCTCAGATCTAGAGTCAGAACATTCACTCACATTTAAGCACTAACACTTTCTCTGAGTAACACTCTAGTGGTTAAGGACATGGACTTTAGTGCCAGGCCCCTAGGCTCAAATTCTGGCTCAGTGTCTTAGTAGCGTAGAGACTTTGGGGCAATTGCTTTACTTGAGAGCCCTTGGTTTTCTCATTTGGGATATAGCATTAATTACAGAACCTACCTCGTTATGTTGTTGAGAGGATTCTATTAAACACATTATGTACTTATTTATGTATGTACAATCAGCCCTCCTTTATCAGTGGGTTTCACATCCGCAGATCCACCCAACTGAAGATGGAAACCCGCGCATATGGAGGGCTGACTATATTCATTGTATTACGCCATTTTACACTACAAGGGACTTAAGCATCCACAGATTTTGGTGTCCGCAGGGGTTCCTGAAACCAATCTTTTGCTGATACCAAGGGATGACTGTATATATGTGTTTGTGTCTTAAAACAGTATTTTAATAATAATAATTTATTAATATTATTATTATTACCAGAGTTAGGGACTCTTCCAGCCTGCCTTGTCCTATTACTGTCATGAGTTCTCTACTTTGCCCTTGGACTTTAACGCCATGTTTGTTGTTCCAACAGTACCTTCAACTTCATAGGATTAAACTCCACCTATTTAGGTCTGTGAGAATGTTGATAGAGCTCTTTCCCTAAATCCCCCTTGCAATGGTTCTGGGGGTCCCCTTGGGGCCCTAACACCACAGCAGAAAATAACCCCCTTAATCTACAAGGGAATAGATGGACTATAAAGAGCAAGAGAAATGAGACTGAGTAGCAAGGGGAAGGCTGCCTAACACATCAAAGGCCCCTCCATTCTAGTAGGAAGTAGAAGACTAGAGCCGCCCCTTTGGTTTGTGGTCTGTTCACTTTGTTCCATTCCCCACTTCTACCCTCTCTCTTTCCCTCCCTCCTGTTTCCCCAACCTTTGTTAAAAAAAAAAAAAACAGCATGTTGGGGCTGCTGACGCAGAAATCTGGCTTGTGGTAGCTCTTACTGTGTGGTGACTCATGCTGTGAAGCAGTTATAATTTGCCTGGTGGGGGAGGGAAAGGGAGTTGTGTCAGTGTGTGGGCATGCAGGGCAATTGCCTGGGTGGTAGACACACTCAGCTAAAGCAGTAGATGAGTGAACTTTCCATGACATCCCCTGGGTGTAAGAAAGAAGCTGGGAGAGGGCAGAAAACCTCTGCCCTAATCCCAACCTTCAAGTTTGGAGTTTGAGGGAGTCACAGAGGACTTCACAGCAATGAGATTTTTTGGATCTTGGTGATTACAAACCTAAATCTGGAGGATTTGTATGAAGGAGATCAAAGAGTAAAATAGTGAATGAAGTGCTACTGGTGTTCAGTCCTTTCCTTTCTCCTATCCTCCAGGGAATCAAGGCTTTCTTGATGTTCAGTGCTCCTCTGAACAACTCTCTGCCCAGCTCCCCCTCCCGGGTGGACAGCGCCCCCTCCCAAGTGTTGCCAAGCATCTCCGAAGTTCATCACGGTGGAAACCATGAGTGGGAAGCCTGCCTTACTCTATGGCAAGGTCTTAGCTTCTGCTGGGCTGCCTTCGCTGTAGCTCCTCGACATGTTCAGTGTCAAGCCATGAGGAAGAGATGTGGGCGAGAAGCTATTTTTTTCCTTCTCTCCCACTGTGCATGGGCAGATCTCTCCTTTTTCACTATCCATTCACCAGGCTCTTCCATAAGTACCACCATTCCCTCTCCCTGACCCCCACTCACGACTTCAAATCTTGGGACAACTTAAATGTAGCTGTTGTCCCCAAAGAAGGTCAGGGATACTTGCTTTGGACCTGTTTTACTCTCTTCCCCTAATAAAACTTCTCTTTATATTTACAATCCATTTTCTTAGGCCTCTTTCTAGGTGACTTAAACAGATCAAATAATCAAATCCAAGTTTGAGTATTGATGGCAGATAGATAATGGCTCACTCTGCTACATTTCTCAGGCAACTTATACATTTTAACAGGATCCTTTAATACATTAGCCCAACGGTTGGCATTCTTTCTCTGTTAAGGGCCAAATAGTAAATATTTTAGACTTTGAGGGCCAAACAGTCTTTGTTGAAAATATTCAACCCTACTATTGTAGCATGACATTAGCAATAGACAATTAATAAACAAATTGGAATGGCTATGTTCCAATAAATAAATTAACTAATTAAATTTCACATGTCAGAAAATATAGTTTTTTCAATCATCTAAAAACATAAAAAAACATTCTCAGTTTGGACATACAAAAACAGCTCGCAGACCAGATTTGGCGAGAGGGCTATAGTTTGCCAACTAGTGCCTTAGCCCAAAAGATTGATTCAAATGGGAAGTTTCACATACTGTTATAAGTTGAATGGATGGAGAGAGAGAGATTTGTAGAGTGGGTTTGGGGGCAACCTCACTGTCCTCGTCCAATCACACAAGCTAGGTGGAAATTCTTGCTAATTCATTCAACACACATTATTGAATAACTGCTATGTGCCAAGCACTGTTAGGTACTGTTTAATACATTGATAGAATAAAACAGATTCTGCCTATGCCTTTACAGAGTTTAAAGTGTAATGGAGGAGATAGACAATCAACAAGTAAATAAGCAATAAATATATAATTTCAAATCGTGATAAGTGCATGAAGGAAACAGGAGAGCAGTTGTAGAGAATGAGGAGGGAGCATACTTCAAAATTGTGGTCAGGGAAGGAGGACTTGTATGTGGAGATGTTTTTATTAAGGAGTTAGCCTGGTGAAGAGCAGCCAGGTGTAGGAGAAAGAAAGTGCATTCCAGGCAGAAGGCCCAGCAGGTGTTAGGGGCCTGGGACAGGCAAGAGCTTGCCTTGTTCACAGACCTCAAAGGAGACAGTATGACTAGTAAGACTGGAGGAAAGTGGCCTGAGAGGAGGTGGGAAAAGTAGACAAATGCCAGATTACATAGAGCCTTGTAGCCCATTGAAAGAGTATGGACTGCATTGAAAGTGCAAGGAAAGCCCTTTTAAAAGATTATTCTGACTAATGTGGGGAGAATAGACTGGAAAGAAGGAGAGAGGAGAAGTTGGATAATCAGTTAAGAGTTTATTACAGTAGTATGGGCAAGAAGTGATGGGCTTACACTAGGGTGTTAGCAGTGAAAATAAAGAAGAGTGGACAGGTACATGACGTATTTTGGAGTTAGAAACTATAGAACTTGCTGATTAGATGTTGGAGGTGAGGGATATAGTAGAATCAAGAATGATTTGCTAGTTTCTGGCTTCAATAACTTGGTAGATGTGGTTCCTTTCAATGAGATGGAAAAGACTGGGAAAGGAAGAATTATATTGAGGGGGTAGGGAAGAGGGCAATGATAAAGAGTTCTACTTTGGACAGCTTAACTTTAAGATGCCTCTGAGATCTCCAAGTAGATCTCTAAGCAGTTCATCATGTGAGTCTGGCATTTTGAGGAGAGTTTTGGTTGGGGGTATGAATATGGAAGAAATCAACATATAGATGATATTTAATGCCACGGGAATAGAAATGATCACTTAAGGAGAGAATGCAGATAGAGAAGAGGCTCCAGAAACTAGTGCTGGGGCACTCCACAATTTAGATAGTGGATAGAGGAGGAGCCTTCAAAACAAACTGAAAGGGAGCAGTCAAAGATACAGGAGAATTTTTTTGAATGTACAGTGGCATGGAGGCTGAGAGAGATTGTTGGAGGAGAGAGTAGTAAACTGTGTTGAACACTGTTGGAAGATCAGATTAGATGAGGACAGAAAGGGCACTATTGAATTTGGTAACATGGAGGTCTTCAGTGACCTTGGCAAGAGGTTTTGGTGGAGTGGTAGGCTAGACTGGCAATGGCGGAGGTTAACAGAGATCTAAGGCATGATGGGATTAACCCCATAAGGTCAGTTCCAGAGCTGTGATCCAGAATGCATCACTTGGTAGTTTGGCAGTTTCTAAGGGAGCTACTCCCTCAGGCAGCATTGAGTGGTGTGGCCTGGATGGCATGGTATGGCTCCTTCCACTCTTTCAAGGTAGGTTTTAAAAGGATTAAAATGCTCAATCATCTATTTATTCAGCAAATACTTATTGAGTAATTAATAAGTGCCAGGCACTCTAGATGCTGGAAATATAGTAGAGAACAAAACAGACAAAATTTCCTGCCCTCATGGAGCTTACATTCTAGCGACTAGTAAAGCCAAGTAAATAGGCAATTACAATCAGGGTTATTTGGTACTATGACGTAAGGAAAATACAGTAGTCAAGGTAATTAATTCTAGCTGATGTAACAAACAACCCTCACATTTCAGTGGTTCAACAAAATAAAAGTTTATTTGTCATTCATGTCACAGGCCAATGCAGGTCAAGCAGCTCTCCTGGGCAGCTGTCTTTCAAGTAATAACTTTCAAGTAATGATCCAGGCTCTTTCTGTCCTATGGCTTCACCATCCCATAGACCACCTCAGAGTGTGCCAATGGATCCTCTGTATTCTGCAGGCCAATAGGCAAAGACAGCCCATGGAGTATCACATAGCATGATTTATGGCCAGACTTTAAAGTGACTAGAAGCCAATCTAATGGAAAGAGAAGCTAGGAAGTGTAATCTTTTTCTTTGTCCTGTAAGGAAATGGAGTTAATGCGAAACTACCCAGTCTCTGCCACTGAAGTGTAAGGCACAGTGACGGTTCAGGGGAGGAGCTCCTAATATTTACTTAAGGTGTCAGGAAAAGCTTCCTTGATGAAGTGACATCTAAGCTAAAGATCTGAAACATGAGGAAGAATTAACCTGGTGAAGTGAGGTTAAGGATGTTCCAAGCAGAGAGAACAGCAGGTACCAATGATAAGGGGTGAGAGACAGCATGATTTGTTTAAGGAACTGAATGAAGTTCAGAAAGGCCAGAGCTCAGAGCATGAGCTCAGGAATAGCAAGAGATGAGAATGAAATAGGATGCCATTGCCAAGGGTGGGCAGAGCTTCAGGCTGATGCTTACAGATAGAAGAAGAGGCAAGAGTTCCTCCAGGGCAGCTGGTCCCTGATGAAGGCTCTGGGTAGAGGTACTAGGGCAGAGGTTTCAAACTCAAAGGCCTTCAGGGGCTAAGAGAAGTTGAGAGTTTAAAACAATAGAGAACAGTGGTGCCTACAGCGAAGTGGAGTATGCATGCTGGGCCCAAATATATTAAATTCAAAACCAAAAACAAACCACTGTGCAGGACAAATGAACCACATCTGCTGTGGACCTCTGTTAGAAGGCTTCTAGAGAGTTCTTACAGTTACCAAGGAGTTCAGGCCTAAAACAGGAGATAGGAAGTTTTCAGAAAAAAGATTTTGTAGCCAAGTCTATTGTTGTCAACATGCTGGTTCACAAAGGGTTTCACACTTACTTTCTGCTGTATTTGATTAACTGACTGGTAAGACTGCAAATTTCTTGAAGACAGGCATGGGATTGTCTTATTTCATTTCAATAATAATAGTAATAATAGTTAAAATGCCAGGCATTGCTCTAAGTGCTTTATTAACCCATTAAATCCTCACAACAACCTATGTGGGAGGTACTGTTATCATATCCATTTTTAGATGAGGAAACTGAGAGTAACCTCACAGTGACTTTCTTATTGTCACACAGTTGGAAAGTGACAAAGCTGGGATTTGAACCAAAGCAAACTTCCACTAGAGTCTATGCTTTAGCTGAAGTGTGCCTGTGAACAAACATTATTTTACACTGCCTTGCAGCAAATATTTACTGGGCTCCAACTATGGGCACTGGGCAAAATCCTGAAGAAAGCAATGAATAAGACTGACCTCTACCCTCAAGGAGTTACCAGTTTATTGCAGGGGCCCACTAGCCAAATCTGGCCTGCCGCCTGTTTCTTTATGGCCTGTGAGCAAAGAATGGTTGTTATATATGTATTTTTTTTTTCCTGAGGAAGATTAATCCTGAGCTAACACCCATTGCCAATTCTCCTCTTTTTTTTTTCCTTGAGGAAGATTAGCCCTGAGCTAACATCTATGTCAATCTTCCTCCACTTTATATGTGGGTCACCACTACAGCATGGCTGACGAGTGGTCTAGGTCCACGCCTGGGATCCGAACCAGCGAACTTGGGCCACCGAAGCAGAGTGTACTGAACTTAACCACTACACCATGGGGCCAGCCCCTGGTTGTTATATTTTTAAGTGGTTGAAAAGATAATTAAAAGAAGAACATATGTATCACGAGACATGAAAATGATATAAAATTCAAATTTCAGTATGCATAAAAAAAGATTTATTGGAGCACAGCCACACTCATTTGTTTATGTATTGTCTACAGCTGCTTTCATGATACAACCAGCAGAGTTGAAGAGTTGCAGCAGAGATTGTATGGCCCACAAAGCCTCAAATATTTACTATCTTGCCCTTTACCTCAAAAGAGTGCTGACCCCTGGTCTATTGGATCATATAGATATGTAAACATAATTTCAATACAAAATGAAGGAAAGCAGCATTGTTTCGTGGGAAAAGTATGGATTTGACCAGCAGACTTGGCTCTGAATCCCAGCTCCATCTCTACTAGCTGTGTGATCTTAGGTAAGTTACTTAACTTCTCTGAACCCGTTTCCCAGATAATAAGGCTAATAATGCCTTTTTCACATACCATTGTGAAGACTAGAGATAACGTATGTATAGTGTTTGCACAAAACACTTAAAATGATAATACTAGTAATAATAATAACAATGTCAATAATATGTTATGATAGAGGAAGCAAGGCACAATATGAACATGGTACATGGACACCTGAAACATTTTAGAGGATTTACGGAAAGCTTCCCAGAGGAGGTGACCTTTGAGTTGGCCTCTGGTGTCAAATGGACCTATTTTGAGTCATAGTTCTTTCACTTCCCAGCTGTATGACTCTGGGCAGATTACCATTGGAGCCTCATTTCCCTCATATGTAAAATAGGGCTAATAATAATAGTGCTGAGCCCACAGGGTCATTCTGAGGATTAAATGAGATGATGCATATACAGCACAGTGCTATGTTTGGCACGTGGTAAGTATTCAATAAAAGTCAATCACTGTCATTGATGGTATGGTAGTTGTTATTATAGTATAAGACACATGTTTTGGAGAAAGAGAGACCTGGGCTTGTATTCTGGCCCTGGGCAAATTACTTAACTCCTCTAAGTCTCAGTTTCTCATCTGTAAAACAGAGATAGCAACACTAACTGAGTAGGGAGGTTATTAGCGTTAAATGAGATCATCTACTAAGCCCAGTGTATGGCAAATAGTAAGTGCTCAATAAACGGTAGCTACTGTTATTAGGCACAATGATGGCAACAGTGAGTGCCCCATAAATGTTATCGAATGGCCAATTAACTAGTGGTTCAAAGATTTCATATTCAGTAGTTGAGAGAGGAAAATTCACCAGCTTCGGCTTTGTCATTATAAAGTGGATACGAAACTGTCTCCAGCTAAAAAGTTGCGATATCTTATACATACTAAAACCTTTTCAGAATTTCCTGTTATTTACTCAACTGCTAGTCCTAAGCTGATATATAAATATGACTTACGAGTGTGTACAAAAGGGATTAGGCAATATGGGGAAATGGTCCTGCTGGCTACTGTTCTCCATCAATAAATAACTCATCATTCGATGAAGCAACAGTCTCATTTCCCTAAGAAAATACCAGAAAGGACATCACTCAGAACTTTAAAAAGCCCTGTTTGATGAGACTTTGGTAAATATGTATTTAGATAATGATAAACCAAGACTTTAGGCCAGATTCACAATCCCCTCCCCTACTTCTGTGGTTGTAATTACACAAGGAAATGGAAAAAATGTTCCAAGAGACCAGGGGCCTAGCCCAACATTTGGACTGATTGAACTTCCTAATCCTATTTCCTTCTGTGGCTCTTTCCTAGCCAGGCTAATGGCCTCCATATAAGACTGGCCCTCAGAAAAGTTTGTAGCAGGCCAACTTTCTCTTTGCCTTCTTCTAGCCTTCCTTTCCACTTCTCTCTGCTCTGGGTCCCCAATATCTTCATGCTCTTCTCTAGTTTCCCTAGATCCCTCCCTGCAATGTTTTATATGAAGTAGCTTTCCAGGACATAGAGAGCCCATGCCCTCTCTCCCATCAAAGCTGACCTGTCCTGTAAGTCACTCCTTTGGAGCTCTGCTATTGGTTCCTAAGACAACAGGAGATAAAACTAGAATAGTTTAGCTACTTCCCACTGCCTCAACTCTGGCGTGCTAACATGCTCAGTTCTTTGCCCCAAAGAACAGGTTTGAGAGCTTTTCTATGACACCCGCCTAGGAGTCCTAGGTCTCTTAGGGTTGGGGTGGTGTTTCTGCATGAAATCCATGGTAGCTACCAACTGGGCATTCTGCCCACAACAGTGCATTGGCTTGTGGGGTGCTTTGTCCAGACAGAGCAAAGTTCTTGCTTTGTGAAGTCAACTGGGACAAGACTGGGGTGCAGGTGAAATGAAGTAAAATGGGGATAATAACAAGACCAACCTCCAGGGATATTGTGATGATTAAGCAATACGTGTAAAGCTTTCAGAACAAGTTTAGTACAGTCTAAGTATCCAATAAATGTTAGTTGTTGTTATTCTCCCCCACTGAAGATTGGGTGGCTAGCTGGCAAGGATTCTGATCAAACACAGCTCCTGAGTACAAATAGTGCCTCTCACAGTGCTCCTCTTTTGGAGGCCACTCACCCAGTCCCTCCCGAGCAGTGCTCTACCCCCATTCAAGGACTGTACTTATGGCTCCTGTTCCCTTCTTTTCCCCACCCACCCAGCCCCTCCTGCCTGCCTGCTACTAACCTTATTTACCATCCATGCTAAAAGCCCCAGTGTCTTTTCTTTCATAATAACCCAAAGGTCATATACTGGTAGCAAATATGTGCTGTGGACATATTTATTTGGCTCACATGGTCATTTCTTGGTTGGTTGACAACATGTAACAATCACGTGATTTCCTGTAAAAAGCTGGAGTTTTGGCATCTTTTTTTTTTAACTCTTAAGATTAAACAACACAGGCCCAGGTTCTAGTTGGCAAATATCTGTTGTCTCTGAGTGGTACCTGCCTCCTTAAAGCCAGCCATGCACTCCTTGACTTGCCACTGTGCCCAGCAGACCCAGTTTTCTCTTTTACTGACACTAGCGACAGCCCTTCCTTCCACCAGGAAGAGGCTCAATGGCTTATGGAAACTGGAGCCCGAATCAGTGGCAACAGAAAACAGGCTTATCTCCCCTGGAGGTCGGGGAATGGGCTCGGTGTTCACAAAACTCAGTTGCCTACCTCTACTTCCTGGAGGGAAGAGGAAGGATGTTCCTTTCAGCCTAGAGAAGGTTGCCCTTCGCTGGACAATGGGTCAAATGACACCTCCTAATGGAGAAAGGGGAAAATATACATATATATATACATTTATATATAAATTTTGAATGTTTGCATCCTGCTATAAAGTCATCTCTCCTTAAACAAGTCCATATGTGTCTATTTCAACTAAGCAGTCTTTCTTCCCCAACAACTAAGGCTTTGTCTATGGAGTTTATAGGGCTATGTGTTATTCAGATACTTTGGGCTGCTTTGTGGAAACACTGATGAACATTCTCCTGGAGAACATTCCAGAAGTTCTCTAAGAGCCTGTAGGGTGGGATAAAGAGAATACTGAATGTTAACTCAGCCAAACTTCTCCGGAGGGGCAGTCAGCATCTGGAGGGAACCAGGGCAGCTGCAAACCCTGCCCAGGGGACAGGCATGGCAGGAATGCCTCTAGGAGTGCATCTGCCCGGAAGTATCTGCAGCTTGCTTGAAGTCTCAAGAAGAAAAATAGCATATCAGTTCTTATGAGCTTGGGGGTAATGATAATAAACACTTACTCAGCTCACTACAGGCAAGGCACTGTTCCATTGCCTCACGACAATATGATGAGAGAGGTCCTGTTATTATCTCCACTTTTATCAATAAGGAAACTGAGGCACAAGTGGTTGAGTAACTAGCTAAGGTTGTGAAACCAATTAGTATCAAAGAGAGGATTCTAACCCAGGCAGGTGGCCTGCAGAGTCTGTACTCCTAACCACTATACCCTGGTTCTCAGTAAGGTCACGGGACCAGCAGCATCAGGATCACCTGGGAACTTTTTATAAATGCAAATTCTCAGCCCCACCCCAGGCCACCTGAATTGGAAACTTTGGGTAGAGACCCAGAAACCTGTGTTTTTAACAAGCCCTCCAGGTGACTTTCCTGCAAGCTCAAGTTTGAGAACCATGCCCTAAGGGGATAAGAACTCGCAACAATTGTAATACAGCACTGCAGGTTGCCTGCTGGAAAGAGCGGGCAGAGCACCCAATCACCTGAATGGGAATTGATAGATGGGGGTGGGGTGTGTGTGTGTGTATGTGTGTGTGTGTCAGAGGGTGGTCGCTTTTCCACCAACTTGTCCTAGTACCTGTGATTCTATTATTAGCCATTCATTCCTTTGGATTGTGAAGGCTTCCTGATTTAGAAGACATCTTTATTAAAATGCAAATGCCCCTTGTAAAAGGGGTTTCTGGGGATGCAGGACTTTTCAGAGCTAAAATAGAGATAGTCTCCTCGCTGTTCAGATCCGCCCAAGACTTTTGGTGCTAAAACCGGAAAGTCCTAGGCAAACCTGGATAAGTTGGACATCCTATAACACGGGAAACAGAGCTGCATGTTAGGAGCATGGAATGGACTACGGTAGGCATTACCACACCGGTGACTTGGAAGCCACACAGCTAACAAAGCCGCAACTTTAAACAAGAGTTCAACAGAAAATTTTTCAGGGTCAGGTTTTCCCAACTTCAGCAAATGAGATGGAAGTCAGCTTTTGCATCCAACAAGTACCCGAGGGGGTATTAGGGCACATAATATCACAGCACCAGACCCTTCCATAAGATTTAGTGCTGAAAGATAAAGTGTTAAGAATTATTCTCCCCAAAGTTATACAGCCTAGCCTATTGCTTTTGCCATAGCATGTGTGGTCTTGAACTGCTATTCTTTGGTTCCCGAATAAACTCATTTTGCTTGGAAAAAAAAAAAGTTATGTAAATGGCAGTACATATGTAAGACAGAAGATGACATCCATTTAAAATTATGGTAACAGGGACCAGCCCGGTGGTGTAGCGGTTAAGTGCGCTCTCTGCTGTTGCAGCCTGGGGTTCACAGGTTCGGATCCCGGGCCTGCACCAACACACGGCTTGTTAAGCCATGCTGTGGCAGCGTCCCATATAAAGTGGAGGAAGATGGGCACGGGTGTTAGCCCAGGGCCAGTCTTCCTCAGCAAAAAGAGGAGGATTGATGACATATGTTAGTTCAGGGCTAATCTTCCTCACAAAAATAAATAAATAAAAATAAAATTATGGTAACAAATATTCTTAAAGCCATGGAAAAAATGCTACTTAAGGGGAAAAAGTAGGCAACAAAATGGCAGCTATCATTTTGAGGTGGTAGGATCTCAACCATGGCAAGAAAATGTGCAGCAGTACAGCGTGGCAGAGAAATATGCTACTAGGTTAACTTTGGTTACTGCTGGATGGTATGATTGTGCACGGGTGATCTTTTTCTGTTTCTTAATTCTTTTCTGTAACTTCCAATTTTCTACATTACCACATCATCAGCAAATAATCAAAATGAATTAATGAGGGGACCGAGAAGAAGAAGAAGACTTCTCCACAGTGGAGTTGTTGGAGGAGAGTCACCCAACATGGGACATGCTGAGGGGACTGGACCTTCCCCAGTGAAGACTTCCCAGCCTGCAGCTGTTGGAAAAGAGGTCCAGGGGCCTTGGACTAGGGCTGAACAGAACACAGACACCTCCACTGGGACGGGGGCGGGGAGGAGGAGGGACATCCATTTTTCTCGAATGACCTGTGGGAACAAGAGAGGGGAGCTTACTTTTCTTCTGCTATAACCAACCACTGCCTGATTTCACAGGGACGGTGCTGCTCTGGGTGTATTGTTGCTACCATCTGTCACATTTGTTGACAACTTATCTGGGAACCTTGGTTGGACAATGTAGCCGGGCATCGGCTGAGATTAAAAGGTAAACTTTTGTTTTGGCCTTTTGCATAGCCTGGCTTTGGGGTCAGTTTAGTTAAAATGATGTCCTGCTGCATTCCCTGGCAACACTGAATATTCACGGAAGGCTGGGGATGGGGGTGGGGACAAGTGCCCCTTTCTTGTGTCCCGGATGCTCTAGCAGGGGCTTTGGGAACATTTGGAGAAGCACTTTCACGAGGGTGCAGGAAGGACTCTTCTGACACCCACTCATCCCCTTCCCCGATGGGTTGCATACACCCCCCGTTCACAATAGGACTGGGTTTGTAGCCCAGTGTGTTCGCAGGAGAAAGCACAGGCTGAGAGCAGGGCAAATCACAGTTATCTTCGAGGAGGTACTCAATGAGGTCCCCTACTTCAAGAACCCCTCTTTCTCACCCCAACCCCAGCACACAGTTTGAGAGTAAAAAGTAGTCTGGGGAGCCTGGTATATAGCCCGGCCTTGAGGTAAATGTTTTACTCCGCAGGAGCACTGATGTAGGTCGGGGTCAAGTACCCTCATCAGTCACCAGCTGAACGGGAACGGAGTTTGGGATGTGATGAAGGAGGGCGTTAAAGTTTTGAGTCCCCTTGGCAAACTCACTCTGTTCTTTCCCTAGAGCCACACAAGAGCAGTGGGAACGATTAGAACCGAGCTACCTGCCCAGGTGAATGCAAATACCTGCCCAGGGAATCATGCAAATACCTTCAGAACAAACTTTGCAGGGCGCTAGTCTGACAGGGTATGCAAAAACCAAAAATACACAGCTTGCCGTCAGAAGTCCCAAACAGTCCTCTCTGCTTTCTCTTCATTCCTCCACGCCCCCTTACCTCACCCCAAACCGTGCTTCCGACCCCCAAGGCCAGAAAGGCAAAATACAAGCCATCCTTTCACAGAGGGGAACCTTAAAGGATACAATAGGAAGCGAATGGCCATCTCCTTGTTACATTTTCTGCAAGATTAACAATCACTTGGCTGTTTCTCTCCTACTCCTTAATGATCCAAGCAGTTCAGCTATTAAGTGATAAATCCTCTGTGTATTCATGACCGGCCTGTTTAATACGGCAGCCTAAACCAAAACAATCAAGATAATTGAGCTACCTCGAAAGCATTAAGGAAGCCAGCTGCTGCGCAAGGCAGAAAACAAACTCAACCGGCAGCAGGAGCCCCGTCCCCCAGAAATGCTGAAGCGAGAAACCGAATGGGATGGAGGGTATAAACTTTGGGAAGGGCAAGTGGAAGACGAAAACAGGGAAAAGAGCTTCCAGTTCCTTCTCATCACCTTCTCACTCCTCTTTTGGCTTGTATCCGGGCAACCAGCTGAAGCCAGCTGGCAGGGATTTACTCCAAATGGCTCATCCAAGGTCCCAATCAGCTGGGAGGAGGTGCAGAGGGCGGATGGGCTAGTTGCTGGTTAAGAGAGGTGATCTGGAAGGATGCTCTCCAACTCCTGTCCCTTCACTCGCTGTCCACCCTAACCAATATCTGTTTTCTGAAAAAAAATGCAAGAAAGGAAAGCGGGATTAAATTTGCTTGTTGGCATTCAGGTTTTTCTTTTGTGGATTTTGGATGCTGAATGGGTTTGGTTGGGCAAGCAGAGGATTTTTGGATGATGGACTTCTGAATCCCCCTCACTTGAGGGACATATTGTACAGCCAAATGCCCAGTCACTTGCTGCAGAAGATTGTACCAAGCCCAGCACCTTCTCTGTAGGCTACAGACCTTTAGAGGTGTTTCCATTGTGTTTTCCTAGAGAATAAGCTCTAATTTAGCTGGACCAACATCTGAACAGATGAATCATTCACAGTCTCTTTATAAACAGGTTGCTGTTTGCCCTTTCAGAGCCTGACTCACCTCAGATGGCTGACTAGAAAGTCACTCTCAGCTCCAAACTCCCAAGACACAACATCCTTTCCAGCAACACAGCATTTGGCTCATAAATCCAATAAACTCAAAATTTTCTCCTTGACTGAACAGCAGGAATGAGACTTTTCTTTATCCAGGGCCAACCTCTTTTCTGAATGAACCACATTTAAGTGAGGAACTATCTGCTGGCACAACTTTTTCTCATCCTATCTCCATTTCATCTCCTTTCAAACCATTGTCCACACAGATTACAGATAAATCTTTCAAACATTAATTTCCTAACTTTCGATTTTGAAATAATTATAGACTCACAAGTTGCAAAAACAGTGCCGAGAGGTCCCTTGTACCCATCACCCAGATTCCCCTCAATGATGACATCTTATATAATTATAGTGCATTATCAAAACCGGGCTCATTATAATTAACTAGACTGCGGATGGTGCTCAGATTTCAGCAGTAAAAAATTAAACTGTACGACACTACAATGAATCTCTAGTGCCCAAGGCTTCCAATTCAAAAGTTTGCCTGCTGTTCAAGTCCCTCTGTGGTCAGGCCCCACCTTACTCAAGCGGCCATGGTTCCCATTGTTCTCTTAGGCACACGCCTCTTTCCGTGGGGCTACTGTGCTCATTGTTCGGGCCATGCTCATCACTGTCTCTGGGCTTCTGCTTCAGCAATTCTCGCCTCACTCCCCCTTTTCCAAACTGTACCCTTTAATCTAAGCCTGGCTCATATCTTGCCTTTTCTATTAAACTATCCTGAACTACTTCAGCCCTCCTTTCCTTATTCTAAGTTCATTATGGCCAGAAATGACTCCCAGCACAGTTTGCATAATTTAGCATGTGAGCTCTTTTTTTTTTTTACAGTCTTGTATTATTTCTTTAATTGTGGTAAAATATAAATATCATAAAATTTACCGTGTTAATCATTTTTAGTCGGACAGTTCTGTGGCATTAAGTACATTGACGTTGTTGTGCAACCATCACCTATCTAGTTCCAGAACTTTTACATCATCACAAACTGAAACTCTGTACTCATTAAACACTAGCTCCCCATTCCCCCTTCCCCCAGCCCCTGGTAGCCATTATTTTACTTTCTGTCTCTATGAATTTGACTATTCCATGTACCTCATATAAGTGGAATCATATGATATTTGTCCATTTGTTGCATTATGTTTTAAATTGTTTCAAGACTTTTGCTAGATTGGAAACTCTTCAAGGTCCCAGTACCCCACTGAAATAAGAAATAGGTAGGTAGGTAGGTAGGTAGGTAGATAGATACATAGATAGGTAGATATAGAGATAGATACAGAGATATAGCGATATTCTCACAGCATCCAGCATAATTTTGGGTGATTAGTAGATGTGGATTTTTCTCATCTTCTCAAGAAACCAAGCCCCTCATTTATTTTAAAACCAAGAATGTCTTATAAGACATTTCCCAGACGCTTTACGGTGGCTTTCCCATCTTTGGGTTAAAAACATGTTCTGGGGCTGGGCCTGCCTGTGCCTAGGCCCAGTGGGTTTGGGCTGTGCTCACTGTGATAGGGCCAAAGTTGCCTCCCTTTTGGCCCATCTCCCAAGGTAAATGTTGAGCTCATTGAAGGCAGAGACAATATTTCTTTGATGTTTCTTCACAGTACCCATAACAGTGTCTGATCCCCAAAAAAGCACTTGAATAATGTTGTCAGGATGGGCAAGGAGTGAGGGCTGGGGGTGGGCGTTATGTGGTTCTTAAGGAATCTAGTCTGATAACCAAATGAAGATTGGAAAGAGTTTGGCACAGGGTTATAGGGCAAACCAAAGCCTACAGGGCAAAATATTTCAGCTCTTGGTTTCTTCATTGGAGAAGAATGAATAATAGTAATAGCCAACATGAATCAAGTACCTAAATACGTGCCAGACATTAGGCACTTGACACATATTATCTCTTTTAATCCTCACAATAATCTTAAGAGGTAGACACTATTATGAGTTTCATTTCATGGATGAAGAAATTGAGGCATACAAAGGTTCAGTAATTTACCCAAATTAGTAAGAAGAGTCGGGATTTGAGTTTAGATAGACTCCAGAGCCCACTCTCCTAGAGTCATGTGAGGAATTGAAGAACATAAGAGACTTACAGACTGAAGCACTTCTGGCTGGTGAGTGATGTGGTTAGAGCTCGGAGCCAGGGGAGGGGATTTTGTGGATCATTTAGCTTTGCTCCCTTCCAAGGACCAACCCTAGCTGGAAAATGACTGCCCATGGTCACAAAGAGTAAGAGACTGAAAGATTGAGTGCAGCTTCATCCCTGCTGGCAAAACAACTCCAAGCCCATATCCTACTCTAATGGGTCATTGATGTCATGTTCATATACTAAGGACAACATGTTTTGATATTAAGGAGCACTGTGAACTTCTTGGAAGCTAAGGACTATATAACTCTGGGTGCTGCAGGATCGTTATTTAAGGCAAGTCCCATGAAAGAGCCAGTGTGTTTCACAGGGCTCTCCCACCCTCACCCCAGGGGGCCCATATGTTTTGCTGTAGGAAATAAATGATGTTCAGCAATTTCTTTACCTAGCTGTGAAATTAAAGTGTAGTCCCTTGGGCACTCAGCCCACTTCATGAATACGGGAAGTGACCCCCAAGTGGCTGACCGGGTTTTAGAACAATATATATCCTGCAGGAATACTTCCTGTCACAAAACTTCATTGAGTCACTGAAGCAACAGAGTAAACAGCTTCGGTTCAGGTGAAAAAGAAAGCGCCAGATGAAACAATGAAAATGCATCACTGGGCCGAGAGGAAGACCTGGTGGAGCTTTGTGTCCAGGACTGGGAGAATAGGCTGGTCTTCCAAGAGACAAAGGCAGGCCAGGCATAGGGGAGAATTTAAGAAAAGCCTGCAGGTGGGGATGTTCACAGTGTATTTGGGGGACACTAAAGTGACCGGCATGGTTGAAGTGGATGGTTCCTGTTGGGGAGCAGTGGTTGACTGGGCTGGAAATGTAAAGTATTCTTAGGGAAGAAAGGCAGGCACAGGGATTTAGATTTGAAATAGGCTGAAATAATGTGATCTGACTAGAAAGCTCAGCTTAAAAGGCTTATCCCATGCGTAACTCCATCATATTGCTTTTGTAAAAGAACAGTTCACTAGGATCTGGTCAGGCCACGCTTCTCTCTCTTGGCTTCTACCTCTTTTAAGTGCAAGTTATGACAGTAGTAGGATAAAGAAAGGACAGCTACAAGGCTAGATATGCTTCTCAGATGTTTGGCTTCCCTCCACAACACTATACCAAGACTCTTATCAGTTGCCTGCTGTTGTACTTGAAGGTTCCCAAGACTAATGTGACACAGGAAATACGTTAGGCAAACACAGTCTTTATTCATTGTTATAGGCTTCTGCCTCAAATCCATTTTGACTCTCTTATCCTGGTGAGCTGAGCTGAACAATAAAGAAACCTCAGAGCCCCCTTCCCCTCTCTTTTAGCTTTAAACTTGGACAAGACCAAGAACTGGGCAACCAGTCTCTCCTGATTTCCTTTCTCCAGCTCCTCCCCTTGCCCTGCTTAGCTCTCCTGCACTGAGTTTACTTACTACTCACGTGGGAGGCAGTGGAGGAGAGAACTCACCTGGCAGAAAGAAAGCATGGACCCCTTTGTTCCTGTCCTCCCAAAGCCCCACTCCGCTGGAAGTCTTTCATTGCCCACATTCTAACCCTGATGCATATCAGAGAGCCCCTCCCTGAGGTTACATTGATGGGTCCTGAGGATATGTGGCCACTCATCCAACTCACACATACAACCCTCTTCCGGTTAAGGCCCTAGGTTTTACAGCAAGACATGTGGCCAACCAGGGGTACTACTGTCTCCTTCAAGGGAGATCAGAGTGTAGCTGGACCCCTCAGGGCAGGAAGATGAGTGGGCATCAGAAAAGTCTCTCCTGCACCTTCATGAAAGTGCTTCTCCAGAAGTTCCCAAAGCCCCTGCTACAGCATCTGGGACACATAAAAGGGGCACTTGGGCCCCCCAGAGCCTTCCATGAATATCTACCCCTTCAATGTTGCCAGGAATGCATCAGGACATCATTTTAATGAAATTGACCCCAAAGCCAGGCTATACAAAAGGCCAAAACAAAAGTTTACTTTTTAATCTCAGCCGATGCCTGGCTACATTGTCCAGCCAAGGTTCCCAGATAAGTTGTCAACAAATGTGACAGATGGTAGCAACAATATAGCCAGAGCAGCACAGTCCCTGTGAAATTAGGCAGTGGTTGGTTATAGCAGAAGAAAAGTAAGCTCCCACCCTTGTTCCCACAGGTCATTTGAGAAAAATGAAAGTCCCTCCCCTGCTTCCCAGTGGAGGTGTCTGTGTTCTGTTCAGCCCCAGTCCAAGGCCCCTGGACCTCTTTTCCAACAGCTGCAGGCTGGGAAGTCTTCACTGGGGAAGGTCCAGTCCCCTCAGCATGTCCCATGTTGGGTGACTCTCCTCCAACAACTCCACTGTGGAGAAGCCTTCTTCTTCTTCTCGGTCCCCTCATTAATTTATTTTGATTATTTGCTGATGATGTGGTAATGTAGAAAATTGGAAGTTACAGAAAAGAATCAAGAAAGAGACAAAGATCACCTGTGCACAATCATACCATCTAGCAGTAACCAAAGTTAACCTAGTAGCATGTTTCTCTGCCAGCCTTTATAGCTGCACATTTTCTTGCCATGGTTGAGATCCTACCACCTCATAATGATAGCTGCCATTTTATCACCTACTTTTTCCCCTTAAGTAGCATCTTTCCATGGCTTTAAGAATTGTTGGTGTTGTCTTTAAGAAAGACTTTAAGAAAGGTTGTTACCACAATTTTAAATGGAGGCATCATCTTCTGTCTTACATATGCACTGCCATTTATGTAACTTTTAAGACACATAATACCACAGTGCCAGACCCTTCCATGAAATTTAGTGCTGTAAGATAAAGTGATGATAGGTGACATTGTTTCAGGGCTTATTATATGCAAAGTACTCTTCTAAGTGTTTCACATGTATTAACTCATTTAATCCTCATATAACCCCACGACACAGGTGCTATTATTATCCCTAGGTGATAGAAGCACAAACTGGGGCCCAGAGGAGATGAGGGACTTGCTCAGAGAAACACAAGTAGTGAGTGGCAAAGCTGGGCTTTGAACCCAGGCATTGTGGCTCTAGAGTCTGTGCTCTTAGCAACTGTAAGCTGTCCAGTCTCAGAATTAAATGCAATCGTTAAGGCAGTTTACAATCTAATATGCCATATACAATAACATTTTCTAGTCAAGAGAAGTATCAGGGTCCAATACACATTCTGTCATAGGTTTACACTCTAGACTCATAAAACTGTTTATCAGCCATAAGTAACACACCTTTCCCAATGATGTTAAAAATCTTATGGGAAAGAGGATAGACAGAGAAAAGGCATTTTTGCTTCTCTGAAGTGTTACCCTGTGTGTGCCAATTATACAGGATTTACCACCTATATACTTAAAACTTAATTAGGAGAGAAATTGTCCATCAAGAGAGTAATTGCAATATTACCATATAATGGGAAATTTACCATTTGTGTAGTGATCCTCCCTTTTCTCAGAGTAGCATTTTAGACACTTCTCTCTCCCAACCAAATGTAGATGGTCCCCCTTCCAGGACCCAGGGTGCTCCTTAGTTCCCTTTCTTTTCTCTTCTGCATCTTAAAAACTTCCCTATTTCCCTATCTAGACTGTCTGAGATTAAGCCCTTTCCCTCTCTGGTCCCTGCATTCCCATCACCAAAGTACCAATGTGAGCGTGGGCTTTGGTCAGGGTCAAAGCCTCCATCCTCTCTTGTGAGCAGAGCTCCCCGCAATAAAAGCAGTCGACTTGCCTAGCAAAATTCATCACTGTATGTTCCCAGAAGTCATGATCCCCCCGGGGTACCCCTCTGGGTGTGTCCAACCTTGATAGGGTTACAAGATTTGCTCTGCACTGCTCTGCACTTGTTCCTCATCTCTCCCCTTGGGCCTTCTCCTGGTTTGGCTCAGGTCAGAATGTACGTCTTCTAGAGAAGGATCCCCCTCAAATGGAGCCTGCCCCAGAGCTGTTGCTGAGAAGGGGACACCAGCCTGGACCCGCACAGGCCAAGGAGGAATGGACTTCGTTTCTTCTTTGCTATTCTCCAGTTGAGGCCAGCGTTTCTGCCCCGCATTCACACCCATACTTGCAGCAGAAGACTTGCCCTGAACTGGATCTGTGGTTGTGAATGAGGCCCAAGCTTGTACTGTCAGAGGCCAAGGACGAGCCGAGACAGTTTTGTCCTTTATATTCCTCTGCTTCTGTTTGCTTTTCTTCCCTAAGTTTCCCCTACTGTTAGCAAGGGAAGCCCCCTCCAATGAAGCCTGCCCCAGAGCTGCAGCTGAGTGTGGGGCACCAGCCTGTGCACTCTGATATGAAGTAACAACTGATGGTTTATCCATGTCACCCTTTTGACCCCTGCTTCTAGGCTCCCCACTGACATCATCATTAGCAAATGGTGAAGCCCCTGCAAAAGCCTTCTGTACCTGAGCTGGGCCTGTGAAAGAGACCCAAGCCTGTACTGTCAAAGGCCAAGGACTAGCCCCAATCTTTCTGTTTTTCTCTCTGCCCTTATGCCTGCTTTTCTGCTCTACCATTGCCTCCCCATTGGCTGCCAGAGAGGCCCCCTCAGGCTGAACTGGGCTTGCTGCTGGCAACAGAGCACCAACTGGTGCCTTCCAAGGCTGAGCGAGAACTGATGCCTTTTCCTTCTCATCGTTTCTTCTTTGCTCCCAGCTTTCATGTCCTACATCCATTCCAGTATCAGCAACTGACAAAGCCCCCACGACAGAAGTCTGACCCAGAACTGGGGCTGCAGATGATGTCCGAGTCTGTAGCGTCAGAGAACAAGGAAAATACACAATCTTATTTTCCTTTCTATTCCTCCTTTTACGGCTGTCTTTCTTGCCTATGTTTCCCTGACTGTTAGCCCCCTGCAATGCATCACAAACAGGAGCCGTATGTGGGCATGAGACATCAGCCTCTGCACTGGGACACAAACTAAGAACAGACATTTTTTCCCTCTCATCATTCTCTCTTTGACCCATGATTTTCTGCCCCACATTTGCCCCACTACTTGCAGCAAGAATAGCATCTTCAAGTGCAGTTTGAACTGCAGGCGGGGCTCCTGTGGGTGCTGCGGCTGAATCTGTGTCACGTGCCTGGGTCATCAGAGCCTCCACGTGAGCCACAATGTCTTTTTCCATGTTTCGTCCCTCCTCCAACTTTGCTTTAGTTTCTGGATCAGAAAAAGTGTTTACCTGGAGTAGAGAGAGCAGAAGTAATCTAAGAGGAAAATGTGAGTTGTAGTCAAGGCTAGCAAAAAGTCCCTTCTGGGAAGAGATTATCAAGCATCAGGTCTGGGGGCTGAAATTGAGATTAGGCCCGAAGGATACCTGAAACGATCTAGGAACAGAGCAGGTTGAGGAGGTGGTGAACAACGTGAGGGTGTCAGACCCCTATTCTCATTGGCAGCTGGCTCACTGATGCAGTGCTAGATTCACCACAACCTCCCACAAAATGCTTCACTTCTAGTACAGGACATCTACTGGCGACCCTGGATGCCCTCAAAATACTGATGAGTGTCACGATTTTCAATCTTCATCAGCCTTCAATATTAGCACTGTCTTCTTTGAAAGTAGACAACACTGGAAAAACAACACCACCGCAAAGATATTTGAATAAATATTTCTGTTTGCACCTAAGCGGTATAGGGACATCGATTAATGGTCAGGTATAGACTTCAGTGTTGTTATTACCTTTTGATGCTTCAGATAGCCTCGGGAGACCAAACCATAGGTGAGAAAGCTGTGCTTAAGCCTATAAAATCAGAATAAAAAGCATTATCAGAGTGAACCTGACCAGGTGCCCCTAGGTGTCAGTCTGAGCAGACTCTTACCTGGCTATCCTAGAAATGCTCTGTCAGTTTCTTCTCAAGTACTCTCTTTTTGGTCCCATGCAGAGGAATTGGTGTACACACTAATCACCCAAAGAGTCTACATAATTTGATAGCACAACGTTTTTGTCAATTGATGAAGAGATTCTGTTCAGTTCAGTATGGTATTAGCATTTAATTCTCCCTGACTGATTTCTGATTCTTTGCAAGTTGAAAATCCAGGTCTGGGCTGGGGACCTCATTCCATTAGCCCGTACAACCCATTCTTCATGCATTCTAGATAAGCAGAACTATAGAGACAGTTCCTATTTCTCAAAATCAGAAACTGTCCAGTCCTGCTACAAATTCCAGTCCTTTCTTAAGCTTTCTACTGTACCATATATATGTGCAACATAATCTGGGAATGGGCTAATTATTTACATAATATCTTTTCTCTCTGAGGAAACATCTTTTGTTGACCTTTTGACCAAAAAAGAAAAAAAAAAGAATAAATCAAGGGGGGATCAAACTCCCTTTCTCTAGTTATGACTGACACAGAGAGCTCAGTGAGGCCTCTGTGTTTTCCTTTGATAAGAAAGTGTAACCACACAACAGAGCAGAGCAAGGCCTGACATTGACCTAATAGGGTTAGAAATGGAAAACTTGTTTTTGTTTTTTATCTGGAACATGTTTTTATCTAGAACAAGAGATGCAGCGGTGCCTATGTGAATGTGGTGTCCCCAGTGCAGATCGGGGAGGGCCCTCTGGACCTTGTCTTGGATGCCACAAAGGGCCTAGAACTATTTTTACACAGGCAATAGTCTCACCCAATCCTCTTCAAGTACTCCCAAGGTAAGATTGTAGCAAGAGGAAGCACACAGCAAAAATTACATGCACCAATTATCTAGCATGCTTTCTACTTTTTAAAGATCTTCCCTGATACAGTGGTTGTCTTTTTCACTGTTTGGTACATAGCTTAAAGTAGTTGCAGTGCTAATGGTAGCTTAGCTCATGATAAATGCAGAGATTATCACTAGATGAAAGCCAGCTGCCTGGCTGCCAAGAGGCTGCAGAAGGTGAAACTTACCTCGTTCAATGCAATAGAGTCCAAGGTTGGATCCCCAAACTGAGAGTGTGTCTGTAGTCCAGTGGTAGATTTACTTTAACCAAACACACAGAGCCAGGTTTCTGTCTCTTTTTATATCTCTCTTGTCTCTATCCTTATCCACATCCATGTTCCTAACTATGTCTATACCTATGTAGCCTGTCCCCTGGAATTCACGTGGAGGATGACTGCCTACTTCAGGCCCCTCAGATTTCCCTCTTGTGTGTTGACCCTTTTGTTCATACAGATTTATTCATTCATTCAGCAAATATTTACCGACACTGCTATGTGCCAAACATGAGGTTAGGTGCAGGAGAGTATATATTTAGGTTTTAGGTTACTTAACTACAGTTACATTTCATTTTGGTTTCTCTGATGTGACTTCCTTGATTGGAGTTTTACGTGTTTCCAAACCTCAAGTTACACTTTACGGAAATTCCCTCGGTTGGCTCTCATAGATAGCTAATGACATTTCTTGTGTGGGGATTCTACTAGTGTAATTATCAGAGGCCAACATAATGATTTACCCTTTCCCCATGTTATTGAGGCCTCCATACTCTTTGTCCCCCTAAATGGCAATAAATCTCTCTGGCTTTTGGATAGGAAGAGATTAACTCCTGATTCCAGTACCATCCTTCCACATTATACTATCACCGCTTCCTTTCCACCTTTTCAGTTAAGGGGTAACAACTGTTTGATGCTCATTTATTTGTGTGTTACTTGAAAGTGGAATTTACATATGTTGTGGTATAGGAACTGTCTGATGTCTCTCCTTTGATAGGCAGAAACCTATCATGATAGGCCTAACAGGCAGGGTCCTGTGAGGGGTGGAGATTTGAAATCATATCCTGAGGCAGTTGAGAGTCAGGAAAAACGGCCCATGTCATTTAGGATTCTTTCGTTGCAAGTGACACACACACACACACAAAAAAAAGAGAGATAGAGAGAGAAACCCAAACTGGCTTAAGCAAAACAGGCAATTTATAGCTCACCATAAGATTAAATGTTCAGGGATAGAGCCAACTTCATGCATGGCTTAATCCAGAGTACAAATTACTTCACCAGGAGCCATCAGAGATACTTCCTGTGGGTTGGTTTCCATTTTTAGGCTCTTACTGGAGACCCCTGGTACCTTCAGTCTCACAATGCCTAATCCAGCAGCGGCATTCCCTTCCCTGGTAGAGCAATGGAAGTCACTAAATTGAAACTTGTTGGTGCTAATTGGCCTGACATGGGTCATGTGTCCAGTTGTGGATAGAATGTCCAAATATTGGGTCTCTTCAAATTCAAGAGGGAAGCTGGAAATTAAGAATGAAAGTACATACCAGAGATGGTTGAGAAGATAGAGAAGGTGAAGAATGAGGGATGGGGAAGTGAAAAATGCCTAAAGCAATTTATGAGTAGGAATTTAGACACGCCCATTGTCTTTTTTTTTTAAATAGCTTTATTGACATATAATTCACATACAAAAAAATTCATCCTTTAAAGTGGTTTTTAGCATATTCACTGAATTGTGCATTGATCACCACTACCTAATACCAGAACATTTTCATCACCTCCCAAAAAACCCCAAGTCTAATAGCTGTCGTTCCCCATTGTCTCTCCTCCCCTCAGCCTCTGGCAGCCACTAACATCTTTTCTGTTTCTATAGGTTTGCCTATTCTGGACATTTTATATAAACGGAATCACATAATCACATATAATCATATAATATGTGACATTTTATATCTGGCTTCTTTCACATAGCATACTATTTTTAAAATTCATTCATGTTGTAGCATGTATCAGCACTTCATTCTTTTTTACGGCCAATTAGTATTCCATTATATGGACATATCACATTTTGTTTATCCATTCATCAGTTGATGGACGTTTGGGTTATTTAACCTTTTGGCTGTTATGAATAATGCTGCTATAAACATTTGCGTACAGGTTTTTGGGTAGGCTTGTGTTTTCAATTCTCTTGGATATATGCTTAGGAGTGGAATTGCTGGAATATATGGTAACTTTATGTTTAATCGTTTGATTAACTGCCAGACTGTTTTCCACAGAGGCTGCATCATTTTACATTCCTACTGGCAATGCACAAGGTTCCAATTTCTCTATATCTTTGTCAACACTTGTTACTATCTGTCTTTTTGATTAATGCCGTCTTCGTGGGCACAAAGTGGTATCTCGTGGTTTTGATTTGCATTTCCCTAACGACTAGTGATGGTAAGCATCTTTTCCTGTGTTTATTGACCATTTCCATGTCTTCTTAGGAGAAATGTTTATTCAAATTCTTTGTCAATTTTTAAATTGGGTTACTTTTTCATTTTTGAGTTGTAAGTGTTCATTATATATTCTAGTTCTAAGTCGTTTATGAGATATGTGATTGCAAATATTTTCTCCCATTCTGTGGGTTGCCTTTTCATTTTCTTAACAGTGTCCTTTGAAGCATAAATATTTTCAATTTTGATAAAGTCCTGTTTGTCTATTTTTCCTTTCGTTTGTGCTTTGGTTGTCATATCTAAGGAATGATTGCCTAATCCAAGGTCAAGAAGATTTATCCCTATGTTTTCTTCTAAGAGTTTTATAGTTTTAGCTCTTACACTTAGGTCTTTGATCCATTTTCAGTTAATTGTTGTATATGGTGTGAGTTAAGGGGTCCAACTTCATCTTTTCGCATGTGGATATTCCATTGTCCCAGCACAATTCATTGAAAAGACTATTCTTTCTGCATCAAATTGTCTTGTCACCCTACATTGGCTTTTAAAGCAGTTATTGTCCTTGATGTATTTAAAGGGCTGAAAAAGATTAAAAAGAGATATCTATAAAGTTATGTGACAACTTTTAAAACAGACATAACATACTTCACATATTCCCTTCAAAATAGTCATTTTTGGAGTAACACTGAGATATGGGGAATATAGGTGAAAAATTAAGGTGAACTCTACGGGTTTGGATCCCGGGCACAGACCTATACACCACTCTTCAAGCCATGCTCTGGCGGCGTCCCATATACAAAATAGAGGAAGATTGGCACGTATATTAGCTCAGGGACAATCTTCCTCACCAAAAAAAAAAAAAGAAAAAATCAAGGTGAACTCTAAGTATGTGACTAGCAAACTGACCTTAGGTGGTATTTCCAAAGAGAGAACTCTAGGCAGCAAGAGTATCAATTGAATGAGCATATAGCCCACCAAGATGACTGCTTTTAAAGAAAGCATTGATTTAGAAGCATACATTCTATACTCCAAAACAGAACAAAATTGCGAATTTGAGACAATATACCCTAATAGTTAAGAGTATGGACTTTGGAATCAAACAACCCTGGGTTTGAATCCAGATTTCGCCTCTTACCAATTATGTAAATTACTTTCTTTTCTGATCTTTACTCTCTTCATCTGTACTATAGGGTAGTAATAGTACCTATTTCGTTTTTGTAGATTTTGTTTTGATATAATTTCAAACTTGCAATTGTTTATATTTTACCAAATCTACTTCATTTACTTTATCAGTCTCTGAATGCGTGTGTGTGTGTGTGTGTGTGTGTGTGTGTTTTCCTGAACCATTTGGGAGAACATTGGAGACATCATGCCCCTTTAACCCTAAACACTTCAGATTATATTTTCTAAGAACAAGTACATTCTCTCACATAACCACTGTACATTTATCTAAATCAGGAAATTTAAACTTGATACAATACTATTATCTAATCTATAGTACATTTTCAAATTTGCCGTTTTTATGAATATTGTTTTTTGTAGCTATTTTTTCAGAAGTCAGGATCCAAAGCAGGATCACACATTGAATTTAGTTGTCGTGTTTTGTTAATCTCCTCTAATCTGTAATATTTCCTCAGTCTTTATTTGTGTTTCATGACACTGACATATTTGAAAAGTACAGGTCATTTGTTTTGTAGAATGTCTTCAATTTGGGTTTGTCTGTTGTTTTATCATGATTAAATTGAGATTATGTATTTTTGACAAAAACACCACTGAAGTTATGTTGTGTCCTTCTCAGTGCATCATATCAGGAGGCATATGATGTCAGATTGTCCCAGTATTGCCAGTGTTAACTTTGATCCCTTGAATAAGATGATGTCTATCAGGTTTCTCCACTAGAACATTGCTATTTTCTTTTTGTAACTAATAAGTCATTTATACAGAGTTATCAATTGGTTTTCCTAGAATCAAATGAGATGATATACATCAAGTATTGGGCACAATGCCTGGTACGTTATAAGTGTACAAAAAAATGTTAGGCATTATCTTTATTCGTACTATTATCATTGTTATTGTTAATCAAAAATATTTTAAGACCTGGACCTAGTATTCTACACCTTATGTGATGTGAAAAGAGAAGTAAGGAACATAGAACAATATAAGTTAAGGAAATATTGAGTTCAGGTACTCAGTGGCATGTTGGACAAGATGACCTCTGTGACCATCCAGCCTTGGGATCCTACATTCTTTACGTTTCCTGAATTACTGGCTAATTATAGGACCCTTGAGAAGGCTGTTGATGCAATTTAATTAATTTTACACCCTCACTTCAGGTCATCTTTACTTCTCACTATGTCATGTTCCTAGAAATCACATCATAGAAGGATCATTATAAAGTAGGTCAATGGATTCCTATAAAAACAACATCATAATTAGATGATTAAGCTTGAACTAAATCATAGCTAAGGTGGGCACAGCAAATATGGAACAACTATAAATTTAGTCATAACTGTTTTTACATAAAAACATTTTTAAAAATCAAAGCTAGGGCCGGCTCTGTGGCTTAGCGGTTAAGTGCGCGCGCTCTGATGCTGGCGGCCTGGGTTCGGATCCCGGGCGCGCCCCAAGGCACCACTTCTCCGTCCAGCGCGAGGCCGAGTCCCACGTACAGCAACTAGAAGGATGTGAACCTATGACATACAACTATCTGCTGGGGCTTTGGGGGGAAAAAATGAATAAATAAAATCTTTAAAAATCAAAGCTATGCCCGTGCGTAACAGAACAAACAGTAAAGAAGGTCTTATGATGAGAGGCAATAGTCTCCTGCTACTCATCTCCCCATCCCAGGTCCACATACCGGAGGCAACCTCTTAACAGTTTGATTTTAGGTTTTCTGTTGGTTACCATCTTAACTCTAGATAACAGATTGCACACTGAAGGCCAGCAGGTTATAGCTTGCCCAAAGATGCACTTTGTTTAGCTCACATAGTGTTTTCTTTTCCTCTCTAAATAGCTGTTAACATTTTAAAATGGAAGATTTCATATAAAACCAAATTTCTAGCCTCTCTTGAGAAACTGGAACCTCTGACCCTGCATTGTGCAGTCTGAGCTGGATAGCAGCTGTCCTGTCTATTCAGGATATGCACTCTGTAGTTCATTGCAGTCCCCACGTAACCAGCTTTACACCTTCGCCACCTGCCTGGCCTTTCCAGGCATTTTAGTTTGCAACCTATGCTCTAGTTCTTTGTTACTCAAAATAAAGTTTTCCTATCAGCAACATGGGTATCACCTGGGAGCTTCTTAGAACTACAGAATCTTGAGCCCCGTCTTAGACCTACTGAACTTGCATTTTAACAAGACCCACAGTTAATTTGTATACGCATGAAAGGTTTTTTTTTTTTTTTTTTTTTTTTTTTTTGGTGAGGGAGATCAGCCCTGAGCTAACATCTGTGCTAATCCTCCTCTTTTTGCTGAGGAAGACCGGCTCTGAGCTAACATCTATTGCCAATCCTCCTCCTTTTTTTTTTCTTCCCCAAAGCCCCAGTAGATAGTTGTATGTCATAGTTGCACATCCTTCTAGTTGCTGTATGTGGGACGTGGCCTCAGCATGGCCAGAGAAGCGGTGCCTCGGTGCGCGCCCAGGATCCGAACTCGGGGGGCCAGTAGCAGAGTGCGGGCACTTAACCACTAAGCCATGGGGCCGGCCCTACGCATGAAAGTTTGAGAAGCCCTGGGATAGAGAATATGCTATATCTAATCCAATTTCTCGATAGAATATCAGTTTTAGACAATCTCCATCTCTTACATAGTATGAGAGACAAGGAAGTAGAATTGCAAACTCTTTGTTGGTGTACATCTCCAACTTTACTAGATATCAGTAAATTGTGCTCCAAAGCAGTTTTACAAATTTTCACTGCCATCAGCAGAGTACGAAGTTCCATTTTCCCATATCCTCACTAACACTTGGTGCTGTGGAACTTTTTAATTTTTAGCCAATCTGACCAACGTTAAATGGTATCTCATTGCTTTAATTTGCATTTCCCTGGTGACTAGTGAGGATGAGCATGTTTTCACATGTTTATTGTCTATTTAGGTTTCCAGTTTCATGAATCATATTTGGGTTTGTTTTTCTTTTTTACATACACACACACACACGTATATTTATACATTTTCTGGATACGAATCCTTTCTTAGTTATGTACATTGCAGTTATCAGATTTTGATATATTTTGTTGTATAATAATTTTAAAATATAATTAATTAAAATGTATCAATAATTTCTTTTTGGTTTGTGTTTTTGTGTTTGGTTTAAGAAATCCTTCCCTACCTTGAAATCATCCTCCTATATATTGTACTAAAAATTTTAAAGTTTTGTTTTTCATACATAGTTCTTTAATCCATCTGAAATTTGTTTTGTATATGCTGTGAGTTAGGATTATTCTTTGCTCTTTTATCATCCTACATTGGGATTATTACTGTAACTGCACTGAATTATTGATTTATTTTGAGGAGAATTGACATCTTTATAATATTAAGCCTTCCCATCCATAAACATGGTATATTTTCCCATTTATTCATGTCTTCCTTTATGTACTTTGCTAATGTTTTATAATTTTCTCCAAAAAAGGTCCTGCATATCTTTTATTCTTGTAATTTCTAATTTGTTATTGTTTTATTCCCAATTTTGGTGTATTAGTCTTATATCCAGCATCTGTCCAACTCTCTTTTTAGTTCTAACTGTTTGTCTATAGACATTTGACCAATCTGATGAAGCATTTTGATAGCTACATAGAACCTAAGGAAATGAAAAAAAAACTGTAAGAAGTTTAGGAAAAGCAAAAGGGTATAGAAGAAAGGAAACATAATCATAAAATCTACTTGCTTCAACAAGGAGAGATATTTACATCGTCATAATAATGTAAATACTGACCACTGATTTAACAAAAATGACTTGGGATGGTGGGAAATATGCTCATGTATCAAAATAGGAAAGCAATGGATAAAACAAAAACCTGATAAAGAAATGGCAATATAAGCTTACAGATTACATATAGAAACATATATGTAAATATGAGACAAGCTCAGTTAAAAGTGTTGAAAGTGGTTGTCCCTGAGAAGTGTGACTGGAGGATGAGGAGGGGAAAGAGACTACCACTTTTCATTTTAAGACTTTGAGTACCATTTTATTTTTTGGATTTGTTTGTTTGTTTATATCAATACAGACTCAAGGATTCCTATTTTACCCATGGGTTCTAATCTCTTACTATGATTTACTTATTTATTTTAAAGATTTTATTTATTTATTTATTTTCCCCCCAAAGCCCCAGTAGATAGTTGTGTGTCATAGCTGCACATCCTTCTAGTTGCTGTATGTGGGACGCAGCCTCAGCATGGCCCGAGAAGCGGTACATCGGTGCGCGCCCGGGATCCGAACCCGGGCCGCCAGCAGCGGAGCTCGCGCACTTAACCGCTAAGCCACGGGGCCGGCCCTGATTTATTTATTTTTAAATAAAACTTTTAATGTTGAGACAATTTTAGACTCATGTGCGGTTGTAAGGAATAATACAGAGATCTCTTGCACCCTTTGCCCTATTTACCCCAATGATAATATCTTGCAAAGCTATAGCACACTATCACAACCAGGATACTGACACTGATACAGTCAAGATACAGAACATTTCCATTACCCTCATGTTGCCGTTTTATAGCTACACTTACTTCCCTCCTGCCTCCAAACTACCCCATAACCTCAGGCAACCACTAAACTGTTCTCTATTTCTATAATTTTTGTCATTTCAGGAAAGCTATATATGGAATGATACAGTATGTAACCTTTTGGAATTAGCTTTTTCCATTCAGCATAATTCTCTGGAGATTCATCCAGATTGTTGTGTATATTGATAGTTCGTTCCTTTTTATTCCTGAGTAGTGTTCCACGATATGGATGTACCACAGATTGTTTAACAATTCACCTGTTGAAGGACATCTGTGTCATTTCCAGTTTTGACTTATAAATAAAGTTGCTATAAACATTCATCTACACATTTTTCTGTGAACATAAGTCTTCATTTATCTGGAATAAATGCCCAGGAGTACAATTGCTGGGTCATAGGGTAGTTTTATAAGAAACTGCCAAATTGCTTTCCAAAATGGCTTTACCACTTGACATTCTCACCAGCAATGTCTGAGTGATCCAGTTTCTCCACTTCCTCATCAGCATTTGATGTTGTCACTCTCTTTTATTTTCACCATTCTGATAGGTGTGTGGTGATATTTCATTTTTTTTTTTTGCTCATCTCCAAACTTTTTTTTATTGATGTCATAATAGTTTATAACATTGTGAGATTCCAGTGGTACGTTATTATTTGTCAGTCACCATATAAATGCACCCCTTAACCCCTTATGCCCACCCCCCAACTCCCTTCCTGCTGGTAACCACCAAACTGTTCTCTCTGTCCGTGTGTTAGTTTATATTCCATATATGAGTGAAATCATATGGTGTTTGTCTTTCTCTGTCTGGCTTATTTCACTTAATATAATACCCTCCAGGTCCAACGTGTGTTAGTTTATATTCCACAGATGAGTGAAATCTTATGGTGTTTGTCTTTCTCTGTCTGGCTTACTTCACTTAATATAATACCCTCCAGGTCCATCCATGTTGTTGCAAATGGGATGATTTTGTCTTTTTTATGGCTGAGTAGTATTCCATTGGGTGATATTTCATTTTGATTTTAATTTGCATTTCCCTAATGGCTAGTGTTAAATATCTTTTTATGTGCTTATTTATCATCTGTATATCCTCTTTGGTGAAGTATCTGTTCATGACTTTTACCCATTTTTAAATTGGATTGTTTGTTTTTTTACTATTAATTTTTTTTTTTTGGTAAGGAAGATGAGCCCTGAGCTAATATCCATGCTAATCCTCCTCTTTTTGCTGAGGAAGACCGCTCTGAGCTAACATCTATTGCCAACCCTCCTCCTTTTTTTTTTTCCCCCCAAAGCCCCAGTGGATAGTTGTATGTCATAGTTGCACATCCTTCTAGTTGCTGTGTGTGGGACGCGGCCTCAGCATGGCCGGAGAAGCGGTGCGTCAGTGCACGCCCAGGATCTGAACCCGGGCCTCCAGCAGCGGAGTGCACGCACCCAACCGCTAAGCCATGGGGCCGGCCCTACTGTTTAGTTTTGAGAGTTTTTATATATCCTAGATACTAGGTCCTTGTCAGGTATGTGGTTTGCATATATTTTCTCCTACTCTGTGACTGGTTTTTCATCCTCTTCACAGGGTCTTTTGCAAAGCAAAAGCTTTTAGTTTTGAAGAGGCCCCACTTAACAATTTTTCCTCTTATGGAGCATGCTTTTGGTGTCAAGCCTAATAACTGTTTGCTTAGCCCTAGATCCCAAAGATTTTCTCCTGTGTTTTTTTCCCTAAAATTTTATATTTTAAAACTAAGTCTGTGATCCATTTTGAGTTGATTTTTGTATAAAGTTTGCGACTTGGGTTGAAGTTCATTTTTTTGACTGTCCAGGTATTCCAGCACCATTTGCTGAAAAGGCTATCTTTCCCTCATTGAATTGCTTTTGCACCTTTGTCAAAAATCAGCTGAGCATATTTTTGGGTTCTCTGTTCTGTTCCATTGATCTGTGTGTCTATCCCACCACAAATACCATATAGTCTTCTGAGGGAGATTTGCCCTGAGCTAACATCTGCTGCCAATCTTCTTCTTTTTGTATGTGAGCTGCAGCCACAGCATGGCTACCGACAGATGAGTGGAGTAGGTCCACCTCCGGGATCTGAACCCAGGCCACAGAAGTGGAGCACACCAAACTTAACCACTAGGCCACCGGGGCTGGCCCCATACAGTCTTGATTACTATAGCATGGTAGGTTGAATAATGGCCCCTCCCAGATGTCCACATGCTAACCTGTTACTCTGTTACCTTACATGGTAAAAGAGACTTTGCAATTGAAAGAAATCAAAGAAGATATAAAGAAATGGAAAGAGGGGCAAGCCTGGTGGCATAGCAGTTGAGTTTGCATGTTCCACTTTGGAGGCATGGGGTTCACTGGTTCAGATCCTGGACGTGGACTTACTCACATCACATCAAGCCATGCTGAGGTGGCGTCCCACATGGAAGAGCTATAACTCTACAACTATGATACACAACTATGTACTGGGACTTTGGGGAGAAAAAAGAAAAAGAGGAAGATTGGCAACAGAGGCCAATCTTCCTCAAAAAAAAAAAAGAAATGGAAAGATATTTCATGCTCATACATTGGAAGAATAAATATAGTTAAAATGTCCATCTTACCTAAAGCAATCTACAGATTAAATGCAAGCCCAATCAGAATCCCAATAACATTCTTCATAGAAATGGAGCAAAGAATCCTAAAATTTATATGGAACAACAAAAGACTCTGAATAGCCAAGGAAATCCTGAGAGAAAATAACAAAGCTGAAGGTATCACAATCCCTGACTTCAAAATATACTACAAAGCTATAGTAACCAAAACAGCATGGTACTGGCAGAAAAACAGACACACAGATCAATGGAACAGAATTGAAAGCCCAGAAATAAAACCACACATCTATGGACAGCTAATCTTCGACAAAGGAGCCAAGAACATACAATGGAGAAAGGAAAGCCTCTTCAATAAATGGTGTTGGGAAAACTGGACAGCCACACGCAAAAGAATGAAGGTAGACTATTATCTTACATCATACACAAAAATTAACTCAAAATGTGTTAAAGACTTGAATGCAAGACCTGAAACCTTAAAACTCTTAGAAGAAAATATAGGCAGGACACTCTTTGACATCAGTCTTAGCAGTATCTTTTCGAATACCGTGTCTACTCAGGCAAGGGAAACAAAAGAAAAAATAAACAAATGGGACTACATCAGACTAAAAACCATCAACAAAATGAAAATACAACCCAACTGGGAGAAAATATTTGCAAATCACATATCTGAGAAGGGGTTAATTTCCAAAATATATAAAGTACTCATATAACTCAACAACAAAAAAACAAACAACCCAATCAAAAAATGGGCAGAGGATATGAATAGACATTTTTCCAAGTAAGATATACAGATGGCCAACAGGCACATGAAAAGATGTTCAACATCACTAGTTATTAGGGAAATGCAAATCAAAACTACAACGAGATTTCACCTTACACCCGTGAGAATGGCTATAGTTAGCAAGACAAGAAATAACAAGTGTTGGAGAGGATGTGGAGGAGAAAAGAGAACCCTCATACACTGCTGGTGGGAATGCAAACTGGTGCAGCCACTATGGAAAACAGTATGGAGATTTCTCAAAAAATTAAAAATAGAAATACCATATGATCCAGCTATTCCACTGTTGGGTATTTACCCAAAGAACTTGAAAACACCAATTTGTAAAGGTACATGCACCCCTGTGTTCATTGCAGCGTTATTTACAATAGCCAAGACTTGGAAGCAACCTAAGTGCCCATCAAGGGACGAATGGATAAAGAAGATGTGGTATATATACACAATGGAATACTACTCAGCCGTAAGAAACGATGAAATCCAGCCATTTGTGACAACATGGATGGACATTGAGGGTATAATGCAAAGTGAAATAAGTCAGAGGGAGAAGGTCAAATACCGCAAGATTTCCTTCATTAAGTAGTAGATAATAACAACAATAAACAAACACATAGGGACAAAGATTGGATTGGTGGTTACCAGAGGGGAAGGGGGGAGGGAGGAGGGTGAAAGGGATAATTGGGTACATGTGTGTGGTGATGGGTTGTAATTAGTATTTTGGTGGTGAACATGATGTAATCTATGCAGAAATAGAAGTATAATGATGTACACCTGAAATTTTTACAATGTCATAAAGCAATGTTACTGCATTAAACAAAAAATTTAAAAAAAAAAAGAACATGAAATCAACAATTCAAAGAGATTTATGCATCCCCATGTTCATTGCAGCATTATTCACAATAGCCAGGATGTGGAAGCAACCCAAGTTCTCACAAACTGATGAATGGATAAAGAGGATGTGGTATACATATATATATGTATACACAGACACACACACACACACACAATGGAATACTACTTAGCCATAAAAAAGACAAAATTGTACTATTTGTGACCACATGGATGGACCTTGAGGGTATTATGCTAAGCAAAATAAGCCAGACAGAGAAAGACAAACACTGTATGATTTCACTCACATGTGGAAGATAAACAACCACATGGATAAGGAAAACAGAGTAGTGGTTACCAGAGGGGAAGAGGGTGGGGAGATGGCGAAAGGGGTAAAGTGGCACGTATGTATGGTGACAGACAAAAAATAGACTGTTAGTGGTGAACACAATGCAGTCTATACAAAAACTAATATATAATAATGTACACCTGAAATTTACACAATGTTATAAGGCAATATGACCTCAATAAAATAATTTTTAAAAAAACCTTAGACAGGCCGGCCCCATGGCTTAGCGGTTAAGTGCACGCGCTCCGCTGCTGGCGGCCCGGGTTTGGATCCCGGGCGTGCACTGACACACCGCTTCTCCGACCATGCTGAGGTCGTGTCCCACGTACAGCAACTAGAAGGATGTGCAGCTATGATGTACAACTATCTACTGGGGCTTTGGCGGGAAAAATAAATAAATAAAATTATAAAAAAAAAACATTAGAAAAAGAGACTTTGCAGATGTGATTAAATTGAGGTGGGGGTATTATCCTGGATTATCCAGGTGGGTCCAAGGAAATTACAAGGTAGTCAGGAGGATCAGGGTCACAGAGAGTTGATGATGGGAGCAGAGATTAGAGTGAATGCCATTGTGAGCAAGGGCCACAAGCCAAGGAATGTAGGTGACCTCTAGAAGCTGGAAAAGGCAGGGAAATGGATTCTCCTCTAGAGCCTCCAAAAGGAACATACCTTTACTCTTTCCTTGACTTTAGCCCAATGAGATTGATTTAGGACTTCTGACCTTGAGAAGTGTAAAATAATAAATTTGTGTTGTTTAAAACCACTAAGTTATGGTAATTTGTTCCAGCAGCAGTAGGAAACTAAATGCAATAGGTCTTGAAATTGGATAGACTGATTCCTCCCATTTTGTTCTTGTTTTTCAAAATTGTTGTACCTATCCTAGTTCCTTTGCCTTTCTGCATAAATTTTAGATTAATCTTGTCTATCCCTACAAAAAGCTTTCTAGGATTTTGATAGGCATTTCATTAAACCTGTATATCAGTTTAAGGAGAACTGGTATCTTTACAATTTTGAGTCTCCTAATCTGGGAATACAGTGTGTCTCTCCATTTATTTAGATTTTCTTTTACTTCTTTTATCAGTATTGTGCAGTTTTTAGCATACACGTCCTGTACATATTTTATTAGCTTCACATTCAAGTTTTCTTTTTTTTTCTTGAGCAATTATAAATGGTATTGTATTTTTAATTTTGGTGTCCATGTGTTCATTGCTAGTATATACAAATACAATTGATTTTTTTTTCTGTTTATCTTGAGTGCTGAGACCTTGCCTAACTCATTTATTAGTTCTAGTTTTCTAGTTTCCTTGGGATTTTCTATGTAGACAGTCACATCATCTACATATATTGGCAGTTTTATTTTTTCCTGTTTAATCTGTATGACTTGTGGTAGATTGTGTTTTTTAAGGAATTGGTCCATTTTATCTAAGTTGCCAGATTTATGTATGTAGAATTATTTCTAGTATTCCTTTTTTATCCCTTGACGTCTGCAAGGTCTGTAGTATTATCCTTTGTCTCATTCCTGATATTGGTAATTTTTATCTTCTCTCTTTTTTCTTTGTTAGTCTTGCTAGAAGTTTGTCAATTTTATTGATCTTTTCAAAGAACCATGTCTGTGTTTCATTGATTTTCTTGGTTGTTTTTCTGTTTTAAATTTCATTAATTTTTGCGCTTAACTTTATTATATCCTTCTTTCTGATTGCTTTCTGTTTATTTTGCTTTTATTTATCTAGATTCTTGAGGTGGGAGCTCAGATTATTGATTTGAGACTTTACCTCTTTTCAAATGTAAGCATTTAGTGCTATAAATACCTCTCTTGGGACTGTTTAACCAATGTTGCACAGATTTTGATATATTGTATTTTCATTTTCATTCAGTTCCACGTATTTTTTAATTTCCTTTGAGACTTCCTCTTTGACTCATAGATTGTTTAGAGGTGTGTTGTTTAGTGTCCACTTGTTTGGAAATTTTCCTGTTATTGATTTCTATTTTGTTTCACTGTAATTGAAGAACACTTTCTGTATGATTTCAGTTCTTTTAGATTCACTGATATGTGTTTTATGGCACAGAATATAGTATATCTTGTTGTATGTCCTGTGGGTGCTTGAAAAAAATGTGTATTCTGCTGTTGTTGTGTGTAGTGTTCCATAAATGTCAACTATATCCTGTTGGTTAGTGGTATTATTGAATCCTTCTGTATCCTTGCTGATTTTCTATCTAGTTGTTCTATCAGTTGTTGAGATGTGATGTTGAACTCCCCAACTATAATCGTGCTTTTATTTCTTCTTTAAGTTATAGCAGCTTTAGCTTCACCTATTGTGGAGCTATCTTCAGTGCATGCACATTTAGGATTGTTATTCTTGTTGGTAGCTGACGCTGTTATCATTACATAATGTTCCTCTATATCTCTGATCATTTTCTTTGCTCTGAAGTCTACTTTATCTGATATTAATATAGCAATTCTTACTTTCAGTTGATTAATGCTTGCGTGATATAACTTTTTTTACCCTTTAACTTTCTACCTGCCCATATCGTTATATTTGCAGTGAGTTTCTTTCAGATAGCCTATCGTTGGGTCACGTTTTTAATCCACTCTGCCAATCTCTGTCTTTTAATTGGTGCATTTAGATT
Organism: Ceratotherium simum simum; assembly: GCF_057802395.1. Lineage (NCBI taxonomy): Eukaryota > Metazoa > Chordata > Mammalia > Perissodactyla > Rhinocerotidae > Ceratotherium > Ceratotherium simum. The sequence continues at coordinate 38,221,783 of NC_141940.1, forward strand.
CTTTACGTTTAATTATCGATATGTTACGGCTTAAGTACACCATCGTATTTTGTTTGTTTTGTTTGTTCTCTTTGTTTTTCATCTTTCTTTTTTCTTTTCCTGTCTTCTTGTGGGTTACTTGAACATTTACCAGAATTCCATTTTGATTATCTTTGTATATATATTTTTTAGTGAATGCTCTAGGCCTTTCATTATATATACATAACTTATCATGACCTCATGGGGTGATTGTTTTACCAGTCTGAGTGAAATGTAGAAACTTTACCTCCTTTTATATCCCTTTGTCTTCCCCATTTTATAATATAGTTGTCTTAAATGCTTCCTCTACATACATTTATAACCATACCAGACAATGCAATAATTTTTATTTCAACTATTAAATACGATTCAGAAAACTCAGGAGAAGAAAGCCTATTGTATTTACCCATATTATTTTTGTGTACTATGTTCTTTCTTCCTTATATACCAAGATTCCTTCTTTTATCATCTCCTTTCTGTTTAGAGAACATCCAAGAGCCATACTTTTAGGTTAAGTCTGCTAGCAACAAATTCTCTTAGTTTTCCCACATCTGAAAATGTCTTGATTACCCTTCATTCCTTCAGGATATTTTTTGCTGGATATAGGATTCTGGGTTGACAATTCTTTTCTTTCAAAACAAGTAAAATAGTGTGCTACTTCCTTCTGGCCCCCATGGTTTCTGATGAGAAATCAGCTGTCATTCAAATTGTTTTTTCCCATAGGCATGGTGTTATTTTTCTCTGGCTGCTTTCAAGATTTTTCTTTTGTTTTTAGTTTTCATCAATTCAATGATGATGTGTCTTTGTGTGGACTTCATTTCAGTTTATTTTGCTTGAGGTCTGTTTGCCTTCTTGAATCTGATCTGTAGGTTTATGTCTGTTACAAAATTTGGGACATTTATAGCTTTTTTGAATACTTTTTTTTAGCATTGCCCACTTTCTCTTCTCTTTTTTGGAATCTGATGATATGAATGTTAGATCTCTTGTTATAGGTTCATATGTCTTTCAGTGTCTGTTCTTTTTGTTTTCGGTCTATTTTGTCTCTGTTGTTCAGACTCAATTATTCCTTTTGTTCTATCTTCCAGTTCATGGATTCTTTTCTCTGTCCTCTCTGTTTTTCTGTTGAACCCATCTATTGATCTTTCTAGCTTCATTATTGTATTGCTAAGTTCTAAAATTTCTTTTTGTTTATTTAATTCTTTATGTATTCTATTTTTTTCCTCAGATTTTTTCATTTCTTTCAAGTGTTTTGTAATTGCTTGTTGAAGCATTTTTATCATAGCTGCTTTAAAATCTTTGTCAGGTAATTCTAACATCCTTTTCATCTCAGTGTTGGCATCTATTGATTGTCTTTCATCATTCATTTTTTTGAGATCATCCTTGTTCTTGATGTGATGAATAACTTTAGGTCAAAACCTGGGTATTTTCATATTACGTTATGAGACACTACACCACCTTTAAACCTTCTTTTTTTGCTGGCTTTCTCTGACCTTTCTAGTAGGGCAAGGGGTACGGCTCCTTCATTACTTTCAAGTGGAAGTGGATGTCCAGGTTCCCCACTGGGCCTATGTTTACACCTGAGTTGGGGGCTTCTTGTTATTGCCACATGAGGTTGGATGTTCTGGCTCCCCACAATAGTCTCCACTGACACCAGGGGGGGGGTGGAGGAGAGATCATTACTGGCCAGCTAAGATGAAAGTCTGGGCTCCCTACTTGGCCTTCTCTGACAACACTTAGGTGGCGGTGTTAAGGTACGTCACTACAGGCTGGCGAGGAGATAAGTCTAGGCTTGCTAATGGACATTTGATAGCAAGATTGGAGATGAGGGTCACAGTTTTTTCTGTGGTGTTTGGTGGGGTACAGTAGTGTTGTCTAAAAGTTTTCTGTCTTGCTAGGCTGCCCCTTTCCTGATCCTTTGGCTAAAAAGAGCAGGCTTAACTGCTTAGACATTTTTTTTCTGTACCTTTAGGTGTCTCTGGGTTGCCAGCTTCTTCAGCTCCAAGTCTGGAATATGTGAGGCAAAAGGAATATCCAGGCAAATCACCACTGTGTCATTCCCTGGGTCTTGAAGTCCCTAGCTGGTCTGCTTTCTTCTCTGGACCTTTCAGAGTCTATTTATGTTTGTTTTATGTGTAATATCCAGGGTTTTTAGTTGTACTTAGCTGGAAAAACAGGGAAAAGTACACCTACTCTTTCTTCCGAGAAGCAGAAGTATCCAGTTTATTTTTGTAAACATGCCCAAAATGGTTTGGATATACCTATCTATATATATCTCTCTAAAGAAAGCCATCTAATAAAGCTACAGCTAAAGTCTTTTTCCCTCCCTTTAGGAAGTGGAGATATTAGCAATCATTGCATTTACTTTAATGCTGTGCTCAAATCACTAAAGCAGGTGCTCAATATATCTTTGTTGATGTTAATGGTGTTCCTATCATTAAGCTATTTTCTAAGGTACAAATTGACTAATATTTCTCCTCTATATTCTCTCATACTGTAAGATGTGGTTGGAGGAAGAATAACCTAGATAGGGTTGCTAAATGATAGCTGCAAAAATACTAGATACATTGGATAAGTATCTGAAGCCCTAATTTTGAAAAGACATGATATAGGACATGCACTGATAACAATTTCTAGCTTGTATTAGATTACACTGCTTATGTGTGTACAAGCTCTGCTATAACGTAATGATATGATTTATTTCATTGGAAAAAAAGGGGATAGTTATATGTCTGGTATTTTTTTTTTACCAGACAACAAGCTCAAATGCCAGACTGTCTTTGTCAAAACCAGACGCCTGGCAACTCCAGAACTTCACCAGGGAGGGCCAGATTAACTAGAGCAGGGCAGGCAATCTGGGAAGTTTCCAGGAAGTGAAATTCAATAAGCATTTATTGTGCAATGAGAGGACATCTGGAGCAGTGTATAGTACATTGGTAAAGTCTAACAACAGGCACTAGGTAAACATATCACTGGCATTAAAGGGATCTCACTAGGGATTGTAGGTGTGTCCCCCAGTAGCCTGGAAGAGCATTTGGCTATAACCAAAGTACTGGGACGATGTGAGTATCAGGAAACCAGTAGAGGAGATTGAAGTTCAAGCAGAGACAACTGAGAGAGAAATGACAGGGCCCCAGGTCTAGAAAAATTCGGTTTCTGAGGTGATCAAATTAGCTATGGAGAAACAAGGGAGCAGGATGAAGATCAAGTTAAAAGAAACAAGGCAAGTGTCTAATTATCAAAATCTGAGTACAAAGAAGCCAGACTCTTCCTTCTACTCCAGCCGCTTTACATGAACCTTGTATAACAACCCACTTAAACCTGTGCTGTGATTCGGTAAAAAAAAGTGGGAGGCTCCTGCACTCACTTTGTCTCTAGGATTTCTTCATGTTTGATTCCATTCACTCAACTATCCCTTACTTCTTAGTTTGTTGTTATTGTTTGTTTGTATTTATTTTGTTTTGTTTTGCCCTTAGTCTGATTCCAGACTTGAGCTCTTGCACTCTGTTGAATGTACTGGAATGTTGCCTCTGTATATATACATACTGTTCTGGCTTTGGTTCATGGCATCCTCCAGGACACCTGGAAAGCCTGGCTGTGCTCTCTGGTTTTTCACACTATAGCCACAGGGAAATTGCGCTCTGTTCTGGTTCCACTAAAGTCGCCCAGTTGGTCCTACACTTTATCCAGCCCCCATCTGACAGGGGAGGGGAATCCAACAGAGACTAACTCCACAGCTGGCTTACTGCTGAGACACCGGAGCTATTGGCTTAGGGCTACTTAAATCTCCTTGACCACCATCATTGGTCCCTGTGACCAGGATGGGGCTGTGTCTGCAGGTGGGATTTAAAGATTTTATTTATTTATTTTTTCCCCCAAAGCCCCAGTAGATAGTCGTATGTCATAGCTGCACATCCTTCTAGTTGCTGTATGTGGGACTCAGCCTCAGGATGGACGGAGAAGTGGTGCCTCGGTGCGCGCCCGGGATCCGAACCCGGACCGCCAGCATCGGAGCGCACGCACTTAACCACCAAGCCACGGGGCTGGCCCCTGCAGGTGGGATTTAAATGACCCAGTCAGCCAGATCATTTCACTTACCTCCTACTGCCTTTAAAGCTCAATATAAAATTTAAATAAACACCACCTGGAAGTAATAATTGTTGTTAAATCACTCTTGCACATTTTTACAGCCTGCTATACTTAATACAAAAACTATATATGACAATTATCAGGTTATTAATGCAGAGTTACAAAGACATTTCTCATAGAATTCCCAAGACAGACATAAGACTGCACATGGGCTCTTGTCTTAATATGTCCAGACACTGGTGGCAAATGCTGAATGAATGGGGGAAGGACAGCAAAAATGGAGGGGTGTATGTTTACCCCTCCCTTGGAGTACCAAGGAAGCAACATCAAGGTCTAAGAATCAGTGAAAGGTAAATAATTAAAAGCCTATGCTTGGGCCAGCCCCGTGGCTTAGCGGTTAAGTGTGCACGCTCCGCTGCTGGCGGCCTGGGTTCAGATCCCGGGCGCGCACCGACGTACCGCTTCTCCCGCCATGCTGAGTCTGTGTCCCACATACAGCAACTAGAAGGATGTGCAACTATGACATACAACTATCTACTGGGGCTTTGGGGAAAAAAAAAAAAGGAGGAGGGTTGGCAATAGATGTAAAAAAAAAAAAGCCTATGCTTTTAGAATCACCTTCCGTGCCATGTTCCCCCAGCACCAGAATCTTCCTGCCAAAAACTATGCTTTCTCTTGCTCATATACCCACATCTTAGCCAGGGAGTTCCAAACAGCGATTCTCACCTACAAGACCTCGATAGAGTTTTCCAGGATTGGTTCTTACCTTAGCAGGAATGATACTGAGTTCCAAATCTCAGACAAACTAGATCAGTGTGAAGACCTTATTCATCCCTTTTACCTGTTGCCAGGACTTGTTGCCTCTGTTCTAATCTTTGACACCAAAACCTCTAATCTGATTTCTAATCCTTGTAACATACTCTTTGCCTGAGTTCCAAGTCTATTCTATCCAGTTGTGTTCCAGAATCACACTCTACTATAATTTTATACTTTCTTAAACCTTCTCTCTTGTCTGAGTATCTTATTTTGACCACCAGCTGGCTCTGCTACCTTTGGTCTCTTGACGTGGTTCTGGACCTCCAGCTATGTCATAACCATCTATTGCTGGGATCTTCACCAGACATGGCCTGCTTGTATATCTAGCTTTCTTGGACATCTAGCCTTGGCTTCGGTTTTTCAGTCCTAGCCCTTTGTCCTGGTCCTTGGATACTGGTCCTGGATACTGTCAGCATCCATGTTCTTAGTTTTGACACAAGACCAATGTGGCTTTTTTTGTGCAGTAAGTAAATTGCATGGTAGGCATGCTCCTAAGCCCTTTCGGCATTCATATTGATGACCTTGTCTCCTTTTTCATGGACTCCTATCTCACTCATACTTTACTCATCCCTCCTGTGTCTGTACTCTTAGGTTATCTCATGTTTCCAACTTTTCTAGATTCCTCCTCTCCAACAAATATCATCTAGCTTCATGTCCTCATTTCTGACCTGTACATTTTTAAAGATTTTATTTATTCAGTTTTTTCCCCCCAAAGCCCCAGTAGACAGTTGTATGTCATAGGTTCACATCCTTCTAGTTGCTGTACGTGGGACCCGGCCTCGTGTTGGAGGGAGAAGTGGTGCCTCGGGGCGCTCCCGGGATCCGAACCCGGGTCGCCAGCATCAGAGCGCGCGCACTTAACCGCCAAGCCACAGAGCCGGCCCTGACCTGTACATTTTTAATAAACTAGTTCATGTTAACAGTTATCTGACCATCCTTTTTCCCCCTGAAAATCTGTATGCACTTTAACTGGGGACCTTATCTAGAAAAGTTTTTACTTGAAAGAGGAACTCTAATTGGAGGTAGGTGATTGTTAGTAAAGTAGTCAGTTGGGGAGGCTTTCGGGGGGTTGAGGCTTTAGGGCTCCTATTCAATCTCATTAGCCTATTTTTTAAATTAATTATTTTTCTTCTTAATTGTGGTAAAATAACGTATAACAAAATTTAGCACCTTAACCATCTTTAAGTGTACAGTTCGGAAGTGTTAATTATATTCACATTGTTTATGCAACAGATCTCCAGAACTTTTTCATCTTGCAAAACTGCAACTTTATACTCATTAAACAACAGCTCCCCTTTTCCTCTTCCCCACCGCCCCTGGCAACTACCAGTAGTGTATCTACTTTTGAATTGGGTTGGCCTCTGCTTATAACAGGCTCAATCTGGATATTAAACGAAGACCACACTCTGTTTTTCCTTTTAATCCAAAATGATAGATGGAAGTTTTGATAGAGTTGGTCCGCCAACTCTACCAATTCTATTCCAATAGGCAGGAATGACCTAAGTAACCCTACCAGTGACCCTTAGTTTTAAAATTTGATGAACTCTCTAGGCAAAAATGAGTGCCGTGGAAGCCCACTCTTTTAAAAGGTTCCCTTTGATCTTGAAAGTGCTAAGATTTTTCTCTGAATTGTAATGAATTCATCTAATTATCAACCCTAGGTCTTTCCTCTCCTTTTTATGTAGTTGACATTTTCAGAATATAAATACAACAAGAGAGGTTTTAAGGTGCTGAGCACATTTCAACAGTATAAAATAATACCATTAAGTCCATTTGGTGATAGGTATGAACTTGATATAGCCTTTATATAGGTATTTTGCAGTTGAATTAAGATGGAAAGATAAATATCTAAATATCTCCTAATTAGTACATGAAATGCCTTCAGCATTAAGTAAAGAAAAAATCCTAAGAAAACAGAGGGAAAGTTTGCCTGCCTAGAGGGTTTGGCTTTTGAACCATTAATCCAGTGAGGGAAGCTCTGAATCACCTGCAGGTTTTATAATCCCAGAGGAACGTGAGCAAATCCCTAGAGCCAGGAAAAGGCTTTAAGATGAGAGCCGTCCAAAGGTTTCACTTGCTCATACTTGCCCTGTGATAGTCTGAAAAAAAGACCTTTGTCAGATATGTTAGCTTTGTTTTGTATCATTTTAAATTATATGGCTATGATTTGCCTACCATTCCAAGAAGACTTCCAATAGTAAACTCTCTCATGTGTGAATACCGCCTATACTAATTTTCTACTCTCACATGTGTTCTCCAACAGGCTCATTCTGACTCAATTTTCCAAAGCAAAGTCAGAAATGCCCTCTAATGCCTATTGTTTCTTCACCCTGGGGTAATCAGAAACACAAGGACTGCTTCCCATGGCCTACACTTTGGGGCATGGGTGGCATCAGGGCAGGGGTCATTCAACAGAAGGGGACTCACAGAGGTGAGGAATCAGATATTAAAAGTCAACATAGAGAATGGGTTAGAAGTCCAAAGAGTTAGACAGTGTGTGAGGGCTGCAGCAGTTCTTAAAGAAGATGGGAAAGGGTCTCAAACCCAGAAAGACATGGAATTTGAAGAACAGTGACCATAGGTATCTCATAACCTTCTTGTGCCTCAGTTTTATTTGTAAAGTAAAAGACTCAGATTAGCCAATGTTATGGTTGAGTTGTCTACGCCAAAAATATATGTTGAAATCCTAACAAGCAGTATCTCAGAATGTGACCTTATATGGAAATAAGGTCATTGCAGACGTAATTAGTTAATATGAGGCCATACTGGAGTAGGGTGGACCCTTAATTCAATATGACTGGCGTCTTTATAAGAAGAAAAGAGAGACGCACAGGCAGAACTCCATGTGAAGATGGAGGCAGAGATTAGAGTTATGAAGCTGAAAGCCAAGGAATATCTGGGGCTACCAGAAGCTGGAAGAGAAAGAATCCTCCCCCAGGGGCTTTCGAGTATGAGAGAAGAAATTTCTGTTGTTTCCAGCCATCCCAGTTTATGTTACTTTTTTACAGCAGCCCTAAGAAACTAATATGGTCAACATCTAAGTTCTCTTTCTCCAGTAACACTTTTTGATTCTGATTTAGAAAAGCATTTTTGGTAGATATTGTAGATTAATAGCACTAGGTATGTTTAATATCCACTGAAACACAGATGGCTGTTCCAGGTAGCCTAATGAAATTTATGTTGATCATAACTTTTCAAAACTCATTTTGGAGAAAACCACATCTTGCCTAAAAGGTGACAGTGTATTCAGATCCATGAGGAGAAAGCAATGTTTCCAGACTGAGATGTTATGCAGGAAGATAACATGCCTGTTCTAGATCGATAAAATTAATGCTTTCTCAAAATGCCTTAAGGCAGGGGAAGAAGGGAAAGTAAAAGTCTGCATGATGTCTCAAGTTGAGGTGAAGTAGGAAGAAGAGTAGGAAGAGTCTAAATCTGCAGTCATGAAAAGAAAAGCGGAGGAGCCAAGAGAAGAGACTCCTTTATATTGGAGTCATTAATCCCTTGATTAATTGAGTCACGTAATCCCTAAAAAGACCAAATTCAGGACCCAGAGTGAGGAGATACAATATGGAATGTGTGCAGATACAAACAGGGAAAAAAAGATAAGAAGCCACCTTCCTTTACCCTGTTCATAAGAGCAATTAACGATGATGATGATGATGATTGTTGTGAGAAGCAATCTACCATAATCCCCAAGTGTCCCTGCCTGCTCCTGCTCGGCATGCCAATAATGCAAAGCCCTGACTACTCTTTACCTGGGCCATTTCTCAGAGTCATGTTTTCAGCACACAACCCTGAGAGATGAGGCAATGTTTCTTTCTGGGCAAAGAGCAGGCTTTCTTACTGCTTACTATAAAAGCTATGAATTCCCCAAGCTCAGTGTTCCCCAACAAGGATGCAAACCCACTATGTGCTCAGCATCTACCTGGGTTCCCATGTGTCATGCCTGTGGGAATCGAGGGCAAAGGGAACCAATGCAAATATGTAGGTGCTCATGTTGCTTGCTGTGCTGTGAGTAAAATTCTTTAGCTCTGATCCTTGTCTTCTGCCAGCATCCATGAACCTGTAGCAAGCTAATTTATTAGCTGGCAAGTAGGGTAAAATCCCAGATCCTTACAATAATAAGATAAACTGTCTCCATCTACTGTGTTTACTAATAGTAATAGATAATACTAATTTAAAAAAAAACAACAATACCATTTACCTGTGCCAGGCACTGCTTTATATACTTTATATAAATTATCTCATGTCATACCCACAACAATCTTACTAAGAAGTCAAATGACTTACCCAAGGTCATGTACTCTCAAGGTGTCCTGATCGTGATCATTACTGTTCTTTCTTCCTTGCTAACGTCCTCCTTTATTCCTTATTTCTACCTTCTTATTGTAATTCCTTGTTCTCACAATTAAAAAGGCTATCATATAAAAATAATGCAAAATTCACTCCCCCAGAAAACTCTTTTGGATCTCACTTTTCTTCTTCTCTGCATAGTAGTTAATAGCCCAGACTCTGGAGCCAGTGTTCACTCATTAGCTGGGTGATATTGGGGCAAGTCTCTCTGTATCTCAATGTCTTCATTTGTAAAATGGGGGATAAAAACAGTACCTACCTCATAGAGTTGTTATGAATCTCAAGTGGGTTAATATATAGAGAGGGTTTACAGTAGTCCCAAACACATAGTAATAGTTCAATTAAAATAGCTAGTCTCCTTCTCATTCTGCTTGGTTTTCTGAAGGCAGAATATTCCTGAATCATCTTTTCTACCATATAAATTCCTAATTGATGGTGATTGTAGTAATCATCTTCAACGTCAACAACATCTTCAATTGAGTGCATATCATTTGCAAGGTAGGTACTATGTTTACATCAGAATAATATTCCTTTTCCATCAAAGTATCCATCCTATCAGGGACCTAACACTGCTAGGTGCAACAGGGAATATAAAGCAAGTTGAAGGCATTGCCCTGGCCCTAAAGAACCTTACAATCTATCTGATGAAATTAAATTAACACACACGAAATCATTAGAGGGGGATAAATAATGTTTGGTATAATATTGCTCATATAAAATCGTATAAGTACAGTATGAATTTAGAGAAGGGTGACAACAGTGTGGTTAAAGCAGGCAAAGAAGCTTTTGTATGGTAGAAGTAAGAATCACACTGAGCCTTATAATGTGGGCAAAATTTACTCTGGTGGAGTGGGTAAAAGGCGAAGAGTTTACATTTAATACTTTCTAGTTTGTACAATGCTTTTCCATATATATAGACTCATTTTATCCTTGTGGCAAGGACTCAGGGTAGGCAGAGAAGGGATTCTTATTCTAGTCATAGGTGGATCCTGATGTACAGAGTGGTAAGTAACTTGCTCAAGGTCTAGAGTCAGTAAGTGGAAGCCACTTACAACTCCAGCTCCAGCAGAGCCTCTGCCTACAAGGAGCTTACACCTTTTAATCATGACTCTCCTACAGATATAAATTGAACATGTGTTAAAGATTTTATTTAACTCATTATTAATGAGAGAACTGGTAAGATACTACAACCAGTTCAAAGAAGTAGTCAAAGATGCACACATTTATATGGAGTAAAGAAACGTTGAAATGAATTTAAAAATAGATGAGAAACTGGCTTTTTCCATGGGGCGAGAAGGACGGAAGTCAACTGAACCTCCACTAAAAATAATTTATTTGTATGTATATGGACAAGAATTATTTTTTCATTGCTACCAGTTATCTACAACTTGCAGAATTTTAAAATAGCTCAAAGAAAATGAAAGACTGGAATCAGATAACCCAGAAGAATCTGCTCTAAACAATGTATAGTTTTTATTGGAGACACCCAGTAATATTTTTTACTTATTATAAGTTTCCCTGTTCACCTGAGTTACAGACATAAACAGAATACAAATGAAGTAATAGCAAATGGCACAAGGGCACAGGGTTGGAGGTGGGGGTTAGGGATACCTGGCACAATACCTTGGGGTCTCAAGCTGGTCTGGAACTTTTTAGGACCAGGAACCTAATCAAGGGTGAGGGAAGCTGCTTTCGTTAAGAAGAGTCATTCAGAGGGGCTGGCCCCATGGCCTAGTGGATAAGTTCGGCGAGCTCCACTTTAGCGGCCTGGGTTCGGTTCCTGGCATGGACCTACACAACTTGGTGGCAGCCATGCTGTGGCAGCAACGCACATACAAAATAAAGGAAGAATGGCACAGATGTTAGCTCAGGGCGAATCTTCCTCAGGAAAAAAAAAAAAAAGAAGAGTCATTCAGAGAGGTCTGCTCTAAGCCAAGCCAGTTTTGAGTTCAAGGGAAGCTTGAAGGTAGAGTTTCCAAGTTGCTTAGTGGTAGATGGTGGTGGGTGCATTCCAGGCTGGCCAATTTTATAGCACCCAGATTCAGAGATTCAGATCACCATTTAATTAAGTTTATACATAGCACAGCATTTTTTTAAAGAAAGTAGTAATTAATTTTATGAGGTTAACATGGATACACTTTCCTTACTGCCAGAAACTAGGGGTACTAGGTGAGCAAGGAAGATGTTTTATTGATGTCCTAATGAGGAGTTTGCACAGACATGCACTTACGAAAGTTACGTTCATATCCATATATGTGAATATATAGCTTATCTCTTAAAATGTAATTACGTACTTATACAAGGTGATACAAACATTAATATATAAACTTGGCCTTACCTGTAGGTAGCCACCTACATGATGTGATCTGAAGGGTGATTAAAAAAGCCTCTCTAGGGGCCGGCCCGGTGCCACAAGCAGGTAAGTACGCGCGCTCCACTGCGGCGGCCTGGGGTTCGCCGGTTCGGATCCCGGGCGCGCACCGATGCACTGCTTGTCAAGCCATGCTGTGGCGGCCTCCCATATAAAGTAGAGGAAGATGGGCATGGATGTTAGCCCAGGGCCAGTCTTCCTCAGCAAAAAGAGGAGGATTGGCAGATGTTAGCTCAGGGCCGCTCTTCCTCACACACACACACAAAAAGCCTCTCTACCCCCAGATGTCACCCTAGTGACCTGCCTTAATTTATGACATCCACACCATTAATGTTCCTTCTTTGGAGAAAGAGTAAGCTCCAGAAGGCACATGTTAAAATGCAACAGGATCTTTTAAAGAGGACTAACAAAAAAGTGGGATGCAAAGGTCTAGAATGCAGTCAGAGAGGGCAGGTCTAAGAAGAATGCCATGAGGGAATCTCTGGAAAGTGCCACGGGAGGTGCCATGGGAGCTGTAGTCACCTAGAAGGAGGATTAGTGACAAGGATGGCAGGAAAGGAAGACTGGAAGCATTAGAAGAGAAAACCGACCATACCACAGAGTTATGATGTCCCTGTAACAGTATCCAACAATACAAATATATTAAGAATTACTCCACGCAAAAAAAAGAATTACTCCATAGAAGAGTTTAATTTCAAAAAGTCAAGTCACATATTATATGAGAGGCATCTAATTTTCCTAATGTTAGTATGTCGTTAAAAAGTATTTGGCTGAGAACTGATACTCTGGGACAAAAGTTGCAAATCAGGTATTACCAGAAAACAAGAGTAGAAGTGGGAAAACTGGTTTATCATCCAAGGTTAAGGACCTAAATGCAAATAGCCAAGGGGGATATCAGGACCGTCATCTGCATCCTCATCGTCCTTGGGATCAAAGTAATTGTTAAATACCCGTTGGTACACTGAGCTGTGGCAAATGAGTAAGCACGAGCATGATCCCCTGTCCACATGGGATTTATAATGGTGTAGACAATTCCATGGCAGAAGTACAATAAACAAACTCATAACTTGAAAAATTAATAACTTACGTTAGTTTAATAAATTACATATTTTTGCTAAGTGCAAATAAGAAGGTAAGTGCATTTACCAGAAAGTTGAGCAAAGGACCTTGAATAAGGAATTACTGTCACTTTCTCAGACTTGTTTGGTAGAGATAGACTTGCAAGAGCTATTTAAATGATGGGGAAAATTGAAGCTCATAGAATGAGATTGGATTCATTTTAGTAGGCTCTTCAAAGGTGGGAATTAAAGTGAGAATTAAATGAATGGATAAATTACATGTTAGGGGAACCTCAATTCCCTTAACCTCACATTTCCTTCAAGGAACATACACTAGACGGACACCCATGATCTCTCTCCTTGACCCTCCTTATGCCCTACTAAGTGAAGAAAGACTTACCTGAGTAATGAGTTTTTGAGAAGAAATTGAGAATGCTCCTCTCTGCCATTTCCAGGTCTTCTGTCTAAGGGTTTTATTGTGATCTGCTCTTAGCTTGTGAGAGCCAGTGACTAGGTGGGTGAGGCTCCCTAATTCAGGGGTAGGGGAAGATATTAGAAAGACAGTTGAGGTCTCACAACTCAGCTATGTCCTCTGGTTACAGTTTTGTAACTGATATTTTGATCTCCCATCTGACTCTCGTGTCCATGTCTTAGTTGCTTTCAAATTACGAAGAGAAAAAGGGATGTTATTGATTGTTCTCCTAAAACCCAACAGAGCAATGGGTAAATTTATCAGCGAGAAGTGAAGAGGGCTGATAAGAAAGACAGGCAGAAAACTTTCACTAACCTCATGAAGAAGCCAAACTTCACTATCTTTCGTTTTCCTTTCTACAATGGTCATCACGAAGACACGCTATTTAGTCCAGTGCTTCTCAAACTATCTATAGTGAAAGAACAGTAGTTCCCTTCTTTCTTTTTTTAAAAATTCCAATCCATAGTGGACTGATGCTTTTAAAAAATACAAAAAGAATGAATTACTATAAAATGATATTAAATAAAAACCAAAGACGTACAAAATACAAGCCCCGATTTTTTTTAATAATTAGGTTCAACAGACATAAAAAATACTCTGTTACATTGCTATAAATATTTTTAAAAGCTAATTCTTAATTTCTGACTTATCACAGACCAGTAACAAACAGTTCATAGATCAGCACTGGTCTGCAGCCCACGCATTTTAGTAGCATTGATCTAGTCCACTCAGTTCACAGAATCCTCATCCTCCTATAAAAACGAGACACAGAAAAGTACAGTGGTTAAGAGCACAGGGCCTGGTAATAGGCTTCCAATTCCCGGTGAATGAGTGGTGGAGTCAATATTAATACCGGCCTCATAGTGTTGGTATGAGGATTAGAGGGGAATTTGTGTAAAGCACTTGACTGTGTTGAGCCTCTTGTGAGTGTTCAATAAATGTTATTATTATTCTGGACCAATATTCATTTTGGGTGGTAAGCTTCTGCTTAGTGTTTTGGAAGAGACCTAAATGGGTGTAAGTAAACATCCCCACAATTCATTCTTTTAGTGAGTCAGATTGCATTATCTTCTATAATTGGGTCTTTGTGTTTTCTTTTGCCCGGAGGCTGACAATCTGCGCAAGCGAGTCAAGGAGCTTGAAGACTGGCTGTATTGGTTCATTCTTGAGATGCAAACGTGACCCTCTTGGATAAGTTCTGGATAAATAGTCTAGTCAAGATCATAGTGATAAAGAGCCAAAAATAGTCGTAGTCAAATGTCTAGCTTCAGTGGATCACTATGCATGTCTCTAGGAACAATGGCAATATTTGCTAGTGTTGCTTAATGTTGTCTCCAAAAATATTGGTTCTGTTTCCTATAAGAAAAGAAGACCTGAGGGCTGGCCCAGTGGTGTGCTAGTTAAGTTCATGTCCTCCGCTTTGGAGGCCCGGGTTTGTAGGTTTGGATCTCAGGCGCAGACCTACGCCACTCATCAAGCCATGCTGTGGGGGCGACCCATATACAAAATAGAGGAAGATTGACACAGATGTTAGCTCAGGGCAAATCTTCCTCACCAAAAAAAAAAAAAAAAAAAAAGAAAGAAAAGAACACCTGGAAGGCATTCAAAAACTAGAACAACTTGGAGTGGGGGGGGTGAGTTGGGGGTGCCCTGGAGCCTATAATGTACCTGACTGAGTTGGTTCAGGAAGCAAAGTGTGCCAAATGGCCTTGCAACAGGGTCACACAGAGATTTATACTTGTCAGAGAAGTGGCTGACTGTTCCAACCTCCCCTTCCTCTGGCATTTCCTATTCTGCAGTTTTCTGGTGCCAGCTAAATCCACTTCATTATAAAAAAGTAATAATAAAGCTACACCTGAATGGCCTAGAACATTAACTGATTGTTTCCCCATATCAAACAAACAAACATGCTTTTCAGAAAGGCAGAGCTAATGAAAGTCTGATTTGCTCTCACTGTTCCAGTCTGTTCAGTCGGTAGGGCCAAAACTGAGGTGGTTTGGGTCATGGGGGCTGTTTAGAGCATGCCTCTGGCTTCAACGGGCCAACAGTTTCCTGTTCTGTGGTCAACTGAACCGACTTTATTTTTTCCAGTTTGGTCTGGTAAAGCTACAAGTTTCATGTTCCAAATTTACTTCGAGGCACTGCAAAGTTGATTCCTGTGTGGTAATAAAGGGAATACTATCTACTGAGACAGACAAACCAAAATTCTCAGGGATTAAATTTGTTCTTTAGAAGAAGGAATAGGCTCAGTGACATTTCTTGGCAGGGTGGGGGGCTGGTGGTGTAAATTCAGGTCTTCAACAGGTGGTATGTATGTTATGTTCATCTCTGAATTTAAGTATTATGAAGCCCCATGAATTCTCACAGATGGCAGGGAAGAGGGCCTAAGAACTACCAGAATGGAAGGCGATTTGTTACACTGTTATATTAAAAAGAAAGCTGAGTGATGAGTAAGGCGTTCCCGCCCAGAAACAAGGCCATCTGGCAGGGCCTTGGTAGAATTGAAAACGAAACAAAGAATGTTAATTATCAAATTCTCGTTCAAAATTAAAAGCCATTCTTGTTCCTCATCTTGTGAGTAAAAAAGGTGCATATTTACCTGGAATATAAACTGCAACTGCCGGTCTCACAGTCCTTGAATTTTTTGAGCTGAGTGAGGAGGATTGCTATTTTAACAGTTGGAATAAAATCACTCTCCCGCTGCTCTCGCCCTCTCGCTGGGTGGTTTGTCATGCATTCGCATTGAAATGAGCCACTTCCTGGTGGGAAGCCTCACCTGGGAAATCTTGCTCTCTAGCTACATATTCAAATTCAGTTAAGGAGAAAATGAGAAATATTAGCAGAGTCATTTAAGGGGAAGTTAGTCTTTTGATAAGACAGGACCAAAGAGTGTCCCCCAGGAGGCCTAACGTTTCCTTGTGTCATTTTCTAAGAAGGCACAGTATAAAGCAGCCACTAGTGAATGAGAACACCTTGATTCTGATCCCATGAAGCCCTTGGATAGCTCAGGCCACAGTGAGAGAACACTTGGCTAAAATATCCTTGCAACCTAGAGCTGCCAAGCACACCATAGAAGCCACTAATGTTCTCATGGCATTTAGCCCCCACCTACACCCCAAATTCCATATATCATAGATGATTCACCTGACTGTGTTCCTCCCACCATTTGAGCTATTTTAGGGAGGGGGTTCATTCATTTATGCTTCATATTAAGTGGCATTTACTTGTGTGGGAGTCCTCTTTGGTTAACATGTGACAATCCTCTAAAGACTTTCTAGTCTTTATGTCTTTATTTTTGGCTGGCTGAACCTTCTCAGGAAGGACAAGTGAATGGTTTTAATATTCCTCTCTCTCTTACCTCTTTTTGGTCCGGACCTCCTGAAGTCCTTTGAAAGCTGATCCAGACCTCCAATCAGATTCTTGAACAGTCACTGCTTTTCCAGTGTCCTCAGGATTCTTGAACTGGCCTAAGTGCAAGGCGAACCCTCTAGATACAGTAACTGTAGTAAAAAATGTTTCTAAACCTTACTTGATTTCCAGAGAAATTCAAGGACCTCTTAAGACATTCTTGGACCCAAAGCTTCGGGATGAGTATACTTAGTGGTCTAAAAATAGTTCTGGGGCAGCAAGGCTAGCCACCTTACTACTGGGATGGAGAGAAAAAAATATTTATTATACTTAACACTTGTATAATGGTTTATAGTTTTCAAAGTGTTTTAACATTGTCTCATTAAATCCTCCCAACCTGTGAGGTGAATGAGTAGATATTTTCATAAAGAAACTAAAGTCAGAAGGTTAGGTAACTTCATCAAATGTACTATTCCAAATTCTTTCAACTAGAAGGGTAATTTTAGCACAAAAGGGGATTTGTTTGCTCACATAACTGTGTGGTACCTGGCAGAATTGAAAGGAGAAAACGTTGCCAGGAACCAGGGCCTCAGAGAATGGAATAAGGACTCAACATTGACAGAACTTTCTCTCCACTCATCTTTATTTCTTCTTGTCTCTCCTTGGATTCATTCTGTAGACAGGCTCTCTTTATATGGTGGGAAAAATGGTGAGTAGCAGCTGCAATCATATATCCTTACAACTTATGATCAAAGCGAGAACTACATCTACTTCAGAGAATTTTGGGTAAGGATTCCAACTTGCTTAGCTTAGGTCATGTGCCCTCTCCCTTGTTTCCTGGGAGATGCAGTACTATGGTTGAGCCAGGCCTGGATCACGTGCCCACTCTTGTAGTCATGCAGGGTTGGGGGTGAGGGTGGAGCACTGTGACTGACAGCTTCATCACAAAGACGAGGAATGGGGAGACAGTTCTCTAAAAGGAAGGGGATGGGGGCCAGCTCCATTATCCAGTGGTTAAGTTTGGTGTGCTCCACTTCTGTGGCCCAGGTTCACTTCCCAGGTGCAGACCTACACCACTTGTCGGTGGCCACGCTGTGGAGGCGACCCACATACAAAATAAAGGAAGATTAGCACAGACGTTAGCTCAGGGCGAATCTTCGTCAGCAAAGAAAGAAAAAGAAACATAAAAGGAAGGGAATGGGGCCGGCCCTGTGGCTTAGCGGTTAAGTGCGCGCGCTCGGCTGCCGGCGGCCCGGGTTCGGATCCCGGGTGTGAACCGACGCACCGCTCCGCCGGCCATGCTGAGGCTGCGTCCCACATACAGCAACTAGAAGGATGTGCAGCTATGACAGACAACTATCTACTGGGGCTTTGGGGGAAAAATAAATAAATAAAATCTTTAAAAAAAAAAAAAAAGGAAGGGAATGATGTTATTGGGTAAAGAAGAATGGGAAAGTGTGTGGGGTAGACAAAACCCACAACTACTGCTGCCCTATGCTAGGAGAGAATGAGGAGAATCAAACTGGTTGAACACACAGGAGAATGTTTAAGGAATTTTAGAAGGTTATTTTAGAGCCCTTAGTCATTATTTTTGAGAAGTTATAAAGAAGAGATAGACCTAGAGATACGAAAAGTCTGCATGCAACCCGTAATTGAAAAAAGGAAACTTGTCTTGATAAGAGTGATGTTTGGAAAGTTAAGAGGGCAGTGGTCTTCAAATTTTTGGTCTGAAGAGCCCCTTACACTCTTAAAAATTATTGAGAACCCCAAATATCTTTTGTTTGTGTGGGTTATAGCTATCTAAATTTATTAAATTAGAAATTAAAACTAGGGGCCGGCCCGGTGGCTTAGCGGTTAGGTGCGCGTGCTCCACTACTGGCGGCCCGGGTTCAGATCCCAGGCGCGCACCAACGCACCGCTTGTCCGGCCATGCTGAGGCAGCGACACACATACAGCAACTAGAAGGATGTGCAACTATGACATACAACTATCTACTGGGGCTTTGGGGAGAAAAAGGGGGAAAAAAGGAGGAGGATTAGCAATAGATGTTAGCTCAGGGCTGGTCTTCCTCACAAAAAAAAAAGAAATTAAAACTAAGAAAGAAAAATATTTATTCGTTTATTAAAAAGAAAAATAATGAATTGCATGTTAACAAAAATAGCATTTTAATGAAAAATAATTATAATTTCTACTGCGTCATCAAAGACATTCTTAAGTGAAATGGCATTTCTTTTTCTGCAAGTGCATGGTGGTACAGAATACAATGACTTGGGGCCAGCCCCGTGGCTTAGCGGTTACATGCACACGCTCCGCTACTGGCCGCCGGGGTTGGGATCTGGGCATGCACCGTCACACCACTTGTCTGGCCATGCTGAGGCGGCGTCCCACATACAGCCACTAGAAGGATGTGTAGCTATGACATACAACTATCTACCGTGGCTTTGGGGAGAAAAGGGGAAAAAAAAAAGGAGGAGTATTGGCAATAGATGTTAGCTCAGGGCCCGTCTTCCTCAGCAAAAAGAGGAGGATTGGCATGGATATTAGCTCAAGGCTGATCTTCCTCAAAAAAAAAATAATAATAATACAATGACTAGTAGTATAGTTTCATGCCTCTGCCTTGATCCACGCCAAGGCACCAGCAATTTTACCAACCCCTGCTTTTTCACCATCAGCACAAATACCAACACTGAAAAAAGCAGATTTTAGTGTTATTATTAAAGTAACTTTGACCTCTCCAACCTCCTAAAGGGGTCCTGGGAATCCTCAAGCATCTGTGGACTACACTTTGAGAACCAGAACTGCCACAGTAGAGGAGATCATCAAATAATCCATTTACCCATCTAGACTAGCATCAAGTACTGGATAGCAGTTAGCTCAGCTTTATATAAAGCAAGTCATTTTGCTTTATGACGTTTTAGTTTTCTTCTTTGATAGAAAAATAGGCCAAGGAGTTAAGAGAAAAACAGTATCATTGTAATGAAATCACTTTGAAACTGTTTAAAAGTCTTGTTAGGTTTTCACAGTCATCAACATCAAAAAGCATTTGCTAAGCTTGAAATTCCCAAGAATAGATGTCTGTTTCTTCTAAGGCTTTAAAATGTAAGCTAGAATGCATGGACAAAGTTCACCACAGGAATAAATATGTAAGAGAAGCAGGTAGCAAAAAAAAAAAAAAAGAGCTCAGATTTAAACAATTGAATTCACATGTCAAATACTCAGATCTAGTCTATTGTCACAATCTTGCCCACGATACCATCCTCAATAGCAAGTCATAAAGACTTCTCAATATGAACAGCACAAGGGGGCCACATCTGTCTGGAAGCTCACACCCAAAAAAAGAGACAATTAGTGGCTCCTTATTAACTTGGAAGTGATGTGAAACATGGTGTTTCACAGGCTGAGCCCTGAGGATGATATATCAAATCCACCCATGATTGCAAAAAGAAATAGAATAATATTCATTGCATGTATCTCTAACAAGGCTTGCTTAAATTGCGACTGCATCCTGGGAACAGGCCAGGTAATTTTTAAAAATATATCAGGCCACACTGAACAGAGTTTCAGGGCATAGAACCTCTAGAGGCAGAGCTTTGTAATTATAGATTTATTTGTGTGTTTGTTTAATGTCTGCCTTTCTCATTCATCACAGTAGCCATAGAGACTGACGTAGGGTAGTCTTCAGTAAATATTTGCTGAATAAATATATAATTGATTGCTACTATATGGACCTGCATGGTCAGACCTGCATGGTCTGACCTCTCCTACCTTCCCAGCCCCATCTCTCACCGTGCTCCAGCTGGCTCCCTGGACTCAAATCATAGTGGCATTATTTTTATCCCTTGAATGCACCATACTTTCTACAGTAAAAGAGCCTGTGTTGTTCTCTTTGCTTGGAATGGTCTCCTACCCTATTCCCTAATTACTATTCATCTGTCAGAAATCAGCTCTGAGTTTTAGGTTCAGGTTCCTCAGGAAAGCCTACCTTGAGCTCCACGGCTAGAGCAAACCCCCTCTTATAAGCTTTGGCAGGACCTAGCGTAGGTGTGGGTTTCCATTTGTTTGTGTGGTTATTTGACTGATGTTGGTCCCTATCCCTACCTGACTAGATTGTAAATTACGTGAAGGCAAGGTCTGTTTTCAATCAGCATTACAGGTCACAGCACAGTGCTTGGGGCATGGTAAGTGCTTCACTGTTATGTGTTAGATGAAGGAGAGAATAAATGGAACATGCTGTTTCCTTGTCACGTAAGGCATCTAATACCATTTAGGATAGGGAAGGGACGTTGGAGGAGCCATTGATTATCCTCCCATTTCTTCAACTCTTCTTACTCCCTTTATTCTCCTCCTCAGTTTATTTGCTTTCTGTGGTTACTCAGCTGAAGTGGCCATTAGAACCCTGATAGGCCAGGATAATTATTTAGAGCAAGGGTAGGCAAACTATGACCCATGGGCCAAATCTGGCCCACAGCCTATTTTTGTAAATAAAGTTCTGTTGGAACACAGCTATGCCCATTCTTGTACATATTGCCTATGAGGTTTCTGCCCCTCAACAGCCGAGTTGAGTAGTTGCAACAGAAACGGTCTGTCCTGTGAAGCCCAAAATATCTCCCATCTGACCCTTTACAGAGAAAGTTTGCCAACCCCTTTTTTACATACATGTATGGGTTTTTTGAAAGCCTGTATCTGAGTTTAACTTCCCATATCTTGCTGGCCTTCCTAGTTATACCCTTATAATGATTACTGTGTATGAGGGCTTGACACAAAAGGATATTAGGTAACTTACAGTCTTTCCACACAATCTTCACAAAAGAAGATGTTCTTTGATTTGTGTTTGATTTGATTTGCCAGAGGTGCCTCTTACAGAGCTTGCAGATTTTGAGTTCCTTGCATAATAATACCTAACATTTATTGAGCACTTTCAATGAACCAGGCTCAGTTCTAAGCACCTAACATGGGATTATCTCATTTATTCCTTACCACAACTCTATGGTGCACAGATTATTATTATTATTCCTGCTTTACAGATGAGGACAGTAAGGTACAGAGAGGTTACACAGCATGCCAATGTCACACAGCTTGTGGAAGTACCTGAGCAAGAATTTGATTTGGAGGACTCTGACTCCAGAGAGCACCTGTGCTTTTAACCACTCCGCCATCCTGCCTGTCCAAATCCCTTACTCCAAAAGAGCCACTCTGTTTCTGATTTCTAAATACAAAGAAAGTTTATGTGCTGTTGTTTCCAAGTGGGACCACTTAGAGTCTGGAGTTTTGGAGGTGAGATGTGGAAAGGCTTTTAAAATTCCAGAGCTTGGCAGGGTGCCAGATATATAAAATTCAATCAATAAATGTCTTTATTGTTGGAGGTGAGATGACATTGAAGAGGAAGAAGATGAAGACAAAGAATTCTCTACTAGGAATTTCGCCTCATCCTAGGTCATTGCCAGTGAATGAAGAAATAGTTGCAGGTATTGGATTCACTGTTTAGGGATCACGCTACCTCTGAGCATATGAGAGGAAGTAGAAATATCTCAATAGTTCTTCCTTGTAAACAAAATGGAAGAAGCAAGCAGTAGTTAATTAACTATAGTACTGAATTAGTAAGCCACCCTCTATACAGTTTAAAAATGAGAACACATTTCACTAAATGAAATATGACTGCGAAATCTAACCTATTTCAGTTTTCTGATATGATTTATAGACTTCATCAAAACAGTTCTGTCATGACTACCTCCACAATCAATACTTAGCTCTATTTTTTTTTCGTTCCATATCTTGTTTATTGTTCTTAGGGACTCTGGTTAGTTCAGTGATGTACTCTGACAGACCATCCTCTCCTCTTATAAAGTGGTCACATGATCTCAGACATGGGATCATTTAAAGAACAGATGCTCAAATTCCAACAAAATTGAGGTTCCCCCCAGCAACAGATAGGCCATACTGTGCTTCAGTTTGAGCACAAAGTTTTGCTTCTGCCTTCTGTGATGATATCTCCCCCATTTGGGGTCAGCATTGGCAGCAACAAATTTCGGTGTCCTCTATTCTCTGGTTCGTGTTGCAATGAACTAACATTGTTTCAACGCCAGGAGTCTGGTTGTATTCCAGGACTTGGTTATTAACGAATCTATCCTGACAATTCATGCTAATTATAGCTTGTAGCTGACCTCAACACACTTAATTTGGTAACATAACAAGGTTAAGGAACACCTAGAAGAGATTTCCAGTTCTCACCAACATGCCCATACTGTTTTAGCGATGGGAAACTTATGAACTTGCTGGAATTTTCAAGGCAGCCAGAATTATTCAATAGTTGTCATAGGCCAGTTCTGTTGGTGGTGTTAAGGGTTTCTGTTAGGTCAAAATACCATGTGCAATCTTGATGTTCCTCCTCACATTTTTGCAAAATCAGCCAAATGATCATGCCCAACAGAAGCATCTTGCTGCTTAGCATCCCATTCTAATTCCTTGAGTTGGTGGTTGTGAGGTGCTGTGTTACGAAGGATTTTGCCAGTCAGAGGAGCAGAAGGAATCTGTTCTTTTATTTTTCCATTCAATAGCTGTTTATTGTGTGCATACTATGTGCCAGGCTATGTTCTTAGCACTAAGAATACTGCAGTGGAACAAACCATACAAGAATCTCCTGCTCTCACGGAGCTTACATTCTTGTTGAGAGGAAAACAGAAAAGCAAATGTAGGCTGTCAGGTGGTTATAAGTGCTACAGAGAATAGGAAAGTTAAGAGAATGGAGAGAGAGAGAGAGAGACGGAGAGAGAGAGACGGAGAGAGAGAGACAGAGAGAGAGACATGGGTGATAAGTGTGAGTAGTTAGGGTAGTTAAATGGGGTAGTTTGGGAACCCCTCTGCATCCACTGAGACCTGAATAGAATGAGGGATGTTGGAGGGAATTGCACTCTGAGTAGCAGTGATGCAAAGGCTGGGCAAGACTGTGCTTGCATAGTTCAAGGAACAAGGAGGCCTTTGCTAAAGGGCTAAGGCAGAGTGGGGGAACAGGGGAGTGGTACAAAATGAGGTCAAAGAAATAATTGGGAACTAGATAATGTCAGGTCTGGCAGGCCAAGTCAAGGCCTTTGCACTCATTATGATACAAACTAATCTTGGTTTTACATTTTTTGTTTTAGAGTTTCCATTTGTAAACCAGACCACTGATATAATATAGCAACGTTTTATTTAGATATTTGCGTGGTAGAGGCAGCTAGCATATATCTCAGTAGCTCAGAAGCCTTTATTTTCAAAGGAAACATGATTTGGAAATAAGACAATTAGAACAGGAATTGATACATGTATGGTATAACAAAGTTGTATGTTGTTAAAGACAGACTAGCTCTGGGTAGATGGCTTACATTTTGGCATGATAATGTTTGACATTTTCAAAATGCTTTCAGATCTGTGATCTCATCAGACTCACATAACAACCCCAAGAGATAGTGAGAACGGGTGGTATTACTGATATGAAAATGGAGGGGGTTGATATGGTTTACCTCAAGATCACTCAGCATATGACTCAGTATCAGAGCTGGAGACTCCTGATTCTGAATACACCACCCCCTCATCACTGGCTAAAAGAATTATTGAGTAACTTTTTTGACTCAGAGGTCAGAATGTTGAACTGACCAAATTACTGGCTTCTAGCTATTACTCCTAGCTCCCAAGGGCATAAAAATATGCACTACGGAATTGAGTAAGAAGTTGTGGGTTGGGGGGAGACCTTGATTTTCTCTCTCTCTCTCTCTCTCTTTCTCTTTCTCCCAGAGCAGGGTCATTGACCGGAAGCCTATATACTTTGAAAGCATAGCTCTACTCAGAGAATGGCTGGGCGTGTAGAACCCCACCACCTTGAAGATCGCAATAGTACAGGGGCTATCCTTTTCCCACCCTGGCAGAAATCACTCTGGAGGAGCGTAGCAGCTCTCTCTGAGTCCCAGTTGTCTACAAATAAGGCTCAATAGTTACATAATACAAGTTAAATTTCTGCCATCATATTCTCAATTTAGCAGTATACTTACTAGCATCTTCCTAATGATATGTGGTAAAAAGTAAAAGTACTCCCTCATAAAAATGGTGCAATCCTCTTCAACAAATGGAATGCTGTTTTGAAGAGACGAGAGTTATTTTTTGGACATTATCAAGTAATTGAATGACAAAGCAAAAGAAAGAATTCAGGATTTCTAATTCAGAAGTGGAGAGATAATCCATGTGTTGCCACAGCTACTTTTTCATTACAAATGTTGACTTTTCCTGAGGCCCAGTCCTCAGTTGTCTCCCATCTCACTCTATACGTTCTCCCTGGGCAAGCTCACCCACATCCACAGCTTATTTACCACTTGTACGCAGATGAGCTCCCGATTTATATTTCTAGCTCAGACCTCTCAACTGACCTTCAGACTGGTATATCCAAATGCCTACTGGAGCTCTCCTCTAGGATGTCCCAAAGCCCCCTCAAACTCGACTTGTTCTCCAAACTTGGTCCTCTTTCAGCCTTCCCTATCTCACTGGATTGCCCTACCATTCTATCCAGTTGTACATAGGGATCTTTTGATACCTCCTTGTTCCTCCCCCACTCTGAAACCTGGTTGTTGTTTTTTTTTTTTGGTCAAATTGTGCTTATTTTACTTCCTAAAAATCTCCGGAATCCATCCACTTCTTTCTATCTCCATTACCACAATCCTACCATCACTTCTTTCTTAGACTACTGCAATTGCTCCTAATACACCCACATTTACTCTATTCATCCCTCCCTCCCTACCCCGCCCCCGCCCCCTGGCAACCATCAGCTTTTTTACTGTGTCCATAGTTTTGCCTTTTCCAGAATGTCATATAGTTGGAATCATACAGTATGTAGCCTTTTCAGATTGGTTTCCTTCACTTAGTAATAGTCATTTAAGGTTCCTCCATGTCTTTTTATGGCTGAATAGCTCATTTCTTTTTAGCATTGACTAATATTCCATTGTCTGGATGTACCACAGTTTATTTATCCATTCACCTACTGAAGGACATCTTGGTTGCTTCCAGGTTTTGGAAATTATGAATAAAGCTGCTATAAACATTCACATGCAGGTTTTTATGTAGACATAAGTTTTCAACTCATTTGGATAAATACCAAAAAGTGCGAATGTTCAATCATATGTTGAGTGTGTTTAGTTTTGTAAGAAACTGCCAAACTGTCTTCCAAAGTGTGTCATTTTCATTTTGCATTCCCACCAGCAATGAATGAGAGTTCCTGTTGTTCCACATCCTCACCAGCATTTGGTGTTGTTAGTGTTCTCGATTTTGGCCATTCTAATAGGTGTGTACTGGTATCTCATTGTTACTTTAATTTGCGTGTGTCTAATGATATATGATGTGAACATCTTTTGATATGCTTATTTGCCATCTGTATATCTTCTTTGATGAGGTGGTCGTTCAGGTCTTTTGCCCATTTTTTAAATCGAGTTGTTCATTTTCATATTGTGACTTTTAAGAGTTCTTTGTATATTTTGAACAACAGTCCTTTATCAGATATGTTTTTTGCAAATATTTTCTCCCCACCTGTGGCTTATCTTCTCATTCTCTTGACATTGTCTTTTACAGAACTGAAGCTTTTAATTTTAGTGAAGTCATCTTATCAATTTTTTCTTTCCTGGATCTTGGCTTTGGTGGTGTATCTTAAAAAATCATTGCCATACCTAAGGTCATCTAGGTTTTCTCCTGTGTTATCTTCTAGAAGTTTTATAGTTTTGCATTTTACATTTAGGTCTATGATCCATTTTCAGTTAACTTTTGTGAAGAGTGTAACTAGATTTATTTTTTGTGTGTATGGATGTCCAATTGTTCCAGCACCATTTGTTGAAGAGACTACCTTTGCTCCATTGTATTGCCTTTGCTCCTTTGTCAAAGATAAGTTGACTATATTTTCATGGATCTATTCCTGGGCTCTCTATTCTGTTCCGTTGATCTATCTGTTTATTCTTTCACCAATATCACACTGTCTAGACAACCATAGCTTTAGAGTAAGTCTCGAGGGTGGGTAGTGTCAGTCCTCCAACTTTGTTCTTCTTCAATATTGTGTTTACTATTCTGGATCTTTTTCCTTTTCTTATATACTTTAGAATCAGTTTGTTAATAGCCACAAAATAACTTGCTGGGATTTTGATTGAGATTGCACTGAATCTATAGCTCAAGTTGGAAAGAACTGACATTTTGACAAGACTGTCTTCCTATCCATGAACATGGACTAGTTCTCCATTTATTTAGTTCTTCCTTGATTTCTTTCATCTGAGTTTTATAGTTTTCCTCATATAGATCTTGTACATATTTTATTAGATTTAAACTTAAATTTTCATTTTTTAGGTGCTAATGTAAATGGTATTGTTTTTTATTTCAACTTACACTTGTTCATTGTTGGTATATAGGAAAGTGATTGACTTTTCCATATTAACTTTATGTTCTGCAACCTTGATATAATTGCTTATTAATTCCAGGAGGAGTTTTTGTTGATTCTTTCAGATTTTCTACATAGACAATCTTGTCATCTTCAAACAAGATGGTTTTATTTCATCTTTCCTAATCTGTATACATTTTATTTCCTTTTCTTGTCTTATTGTATTAGTTAGGACTTCCTGTATGAGGTTGAAAAGGAGTGGTGAGAGTGGACATCCTTGCCTTGTCCTGATTTTAGTGGGAAAACTTTTAGTTTCTCACCATTAAGTACAATGTTAACTGCAGGTTTTTTGTAGATGTTCTTTATCAAGTAGAGGAAGTTCTCCTCTATTCCTAGTTTGCTGAGAGTTTTTACCATTAAGAGGTGTTGGATTTTGTCATATGCTTTTTTTTGCATGTATTGATATGATCATGTTATTTTCCTTCTTTAGATTGTTAATGTGATGGATTACATTAGTTGATTTTCAAATGTTGAACCAGCCTTGTATAGCTGGAATAAATCCCACTTGGTCCTAGTGTAGAATTCTTTTTGTACATTGTTGGATTTGATTTGCTAATATTTTGTTGAGGATTTTTGCTTATATGTTCCCGAAGGATATTGATCTGTAGTTTTCTTTTCTTGTAATATCTTTGTCTGGTTTTTTATTAAGGGTAATGCTGGCCTCATAGAATGAGTTAGGAAGTATTCCCTCTGTTTCTATCTTCTGAAAGAGATTGTAGAGAATTGGTATAATTTCTTCCTTAAATGTTTGGTAGACTCCACCAGTGAACATATCTGGCCCTGGTGCTTTCTGTTTTGCAAGCTTATTAATTAATGATTCAATTTCTTTAATAGATCTGGGCCTCTTCAGATTGTCTATTTCTTCTTGGCAGATTGTGTCTTTCAAGGAATTGGTCCATTTCATGTAGGTTATGAAATGTGTGGGCATAGCCTTCATAGTACTTCTTTATTACCCTTTAATGTCCATAGGATCTGTAATGATGTCCCTTATTTAATTTTTAATATTAGTAATTTGTGCCATCTTTCTTTTTTTCTTAGTTAGCCTGGCAAGAGGCTTATTGATTTTACTGATCTTTTCAAAGAATCAACTTTTGGTTTTGGTGATTTTCTCTATCAATGTCCTATTTTCAATTTCTTTGATTTCTGCTCTAATTTTTATTGTTTTCTTCCTTATATTTGCTTTGGGTTTATTTTGCTTTTTAGTTTTGGAGGTTTCTATTGACATGTTCTCAAGCTCAGAGATTTTTTCCTCAGACATATCCAGTCTACTAATAAGCCCATCAAAGACATTCTTCATTTCTGTTACAGTGTTTTTGATGACTAGCATTTCTTTTTTATTCTTTTTTAGAATTTCCATCTCTCTGCTTACATTATGCATCTGTTCTTGCATGCTGTCTACTTTTTCATTAGAGCCCTTAGCATATTAATCGTAGTTGTTTTAAATTCATGGTCTGATAATTCCAAAATCCCTGCCATATCTGAGTCTGGTTCTGATGTTTACTTTGTCTCTTCAAACTGTAGCATGCCTCATAATTTTTTTTTGAAAGCCAGACATGATGTACTGAATGAAAAGATCTCCAGTAAATACACCTTTAGTGATGTGCTGGTAGGGTGTGGGGGAGGGGAAGTGTTCTATAGTCCTGTGATGAGGTCTCAGTCTTTTAATGAGCCTGTACCCCTGAGCTATAAACTTCACCAGTGTTTCTCAGTCCTCCTCCCTCAGCTTAGGTATAACAGGATGGCTAGAGGTAGGTGGAGCTGGGTATTTCCCTTTCCCTATGTAGAAGGCTAGAGTGAGCTGAAATTTGGATTTTCCTTTCCCCGCATGTAAGGCTAGAGCAAGCTGAAATTGAGTATGTATTTCCTTTCCCCCAGGTTGGTTAGACTCTGAGGAAACCCCAATAGGTTAGGCTATTCCTTGAGGGCAGTCCTTGTTAAGAAGAACAGAATGCTCTGGCCTATTTCAAAATAGTTATGTTACCAATTTCACCTCACTCCAGTGGGACTCTGACCCACACTCAGAGGATCTCCAAGGAGGGGCCCACGGGTGGGCCTCATATCCACAATCCATCCCTGCCAGAAGCCTGAGGGGATTTTTTTCTTTTCTTCACTGTGAGAACCTGGTAGAGCTCCAGGAGGTAACGCTCACAAAAGTGTAGGGTCCCCACCTGGAGTTTTTAACTCACAGATTGTCCACACCAAGCCTCCAGTAATTCATCAATTACAATTCAGGTTTTCCTACCCCAGTACTGGTTCCTGTGGATGTTTCTGCTTAGGTAAGTTGTGACTCTGTATCTGACTGTCTATTCAATTTTGAGGGCATAATTTTGCCCTGTGACCTCACTATTTTTGTGGATCTAAGAAGAGTTGTTGATTTTTCAGTTTGTTCAGCTTTTTACTTTTTGTTAGGATGGAGTGGTGACTTAAAAGCTCCTTACATGCTGGACAGGAAACCAGAAGTGCCCGTTGGGTTTTTATTGTCACCTTTGGATGTAGATGTTATCTCTGCAATGCTTAGATAAAGATTTTAAAAACAAAAGATAGTAGGGCCGGCTCCGTGGCTTAGCGGTTAAGTGCACGCGCTCTGATGCTGGCGGCCCGGGTTCGGATCCCGGGAGCGCCCCGAGGCACCACTTCTCCGTCCAACGCGAGGCCGAGTCCCACGTACAGCAACTAGAAGGATGTGAACCTATGACATACAACTATCTACTGGGGCTTTGGGGGGAAAAACTGAATAAATAAAATCTTTAAAAACAAAAGAAAGTAATCTGATCTATGTTAAAGAGTGACATGTTATAAACCAATGTTACTGCAATAAACAAAAAATTAAAAAAAAAAGAGTGAATTGCTTACTGAAATATTGGCAGGCTAGAAAGATAGGCACTTCATTGTGTATTAACTGTACAATTGATCAAATAGCTATTATTGTCCCCAGGTAAAGGTTAAGTTTTCTGTAAGAAAGGGACTTCAACCTCAATGGGCGGAGCAATAATGGTTCACTCTCAGAAGACAGGGACTATACCTCAAGCCATTCTTTTTTGTTTACTTTGCTCCATATCTGCATCATCGTCACCTCCTCTTGTACTGTTAAAAGGTGCCACTGTTGGCAGAGTCCTCCATGTGTGGAAGAGAGACCGAAGAGTCTCATAAGTGATGCAGTCCTCTCTACACTCATGTGTGTAAGGAGATCTAAATGCCATTTCTGTAGCCTTTCACAATTTACAACTCTAAAGGTCTATTCCAATTTGTAGTCTGTCTCTCCCAAACTTCCTTCCAACTCTTCCCTAACGTGAATCTTCTACTCCCATCAGGCCAGTCTCCAGGTTCTCCTTGACATGCCATGTTCATGCCCAGTTTCCGTTCCCGCTCATATTGTCTCTTCTTCCAAGGAAGCACTCTGGAATCCTCTCTGCCCTCCTTCAGTGTCCATCCAGCTCAAATCCAGACTTCTCTGTGAAACTCTCCTCTTCTCTGGTCTTTTTGGACTTGTTCTGACACTTCTAGTCAGCACCACAGCATGTAGCCCATTTGTTTTATTTTATAGCTTCCTCTGATTTATGTATTCAAGTCTTGCTCCTCAATAAGAGATTATATCTTATGTCTCTTTCACATGCTCCATGGCACCTAGTACAGTGGAAGGCGCATAGCAGCTTCTGCTTGTTGATGACTTGCTTGATTGTTGTTTTCCATGTTGGCATGTCTACTACTGTGGATGTCTGAAACTCTATAGTAATGGGAAAATCCTCGGAGCTTTGCCTTACTTTAACATTATGACATTTTCTTGGGGAGAGGAGCTACCTATTTATAATTACCCAACTTGCACTCACTATGTACAAATGTTGGAATATGCATCTTATCTAGTATAATTCGACTTACCTTCATTTTAAGACCACTTTTTTTGGTGATCCTGGTTTTTCATTTGATTTTAAAGGCAATGATGATATCATTATTTTTATTTTATTTTTTTGTGTGTGTGAGGAAAATCAGCCCTAAGCTAACATCTGATGCCAATCTTCTTCTTTTTGCTGAGGAAGATTGGCCCTGGGCTAACATCTGTGCCCATCGTCCTCTACTTTATATGGGACGCCGCCACACCATGGCTTGACAAGCAGTGCGACGGTGCGTGCCTGGTCTCTGAACCTGCGAACCCTGGGCCACTGCAGCAGAGTGCGCGAACTTAACTGCTGCACCAGAGGGCTGGCCCCTGATTCGTTGTTAAGGAAACCCTAGACCCAACTCTGCAGATCTTTGGCTTGATCTAAAGATTGATGTTGCTTTACAACTATTTCTGCTTACTTAATCTCCTGAGACATTGATTTTATAATTTTGTCTAGATAGCAGGATTTATCACTAGTTTTTAGTCATCTATCTCTATGAATATCTTAGGGTTATGTAACATTTCCATTACATAGTCTAGTATATGACCTTAATAATATTCGTATTTATTTTCTTGATACTTTGCACATCATCGTGTGAATATTTTCCATGGCACAGACTCAGACTACAGGAACACTTGGATCTTGTATGAATTACATGATAATTGAGAAACACATTGGAAGTTTACTCCAAAGACTAGTTTCCAAGTTCCTTGTTGCATTATTAGTCCTGGCTGCCAAAGATAAAAATGAACCTACTACGCAACCTTCTTTCATATCCTTAGTGATAGAGAGGTATGGTCAAGATACTGATATCTAAAATATAACTGACCATATTACTATGAAATCTTAAATGGATCTCATATGAATCTTAGCAGCAAGACATGTGGCAAGGGTCCAGGAAATTTGTGCTAAATCTTTTGTCATTGGTAATATATAGTCTAGAAATCTTGGTGTTCACTGGAATTTTTTCTGTATCTGCCACAGTGCAAAGAGCATGAACGCCTGTTATCCCATGTTGACTAAACAGTTCAAAGAAAATGAGACAAGGAGCAAAATAATGTTATATTTATCCAAGAGTTACAAAAGTCTGAATTTTCAGCAAAGTAATGGTTTGAAGAGACCCACTTTCATAAAAAGAAACATTGGTCATTGAAAGAAGCAAGTGGTTCCCTGTAGGAAGTGTTAATAAAAGGGGTATTTAGATAAAGGATAAGGAGGTAAAGCCAGATGACTCTACTAAAGGAGTGTCCTTGTTGATTTAAGAAATTATCTGAGGAAGACTAACTGGGGAATTTACGGAGGATGAGAGCTGTAGCCAGTTATTATGACCTTAGATAAGATAGCTGGAAGGACTCTCAATGGAAACCACAGTAAAATTCCTTTAGATCTGGGAGGGGAATGATGGCTTAGGCTTGTAGCAGTACTCTTCTACGATGGAGGTAGGCTCAAGAAGTCCTAGTTCTTATTAGAAGTGAGGCCTAAACAACAAGAATTATGTAACACAAATATCACAGACTTTTCCAGCTGGTGAAACGAGATCACATGAACACTACTCTCCAAATTTCATCAGCTGCCAGGCCCCACCTGCTCACAGAGGAATTTAACCCCCTTCCAAAGACTCTCCAGTTATTTCTGGCCATCCTCAGCAGGAGAGTTTGCCACACATGCTTGTAACAAGCTCATTCATGTTCTCATAGTCCAGCCTACTAGTCAAGGCACCTCATCACTGCCTCTGTTGCTGATGCCTTTTGTACAAAAAGCACTGAGCTTCCAGCCCTTGAGGTACCGAGATCTGGGACCCTCACCCAACTTTATATTAATTTTGTCAGTTTGGCCCTAAACAGAGTAATTTGAGCCCAGAATCACAGAAGGTCTTTCACGAAAATGATTTCTTCTGCTTTTGGCTCTATCTTCCCCATTGGGTCTTGAATCCAAAGGGCTAGCCAGAGCACCAACACTCTACCTTTCTCTCTATTCTTTCCAGCTCTCTCTCTTCTTCTATGTACCCCAGCAAAAAAAACACAACAAACAAAAACCCAAGCTATCACTCCTCCTTCAGCCCAAACCCCAAAGTCTCCATGCATATAGTCTTATGTTAATAGGTTAAAAAATGGATAGGAGAAAATATCACCTGATTGCTTTCAAAGTTCTAGCACTGGCGTTAGCCGAACAAAGATACTCTGTTATACATACAATCATGTGTTGCTTAATGATGGGGATACGTTCTGAGAAATGCATGGTTAGGTGATTTCATCCTTGTGTGAACATCATAGAGTATACTTACACAAACCTAGATGGTATAGTCTACTACATACCTAGGCTATACGGTACTAAGCTTATGGGATCACCATCCTATATGTGGTCCATTGTTGACCGAAATGTTCTTATGCGGTGCATGACTGTATAATGAAAAAGTAGGCTGTGTTTCTATTAGTGCCAGGGTGGGAATAAGAAGAGCATATCAGAGGAAGAAAACAGCAGTATAAAAGGAATCACCACTTCAGAAAGAGAATTCAATCTTGAAAGAGTCAGTGATTCCCTTTGTCCTTCTTTCTAACTGCTCTCTTTAATTTTTTCAGGTTTAATTTCAATATTGAGTCAAACTCTTTTGTTCCTTCATCTTTAGATCCAGAAGAACTAATTAGTATTTAGATCTTTAGATTCAGAAATTAATTAGTATTCATGGCTGAGCAACCACTAAAGATGATTTTTCATCACAAAATCCTATGGAAAGTAATTGATGACATTGAGTTTGGCAGACCTCTTTGCCTTAAATTAATTCTATTTCATATCCAAGGCTGAAGCCTCTGTTCCATAAATCAGTGGAATATCTTTCCAGGCAAAGCAGCCTTAACATGAAGACAATATCATTCTCAAACTACAGTTATTGCCACAGTGAGGAAGTGCAAGTAGCCCTTTTTAATTAGTCATCTCACTATGAAGATTTCAAACCATAAAAAAGAAACAAATGGTTGAACTACTACCCCATGTCTTGAAGTAGAAGAATTTACAGACTTGATATGTTAGATATTGTTATCCATGAGGGAAATGACAATGAACCCCACTTCAATTGGTATTGTGAATTGCCAGACAAAAGGGGAGAGAAGGAAAATTCTAGAAGCTGTAGATGAAGACTCAGGAGATCTTAAAGTCTTAAGAAAAATTCTTGAACATCAAGAGTTGCTGACAACATAGAGAAGAACCTGCAGTTGGTAAAATATCATAAAGTGTGGCAAGTGCTATAACAAAAAAGTAAGTGGTTTCATTGACCTAGAGCAGTGGGTTCCTAACTGGGGAAGATTTTGCCTCCAGGGGACATTTATGGCACTAGTGGGCAGAGACCAGGGATTCTGGTCCTATAATGCACAGGACAGATCTCCACAACAAAGAGTTGTCTGCCCGGAATGTCAATGGCACTAAGGTTGAGAATCCCAGCTCTAGAGCTTCTGATGTTCTACTCTGTTAGATGTTGCATATGGAAATGCAGCTCTAATTTTATAATTGAAATCAGTGAATAAAAGTTGTATTTTCAGAGATCTTTGTTGGAACGCATAAAATGAATAATTCTTTTGGTGTTATGTAGACATAAAGTAGGAGGTTTAGTCTCTCTAAGACTCTGTGTAAACAAAAGGAGCTGGAAAGTTGAGGCAGCTACCCAGACTATTCAAATCCAGTGGTATCCTCCACTTACCACCCTGCTATTGAAAAAAAATTTGGCTCAATATGTACAGATTGGTAGTCTGCATTGAAGGAATTTACTGATATTTACTTAACACCTGTGTATGAGTTTCAGGAATCAAGAGAGTCTTTGGAATGAGCCTAGACGTGGGAAAGGCGAAATTAAAAACAAAATGCCATTTCCTTCAAAGTCTACCTCTTGTACACGGCACCTTTTCACCTCCTTGCCTTGCACTAGAACAGTGGTACTCAACCAAGGTCATCCCCCCAAGACATTTGGCAACATCTGAAGATGGTTTGGGGGAATCACAACTTTGGGGGAAGGGTGATACTGGCATCTAGTGGGTAGAGGCCAGGGATGCTGTTAAGCATGCTACAATGCACAGGACAGCACCCCAAATAAAGAATTATCCAGCCCCAAATGCCAATAGTGCAGAGGCTGAGAGACCCTGGACTAGAGGAGAAGCGAACAATCTTCCCGGTTGATCAAAATAATTTCTTACAACCAGAAAGGGGTGTAGTTGTCTTCGTAGATCCCCTTTTAAATAGTGCGTGTGTGTGTGTGTGTGTGTCACCAACCCCTTTTAGCTACTGCTTTGGCCAGGTTACTGTTGGTGTTGAAAGACATTTCAGAGCATAGGTGCACTTGAGTAATATCAAACTTCTTATCCTAGCCTATAAAACCCTGAAAAACCAGGCCCTCCCCACCTTTGTGCCTTCTTTCCATGCCCCTCTGCCCTTGGTTCCCTTGATCCATCCAGCTGCACAAGGCTCAAGCCCAGACTGGCCTTATGACCTTTGCACTTGATCCTTCTGCCTGGACCACTCCTCCCCCAGCCCCGGGCAGGGTTGGCTCCCTTTCATCATTCCCATCTCAGAGCTCAAATGTCACCTTCTCAGCAAAGCCTTTCCTAATCACCCTATAAAGTACACCTCCACACGAAAGATCCTGTTGATCTCATAGTTTTATGTTGTCCGTAGCATTTACCACTTTCTGAAGTTATCTTATTTGTTTGTCTTCTGCATTAGCATACAAAATCCCCAGGATCAAGGACAGTGTCTCTTTAGTTCAGCTTGTATCTGTGTGCCCCATACCCAGTCTGGCACAGAGTCAGAGTTAAGTAAATATTTGTTGAATGACTGAATGTGTGGATGAATGAGTTTGGAGTAAAGATTTAAAATTTCTGGAAATTCTGAAATCGTAGGAAATGTTTTTTGCTTCTTTAGCCTTTAAGAAAATGGAAATTAGGGAGTTAAAATTTCAAAATATGGAATATTTTAAAAGAACCATTTATAGTTTGAATGCTTCATCATTTAGGAGCACACTACACAGTATGTAAATTTAATTAGATCATAAAATGGTTATGCATGTTATATCACATGTAAATGAAGAGTTTATTCAAGTAATAATGAATTTAGTATTGAATTAAAAATAATTTAAATTTTATTTCTAGATTTTTTTCCCATTTAAGAGAAGCAGAACAACCCTTGAGGAGATGAAACATCAATGCTGAGGCTGTTAGTTTTTAGGACTTAGGGTCCCAAGTGGATAAAGAAAACATTCACTCTTGGGAAATGAGCCAAGAGAAGTAAGAAAAACACCCCACAACTCACTGAACAGAAATTTTACCCCCAGGGAACTTTATCTACTCAGTTTTATTTTGTGAGATATTACTATCAGCAGTGTCTTCTCTGATGCTTCATTTCGTGAACTTTTGAAAATATAAAGTTTATAATCTTTTGCTTTGTTCTTTCAATGCAGACTTTTTATCATAATTTATTGAGGTGAAATTCACATGATGTAAAACTAACCATTTTAAAGTGAACAATTCAGTGGCATTTAGTATGTTCACAATGTTATACAATAGCCAAATCTATCTAGCTCCAAAACATTTCCATAACTCCAAAGAAAAACCCCATACCCACTAAGCAGTGTCTTCTCTCCCCTGAGCTTCTGGCAACCACTGTTCTACATTCTGTCTCTATGGATTTATCTATTCTGGACATTTCATATAAATGGAATCATACAATACGTGACCTCTTGTGTCTGGCCTTTTTCACTTCGCATGCTGTTTTTACGGTTTATCCATGTTGTAACATGCATCAGTACTTCTATTTTTTTTTTTTTTTGGTGAGGAAGATCAGCCCTAAGCTAACGTCTGATGCAATCCTCCTCTTTTTTTTTCTGAGGAAGATTGGCCCTGAGCTAACATCCATGCCCATCTTCCTCTACTTTTTTATCTGGGACGCTGCCACAGCATGGCTCAACAAGCAGTGCGTCAGTGCGTGCCCGGGATCCGAACCGGCGAACCCCGGGCCACCACAGCAGAGCATGCGCACTTAACCACTTGTACCACCAGGCTGGCCCTGTCATCAGTACTTCATTTTTGGGGAAAAATAATATTCCATTGTATGGCTATAACACATTTTGTTTCTCCATTCATATATTGATGGACATTGATTGGGTTGTTTCCACTTTTTGGCTATTATGAACAATGTTACTATGAACAAGAGTGTACATGTATTTGAGTACCTGTGTTCAATTATTTTGGATATATACCTAGGAGTGAAGTTGCTGGATTATATAGTAACTCTATGTTTAACTTTTTGAAGAACTGCTGAACTGTTTTCCACAGCAGCTGCACCATTTTTTGTTCCCACTAGCAATGTAGAAGGGTTCGCATTTCTCCATATCCTTGCCAACACTTGTATTCCTTTTTTTTAATAGCCCTCCTAGTGAAGTGGTACCTCATTGTGGTTTTCATTTACATTTCCCCAATGACTAATGATGCTGAGCATTTTTCATGTGTTTATTGGTCATTACAATGTAGATTATTTCTTTTTTTATTATTATTATTTTTATTGAGGTAACATTGGTTTATAACATAATGTAGATTATTTCTGAACTTATACGGTTTCTTTTATATAGTGCAGAAGATAGAAAGATCAGAGGCAAATGAGAATGAGAGAGCTGGTGTTACAAAGTTATATTTGGCAGATGCCCTAAATGTCTTCCTGGCCCCAACCCCTGAGAATGTCACATTTTCTGCAACACCGGAAACTTCTTTTCTGATATCAGGTCTTTCGGGCCTTGAATATCTGCTGATACAGTTAAATGAAATAGCAGGAATGTCATAAAAGTGGCAGGCAGGAAATAAGGAAGGCGATGATAGATGGAGGCAAGCTGACTATCAACTCCATGGATCCATTGGGTAAGAAGGAGGTTGCAACCTGGAGTGGACCTTTGTAGAGTAGATTGAGTTCATGCAGATAATTGACAAATATATTGGAAAAATATGCTTTTTTTTCCTTAACAAATTTGGTAAAGGAGAAGAAATCATCTTTTCCCTCAAAATTTCTGCTTGCTTTCTCAGACGTGTTCCACGTCAATTGAACAGACCATATCTTCCTGTTTTCCTGAGATATTCCTGGTGGTTTTTATCCAAGCAATTCAGAGCACTTTAATAAGTGTGGTTATGGTAATTTTGCTTATGGTTGGATTGTCAAACCTCTGGGAAATGGATATGAGGTAGACAATGTGGCAAATTATGACGAGCTTTGAGCAGAGAATCAGGAGATCTTTGTTCCAGTCCCCAGTTCTGAAATAACTAGCTTTGTAACCTTGGATAAATTACTTAACCACTTGGAGCCTCCGTTTCCTCATTTGTAAGTAAATGAATGATTAGACTTCAGATTATCTTGAAAGTCCTTTACAGCTCTAAAATTCTATTTGAGAAGTTCATGTGTTACGTACTTTAAATTTCAAAGGCAAATGCATACTCTTTCTTTGTTTGCATGTACAGAAATTAAAACTGTTGCCTCAGTTCTAACCTGTATCAACAGAATAAGTTAAAAAGCAAAAAAACAAGGCCCAGGGACATAGACTGACAAGTTCTGAAGCCATGCCTTGGTACACTTGTACATGTGATGATCTGCCCTCTGCCCTGAGGTTTCTTAATCTATGTTTTGCACTGTGTGTCATAGATGTTTGTCAAATATAGCAGAACTGGCTCAGACAGGACATAGCACTATTTCCTAGTCAGTGGCTAAAACATTTCTTGTCTCCTGAGCTGTTCCAGTCTTAAATTCCATAACTCCTGTGACCTCAAATGAGGACACCTTGACTTGCAC
The DNA here is from genome assembly GCF_057802395.1 of Ceratotherium simum simum. Classification (NCBI taxonomy): domain Eukaryota; kingdom Metazoa; phylum Chordata; class Mammalia; order Perissodactyla; family Rhinocerotidae; genus Ceratotherium; species Ceratotherium simum. The sequence goes on from NC_141940.1 coordinate 38,260,430, forward strand.
TTAATCTGATGATGCATTTTATTTTTTGCAGGAAGATGCTGGGTTTTGAAACTTTTTTCCCCCCTTCACTTGTAGGAAAAGTTCTAAATGGTAAGGGGATTCTGCCCTGCCACCATAGAGGTCTCCCTCTAGGCCTTCTAACACAGGACCCAGGTAGCTCTGGGTCATCTCATTGCCAAGAGAGTGCAATTGGCAACTTTAATCCCTGATGACGAGTCAAAAGTTTAAGATCTATCTGGGAAGTGTTATGTTACATTTAGGTACAGCATACCATGAGCTTGTTCATAATCTTGGCATTAAAATACAAAGCCAATGGAAAGGGTGAAACTGGTCCTCTCAGATGGGAGTAGCTGATGTGGTCTTTGCATTCGTATTTATTTCCAATTTTAGAGATTTTTTCATGTCAAAAACTGTAGTAGATGGGGCCGGCCCGGTGGCACAAGCAGTTAAGTGCGCGCGTTCCGCTGCAGCAGCCCGGGGTTTGCCGGTTCGGATCCCGGCCGTGCACTGACGCACTGCTTGTCGAGCCATGCTGTGGCGGCGTCCCATATAAAGTAGAGGAAAATGGGCACAGATGTTAGCCCAGGGCCAATCTTCCACAGAAAAAAGAGGAGGCTTGTCATCAGATGTTAGCTCAGGGCTGATCTTCCTCACACACACAAAAAAAACTGAAGTAGATAAGATAAAGGCTTTATCAAAATTTATAACCACAGAACTTTATCAGGGAACTGATCTGATCTGTATCATCTGAAGACCTGTTCTTGATATTTTTATTACCTCTTGGCTATTTCTTTTCTGTTAATTTACAGGTGTACTTTGCATCAATGCTTTTCTTGGGTTTCTGTATTTTTTCTTTCTTTCAGCCCTAGGTCAGCTTGTTTATTTCCAAAAAAGCAGCAGCTTCTGCAAAATGCTGGGAAACAGGGTCGAGTATGAGGTGTGGGGGAGGGAGGTGTGGCTGAAGCTGAAAGGACTTTTCAGGTTAGTGTGCTCTGTTCAATTAAGCTGTCTCTCCCTCGATATTTTTTTTCCCAGTACAATGTTAAAATATTGTACTCCTGCCAAAAAATTTCCCAAACTCAAATCCTAAACAAAAGAAATAACCTCTCTATCCTGACATAAACGCTACTTTGTGTTGTGACTAATTCAAGAATCTTTATATTTAATTTAATTTAAAATTACCTTTGTGATTTTACAGCAGATCAATGAATGCATTTGTCTTCTTACTGAGGTCTATTTATCAATGAGACTATTACTACAAATTATTGTTTTCAATTTCTTTTGACAATCAGAGAAAAAGTGTTTTGGTGACATGAGTTACTTACCTTGAAATGTGTCATTTGATTCAGCAAGCCTACATCTAGGAGTTATTCTTTTTTTTTTTTTTGTGAGGAAGATCAGCCCTGAGCTAACATCCGTGCTAATCTTCCTCTTTTTGCTGAGGAAGACTGGCTCTGAGATAACATCTATTGCCAATCCTCCTCCATTTTCTCCCCCAAAGCCCCAGTAGCTAGTTGTATGTCATAGTTGCACATCCCTCTAGTTGCTGTATGTGGGACGTGGCCTCAGCATGGCTGGACAAGTGGTGCGTCGGTGCCTGCCCAGGATCAGAACCCAGGCTGCCAGTAGCGGATTGCATGCACTTAACCACTAAGCCACGGGGCCGGCCTTCTAGGAGTTATTCTAAGAAAGTAATTAGAGAGACATGCAAATTTATATTCAAGGATGTTCATAACAGCATCATTTATAGTACTGGAAAAATTTAGGAACCAATCTACATGTCCCACAAACAATAGGAGACTGGTTAAATAAATTATGTGACATCTATATGCTAGAATATTATGCAGTCCTAAACATAGTTTTTAAAGAATTTTTAATAACATGGGAGAGAGCTCATGTTAAATGGCAAGTGAAAAAAAGCACACAATACCATATATACAGAATGGTTCCAATACTGGAAAAAATATCATAAGAAGAAACTGGTAAAAAATAGATCAAAATATTAATAGTGGCTCTCCCAGGGCAGCAGAATTATGGATTTAAAAGCATTCTTTATATATTTTTGGTGTTTTCCATATTTTCTATGATGAATAGTTATTACTTTTAGAAAAAGGTATACAAAGTTATTAAACATTTCAATGAAAGCAAATTAAACAACAGTGAGATAGCATTGCTTGCCTATCAGACTGGCAAGATTTTTAAAGATTGATAATATTCAATGTTTTCAAGAATATGAGGAAAATGGCTCTGTTATACACTCTAAGAAGGAGTGTAAATTGGTTTGGCCCTTTTAAAAGACAATTCGACAGTATCTTTTAAAATTTAAAATGTACATACTTTTTGACCCAGCATCATTTCCACTTACGGGGATCCACTATAGAGATGCTTGAACAAATTCACAAAGATATATGCATAGAGATATTAATTTGAGTATTGTGAAAAATTAGGTAAAAATCCCAAATGTTCATCAATAGGGATATGACTAGTGCATTACTGTATAACCATACTATGGAATACTGTGTAATAGTAAAAAAAGAATGAGGTATAATTCCTTAGATATCTACATACAAACATAAAGACATGGAATGATGTTTGTGATATATTATTAAGTGAATAAAAGCAATTCATAGAGCAACACGTAGAATATATTCTCATTTTGAAAAAATAAGTATATGTCACCATCTATGGGCCCGGGAAACATTTGGAAAGACATATACTAGATCGTTCACAGTTGTTGTCTCTGTGGAGTGGGATCAGAGATTCTTCTACTTTATAGACTTCTACTTGAACAAAAGAAGTGAACATGTCCTTTTTGTAATAAAAATAATAAAGGGCCAGCCCTGTGGCTTAGCGGTTAGGTGCGCGTGCTCCGCTGCTGGTGGCCCGGGTTCGGATCCTGGGTGCGCACCGACGCACCGCTTCTCCGGCCATGCTGAGGCCGCGTCCCACATACAGCAACTAGAAGGATATGCAGCTATGACGTACAACTATCTACTGGGGCTTTGGCGGAAAAAAAGGAGGAAGATTGGCAATAGATGTTAGTGCAGAGCTGGTCTTCCACAGCAAAAAGAGGAGGATTAGCACAGATGTTAGCTCAGGGCTGATCTTCCTCACACACACACAAAAATAATAATAATAAAGAGAAAATCAGTGGAAAAGTAGGGCTTACTGTGTGAAAATTTGCTTTATAAATAGCTCTTCAGGAATGTATTAGCCCATGTACAGTGATGTACAGCTACAAAGAGTTTGGACACCTTCACATAGGGGCTAATTTGCACCATGGCTCAATAAAGAGAGAAAACAGTCATAGGGAGGAACTGACTCATAAGCTGATCTAGACTGCCATACCTAAATTTTGCACAGTGGCAACAAAATCAGATTTGTTGAACTTGTTCATAAGCAGCATTGAAATGAGCTTGTAGAAAGTTGAGGTTAGCCACTGATTCTGAAAGCTGCCTGTATAAATTCTCTGAATTAGATACATATTATAGCTAAAAGTGACTCTCAAAAATCTATGAGTTCATGGCCGGCTCCGTGGCTTAGCGGTTAAGTGCGCGCACTCTGATGCTGGCGGCCCGGGTTCGGATCCCGGGCGCGCCCCAAGGCACCACTTCTCCGTCCAGCGCGAGGCCGAGTCCCACGTACAGCAACTAGAAGGATGTGAACCTGTGACGTACAACTATCTGCTGGGGCTTTGGGGGGAAAAAATGAATAAATAAAATCTTTAAAAAAAAAAAATCTATGAGTTCACTTTCAAGGTATTTGCTTTAAATGTCTTTTCATAGGAGGGGGTGCCCCTGGGTCTAATATAGAAGTCGGATGTTCCAAAAAGAGAGTTTGTTTCTCTTTTAGGTGGGTTTATGTGATAATGAGATGGACATGTGAAACATTACTTATTCAGCCATATGCACATTTTCCTCTGAAATAATAACAGCATCTACCTCATAGGTGTATTATGAGGGTAAAATGAAATAATACATGTAAAGTGTTTGGGACAGTGCCTGGCACATAGTAAGTACTCAATAATTGGTGACCATTATTTTTCAAACATGTTGCTAAAGATTTTCCATTTGAATAACAATAACTTGGCCTGTACCAGGTGCCATATTTGGTCCAAGTGAAGGAGACAGTTTTATTACAGCATTTTAGTTTGAAGGATTGCTTTGAATAAATGTTCAAAGGTTTAAGCAGAGTGAATATCTAGGTATAATGAGGGGGTTTGCCCATTTCATAGAAGGCTTTAGCGAAGGGTATATTTAGAGGATTGAAGGGAATGCAGGTTAGCCTGGAGGTCAGAGAGTGATTTAGTGAATGAAAGTGAAGGAGGTGGCTGTAGACCACTTCTCAAGGAATTTAGTCCTTGGCTTTAAAGAAAGTCAGTCAATAAATAGGAGAATCTGGAGAAAGATGGTGTGGTATAATGGAAGGATGTGAGTTTTGGTTCCAGCTTCCTTTTTTCTCATCTGTAAAATGAGGAGGTTGAACTTGGTAATTAATAGCCACCATTTTCTACACACTTGCCATAAGCCAGGCATTTTATGAGCATGATTTCATTTAATCCTCTCTCAGAAGAGCCTTATGAATGAGGTACCATTATTATCCCCAATTTACAGATGAGGAGGCTGAGGCTCTGAAGAGGTTATGTAACTCGGTCTAGGGTGGTCCAAGTCCAAAGCCCATATGGTTTCCCTCCAGCTACTCTACCTCTATGTGGCCTCCCAGCTCTAATAGTCAATGATTCCAAGTAAGGGACATTTTAAAATTTTGTTTTCATTTGACTTGTCTTTTAAGAATGGGAAATGAAATCATATCTTCTTGCATGTGAAAGGGAAAGGAAAATAAAGAGAGATTGAAGGTGAGTTATGATATTGATGACCTATCTTTTTCCCTATCTTTACTGGGCTAGAATCACTACAGAAAGTGGGCAAAAACATACCAAAGGTAACTTCTGGCAGATTTAATGGCAGCCACAGTCCATCTCATTTGCCTCTGGCCTTATGGATAATATGAATTTTTTATTCATTCTTTTTCGTTTTTAGAAAGGTTGCTAAAGCAATTTGCAAGGCTACTGTAGAGGATTTTATTTAGAGGGGATAGGAGTTTGCGTTTAAAAAGACAAAGAATGAGTTAGTGAGAGACACTAAAGTCAAGTTCCTTTAAAACTCTGCTGGGATTTCGATTTGGACTGTGCTGACTTATAGATTAATTTGGCAAGAGTTGAGTTTTTACAATACTGTCTCTTCCCATCCAGATGCATTGGATGTATTTCCATTTGTTTTAGTTTTTCAATTAATTAAAAAACCTGTAAAATATACTGGAATGAAAAGAAATGGTTATTTGAAAAGATAAAATAATCATTTCTCAAAAAAGAACATTTAGATCTAGGTCCTCTGCCTTTGATCATTTTTGAAAATAGGAGCTTGGGTTATTATTTATGTTCACAGTGAGATCATCTTCTGTCTAGGTTTCTGATTTCACCAGTGTTTTCAGACGTGCCACTGAAGACAATATTTGGCCTGGTTGTTGGGTCTGAAAAAAACAAGGTCTTGTTAATGACAAAACATAACATAACTTGTCTATGCAAATATTATTATAAGGTCCTACTGCTTGTAGTTGGACCACAGGAGGAAATTATTATTTTACAAACCTGCGAAGTATGTTAACACGCAAAGGCTTGTTACACAGTCAATAAAGAACAGTTGTTTTCTGCCCTTCCATAAATAACTAATGTCAGGAGCAGCCTGGCTATCTGTTTCAGCTTCTCGTTACAGGAGAGTAAAATGGGCAAGGCCTGAATATCAGTACATGCTAACAGAGCTGTCCTGTTAAACTCTGTTTGGCTTCAAAGAGTTTAATTTTCCTACTTTCAGTGCTTTTTATGTTGTGTTTTGAATCTGTCAACTGTGCTCTACGTTTTCCTAACTCTTTCCCATTTCCATATGTTTATCTCTTCTGTTTCTAATTGGTTTGGTAGTTCTGGGTAGGACTTACTACCCAGGAAGCCTGATGTCGTGGCAAGCGCCCTGGTCTAGGAGTCATGAGAACTGTGGTAGGAAATCCAGGCTCTGCTACTACTTAGTTGTGTGATTGGACAAGTCATTTAACCTGCATCTGTTTCTCCATTTGTAAAATAGGGTTAATAATCTCCTGTCTTCCTAACTAGTAAACAGTGGTGCAAATGTTCTCTCTAAAATGTCAGACAGCTGGCTGGGAGAATGTTTTGCTCCTGGTAGTAGTTCTGGAGAGTTTCTAATGACAAGAAATTAGGCAAGGCTTTTTTTTGTGTGTGTGTGAGGAAGATCAGCCCTGAGCTAACATCCATGCCAATCCTCCTCTTTTTGCTGTGGAAGACTGGCCCTGGGCTGAACATCTGTGCCTATCTTCCTCTACGTTATATGGGACGCCGCCACAGCATGGCCTGACAAGGCGGTGCCTCAGTGCGCGCCCGGGATCCGAACCCGGGCCGCCAGCAGCGGAGTGTGAGCACTTAACCGCTACGCCACGGGGCCGGCCCCAGGCAAGGTTTGTTTTGACCCTGAAAAAGTGAAAAAAGAAAAGCTAGAAATAGTCTACACTATTTCTATACACTTGGTTTCCTTTTTGGAGCTGTAGCTCTTCTTTCCTCTTCATCCTGGGTGTGGTTAACTGTAGAGGAAAGGTGAGATATGGTACGTGATAAAGGTAGCCAGAACTGTCAGCATTAGTAGATAGCTTGTGATTAAGGTCTTGAAAATTTAAGTAGTTTCTTGGGCTAATAAATATATCTGTCTCTATCTTATACACACATGCGTTTGCATAGGTATATATGTATACACATTCATACATTCAAACAAAAACTGATAGCTTCAGGCTCTCCTTTATACCTTGTAAAATTGGGGGAACTTCAGTAAGCCCTCAGGACTCGGTGTTCAGTGGAAATTACCTAACTGAAAAGTTCTGGCCTAAGTGACTGATAGTAAAGGAAATCTACAAAAGGACTCAAATTGCAAGTTCTTTTTCATCCAACACATTGATTTTTATGCTACACTGGGTCTGAATTGTGTCTGTATTTTAATTCCACAACTAGACACTAAGTTTGTTGAGGGCAGGGATGATCATTCCTTCGGTTTCTTTTGTATTCACCCTACTGTAGATGACAGGACTCTGTACATTGCAGGTACCCAGTGAATTACATAGCTGACAAATGATTAGTTATTTCTAGTATTACAACAAGATCTCATAAAATAAACATGACAAGTAAACTTGTTGTTTTAAGTCTTGAACTTTCTAGGTCAGTCTTGAAAAAGGAAGTTACATGACTGCCATAGCAATATTTATAGGCATATTATATATAAGTGGGTGGGCCTGTTGGAAATTGGATGAGTAATCCCACTTCAGAGTAGTAATATACAAAAGCTGTAGTGTTATGCTTTCCAACTGTGGGCCTCCCACCACCTATAGTGTCACCAGGGATGTTTATTAATAATTCACATTTCCCAGCCCCACTCAGATCCAAATCACAGTATCTGGGGGTTGTAGCTTCAGGTACCCGTATTTTAACAAGCACCCCAGATGGTCTGGATGCATGCTAAAGTTTAAGAACGACTCTAGCCTGTAATTTGAGGTGGTGAGACACACACACATGTTGTTATCTCCAGTAATTCTACAGGAAAGTAGAAAATAGCAAGTGAAATGAAATATCCATTACCAGCAGGAAGAGGAAGCTAGTCCTCCATTATGCATCAGAGAACTGGAAGAAAACTGACGCTTTCTTTTGGTGATATATTCTTGAGAGTTTGTCGTGGCTCATTTGGAATTATGTTCTGTCCCTTTTGAAGTCGCCAGAATTTTATTTTTAACAGCAATTTCTTGAGTTTCTCGGGAACAGTATTCGTAGAACTGGCTCAGAAGCAATGATCAGGGCCAGTAAGATGTCACAGTGCTGTGGTGACTTTTCCTTATCAGTTGTGGGCTCTTTTCCCTTTACACCATCGTGGAAATGGAAGGCATAAAGTGCAAACCCTGCATCCTTGTGATGTTTCATAAGCGGGAGGGACTGGGGGTCTTGACGCAGACAGAGGGTAGATAAACGGAAGAGAGGCATTAGCTCAGGCTTGGAGGAGCAGGATGCCTTTATTCAAAGAATGTTAAGCTCTCTCTCTAAAGGAAGAGCAGTGAAGTCCAAAGATGATTATCTTTAAAGGGCAGCTGGAAGATGACCCGAGGGGACCTTGCATCCTGCGGTGGAGGCCTGGGAAGCAACACAGGTGCGGGCGTGGGCCGTTTAGGCACCTCGCTGAAATCAGATAGGCGCAAGGACCTTCCGAAAACACACCCGATAACACGGCCAGCAAGCCCAGCCCAACGGCTCGGAAGCGCGAGCTAGAACCTGCGGTGAGCCTGTGAGGAGCCGTTAGTCGGCTCGACTCCCCCGCAGCACCCCTCCTTCGCCCCGAGAAGCCCACTCGGCCCCGCCTTTTCAGCTGACGTGCGGGGCAAGCGGAGGCGGGGGCGTGGGTGGGACGAGCCGTCGGCCGCCGGCGATTCGGCCGGCTCAGACACACCACCGCGCGCCCCCGCTCCGCCCGCCCCTCGGGGTGCGTGTTTTCCGGGCTCGCGCCGCGCCGCGCCTCGCCCCGCCTCCGCCGGCCGCCCGGGTGCGCGCGCGCCGCTGCGGCTTTTTCTCCAGCCTCCGCGGCGCGCCCCTCCTCGCCCCAGCGCTAGCGGGCACGCGGCTCCTTTCCGCTAGCTCCCCGAGTGCAAGACGCCGGCCGGCTGCGAAGACGCCGCGGGCAGCTCCTCCGGTGAGTAAGCGCAGCCGGTGAGGCTGCGGCCCTCGCACCCCTCCCCGGTGGCACTCGGGGCCCCACTTCCAGCGGCGCCACCGCCTTACACCTGAGCCCCGAGGAGGTTGAGAGGACATTCCTGTTCCCGGAATCAGCTCGCTTTCTTCTTGAGCCGGGGCGATCCACCCGCCCGCCTTCCCTGGGGCCAGGAAGATTCCCCAGGTGTCTGTATCTTCTCCTTCGCTGAAGTCGGGGGTCCTCGAGACCCTGGCCTATCTCTTTCTGCCTCTCACTGCCGGGCCCCCGAGGGCCAGAAGCATCTTCCCGATCGAGGTACTGCGCTTTGCCACGACCCTGGTTTCCAAAGGAGTGCGTCAGGTGCTTGCCAGACCTCCAAACGACCTTTAGGGCGCCCCTAGACCTCAACTCCATTTTGTCCCCTCGGGTCGCCCTATGTCTGAGGGCTAGGGGGTCTCTCTGATCCTAGAAGCATCGGCCCTTCGAACTTGAGGGATGCTCTGGTTTCCAATATCTTCTTAGCTTCTATGTATCTTTAGTTATGTTAGAAAACGGCTGGATTCTAGCAGAAGCGTGCTCTTATTTTTTCCTGTTCTTTCTATCTACATCCCTATCCTCGGTGGGTGCTGTATATTTAGCGTTAGCTTTATTCACTTCCTCTTCCTCTCATTTGAGTGCCCTACAGAAAGAACTGTAGCTGATGTCTATAGCACATAGAAAAATCGAGGAGAATATGATTCATTGCCTAACCCCCATCAAGGGGTTACATATTTTAAATAAGACGTCATTTCTCCTCTTCACTCCAGCATCTCCTCCTTCAACGGGATTTTTTTTCACCCTCTGGTAATGAATTTGCTCTGTCTGTTCTTTTCACCTTAAAAAAATTCAATCATTGCTCTAAGAAACAACGGTGAGATGCAGAATAGGGGCAAAATGGCATTGAAATGAATCCCTTTGAAAAAGTAAGCAGTCTGCTTTATTTGTTAATGGTTTAATCAATGCCTTAGTTTTCTCATCTACAAAAATGAGGATGTTCCTTCTAGTGTTTTGGTTCTAGGACCTCTAAATTCATGCTTAATAACATGTTGCTGCAAGATGGAGATTTAACCTGATTAAAGCCCCATTTCCCGGTAGCTGCTTGTCACTTTAGTTATTTTTTCCTTTTGCCTCTAACAAATAGTTTTACCTGTTCTTGGTACATAAGGCTGCATGCAAGTGGAGATGTAATTACAGTACCGGCGGTGAGCGGGTCCATCAAGATCTTAATAGTGTCAGTCCTCTTCCTTGAATTGTAAAATAGCTCATTTTTCTACTGAAGCTGCTAAAGTGTAAGACATGTAAGATTGCTATAAGAATTAACACCCTTTCTGCCATTTAGGTAGAGGATGAAACATTCAACTGTTAGTATACTTAGACCACAGAATAAAGTACCTTATTGTTCTGATATGAGAAGGAATTTGACACCTAAAAATCCACAGAACGTGTAATGCAACAATTGACAGCTTGAGTAAATTCCATTTTTTCCCCTAAAAACCCTATTTAAAAAATCAGTGATTCAGATTAAGATTTTTGTGTGAGTGTTTTAGGTAGGAGTGGGATCAGTGGGTGGAGAAAGGAGAGTCTTGCACAATTCAGTTAGAAGGGAAATGAATTGGGACTCTGGAGAGGCTTGGGTTTCACTTCCAGCTCTAGCTAATTGTGTAACCTTGAACAAGTCACTTTACCTCTCTTCATTTTTGAATCTGTAACAGCATCTTGATGGTTGGCAGAATGATCCATAAGTCCCCCAATTTGAATTTTTTGTTCTTATACTGAAAAAAAAATATGTAATTAATATATATATATATATATATACGATGCAATTTGCATTAAGGCTGTGCCATAAATCCTTAGTTATACCAGTTGTTCAGAACGTTTTTCTCAAAGATCTGCATATACTAGTTCTAATCTATATACGCATAATTCTTAATTCATCCTTATCAAATGAATTACTGTATGTGGAAGTCTATAAATTGGGAAGCATTTTACAAAAGGTATTGTTAACTTCTGCTTGCAAGTGAAATGTATGCATACCACACCTTTTTTTTTTTTTTAACGTTCATGGTTTTTAGAAATTTGTAAGAGAATGTGTACAAGGGAATATGTATGTTCTGCCATATAACTGTAATTGACTAGGAACTTTAAAAGAATATGCAGGCATCTCATTCATTCATTTATTCATTCATTCAACTTATCTTGTTCATTCATCTCTCACTTATTTTGTGCCAGGCCACAAGGATATGATGATTAAGAAGACAATCCCTATCGTATGAGTTATGGTGGTGATGGTAGTAGGGGTTGTGGAGGAATAGATGTATGTACAGTTTATTTTTATGAACAACAGTCAAATCAGGAACATAAAATCCTGGGAATATTAAAGCTCCACAGGAGAGGAGGAGATGATTGTATTAATTGTAACCTGTAGACTCTCTTCTTGGCATTCCTTTTTTTGTTTTGTGAGGAAGATCAGCCCTGACCTAACATCTGCCAGTCCTCCTCCTTTTGCTGAGGAAGACCGACCCTCAGCCAACACCTTTGCCCATCTTCCTCCACTCTACATGGGACGCCGCCACCACATGGCTTGACAAGTGGTGTGTTGGCGCGTGCCAGGGATCCGAACCACGGGCTGCCGCAGCAGAGCGCACGCACCCAACCGCTACGCCACTAGCCGGCCCCTTGGCATTCCTTTTTTTTTTTTTTTCCCTTCCTTTACTTTAAATTACTGAGACTTTAGCAAAAATAAAAGCTTTATTTTTCCACTCCTGCCACTGATTGCTTATATACTCTTTTCTTTTTTTCTCTTTTAACTGTTTATTTAGAGATAGTTGTAGATTCTCATACAGTTGTAAGAAATAATACCGTTTATCTAATTTTCCCAGTAGTAACATCTTGCACAACTGTAGTATCAAATCACAACAAGGAAATTGAAATAGATATGATCCATCCACCCAATTCAGAGATCGGCAGTTTTACATGTGCTCATTAGCATGTGTCTTTTTAGTTCTATGCAGTGTTATCATGTGTAAATTTGTGTAACCACCACCATAGTCAAGATACAGAATAGCTCCATCACCACAAGGATCCCTAGTGTTGCCCTTTTGTAGCCACAGCCATCTCTGTCCCTCCCTGACCTCTGGCAGCCACTAATCTGTTTTCCATGCCCATAATTTTGTCATTTGAAGAATGCTATATAAATGGAATCATACAGTGTGTAATTTTTTGAGATCGCCTTTTTTTCACTCAGCATAATTCCCTGGAGTATCACGCAGGGAATGTATCTTGTATCAATAGTTCCCTTTCATTGTTGAGTTCTATTCCATGGTGTAGATGGACTATGGTTTAACTACTCACTCATTGCAGGACATGTGGCTGTTTCCCTTTTTTTTTAATCTATTATGAATAAAGTTCCTGTGAACAATTGTGTACTGGTTTTTGTGTGAATGTAAATTTCCATTTCTCTGTGATAGATGCCCAAGAGTGCAATTGCTGATTATATTGTAGGTAGTTGCATGTTTAGTTTTATAAGGAACTGCCAAACTGTTTTCCAGAGAGGCTGTACCATTTTACATGCCCACCAGCAATGTATGAGTGCTCCTCATCCTTGCCAGCATTTGGCGTTGTCACTTTTATTTTAGCCATTCTGATAGATGTGTGGTGATAACTTGTAGTTTTCATTTGCATTTCCCTAATGGCTAATGATGTTGAACATCTTTTCATGTGCTTATTTGCCATCTCTGTATCCTCTTTAGTGAAATGTATGTTCATGTCTTTTGTCCATTTTCTGGTTGGATTTTATTCCTTTTATTGTTGACTTCTGAGAGTTCTTTATATATTCTAAATACTAGTCCTTTGTTGGACACGTGGTTTGCAAGTATATTTCCCAGTCTGTAGCTTGTCTTTTCCTCCTCTTTACAGGGAGTTTTGCAGAATGAAAATCTTCAGTTTATAAATTTTTCCTTATATAGGTGCTTTTGGTGTCAAGGGGTCTTATGTACCTTTGTTATTTAATTTTATTCCTTGCTGTTCTGTGTAAAATCCAGTATTTCTGTAAGCAGTGTGAACATTTTTTCATTCAACAATTCTGGAGCTCAAATGTATTCTGTGAACGAGTGGCCTTGATGGCTTAGAGTGTGGCTATATAGTCATACCTGCTTTCACTATATTAAAATGGCTGCCATCATTTCGTGCCTTAAAAATATAATTTCTACTTGACCAGGCTCTCGAATGAAACGTTAACATTAATATTTTAAAAGTGAATAGCCACATGACGTGCCAAGGAGATTTTTGGTTTCACTTTCTAAATTAAAAATATTTTGGCAGAACTCTGTAGTTTTTTATCAAGGTTTCTGGTAAGTAACCTAAAGAACAAATTTGTGTTGTTGTTTAAATGTACTTTGAAAGGCTGCTTCTGCATTTTGAGTAGTGAAGTTGTGGATCATGACCATGGATCTAGTAGGCTTTTTCTGCTCACTGTTGATTATCAGAATACTGAAGAGAAGATGGTTGAGTTTGTCTGTCTAGACAGCATGTTTTCCTTTTATAGTAGCTACTTAATATTTATTTTAATTATCTTTTAAAATAAGCATTAGCTTTAAGGCAACTTAATAATTTTTTATTTTGAAAAATGTATGTACTCATATTGTGAGACCAACTTATAAGAAAACGTTAGTGATTGATTTTGAGAGCATTCATTTCTGTAAGGTGGTACTGAAATTATTGTCTCTTCAGTGTCACCATATTTGCTTAAAGAAGTGTATAGCCAGGGTAGTGGATTCCTATTTGAACAAGATCCATCGGCTGGCAAGATACTGCCGGTGGCCAAATCCTGCCCACCACCTGTTTTTGTAAATAAACTTCTGTTGGAACATAGCCACATCCATTCATTTTTGTATGGTCTGGCTGCATTCAAAATACAATGTCAGAGTTGAAACAGAACTTATGACCATAAAAGCCTATTTATTCTCTGGTCCTTTATAGAAAAAGTTGGCCAAGAGATAAAATAACCTTATAACTTATTGAGTATCTATGTTATAAAGGAAATTGAACAAACTTTACTTGGACTTTTAGTACCTTTTAGTTATATTTCCATGGGAAATTGTGGTTCAGAAGAGTGTGTTCATTTTCCTTACTAAGCTACGAGGTGCTGTGGTCTAGGAGCAGCATTAAGGAATGGATGGAGAGTTGGGCAGGTTGATGATGATGTCCTTAAGTGTGGGTTATTTCAGTGTGAATGAATGACAGCTAGTGAGATTCAGAAAGAGGCCTGTGCAGTTGTGAGATCTCCTTTGGAGATCCTCTTGTGAGACGGAGTGGTAATGAGAGAGCCAGGCATGGCAGTGCTGTTGCTGTTCCTCCCAAAACTAGTGAGATCTTTAAATACATGGTAGTTTGAGCCTATCTAGCTAAGTTAGACTGTTGGTTTATTCTTTTGTTTGCACAGCTTCCTTTTGTAAGTTAGAAGTTGACACTTGAGTTCTTTTAAATTCCCTAGGGGTGATATTGAAAATGGGAATTGAGTTAGAACAGTTGGCTATACATTTGGAAAGAAATGAATCCCCGCATCACATCATACACAAAAATAAGTTAAGGATGGGTGTGAGGTGATATCTCATTGTAGTTTTGATTTGCATTTCTCTAATAGTTAATGATGTTGAACATCTTTTCATGTGCCTGTTGGCCATCTGTACATCTTCTTTGGAGAAATGTCTGTTCACATCCTCTGCCCATTTTTTGATCCAGTTGTTCGTTTTTTTTGTTGAGTTGTATGAGTTCTTTATATATTTTGGATATTAACGCCTTATCGGATATATGATTTGCAAATATTTTCTTCCAGTTGGTGGGTTGTCTTTTCGTTTTGTTGATGGTTTCCTTTGCTGTGCAGAACCTTGGGCGAAAGGGGTTAGAGGGGAACATATTTATGGTGATGGATGGAAACTAGACTTTTGGTGGTGAACTGTATAGAATGCAGTCTATACAAAAGTTGAAATTCAGTGATGTACGCCTGAAATTTATATGATGTTATAAATCAATGTGACTGCAATAAAAAACAAACTAAATAAATAAGGATGTATTTTAAAAATCTAAGTATATATTTAAAAAACTTCTGGAAAGCATACAACACCATAACAAAAAGGCAAGTGACAGACCAGGGGAAAATATCTTCTACATATGCAGTAGAAGCTTTAACTGACTCACCACATTAAGTGATGCTCTTCATTTCCTTTGTAAAATACACTGTGTGCTGAAGACTTGCTATTAGTAGAT
Source organism: Ceratotherium simum simum (assembly GCF_057802395.1). NCBI lineage: Eukaryota > Metazoa > Chordata > Mammalia > Perissodactyla > Rhinocerotidae > Ceratotherium > Ceratotherium simum. The sequence continues at coordinate 38,275,516 of NC_141940.1, forward strand.
TGGTCTCTAGTAGGCCAGTGTGCTTGTGGACCCACCAGTAGAACAGATGCTTTTATTATTGAACCTATATATGCTGGTTGTTCTTGTTTTTGTAAATATGTAATTTATTATCATATTTTATAACTCAATAAAATATGAGTAGTGGGAAATTGAAGATCTTACTGAAAATTTACAGATGAAATGATATGACGTGGGGGATTTGCTTGAAATTATATGGGGGGGTGGAGGTGTGGAGTGCATACAGATGTAAAAGAAAGAAAATTCAGCATGTATGGATAATTACTGAAGCTGGGTGATAGTTACATTAGATTCATTATAACAAAAATGGAAAGAGTTGATGAAAGCAAGTTATTACTGTCCAACTAGGTATAAGCAAAGATTTGTATAACATAAATATCAAAATCAAAGAGGGTTCTTCACTCATAGTGCTTTGCCAAGTGTCTTAAATTTTGTGAAGTTCTATGTTATCTAAGAATTCAGTTTAAATTTCTTTATAATCAGTGGGCCTGGAGTTAAAGGAAAAGGTCTTGGCCTCTTGCCCCTATATCAAGATTTTGATAAATGAATGTACATTTATTACTGATAAAATGAAAATAAAATGAAATGTTTGTCATGTGTATATTTTTTATGATTGTTCACCTTAATTGACCTTTTCAGTTAACTAATCAACTGTTCCAAATAACATTAGATAAAAAGGCTTCTACTGTATAATATCCATGATATGTAAAGAGCTCCTAAAAATCAATAGGAAAAAGGCACCCATTAGAAAAAGTGGCAGGGGGTTATGAATTGGCATTTCCCAGAAAAAGAAATAAAAAGGTGAATAAAAAAGAAAAGATGTTCAAATTCACTATAGTAATTAGGGAAATGAAAACCATTTTTCACCAAATGTATTGCAAAGACTGTAATATCCGCTTTTAGAAAAAAATGGGCACTGTCATAGACTGTTAAAGAGAGTGCAAATTGTATAACTTTTTGATAAAGAATACCAAAATCTGGGGGCTGGCCCCGTGGCGGTGTGGTTAAGTGAGCGCTCCGCTGCTGTTGGCCTGGGTTCCGATCCCGGGCGCACACGGATGCACCGCTTGTCGGGCCATGCTGTGGCGGCGTCCCACATAAAGTAGAGGAAAATCCGCACGGATGTTAGCTCAGGGCCAGTCTTCCTCAGCAAAAAGAGTAGGATTGGCATGGATGTTAGCTCAGGGCTGATCTTCCTCACACACACAAAAATACCAAAATCCACACATGTATGGATGCTTGCGTGTGCACATATGCACACGTGCATGCATATGTGCAAACATGTATTTTCTGTCTTCAAAAATGGGTTTTTATGGTACATACCGATTTGTGACTTGCTTTCTTTAACTTGACGGTATATTGTGAGCGTCTTTCATGATCAGTAACTTTGAGTAAGTGAAAAAGACATGTTGGTGGAAAAAGAACAACACTGTGCCATGTAAATACAGTGTTCTAGTTAAAATAACTAGTTTCTAGGACAAACTATAATCTTAAAAAAAAAGTCATGGTCACCAAAAGTAAATAACCAACGATTTTAAAAGTTCTTAATGTTGAACCAATTCAGTTCTGTTTTGAATTTAACTATGAACATGTGATTTAAATTATAGTTACTAGTAATGATGCATAAGTGCAATATATTAAAATGTCATTAGAAATCCTTTTTGTGTGGAGTTTGGTTTTAATGAAGATTTTAAAGCTGAGTTTTAACAGTTATTTGGTTCCAAGAAAAACTAACTGCTCTGACTAATTTTTGGTAAAGGTGTGGGCATAGTTGTATTCTTTTACAACTTACAAAAGTACAGAAAATCTAGGTATCTGTAGCAACATGAATCTTTGTCTATGGTATCTCAGTCTATAGTATATAAAATGGCATATTAGGAGAACTGTGTTGGAGGCCCAAGTTTGATTTGGGCGAGTATATATGTATTCTGCTATCTTATGTTATTTAGAAACATCTATTAAGCACATCCACTGAAGGCTCATTATAATCTCTTCTGGGTTTATACATGGGACTTAGAGGTGAAAATACCTTACTTTACACTGAAGACTTTTTGATACTTTAATCATTTTCTGTGAATTCAATAGAGTATTTAACAAACGAAGATTCTACCTTGTAGACGATGGTCTTAATGTGAAGGCCCAGTGTAGCTGCTCATGTTTTTGTTAGGGCGATTGAAACAGCATCCCTGTTCTCCAAGGCTGAGTGTGCATCTTGGCCTTTTTGGAATTGATTTCGCAGCGCAAGGATTTTTCTCTCATAGGTGCTGTCAAGTTAGCAGATTTTTACAGGAGAGTCAGGATCGAGGTTCCCTATTTCTTACTTGATTAGTGAAAGGGCATGTGAGATCAGACTATTATAGAGGTGTTGAAAACATTAATGGTGGATTCTAGTGGTTGTAATGAAGTTAGTGCAGTGGAAGGCATGGTGAAATACTTGTTTTCTCTTAGGTGTTCTGTTTATTACCTTTAATATGTGCTTAAAGTATTTCAATACTATAAAAAAGATTTTTGAAGGACCACTCCCCTGGGGGTATCTGAGTGATGAGTCATCAAAGAAAGCCTGGGGAAATGGGCAGAGCTGCTAGCTGAGATGGTGATCATTCATTATGCTCAGAATATGTTAGTAGTCATTTTGGCTTCTCAAATGAACTGAAAGCTGAAAACTTCCCTCAGACAGGAAACAGGAACTTGGTGAATGAGCTTCAAATTCAGTTGTGGCTTTGAAAATAGAAGAGAAGCCAGAACTAGCACTAACATCTCATGAGATGAATCTAAGTAAAAAATGCTGTGTTCCACATGACCACTGAAAGATACTAAGTTGAGTAGTAGCTTAAAAGAATAGTTGAAAAATCATAACTAGACTGAGGGGTAGAACTGGGCAGAACTAGCTATAAACAATTGTCAGATGAATGTGTTTCAGACAAATAGAGTAGAAAAGAGAGAAGCAGGCCAGGGATAATGGTATTCTTATACCTGGAACCACAGAAACCTTCAGGATTTGGTCAGTTAATTGCAAGGTTAGTCTAGGACGGCTTAGAGTCTTTGGTAAAATATTGGGGATTCCCTTTGTGCCCAGGCAGTTTCTTACCAGGAGTAGGTTAGAATTTCTGTGAGGCAAGTAGTTTCCATAACCTGGAAACTAGAAGAGGCATGGTTCAGGCTCACTCTTGGTGAATGACAGCAACCTGCAGAGGGGAAGCTATGTAGTGTTGTTTTCCCCAAATAGAAAGAAATGTCAGTATTAGCATAGTCATTCAAATAGAGTTACATGTTACACATTTTTAAGTGAAATGACTTTACTTGTAAGGATATTACATAACTCAAATTTCCCCCAGAAATTTTTGGATTCCTTTACCTAGATTTTGTTTTTAGTGTTAAGTATAAAGGCCAGGGTTTTTATGTGGAAGCAGGTTTTTAATTTATATACATATTTACATTAATTTTAATATTCTCTTGGCCACTGAGAGATTGTTGAGTATTAAGATGAGTATTAAGTAGGGGAGTAGCTTTCTTAGGAAATAGCCTCTAAAGAATGGACTTCTTTATAGGTGGTATCCCTTACCCTAGTTAGAGAAGAGACAACTGCAAAATGGAAACCTCCACGGTGAATCCCCCGCCTCCATTGTTATTCCTGTTTTGAAATGGAATTCCCCCACCTCACTTTTATAGCATTTCTTTAGGCACTAGGTGGGTGGAACTGAATGAGAGATGATTCTCAACCCCAGGAGTACAAAGTACTCAGTGGGTTAAAAAGACACTTGCAGCAGCCCTCAAAAAGCCCCTAACCCTAAAGATTGTAGTTTTTTAAACCTCTTAGGGACATAGTGCTTGCTTCTGAACTTGTTTCTAATTGTCCTCAGCTGAGGAAGACTGTTGACCACTTCTCTCCCCCGCCGCCTTTGAGTGAAGGGTCATGTTGCTTAGGGCACTGCCGGCAGGAAAGAGGAGGTGGATGCTATTCCAGGGCATTACCAAAGGAGTAGGGGGTGGCGGTGGACGTATGGTCTATAGCCAGAGTGTACCTTGGGTTTTGAAAACCAGGAATCTCAACTCCAGTTTGTACTTTAGACATATTTGAAAAACAAGTTGTAGCCTATGGGGTTCCTTAAGCTAAGAGTATATTGTGTAATTTGATGATATCACAGTCTCCAACGGAAATGTGCAAAATTGAATCAAAACTCTATTTGTCTTTTTCAAAGGCGGGATTTATTATTATATAACACATACATGTTACTTTAGTTTTTTGACTTTAATAAGATGCAGGCAACTCATTTTGAAGCAGCTAATTTTGGTTGAAAGGATTCTTTTTCCATCTAGAGTTGATTTCTCTAATTTTACATCTTTCCTAGCTGATGTAACACTGAGGTCATTTTATTTGTCCATTCTCTTTTAGATGTCATAACATTTTCTCATGAGACCATGAGCCAATGTTGCTTTTTGCATTGGAAGGAGTGATTAGGAATATGCTGAGGATGGAAAATCAGTTCTTAGATTTGTTGCTTCTGCTGCTGACCTCGCCCTCCCGTGTGAGAGAAAATCAGTGATGTTTCAAAGTTGCACAGTTACATATTTGAATTGTATAAAATTGTTCTGTGGAATGATCTTCTAAACTTTTAGAATTTGTGTTGAGTTTGGTACTTGGCCAGGTCTGGGGCCATGTCCTGCTATTGCTAGACTTTTTTTTTTTTCCTTACTTTTACCGGCACTGCCCTATTGCTGCTGAAAGATCAGGATGTTGCCTGGGCTTGGCACCAGGCGGTGAACCTCATTGCCTTTGTCTTCTACTTTCAGGCATAGCAGCCCTGGAAACCATAAGATGGAGGGCTTGGGAGCATTTTCATAATACCTTTCCTTATTCTTTAATCATCTGGCCTGTAAGACACTGTCACATAACCATCAGACATCAAGATATATGGTAACAAAGAACTTTTGTTTTCGAAACTTCCTCTTTGTTGACCTTAGTTTTATTTTTGAAGAGGAGTAAACAGCAGATTGCCCCATACACATAAGCAAGCAAACCACCTTCTTACCTTTCACTCCTGCTCACATTGGTTGCAGATGCTTCAAGGAGGATTGAATTATCACTTAGTTTAAAGATGATATATTTTAGATTAAATATTCACAGAAATAACTGTAAAGGGATGCCTTAAAGGCAAATTACATTGCAGATGCAGCAGAAGTTACATGCTTTAGGAATAAATGGGTGATATCTACAAGTAGGAAATATGAACACTTGAAATTGCACCAAGTTTCCTGGCTGAGCTTTGTATGGGGATACACAACTCGCCTTCCTTAAACAGTTATTTCATTGAGATGGGAAAAGACTCCTGCTCTGTTTGCGAGTTTAGTACCCCTGGTGCTTCTCTTTAAATCTGTTTTTGAAATTCTTGTTTTGGATCTCATCCTATGCAAAAGTGACGTATATTGAGACATTTTAAATACTTAAGTAATGAAATCTCCAAGTAATGAAACCTCCATTGGGTGTGTTCCACAGTGGAACTAACCTATTCCAAATTTTACACATGCTGGAGTAGTAGTATAACCAGAAGGCAGTGTTGTCTATACTAGGTGGCTAGTAGTCTGCAGATGAAATTGATCGAGGTGTTTGTTTTCTGTTTGTGTTTTTTAGCTCTGAGTTTTTCTTTCCTTTGTTCTTTTTCAGAATCTCCCTTTCATCCTTTGGCTCTGCATACTTTTCCTTGCCCCAATATTTGAAGGAAGTTTAAAAAAGTTTTAAAAAAATCCATTTTTAGGCAAGCCTGCTGATACCTGAGTAGTAACAGGTATAACTGGATAATCCAAGAGGGTAGCTATTATTATTAGCTTTTTAAAAAGTATATATAATTGTCTGGTTGGGCTGTTATTATAGGGTTGAGAGTTGCCTCATGGGTGATCTTCCTTTCCTAGTCTACCTATATATCTCCTCTGTGTTCATGTCCACTTAAAATATTATCTGTTGAATAGTAAGCTCCATGAGGACAGGGCATTGTATATGCTCACTGAATATTTCTTAAACAAACGCATGTGCATGCACCCGTAACTGCCCAGAATTTGGGAAATTAGATTTTTAAAAATATTACAAAGGAAAAGGATTGTTAACCAGCTATACTTGCTTTTACTTCCTTCCCTCATATAAAAATGTTATTATTGTGGTTAGTCTTCAGCAACGATGATTACAAAACTGAGGAAAGGAGAGACTCAGCCATTTGTTTCCTGCTTCAGTGAGTCTGTGCACAATAGGATGACATCACTTTCATGTTTAGGAGAGGCCGTGTTATGTAATAGTCTTGACAACTTTCTCTTGTCATTCTAGAAGGCATAGTGACTTACTACCAAAGAAGTTTTATTCTAACATATTTATATGTAGGGATCTCTTAACAAAATGGATTCTTTCTTCTAGATTTTTAAAATGTGATCTTAATCCGTGGCTTATTTTTTAAAATAAATGTTTCATTTTGGAATAATTTTAGATTTATAGCAAATTTGTAAAGATAGTTCAGAGGTCCTGTATATCTTTACCCAGCTCTCCCTAATGTTAACATTTTACATAACATAACGTTGGTGCAGTACTCTGAACTATAGAATTTATTTGGATTTCCCTAGTTTTTCTATGAAAGTTTTTTTTTTTCTGTTCCAGGATCCAAAATTGTTATACATGCTTAGTTTAGAAGACATGTATATGGGCCGGCCCCGTGGCTTAATGGTTGAGTGCGCTCGCTCTTCTGCTGGCGGCCCGGGGTTCGGATCCCGGGCATGCACCAGCGCGCCGCTTCTCCGGTCGTGCTGGGGCCGTGTCCCACATACAGCAACTAGAAGGATGCACAGCTATCACATACAACTACCTACTGGGGCTTTGGGGGAAAAAATTAATAAATAAAATTATTTAAAAAAAAAAAAAGAAGACTTGTATAGATAAAAAGACAAAACAAAGTACTGGTAATCCCCCTACCCAGAGACAACTACTGATATTTTTAGTGTATATCTTTCCATATTTTTTCTAAAAAGACTGTTAATCCATTCCCCAAAAAACTATTGGGATTTCCCTAAAAGATAGGTTATAAAATATGTTTTATATACTATTTTGTAATTTGCTCTTTTACACTTAATGTAGCATTTACTTTTTTTTAACATCTTCCCATGTCTGCTGTTTTCAGTATAGTTATAGTTTAATCTGTTCCCTATCCTTAGATATTTTGTTGTTTCCATTTCTTTGCTCAGTTAATTCTTTATGGCTTAAGGCCAAACTCTGCATGTGTTCTTAACCTTCTTCCCCCCAACAAGCCTGAGAAACATGGTACACTTTTATCAGTAACAATGGCTCATTAAGCCAGTGATTCTAAGTATGTGTGTATTAGGTTGAACAATTTGAAATTGCTGTTTTTTGTATGTAACCGATTTTTGACTATCGGCAATTTTATATTGTTCAAGCAATAGTTTGAGAAAGCTTTCTAGGTTTTTCTGATCCCTTTCCCCTCTACTCACTCCACTGAGACTCCCTGGCTTCTCACTCTACTAAGAATCTCTGCCTTTAGAATGGTGTGCTGACTCTGAAACATTTTGGCCAGGCAAAAACGTTGACAAACTCACCTTCCAGGTGTCTCTGATAAACACAACATCCTTAAGACCTATGCCCATGTTGATGACACATGCAGAGAACTTGAACTCCAGTGAATTGCACTTGCCCGTCAGTATATTGAAGATAGACTTTGGAGCGTTCAACCTAAACCTGATGACTGTCTCCTGGTTCCATAGCTGTATTGGATAGCCAGGGACACTAGTGCCACCTAGTGGTACCTTATAGAATAGCAGCTGATATTGCTCTACCACTCTCCAACATATCAAATACTTGGACAATTTTTTTTTCTTTTATGCTCTTCCATGTTCGTGGTCTCACTTTCCTTTTCTTCTCCCCACCTATGCCTTTGGCACTTATGGATTTCGTTTAGCCTAGCTGATAATATTCAAGGAGATACACTAGCCGTACAATTTTGCTGTGATAGCCTTATTTAAATAAAGGCTTTGGAACATGAGACATGAAATAATAAGTGTAAACACACTGAACAAACTGTTATTTGCTCTGCTTATGAAGTCATGTTTCCTACCCAAAATGGGCGTAAAGTTCGTACTGTGTCAGAATGTGGCACTTCTGATGTTTAATTTCAAGCTTCTCAATACCCGAGAGGAAGCACTGCTACGTATTTCGGATATGAAGAGGCATAAACTTCTACCTAGAGTGAAAGGTGTAACTCGGAAATCATTCTTTTGTTTCCTTTCTCTTTAGTATGACTTGTTATTTCACCTTGTGTTCATTCAAGAACTATTTAGTAAGCACCAACTTTGTACCTGTACTGTGCTAGCTTCTGGGGATTATAGTGGCGATCAGGACAGACATGGCCTCTACCTTTAGGGAGCTTACAGCCCAGCAGGGGAACAGAAGCTTGAACAAGTTGAAGCGCTGTGCTGTATGGGTGGTTGGAGAGCAGATAGCAGAGGCACTTGACATAACGTGGGGACGTCAAGGAAGGCTTTTTAGAAGTGTCATTTAAACTAAGACCTAAAGGAAGCCAGAAAAAGGCAGAAGAGAATGTTCTTGGCAGAAGGAAAAGCATGTGCTAGACGCAGGGGTGAGAGATGAAGCTTGGTGCTTTTGAGAAACTAAAAGAAGTTTATGATGGCTAGAGCTGTGAGATGAACTCATTTAAGCCTCACAACAGTCCTGGTAGGTAGCAGTAGTATTAGTCTCTCCATTTTAGAGTTGTGGCAAATGAGGCAAAGAGGTTAAATAACTTGCCTGAGGTCACCCAGCTCTAGTAAGTGGCACAGCCAGGAATTGGACCCAAGCCATCTGGCTGCAGCATATTGGCTCCTAACTGCCGTAGTAGACTGCCTCTCAGCAGGGCATTGTGTTATATTGGAGCTTCACTGTCCACCTCTTGAGCCTTCGAAGGAAGCATGGCACCTTATCCTGTTAATCTGTGGTCGTTTTTCTGATGGGCCAAGTTAAATAAAATCTTTCTTAGTAAACTGAGTGTTAGGCTCTACTAGGCACAGACTATTCCAAGAGCTGTAGCTTATAAAATTCCTTAAGCTTAGAACATTTGGGTTAGCCCAGAAACTCTCTGATTTGCTTTAGTCTATTATCATTGACTGGGAATCAAATACCTCATTTGATATGCAACTCTAAGGTTGTTAACCTGTATTTTCCAGAGAATCATAGATGGCCACTTATAATTGGTTGTATTTTTTACAGAAAATGAGTATGAGATATGTATTCCCCACGGGGGTAGAATTTTTGTTTGTTTGCTGAAGTTAACTTGGCAATATCCTTTTCTCTGACTTTTAAAGTTAGTTAAGGGGCAAACACAACTTAAATAGGACTATAGATTTTAAAAGTCATATAAATTAGAAACCTATAAATGGAGAGATTTTCTTACAGTGGATCTGATTTATCCTTTATGTCCTTAGAATACAAGTGTGCGCTTTGTAAAATAAGGAATCGACTTCAATTTGAAGTTATCAGTTAAGGTTTTAATCTAGATTTTAGAAGTTGGCTTATAAATATTCAGTTGTACATAAACTAAGATTGTTGTAATTTGATATTGTTGAAGCACTTGGAATAAAAAAGAGTGTGTGTGTGTGTGTGTGTGTGTGTGTGTGTGTGTATTTAATGGCACAAAGCTGGTTCTTTTATTTACTTGCTCATTTGGAAATGTCTTTCCAGTAGTGAAAGTTGGCTTCTGCTGACGTAGCCGTACATTCTTGCCTTGTTCTCTGTGGGATCAGAGTTAGGGTTATTACTTGGGTCATCACTAGGGAGGTTTTTGCGAAAATAAGGGGGAAACGCTCTGATAATAATTCTGCTGCACAACCAGTGTAAACCAGAAGACAGACCTTGGCAAGCTGGGAAATGCGATCATCCTTGTTTTAACCAGTTCATACGGGGATCAAGTTTGTGAGCTTAGCTTCAGAAGCACTGGCTCAACCCTCTTGTGTTAACCAGCAGCCACAGATAGGTTTCCCTTTACGTTGGAGTAAAAACATTAATTTTCAAGTAAATGTATTATTGTGTATTGCAGTGGAATTGTGTGTGTAGCAGCTGTATTCTTTTTGTAATTTTTACTATTGTGAACTCCGTGCTGCTAGGCCCCGTCGAGGTTACTGCAGGACACATTCATAGCTGTGTGGGCCTTACAGGAAATGAGATTACTTACGAACGATACTTGACTGTTTCCCAAAACATTTTGAAATGAAAACTTGCAGAGAAAGAAATGATTCAGCCTTTTCTGCCTCCTCCTTCTTTTTGAAGTCAGCTAGTACACATTGGTAATGCAATAGCACAGTTGATTGGAATGTCTGAAGCAAGACAGTCTTAGGTAAGATGATACCCTCTGAAGTTCCAGTAGCTGGTCGCAGAGTTCAGGTTGTAAACAAGAGGGCACTGATGGAGAGCTAACTCCTGAAATCCCCTCCCTTCATAATCCCTCTCATCGCCTGTGTGGAGAGCAAAGAAGTGATACCATCTGGTGCCTTTTGCTTGCGATACATTTTCCGGGGGCAGGCCTGAATTCCCTTAGGGGACTGGTCTCGTCAGCTGAAAAACATTTTCCTTATGGGACAGAACAGTGCAAGTATGACGTGGTACTTATTAAATCTTAGGCAGATATCATCTGGCATTTGAGTTCTTGTTTGTTTTGATAGGATAAGTGAGTGGAACTCTGGGCTTTAGAGAGATTGTTTGTATTTCCATCTGTGCAGAACCCCTCATGATTGTGTGGCTTTTTGATATTGTCTATTCACTTGCTAGTAGTAGTCAGTTTTTGTTAGTCACATTTGACATAGGGGACCGCAAGGACGCTTAGCTTTAGGAAACATTTAACATTGTAGTTATAGCAAGAAAAAAGAAACTTCATTTTGTTTAGCTTCGTAGATGATAGGAGCAAAAGAATTTGAGTCTAGTTTAAAAACAGTAGTGTCTGATCTTCTGTAGTGCAGTTGAAGGCAACTTTTGGCTCTTTTTACAGTATCACTTCACCACTTGAGTAGGGCGAAATGCCTTATGGGCCATATTCACTGTCACTTATCAACACACACATACACAGACACTCTAGAATTAATTGAAAGACTAGTGCTGTATTTTCTACTTGTTTATTAAATGATAAAAGTAAATATATTCGCTGTAGAAGTTTCAGAAAATGTAGGAAAAATATAAGGATAAAACTAAAAATCACCTATAACTTTACAACCCAGAGGTGAACATTTTGGCTTGTAGCCTGTATGTGTTGGAAAAAGTTGATACTGTACTTTGTTTCATCTTAAACCAGTTTCACTTCATATATCTTGAACATTTTGTCATATCCTTAAATATTCTTTGACAGTACTGCATTTGATGACTGTGTAGTATTTGATTTAATGGATGCATCATTATTTTACCAATCTCCTTTTGGGTATTTGAAGTTATTTCTAGTTTTTCTGTTATCTATATCACAGTGGTAACTATTGTCTACATTTTTTTGTGTGTGCATCTCTGATTATTTCCTTAGGGTATTCCTAGAAGTAGAAAGTGAAATTACTAGGTCATGAGGTATGACTTAAGGCCTCCTGATGCATATTGCCAAATTGCTTTCTATAAAGCTTGTACCAATTTACACATCTGTCAACAGTATATAAAGTGCCTTTTTGTATACATTTGGCTGCACTGAGTAATTTCTTTATTCTTAATTGGCAGCACATTTTCTGGAACCCCAGTACATTGCTGTCTGTTTTAGTAAATAAAAATTATTTCTGGCAGAAGTGAAAAGGGGGATGTAATGTTATAAATAGTACTGCAAGGAACTGGTGGCCCCAGATACTTTGAGAATCATTGAAACAGGCCATATTTTAGCTCTAAGAGTCTGTGTTTCTAAAAATATATTTTTCCTTTCTGAAGTAGTTTATCAGTCTCAACTTTAATGTAGGGGAAAGTGCTAATTTTTTTCTCCTAAAATTATTGCTCCATGAGTGCTTACTGCTCATTATATTAGTCCTTCTGTGCGTACATTAAGACTCATGTTTTTGTTGTCTTTAGAAACAAAATGTAACTGCTGGCAAAAATTCTACAAATTTTTGAAACATTTTGATTGTTAAACAGGAGTACTTTCTGGTCAAGACCACTTTAAAGTAACAAACACTTATTTCAACTATTGTTCAGGTCTTTAGTATTTTAATGAAAGCCTTGTAAATGCAGAATCAGTGGTGTATTTATCAACACACTTCTTGAATAAACTTGGAAGGAAGAGATTTGGTAAGTCCAAAATTTGCTATGCAATCTATTTGTCCAAAATATTTAAGAACCAGTATCGTAAGATTGTTGGTCCTGAGTCGAGAATTACCAGTGTAACAATTTTCATCTATTAAAATGTTTTTCTCCGTGTTTTTTTTTTTTATAATAGTTAAGCTATATCTTAGGCGGACCTTAAAAGTAGGATTTATTGATGTTTGTGACTTAAAAATTATTGTTTAAATGCAATTGATACATTGAGAGCTTTTAAGGAGAATGTGTTTTTCCCTCTTGATACTGCTGTTAGTTTAATCCTAGGTAATGGAAAGGATAGGGATAGTGCACTTTTTTTGTTGGTTTCTAATATTTTCGTATTCATCTTAAGAGTAAAACTAATCACTACCGATTAGAAAGAAATTGTTAATTTTACTATATAGGGAAGCACATAAGATGCTTTCCTAGTGTTCTAGAAAGTAGACCCTATTTTAGCTCCTATGGTCATTTGGAGAGGAGAGGGAGAAGAGTTTCTTTTTAGAGACTAGTTCACTACCCTCATTTTAAAGCCTATTTTGGCTCTGAAAGTCTACAACTTTGTAAGTAAGGAGTGGAATTTATATGGGTGTAGTTTATCGTTCTGTCCCAGGTGAAGTCTGGTTCTTACGTTGTAGGTTATGTACTTGTTATTTTTATACACACACACACAATTTACATATATATGTTTGTGTGTATATGTGTATATATTTATATGTATGTATATATACAATTTACCGTACTAATGGTAAAACTAGATGTGTGTGTGTGTGTGTGTGTGTGTATAATTTACCATACTAATTACAGGGGGAGAATTATATAACAAAATGGGTCATGACAGAATTCTTAGCTAGACTTGGAGTATTTCTCTTGGCATTCAAACTAGACTCTGTCTTTGAGCTTGGGTAAAGACAATGGGTGCAGTAAAAATAAGCGTTGCTTCAAAACTGAAAAAGTGAAACAAAGAAATTATCCCAGAATACTACAGATTTAAATATGCAAAGAAATACCCATTGTTGTCATGGAAATGTGATTTATATGTTCTTCCAGCACTGAAAAGAAATAATTTTTGAGTTATAAGGAGAAAAAAGGATTTTCTGTTTGGCTAAAACTGATTATCATCGTCCTAAAATTTAATGGTAGTTTTTTATTATAAGTACGTTCCCAAAATATCTGCTGAAGATGATAATGTAAAAAAAATCCTAGGCTAAAAATAGTTACAAATTAAGTGAAGGCTGATATTAATTGTGAAGGAAAAAATAATGACTTAAACCAGCTGTATTCTCTGATGAGTGTTAGTTTATTTCCCTTATCCATTCCAATAAATATTTGATGCTATTTCCAAGTCAAAGTGGAATACAGAATACACAGTCTTTGCCCTGAATGAGCTTACTGTTTAGATAAATGATTAAGATAAATTCATAAATAGTAGAAGGTAATATAATACGAGTTTAGAGCTATTAGAGAAGAGCTGTAGAAGTTCAAAAGAAGGCTAGAAATTTTAGCTCGAGGTATTAGTAAAGGTGGTTTTTGAGCAGAATTCTGGATAGTGAGGGGGCATGAAGTCTCTGAAGCTAGAGAACTTCAGAGAATGTGAATGACAGGTTTTTTTTTTTGGTAATAAGTAATTTCTTGGGTGGAATACAGGTACTGTAGATTTTTTTCCTATTAAATTAATAAGATTAAAATTATTTTATAGTAAAATATTCAGTGCTGTTGATGGGAGTATAAATAGGTACAGCCTTTCTGGAAAATAATTTTGTAGTTATGTATCAAGAGCCTTTTTCCCACCCCACTCTCCCACACACATCCAAAAAAGATCTATCTTTGACCTGGTAATCACACTTTTAGGAAATATAAGGCAATAATTTTTATAATTTTGAAGTGGGAAAATGACTCAGAAGCCACAAAAGAGACTATTGATACATTTTATTACTTAAAACTTGAAAACCAATATTTGGCCCAAAGAACCAAAAAAAAAGAGAAAAGCTATACTGGAAAAAATTTGTAATACATCAGACAAAGGATTGTATCCTTAATATACAAAGGGCTCTTATGAGTCACTAAGAAAAAATGAATACTCAAGTGAAAAAATGGGCAAAGGACTTGAACAAATCACTCATATAAGAAATTTAGATATAGTGAAATATTTTCATATGTTCATTGAAAAATACCAAATTAAAACTGTTTTTGGTACCTGTCAAACAGTTCAATCCAATGTTGGAGGGGATATTGGGAAATGGGCACATTAATATATTCCTGGTAGGAATGTGAAATGGTATATTCTTTTTTAAAGGGCATTAAAATTTTTTTTATTGATGTTTTAATGGTTTCTAACATTGTGAAATTTTGGGTTGTACATTTTTGTTTGTCCATCACCATATATATGACTCCCTTCACCCCTTGTGCCCACCCCCCATGCCCCTCCCCCCACCCCCACTGCCCCTGGTAACCACAGTCCAGTTTTCTCTGTCCATGTGTTGGTTTATATTCCACATATGAGTGAGATCATGCAGTGTTTGTCTTTCTCTTTCTGGCTTATTTCACTTAACATAATACGCTCCAGGCCCATCCATGTTGTTGCAAATGGGACGATTTTGTCTTTTTTTATGGCTGAGTAGTATTCCATTGTATATATATACCACATTTTCTTAATCCAGTCGTCAGTCGAGGGACACTTAGGTTGCTTCCACTTCTTGGCTATGGTGAATAATGCTGCAATGAACATAGGGGTGCATAGGCCTCTTTGAATTGTTGATTTCAGGTGCATTGGATAGATTCCCAGGAGTGGGATGGCTGGATCATAGGGCATCTCTATTTTTAATTCTTTGAGGAATCTCCATACTGTTTTCCATAGAGGCTGCACCAGTTTGCATTCCCACCAGCTGTGTATGAGGGTTCCTGTTTCTCCACATCCTCTCCAACATTTGTTGTTTTTTGTCTTGGTGATTATAGCCATTCTAACGGGCGTGAGGTGGTATCTTAGTGTTGTTTTGATTTGCATTTCCCTGATGATTAGTGATGTTGAGCATCTTTTCATGTGCCTATTGGCCATCTGTATATCTTCCTTGGAGAAGTGTCTCTTCATTTCCTCTGCCCATTTTTTGATCGGGTTGTTTGTTTTTTTGTTGTTCAGTTGTGTGAGTTCTTTATATATTATGGAGATCAACCCCTTGTCAGATGTATGTTTTGCAAATATTCTCTCCCAGCTGGTTGGTTGTCTGTTCATCTTGATTCTGGTTTCATTTGTCTTATAAAAGCTCTTTAATCTGATAAAGTCCCACTTGTTTATTTTTTTCTTTAGTTTCCTAGTCTGGGTAGGCATGTCATCCGAAAAGATTCCTTTAAAACCAATGTCAAATAGTGTGTTGCCTATATTTTCTTCTATGAGTTTTATAGTTTCAGGTCTCACCTTCAGGTCTTTGATCCATTTTGAGTTAATTTTTGTGAATGGCGATAGCACATGGTCCACTTTCATTCTTTTGCATGTGGCTGTCCAGTTTTCCCAACACCATTTATTGAAGAGACTTTCCTTTCTCCATTGCATGTTCTTAGCACCTTTGTTTAAAATTAGCTGTCCGTGATATGTGTGGTTTTATTTCTGGGCTTTCAATTCTGTTCCATTGATCTGTGTGTCTGTTTTTGTACCAGTACCATGCTGTTTTGATTCCTGTTGCTTTGTAGTATGTTTTGAAGTCAGGGATTGTGATGCCTCCTGCTTTGTTCTTTTTTTAGGATTTCTTTAGCTCTTCGGGGTCTTTTGTTGCCCCATATAAATTTTAGTATTCTTTTTTCTATTTCTGTGAAGAATGTCATTGGGATTCTGATTGGGATTGCATTGAATCTGTAGATTGCTTTAGGTAATATAGACATTTTAACTATGTTTATTCTTCCAATCCACGTGCATGCGATATCTTTCCATTTCTTTATGTCATCATGGATTTCTTTCAATAATGTCTTGTAGTTCTCATTGTATAGGTCCTTCACCTCCTTGGTAAGATTTATTCCTAGGTATTTTATTCTTTTGGATGCAATTGTAAATGGTATTATCTTTTTGAGCTCTCTTTCTGTTAGTTCATTATTAGCATATAGAAATGCAACTGATTTTTGTAGATTGATTTTGTACCCTGCAATTTTGCTGTAGTTGTTGATTGTTTCTAATAGTTTTCCAACAGATTCTTTAGGGTTTTCTATATATACAATCATGTCATCTGCAAATAGTGAGAGTTTCACTTCTTCGTTACCTATTTGGATTCCTTTTATTCCTTTTTCTTGCCTAATTGCTCTGGCCAAAACCTCCAGTACTATGTTGAACAGGAGTGGTGAGAGTGGGCAGCCCTGCCTCGTTCCTGTTCTCAGAGGAATGGCTTTCAGTCTTTCCTCGTTGAGTATGATGTTGGCTGTGGGTTTGTCATATATGGCCTTTATTATGTTGAGGTACTTTCCTTCTATTCCCATTTTATTGAGAGTTTTTATCATAAATGGATGTTGTATTTTGTCAAATGCCTTCTCTGCATCTATTGAGATGATCATGTGGTTTTTATTCTTTGTTTTGTTGATGTGATGTATCACGTTGATTGATTTGCAGATGTTGAACCATCCCTGCGTCCCTGGTATAAATCCCACTTGCTCATGGTGTATGATCTTTTTAATGTATTGTTGTATTCGGTTTGCCAATATTTTGTTGAGGATTTTTGCATCAATGTTCATCAGTGATATTGGCCTGTAATTTTCTTTCTTTGTACTGTCTTTGTCTGGTTTTGGTATCAGGGTGATGTTGGCCTTGTAGAATGATTTAGGAAGTGTTTTTTTTATAATTTTGAAGTGGGAAAATGACTCAGAAGCCACAAAAGAAACTATTGATACATTTTATTACTTAAAACTTGAAAACCAATATTTGGCCCAAAGAACCAAAAAAAAGAGAAAAGCTATACTGGAAAAAATTTGTAATACATCAGACAAAGGATTATATCCTTAATATACAAAGGGCTCTTATGAGTCACTAAGAAAAAATGAATACTCAAGTGAAAAAATGGGCAAAGGACTTGAACAAATCACTCATATAAGAAATTTGGATATAGTGAAATATTTTCATATGTTCATTGAAAAATAGCAAATTAAAACTGTTTTTGGTACCTGTCAAACAGTTCAATCCAATGTTGGAGGGGATATTGGGAAATGGGCATATTAATATATTCCTGGTAGGAATGTGAAATGGTATATTCTTTTTTAAAGGGCATTAAAAATTTTTTTGGAGATAAATTTTAGACTTTTACAAAAGAGTTGCAAAATTAGTACGCCATTTCCATGGACTCTTCCCCTAGCTCCCCCTAATGTTAACATCTCACATAGTTATGTTATAGTATAATTTTCAAAGCTAAGAAATTAACATTCACACAGTATTTTTAACTGAACTACAGACTTTATTCAAATTTCATCAGTGGTTCTACTAACATCTTTTTTCTGTCCCAGGATCCAATCTAGGATCCCACGTTACGTTTAGTTGTCATGTCTCCTTAGTCTCCTCTAATCCATGACAGTTCCTCTGTCTTTGTCTTTCATGACGCTGACAACTTTGAAGAATACGGGTCAGTTACTTTCTAGAATGTTCCTAATTTGGGTTTACCTAATGTTTTCTTGTGGTTAGATTGAGATTGTGCAATTTGGGCAAGAATACCACAGAAACAATTATGCAATTTGGGCAAGAATACCACAGAAGTGATGTTATATCCTTCTTAGTGTGTCATGTCAGGGGGTACATGATGTCCCTGTGCCCTATTACTGGTAATGGTAACCTCGATCACTGGGTTAAGGTGGTGTCAACTGGGTTTTTCCACAATAGAGTTACATTTTTTCTCTTTGCAATTAATAAATATTAATACTTATAGTTTATTATATTAATACGTATTTGGGAGAGATACTTTGAGACCATGCGTATACCCAGTTTCAACTTTAAACTTTCACTCACCAGTGTTAGCACGCACTGATGGATTTTGCCTGCATTGATTATTACTGTGGTGTTCTTTTTTTTTTGTGAGGAACATCAGCCCTGAGCTAACATGTGATGCCAGTCCTCCTCTTTTTTGCTGAGGAAGATTGGCCCTGGGCTAACATCCGTGCCCATCTTCCTCTACTTCATATGGGACACCGCCACAGCATGGCTTGACAAGCGGTGCATCGGTGCACGCCCGGAATTTGAACCTGTGGGCCTTGGGCCACCAGAAGTGGAATGCATGCACTTAACCGCTGCGCCACTGGGCCAGCCCCATTACTGTGGTGTTCTAATGGAGATTTTCTATTTCCTTTATTCCTTCCACATTTATTGTAGAATTCTTCTGTGAGGAAGATTTGTCTCTTCTCATTTATTAATTTTTCAATCAATCATTTTTTTATATTAATATGGACTCATGGATATTTATTTTATTCTTTGGGATATAATTTAATACTATGGTTATTTATTTTGTTGCTCAAATTATTCCAGCTTTGACCATTGGGGGCTCTTTTGGCTTGACCCCTGTGTCTTTTGACATGTCCCAATCTTTTTTTTGTTAAAATACTTCCTTACTCTCTGGCACTGGAAGACACCAGGCTCAACTTATTTCCTGCCCTGGTTCTGGAATCAACTACTTCTCCAAAGAGCCCTGGTTCCTTTTATTGGAGAATGGTAATTGAAAACGCAGGATCTGGGTGCTGGGTTTGATCATTGCTACTGGGGTATCTCTGCTTCAAGACCTGGAGGGCAATTTTAATAGACTAAAAGCTAAAATGATCATATGCTTTGACCCAGCAATTCTGCTAAAAATATATCCTGTGAAGGCACTGCCTAAATATATTGCTAATGATGTTCATTGCTATATTTCTAATGATCAGAAAATAAAAAATCCCAAATGTCCATCAATAGGTAAGATTGGTTAGAGTTAATTTTGATATGGTCATACAGTGGAATGCCATAGAACTGTTAAAAAGTATTAGGTAGATCTATATGTTCTGACATAGAAAGACATGTAAGAGAGTCTTTTTTTTTTAAGAAAGTTGCAAACTTATATAGATCGTATGATTCAACTTTTGCTTAAAAATTGTGTGTGTGTATTAGAATATGCTTAGAAAAAAGTCCCCCAGAGTGCCCACCAAACTATTAAAAGCTGTTATTTCTATAGGATTGAATAAAAAAACACTTTAACTCTGTATTTTATATTTTGTAATGTTTGAATTTTTTTAAACCGCTTTTTTGTGATATTGTGAATATTTTAAAAATACTTTTTTTTTTGTGAGGAAGATCAGCCCTGAGCTAACATCCATGGCAAGCCTCCTCTTTTTGCTGAGGAAGACGGGCTCTGAGCTAACATCTATTGCCATTCCTCCTCCTTTTTTTTCCCTGAAGCCCCAGTAGATAGTTGCATGTCATAGTTGCATATCCTTCTGGTTACTGTATGTGGGACACCACCTCAGCATGGCCAGAGAAGCTGTGCGTCGGTGTGTGCCCGGGATCCGAACCCGGGCCGCCAGTAGCGGAGCACATGCACTTAACCGCTAAGCCACAGGGCCGGCCCCCTAAAAACACTTTTTGTTTTAGGTTACCTAACTTTTCCATGAAGCAACATTTTAGTCTATGACAGTCTGGAATTATCTCCATATTCTTTGCGCTATACGTGATAGGTTTGGGGTAGTTTTACTTAGGTTATAACATTTCTTTAATATGTTTTAATGTTTACGAATTCGGTGACCCACAATCGTATGAACATTTAAGGCTCCTGGACCACTCATACTCACATATGTTCTTAAGCGGAAAAGAAAAGATTCTGCTGTAGCTTAGATTCTGAGCAGTACCTTCCAGTGTTTGACTGGCTTAAATGAGTTTGACTGGTTTTAAAGATTTTTATTTATTTATTTTTCCCCCAAAGCCCCAGTACGTAGTTGTCTGTCATAGCTGCACATCCTTCTAGTTGCTGTATGTGGGATGCGGCCTCAGCATGGCTGGAGGAGTGGTGCCTCGGTGCGCACCCGGGATCCGAACCCGGGCCGCCAGCAGCGGAGCGCACGCACCTAACCGCCAAGCCACGGGGCCGGCCCCGAGTTTGACTGGTTTTAAATGAGTCATTTTCTTGTTCCTTTATGATTTTTTTAATATCCATTTTTAAGTAAACAATTTTGATTTATGGAAATTTTGTAAGATATTAAATCAGCACAAAGGATACAAAAATATATAAAAATATTAAGACATATAAAATTCACCTGTAATGCTACCACACAGCGATAACTAGCATTAATGTTTGGTGCATAATTTTTCTATGATTATGTACCCACTCAAATAGATGTGTATATAATGGAGTTATACATATTGTTTTGTACCTTTGTTATTTCTTGATTTCAACATTTCTAACCTTTGAACTGTATTCTAGTATGGCAGTTATCATCCACTAGTACTTGCCAACATGTGACACATATATTTATCGAAAACAGGACTTATAAAAGACCATTGCTTAGGGATTTGTTTGTAAGGGACTTACCAGAATTTCCTTTCAGATTTGAACACTAAGTGCTTAGAACTTTGTTAATATTTTCCACTCATTTCTGAAATATTCTCTTTTAAACTTATTAAGATTGGTCTTTGAGACATTAAGTACAAGAGGAAGGTTCATCATGCTTGAAACATTTCCAACAGATGCTATCACAAGTCTAGTATTGACTTTACTTCTAGAAGAATGTTTTCAAAATATTGGGTAACAGACTAACTTATTTACAGAGAGGGCAAAAACAAAACACATTAATGGTTTGTTTTTAAGTCTTTCTCAAAATATGAGGGTTGTCTGAAGTTGAACAACACTGCTTTGTGTTTGTATCACTTTTTCCTTAATCACTCTCCTGTTAGCTGCATGGACACTGTTTTGCGCCCTGGTGTTCGGTGAGTAAGGCTTTCTCAGTGCTGCCTCATTCCCTAATTGAAAGATGATCAAGTCTAGATGCTGTATTATCTCTTTTTTCATGCCACTAGGTGATTGTTGAGTGGAAACAAACCATGTTATATGCTTCAGTCTGTTAAAAATTAGCTATGCTAAGGATTTCCAACTTCTTTCTATTATAAAAACTTGCATATCCGTGAAAGTGAAAAGCATGACTAAAATTTGCATTGTAATTTTAGCCAGATCATCCCTATTCCCGATCATCTGTAAGTAGAACCTGCATGGTGATAATGTGCTTAGTTCTTTTATATTAAATTATTACTTCAATTTATTTTAATAGAATGACTTTAAGAGGAGGAAGCTGTTTTGTAGGAGGGAGGCTAGGAGAGAGGTGAGCTCAGGGTCAGTTCTTCTGTTGTGTAGAGAAGCTTAATTAGGCTAGGTTAGAAAATGTGATTTGCTTCCCATTTATTTACTGGGTAGCCGTTGTTTGCTTTCTTTTTTTGTGATGAAAGAAATGTCCTGTAAGGTTATAGGCACTGAGAAAAATTATGTCTTTCTTTCGTATTAAAGAACCTTTGAGAGTTGCTTCATCTTGCCCAATTGATGGAGGGCTGTGAGGTTCAAATGAGTAGGAGGTTCAAACTGGGGCTCTAATCCAGCTGAGAGAATTCTCTGATGCTTTTGATTATCTTCTGCCTTCTCTTTCTGTAGTACCAAGGACCAAGTGTTAACTAACCTTTGCAAATATTTACTGACGAAATTATTTTCCAAATTAAGCAAACTAGTGGATGGTTTTGTATCCTCGTCTCACCTATAGGTCTTTAAATGATTTTATAGAAGGTTGGTTTTTGTCATTTATCAGTTTATCTGAATTAATCTGTGGGGCAAATATATACATTTGTGTATAGAAATATGAAGTTTTTCTTCCCCAGCATTCTCTTTGTGAGCTCTTTGGACTTTATTTTAATTTGTATATGCAGTTTCCCCCTCTTTGTGTTAATATCAAATGTTAGCCCTCTGGGAGAAAAATAAGAAAATGTTAAATAGCATGCTTTCTGTTTATAAGTCATCGTAACCATTTGTGTTCACACATGTATGATACTGTTGCCAGCACTCCCTCCCCAAAAGTGGGTTGTGAATATTAACTTGAAGTTGAAAAGTAGTTCTATTAAACAAAAAAAAAGGCATACTCTTGCTCAGTTAGTATAAATCATTCTTTCCTTCGTCAATCTAAAAGTAGCTGTCTGAATTAATACCGGCTAGTTAGTGTGGTGATTAGTTATATGGATGTTTGCTTTACGACTTCCATGGAGGTGTCTAGATTTGAACATTTGAAGGGTTATTCTCATAATTATATGCAAGTAGTACTGAGTACTAATGGATGGAAATAAAACCTTACTTTGTCTTCAGAGTCATAACATTACGCCCAGGACACCCCAGTGGTGTTGAAATGTAAGTAAACAATATCAAATTACTGAAGGGCCTTATTTTACTTCTCTGAGTATTCAGATGGTAAGTAGTTTTTCCTGCATTGTCTAAAATAGGTTAATCCTCAACTGTAGACTGACCCTAAATCTTCATAGCATATATATCTTGAGGAACGTCACACAAGTGATCCGTATATTCATTGAGGGAAGATGAAGCTCTCGCCATGTTTCCGCCCAGACCAGTGCTGTATTTGAATTTGGAAAGAGCCTTGCATTGTTTAAAGGAAATTATTCACTTTTGGTTTTGATGGGAAAGTAGGTGCCTGCAGGCATTTGGGGGTGGGCGTGTCTGGGTAGATTGACTGGCTAGTTTCCTGTGGTCAGACTTTGTCTCTGTCTCTGAACTTGGCTCCTATCCTGACTGTGGGGGAATAAGAGGTAGAAATAAAACCATTAAGAACATGACTCCTGCTTCTTGCTATTTCCTTTTTCTTTTCTTTTTTTAATTGATATATAACTGACATATTACATTGTGTAAGTTGAAGGTGTGTAATTTGTTGATTTGATACATTTATATATTGTAATATGCTTACCACTGTACCTTTAGCTAACATCTCTGTCACCTCACATAACTATTTTTTTTTGTGGTGAGAACATTTAAGATGTAGTCTCTTAGCAACTTTGTAGTGTGTAGCACAGTATCGTTGACTGTAATCACTATGCTGTACATCAGGTCTCCAGAACTTATTCATCTTCTGGTTGCAAGTTTGAACCCTTGAACAACATCTCTCCAATTCCCCCACCCCCCAGCCGCTCATAACCACCACTCTACTCTGTTTCTATGAGTTGGGCCTTTTTAGATTCCACATATAAGTGATATCATACAATATTTGTCTTTCTCTGTATGGCTTATCTCACTTAACATAATGCCCTCAAAGTCCATCCTTGTTGTCGCAAATGGCAGGATTTCCTTCTTTCTAATGGCTGAATAACATTGTATTGTGTATATATATACCACATCTTCTTTATCCATTCATCTATTGTTGGATACTGAGGTTGTTTCCATATCTTGGCTATTGTGAATAATGCTGCCGTGAGCTGGGACTGCAGATATTTTTTAATATCCCGTTTTCATTTCCTTTGGATATATACCCAGAAGTGGGAATGCTAGATCATATGGTAGTTCTATTTTTAATTTTTTGAGGAACCTCCATACTGTTTTCCATAGTGGTTGCACCAATTTACATTCCCACCAACAGTGCACAAGGGTTCCCTTTCTCTACATCCTCGCCAACACGTTATCTCTTGGTATAGTGATGATAGCCATTCTAACAGGTGTGAGGTGATATCTCATTGTGGTTTTGATTTACATTTCCCTAATGATTAGTGATGTTGAGCACCTTTTCATGTACCTGTTGGCCATCTGTATGTCTTCTTTGGAAAAATGTCTGTTCACTTCCTCTGCCTATTTTTTTAAGCTTGCCATTTTCCCATAGAGTTTTCATTACTGTTTCTTAGAGTCAGGCCCAGTTACTTTTCTGAGATCTTAATAGTACTACTTCTAGTCATCTACTCATCTGTAGTCATTTCTTGTTATTCCTTTGGTACCTGGCTCGTCATGAGCTAAGGTGCACAGGTAATGTGAAACCGCACTTGAGTTTTTTTTGTTTTTTAAAGGGATTATTTTCTCTTGTCACTGTAGCCATTAACGTTTTCTCTTATTGCAGATTGAAATCACAAAACATATACGTGTTCTTCTTAAGAGAAAAAGAGGAAATCTGTAAGTATTTGTCTTTAAAAAAATCTAAATCTATAACTTTATCAGCTTTTGGAGAAAATTAAGTGACCGTACTAACAGGCATCTTGACTCTCTTTATAGTGGAAAAACTCTGCCAATATTTATGTTTGTGTTAAAAGGGCAATATTTGGAAAAGTAAAATAGGAAAACTTTTTACCCTGTGCAACTTCTAAAATTTAAGCCTTCTGTCACTCATTTATAAAAGGAGAAGTGATAATTAAAGTCTAAATAAAGTCTTTTTCTTTGAGTAATACCAAAAAATGGAGTCACAGATTGGAGTTCCATTTCTGACTACTGAGGCTTACGCAGGCTGTTGTGTCTTTGGCAAGGTATTAACTTCCCTTTGCCTCAATTTCCACATCTGTAAAATGGGCTTAATAGTAAGTGTCCAGTGAATGGTTCATTGTTATTGATGAAGTTAAATCTATAGTAGTGTATACTTTCCCCAATAAATTGAAGCTTATTCTAGTTACTGTTTCTCAAGCTGCTTTAAATATATTTCTGATCTTCAAAAATTTAACTATTAGCACTGTCTTTCACTGAGGCATCTACTATAGACCATAATATAAAATAAAAAATACAGCAGAGCCCCTAAAATTAGAATCATAGTGTTTAAACCTTGGACCTAGTCCAGTGGTTCCAAAACATTGATTTTAGACCAGTGCTGGGCAGTGAAGAGGTTTTACTGGTCCATGGTGAAGTGAGGAAAATAAGGACAACAGGCCATGAGTTTTTTAAAGCTAAACTTTTTCCATTTAAAGGATTGCTTCTTCTTATAAGATACATCCCTCTAATTTTGGGTACTTAAACATGTTCTACATTTTATGAAATTTTTTTTTATGTCCACACCTGGCAAAAAATTGGGAGCTATGTCGTTCCCCTTACTATCCTTGTTTCTTTTTAAAACTTTTACTGGTCTGTGATATCTTAAAATCTGAAGCCAGCTTTGTCATTTTACAAATGAGGAAACGGATGAGAGATTATTTAATTTGTTCCAGGTCTTACAGCTCAGCAAGCTGCTGAACCGGCATCAAAACCCTGTATATCATGCTGCCTCTCTCGTATTTCTGGTCTTCTGAGAATTGTTTTCATTATAATTGGTTATCGACTTGAAAGAGAAGATCTAGTAGTTCTTATGTGCTAATAACTATTTTTGAATTCCAAATATCAAAAAATTCAAAAGACTTAATGTTCTTGTATATCTAAGTACGAAAGTCTACTGATTAGCCTGCATTAGAAAAATCTTAAACATGGCCAAAGATTTTCATCAGCAGACCAGAATTAGCTGTCTCTGAATTTAGCTACTTAGGCAGCATGCTACCCCATGATTGACAAAGGAGGTGAGATATCAATAAGGTTAGTGTTTCCTTTGGGAACTAGACTGTGGTGCCATTGTGAGCGCAGTAGTATTCAGGCTTCTCTAGTTAACTTATTTATCCCCAGAGAGGCTGTTTCTCTCTCTCCATCTCTCTCCCCCTCTCACACACAAACACACCCCTGCACACAGAGATACACATTTATAGCAATTGGCCTATAGCCCATCTAGATGTGTACGAGAAAAAAACAACCAAAGTGAAGAGTAGGAGTTGCCAGAAACATTAGCAGGAACATCTGGCCAATTGTGTTCAGGAGTTTACAGCCGCTTTGGAGTGTCTGTGACGCTTGACACACTCCTCTTCCTGTGGCATAGCTTTGCCTTGGCTTTCCCCAAATATGCTTCAGAACAGAAATACTTCATTTTCTTATCTCTCTTGCCTCACTCACCTTAGGGAAGCACGCATGCATGGACCAGGTAAACAAATGAACATGGGGAGAGAGAACAGAATGGAAAGTAGTCCCCACCGCTAGCATGGAGACGTTAACTCTACGAGTACTTTTCCATGGCTGCTTGTATTTGGCTTCACGTGGCTTCCTTCTTTAGTTAAGAATTCTTCTTTCTGAAGTGAGACACACCCATAATGAAATGTTAAGAATAAAAATACATTTAGAATTATCTGCTATCTTTGAATATCTGTGCCTTCTCTTCTTTACTAGAGCTAATATTTGAGAGCTGACTGAATAGCTATAAGATTTCAATCTTCAACAGATTTTGTCAGTCTGAGTTCTTTTATTAGTCAAACTTATAAGGTATGTTTAATACTGAAGGGCAGAGTGAGCTTTTTAAAAAAAAAAACAAAAAACACCACTATACAGTTTGACATTAGGGTGACCAGGTAGCTGAGATGTAGTGACTTATTTGGCTATTTCATAAGAAATGGTTTAAAACTACATTGCTACATAGTTTTTAACATCATGAAATAAAGAACTAACCGATTAAACTGGCTTCTCCTCTAGCAAATGTGGCACAAAAGGTATAGTTGTAAAATTCTCCTTGTAACACAGAGATATTCCTGTGGGAATTATTACTGCTGGTTACAGATATTTTCTGAACCTGCACTCCTGGCGGCAGCCCACAGTTGTATTACTTTATTATAATAAATAGGTAAGATGACAGGAGATACAT
Organism: Ceratotherium simum simum; assembly: GCF_057802395.1. Lineage (NCBI taxonomy): Eukaryota > Metazoa > Chordata > Mammalia > Perissodactyla > Rhinocerotidae > Ceratotherium > Ceratotherium simum. The sequence continues at coordinate 38,302,451 of NC_141940.1, forward strand.
ATAGTCTGTATATTCCTCACTTGGACAAAACACATTCGTTATAACTGTAAATTACTTTTAAACTTAGGTTCTGTAACCCAATTATTTTTTATTAATTTATGTTAAAATCATAACCGTGTTCCCATTGAGAAAAATACCCAGTAAGTGAAAGACGTTACCGACAAAATTGAAGTCGACACCATGACGTGATGGGCTGTCGAATTCAGCAAGTTTTTGTCTACAGGGACCTGTAGCAGTTACTCTTGAGGAGCAGCTGTAGAATGTTAATTGTCATTGTGCTGTCTGCTCACCTTCAACAGCCCTGAACCCTTTCTGTTTCTCTCCAAACACATAACTCCGAGAACTTAGTTTTTTTCCCTTGTTCATGATGTTTAATAAAGCTGGATTGTACATCATGCTTTGTCAGTAGGTGCCACTTCTAGCATGATTCATCCTCAAAATTCCTTAAATATAAGCTCTAGATTAAATTATATACAACCAACTCCCAACTTTAGAAAGCTACATATTTAAAAATCAAGTGTGTTGCAATCACTTAAAATAAGGAATGGATATATAAATAGTGTATGCGAAGTGTGTAGGCAGCAACGTTGGCTCCTAGATCTCTTCATTTCGACACATATGGATAGGATCCCAATTATAACATCCTATGACCTAGAAAAAACATCTGATGCATGCTGGGGATGTTCTTAAGGTATTATGGGAGGGAACTTGTGCTAGAGCATGAAAGAGCATCTTCAACATGGCAGCTGAGGTGCTTTCTTTGCTGGGAAAAGCTGGGAAGAGGCTGGCAGGATGGCGACTTCAGGAGTTAATGTCTCTCCAGGTGATGAAGTAAACAGGTTCAGTTAATCTTTTTAGAGACACACCCAAAGATCAGTAATAGTTGCGAGACACTTCTAGTCAAACTAGCTGAGCACAGGTGCAGTGTGTTAATGTGTTGGTATAGGACATCTATATATTCTATATCTATCTATCTATCTATCTATCTATCTATCTATCTATCTATCTATCTGGTTTTGTTTTGCTTTTTCTCAGTTTTCAATGTATTTATTGTAATTACTGTATACCAGGTTTAAAGTTTGATTCTACAAGCTATTTCGTATTGATTAGATTGGTCTACCAATTTGAGTCAGATGAGACTTACAAGGGGCAGACGGATATATATTTCACATGATTTTCAATCTTGCAGACTGATAGCAAAGATCCTGCTAGCTGCTTTTAATGCCTTTTATTTTCTTAAAATATTAACATTTTAAAAAGTTTTAATATTAAAATACAAAGTTAATTATAATATAGCTCCTATAAAGTTTGATTTTATTAACCAAATGCAACCATTCTTTAACATAGTATTTGAGCTTTCTCATGTATGTGTTAAAATTATTTGGAACTTTTTAATAGTGTGTGAAAGAGGATAAGATTTTTATAAAAGCACTCCACCCCTTTACAAAAGTAGCTTGGTGATGCAACATCTATGTAGAAATATGATCTTTTAAGGTGCAACAGGTTATGCTTATCTGTTTAATCTCTTGGAACTTTTATAATTGTTTTCTGATTTAATATTTAGTGGATATAGCTAATCCTATTCAGAGGGCAAATTATCACTTTATTTGGTATTTAAATTACCCTTAAATAATGTGTGACTTGAAAATGTGATTTCTTAAAGTAGCACTTACATAGTTAATTATTGATTTTCAAATTGATATTTTTTACATTTTCATAAGGTTTTATGCCAAGGATAGATGAAGTTCATTCGTCCTTACTGCTTATGTGAACTTGGCAGATGCATGGATCCTTGCTTGCTTTAGTCCATTTTCTAAAACTTTTGGAAAAAAACTGTCTTGGCATTAATCGACTTCAGTCTATTAGTTTTTCTCTTTCATCCTTAAATTGATGTTGTGTCACATGCTTCTGGGGGAGATGGATTTCTTCTTTTCAATTCAGACTTTAATTACTACGTAGTCTTTGTTTACTTTGTGTACTAGAGCTTAAAATATCACTAATGCTTTTTGTGTTTAACCTAACTATCAGAGTGTTTGAAGTAACTGGAATGAAATACTTAACATTAAACTTGACCTTAAAACAAAAAATAAAATAAAATTGCATCTGATTTTTCACTAAAACTTCTAGGACTTACTAAACACCTGAGGGGCTTTTTTTTCCCCTATAAAATTGCCTTAAAATGTAAGACAGATAAGTGCTCAAAATTGTTGCCAGGATTTCTTCATACACAAAGTTTGTCACTCTTACCCATTTAGATTATATCAAGATGACTAAGGTCACAGACAATATAGCTAAAAGCATGGGCTTTAAAATGAGATAGACCTGGGTCAGAATCGCTATTTAGCTGTGTTACTTTGGGCGAATTACTTATCTCTCTGAGACTGTTACATCATCAGTAAAATGAGGGTACTACCTCAAAGGAGTTTTCTGGAGGATGAAGTGAGATAATGTATCTAAAGGATTGAGCACGGTGCCGAGCCCGTGGTAAATGCTCAATAAGTGGTTATTAATCTGATTCCCATTTGGAATGGTAAACATCAACAGGGACGATAACTATCCCATAACTGAAGATGATTCCGTGCCCTTTTCTGGACATACAAATGCATTACTTGATTTCAAGGAAGCACAACTCAGAGTTCATGTCCTGCTAACAGTGAGACAGCAGTGTCGCTCTTCATACATAGAAGGACAACACACTTTTGTGAAAGGCATCTGTGAAAAAGCACATAGTACAAATTAGGTAACCCTTATGCTTTTATAACACCAATCTTTTCCTTCTGTGCAATAGGCAATTTTTCCAGTTTTCATATTTTCTATTAAGCAACTAAAAACATGTTTGAACTTATTTTAATTACCAGGGATTTTAAGAGTCTACCATTTCTTAGAATGTTGGCATGGACAAGTGATTTTTTTTTTTGTGAGGAAGATTAGCCCTGAGCTAACATCTGTTGCCAGTCCTCTTTTTGCTGAGGAAGATTGGCCCTGGGCTAACATCCGTGCCCATCTTCCTCTGCTTTACATGGGACGCCTCCCATAGCGTGGCTTGATAAGCCATGTGTAGGTCCGTGCCTGGGATCCGAACCTGCGAACCCCGGGCCTCCAGAAGCGGAGTGCGTGAACTTAACCGCTATGCCACCGGGCCGGCCCAGAGTGATTTTTTTTTTGTGACTAAGATTGGTTGTCTTCAGGCTATTGCGCTTGCATACATTTTTACTTGATAGTTTCAGAGCAATTCCATATGTGTTCTTATTTTAGTTGACAAATTTATTGAGCAGCTAACACATGGTGGTACTGTTGTAGTTGCTGAGGATTCTGCAGCACACAATAAACTCTCTGCCTCATGGAGCTTATGTTCTAGTGTGGACATTGATAATAGACATGAAAAGTCAGGCATATGATGTATTAGTGGTAAGTGCTAAGGAGAAAAATAAACTGAGAGAGCGATTGGAAGTGTTGGGGTCCAATTTTAGAGTGGCTGGAGAAGGCCTCACTGGGAAGGTGATATTTGAGTAAAGACAAAAAGAAGGTAAGAGAATAAGGTAGGCAGGTATCTTGGAAGAACATTTCAGGCAGAGAGAATAGGATGTACAAAGACCCTGAGGCAGGATCATGCTTGGTGTGTTCTAGAAACAGCAAGGAGCAGGTGGGAGTTTAGCAGAATAAGCCAGGGAAAAGCATAGGAGAGGGAGTCAGAAACTTGAGAGGGGAAAGATCCTGTAGTCTCATAGGTCAGAGTAAGGACTAACTTTTCTTTTGAGTGAGTCATATGGGGATTCTTTGAAAGGTTTTGAGGCAGAGGAATGACATGATCTAACTTACATTTTAACTGGAGCACTCTGGCTGCTGAATTTATTATAAAGGTGGAATTTATTATAAAGGTGGAATCAGGAATATAAGATGGGCTATTGCATTTATCCAGGTGAGAGATGATAGTGGCTTGAATCAGGATGGTGGTAGAGGAGGTCGTGAGAAGTACTTGAATTTGATATCTGTTTTGTAAGTAGTGGCGGTAGGATTTGCTGATGAATTGGGTGTGGAATGTGTGAGAAAGAGAGGAGTGAAAGAGTGATTCTAGATTTTTTGGTCAAAGCAACTGGAATTACAGAGGCAGGCAAGACTGGTTGGAATAGGTTTGTAGAAGGACAATCAGTGGCTCAGTTTTGAACATACTAAGTTTGAGGTACTTAACTGATATCTCAATGGGTCTGTTGAGGAAACAGTTAGATATACAAATCTGGTGTTTAAGGGAGACCTCTGGCCAGGGGGAGGAATTTGGGAGTCAACACCATCTGTATGTTACTGAAAGGTGGGAGACTGAATGTGATCACATGGGAATGAGTGTAGATAAAGAAGAGAAGACGTTCAAGGACTGAGCACTATAGCATTTAGAGGTCAGGGAGATGAGGAAGAAGCAGCAAAGGAAACTGAGCAGGAATGGCCAGGGAAGTCGGAAGAAAACCTGAAGAATGTGGTCTCCTGGAAGCTAAGCAAAGAAGTTTCAAGCAGAAAAGAGGGGTCGACCGTGTTAAAGGCTGCTGGTGGGTCAAGAGAGATGAAGACTGAGCTTTAATTGACTTTGGAATCTGACAACATGGAAGTCATCAGTGACCTTGATCAGAGCAATTTTGTGGAGTGATAGGGGATAAAAGCCTGAGTGTGGTGAATTCAAGAGAAAATAGGAGGAGAGAACTGAGAGATGGAGAGCATAGACATCTCTTTTAAGGAGTCCTAAAGAGAAGGGGAAGAAATGGGACTGTAGCTAGAGAAGAAGGTACAAGAGAAGGAATGGTTTTTAGGATGAAATAATAGCCTGTTATGATGCTGATGGGAACGATTCAGTAGAACAGGAAAAATTAATGAGATAGGAGAGAGAAAAGCAGCACTGCTAGGTCCTTCTTGTATAGACAGGGGTGTCATGCACGAGTGAAGGGGTTAGCCTTAGCTGGGAGCATCGCTAGTCCATCTGTACTCACAGGAGAGAAAAAACCATGTGGCCACAGATGTGAGTAGGTGGGTAGATCCAGTGCTGGGAGTCTGTGGAAGTTCTCTTCATACTGTTTTAGTTTTCTCAGCAAAATGGTAAGCCAGGTCAGCAGCTGAGAATGAGGACGGAGGAGGAGCATTGTTGGTCTGACGAGAGAGAACAACGAATGAAACCCGGGAGTGGAAGCCAGTGAATGGACTAGTGCAGTGCACTGTGGTTCTGCACAGCGTTGAGGCCCCACTTGAGGGAGGGATCATGGATTTCAAGGGGGCCATTCAGCACGGTCAGGTTTTTCTCCAGCCAAATTCAGCTGCGTGGGTACAGGTGTAGTTTAGGTGGAGAATTGGATTTAACCAGGTTGTGGTTTAGCGAGGTACAACAAAGTGAGCGAGAGAGAGAGAGAGGCCAGCGAGTTGAGAGTGTGTTCCAGGGACTGATTATTATTGTCCATGATATTTAAGCTGGATAAGATGAAGGATTCTCCCAACAAGTAGATAACACAAGCAATATTGCTGTTTTACACATGATGCCACTGATAACAGAACTTTAAAGTGAGAGGTCACAGTCAAGATGGCAGCGTAGGCAGACTCGGAACTCACCTCCTCCCGTGGACACAGCCAATTTACAACTACTCGTGGAAAAATTACCCCTGAGACAGAACTGAAAACTGCATAAGAGGAACTCCTGCAACAACGGACAATCCTAACTGGGGTAGAAGAGGCAGAGACTCCCTTCTGGAGAGGAAAAACGCCGCCTTCACAAGCCGCCAGCTTCACGGCATACGGGAGCAGCTCACAGGTATGCAGCCTCCCTGGAGGCGCGGGGCCCTGAGCCGGGGAGCGCCCCCGCTGTGGGCATTTTGTGGACCCAGTACAATCGACACCAGCGGCATAATATCTGACTTTGCCTGCTACTAAAGCATTGGGGAGCACCCCCAGAAAACCCGGTTCACAAAGAAACTAAAACTGGCTCTTAAAGGGCCTGCACACAAACTCACCCGTTCCAGAAAGCATCCTAAAATCACCAGAAAGAAAGGTGCACAGTGCTTTGGTGACAAGAGACTCACCTAATAGGCCCTGAGTGCATCTCGGTGAGGGGTGAGACCTCTCCAGGGACTGGGACATTGGCGGCGGCCATTGTTGTGGCCTGGTGTGAGTGTGCTGACACAGATGCCATTGGAGTTCTCCCTGAGGCCTGCTAGCCCAGGGTCTGCTCCACCCGCTAGAGCACCGATTTAATCCAGCTCAGCCAGGGCAGGCAGCCCACCCTAGAGACTGGCCCCACCCAACAACAAGCCCTCAGGCAACGTGTGGGCCTGCATAGATTGGTGACTGGAATCTCTGCAGCCTGGCAACTGAGGTGACTTGAGCGGGCAGGGTGTGCACAAGGAGCGGGTGGAGAGTGTGGGGCGGTGGCGGAGTGTGTGGGGCTCCCGCTGTGGAGAGACTGGGTCTGCTTGGGGAGGTCGGGGCACTCACACGGGGCAGGACTGTGTTGACTGTGTGTGTGGACCTGTGGGCAACAGGGCTTGCCAGCTGCAGAAGATTTGTGCTTCTCAAAGACCCACATAGGAGGTTGCCCCACCTTCCAAAGCCTGAAACAATTGGGTGCTCCTGTGCCTGAGGCCAGCCCCACCCAGCTGCAATCCTCAGAGAGCTGACAAGAGACCTAATAGGCTTAGAGGCTTACAGCAATTGTAAGGTCCTGAGCCTAACAACCTACCATGCTGGGGGCCTACTCAGTTAAAAGAAATACTGCAATACAAATGTGGTATTAGAACTTACAGCCAACTGTGCTGGGGCTCCCCACACCTGATAAAGAGACTGAAGGGCCCACAACAACTACAAGCAGCTGACCATTACAACAGATGGCCAGGAGCATAACTCAGCCTCCCTGGGCACCTATAGGGAGAGCTAACAGGCCACAATAGAGGGACACACGTAGCCCACATGGGGGCCACCCCTGGAACATTGAGAACTGAGGGAAGCACACTGGAAGCCTCCTAAGGCATCACTTACATAAGGTCACCTATCCAAGAGCAGGAGACGTAGCTGACCTACCTAATACGTAGACACAAGCATAGGGAAAGAGGCAAAATGAGGAAGCAAAAGAATACATTCCAAGTAAGGGAACAGGACAAAACCCCAGAAAAGGAACTAAGTGAAACAGAAATGAGCAACCTACCCGACAGAGAGTTCAAACTAAGAGTGTTAAGGATGCTCACTGATCTGGGGAGAAGAATAGATGAACTCAGTGAGAATGTCAACAAGAAATGGAAGATATAAAAAAGAACCAATCAGAAATGAAGAATACAATACTGGAAATGAAAAATTCATTAGAGGGACTCAAAAGCAGAGCAGAGGATACAGAAGAACGGATCTGTGAGCTGGAAGAAAGACTAGAAGAAATTACCCAAGGTGAACAGGTAAAAGAGAAAAGAATTAAAAAGAGTGAGGACAGTCTAAGGGACCTCTGGGACAACATCAGGCGCACTAACATCTGTGTTATAGGTGTCCTGGAAGGAGAAGAGCGAGACAAGGGGTCAGAGAATCTATTTCAAGAAATAATAGATGAAAACTTCCCTAACCTAAGGAAGGAAACAGACATCCAGGTACAGGAATCACAGAGAGCCCCAAACAAGATCAACCCAAAGACGCCCACTCCAAGACACATCATAATCAAAATGTCCAGAATTAAAGATAAAGAGAGAATCCTAAAAGCCGCAAGAGAATGTCAAGTTACATACAAAGGAAACCCCATAAGGCTATCAGCTGACTTCTCAGCAGAAACCTTACAGGCTAGAAGAGAATGGCACGATATATTTAAAGTGCTAAAAGGAAAAAACTTACAGCCAAGAATACTCTACCCAGCAAGGTTATCATTCAAAATGGAAGGAGAGATCAAAATTTTCCCAGATAAACAAAAATTAAAGGAGTTTGTCACCAAGAAACCAGTGCTACAAGAAATGTTAAAGGGACTGATTTAAGGGGAAAGGAGAAGACCACAAATAGGAAAAATTATCTATTTCCATGATTAGAACATAATGGATACAAATGCACAAAAAAGAGGTTAGATATGATATCAAAAACATAAAAGGAGGGAGGAGGGGAGTTAAAGATTACAGCTGTCAGACAGAGGTCAAACTAAAGTGACCATCAATTTTGTATAGACGAAGTAAGGAACAGAGAAGGACTACTAAAACACTGAGGAAAAAAAAAAGTTAAAAAATGGCAGTAAGGACATACTTATCAATAGCTACTTTAAACGTCAATGGACTAAATGCTCCAATTAAAAGGCATAGGGTGGCTGACTGGATAAAAAAACAAGACCCATATATATGCTGCATACAAGAGACACACTTCAGACCTAAAGACATTCACAAACTGAAAGTGAAGGGATGGAAAAAGATACTCCACGCAAATGGCAATGAAAAGAAAGCTGGGGTAGCAGTACTCATATCAGACAAAATAGACTTTAAAACAAAAACTGTAAAAAGAGACAAAGAAGGGCATTACATAATGATCAAGGGAACAATCCAACAAGAGGATGTAACACTTGTAAATATCTACGCACCCAATGTAGGTGCACCTAAATATATAAAGCAATTATTAACAGACATAAAAACAGAAATAGACAGTAACACAATAATAGTAGGGGACTTTAACACTCCACTTACACCAACGGGTAGATCATCCAAACAGAAGATCAATAAGGAAACATTGGCCTTAAACGACACACTAGAACAGATGGACCTAGTAGATATGTACAGAGCATTCCATCCAAAAACCGAAGAATACACGTTCTTTTCAAATGCACATGGAACATTCTCCAGGATTGATCACATATTAGGCCACAAAACAAGTCTCCATAAATTTAAGAAGATTGAAATAATACCAAGCATCTTTTCTGACCACAACGGTATGAAACTAGAAATCAACTATAGGAATAAAATCAGAAAAGCCACAAATACATGGAGATTAAACAAAATGCTACTGAACAACGACTGGGTTAACGAAGAAATGAAAGAAGAAATCAAAAAATACCTGGAGACAAATGAAAATGAAAATACGACATGCCAGAATTTATGGGATACAGCAAAAGCAGTTCTAAGAGGGAAGTTTATAGCGATACAGGCCTATCTCAACAAACAAGAAAAATCTCAAATAAACAATCTAACAACGCACCTAAAGGAACTGGAAAAAGAAGAACAAACAAAGCCCCAAATCAGTAGAAGAAGGGAAATAATAAAAATCAGAGCAGAAATAAATGAAATAGAGACCAAAAAAACAATATAAAAAATTAATAAAACCAAGAGCTAGTTCTTTGAAAAGATCAACAAAATAGACAAACCTTTAGCTAGACTCACCAAGAAAAAAAGAGAGAAGGCACAAATAAGTAAAATCAGAAATAAAAGAGGAGAGGTTACAACAGACATCTCAGAAATACAAAAGATTATAAGAGAATACTATGAAAAGCTATATGCCAACCAGTTCGACAATCTGGAGGAAATGGATAAATTCTTAGAATCATACAACCTTCCAAAACTGGATCAAGAAGAAGTAGAGAATTAGAATAGACCAATCACCAGTAAGGAGATCGAAACAGTAATCACAAACCTCCCCAAAAATAAAAGTCCAGGACCAGACGGCTTCCCTGGTGAATTCTACCAAATATTCAAAGAAGACTTAATACCTATCCTTCTCAAACTCTTCCAAAAAATTGAGGAGGGGGGGAAGCTCCCTAACTCATTCTACGAAGCTGACATTACCCTGAGACCAAAACCAGACAAGGACAACACAAAAAAAGAAAATTACAGGCCAATATCACTGATGAACATCGATGCAAAAATCCTCAACAAAATACTAGCAAATCGCATACAACAATACGTTAAAAAGATTATACACCATGATCAAGTGGGATTTATTCCAGGTATGCAGGGATGGTTTAACATTCGCAAATCAATCAACGCAATACGCCACATTAATAAAATGAAGAATAAAAATCACGTGATCATCTCAATAGATGCAGAGAAAGCATTTGACAAGATACAGCATCCATTTATGATAAAAACTCTGAATAAAATGGGTATAGAAGGAAAGTACCTCAACATAATAAAGACCATATATGAGAAACCCACACCTAATATCATCCTCAATGGTGAACAACTGAAAGCCATCCCTCTAAGAACAGGAACCAGACAAGGATGCCCACTGTCACCACTCCTATTTAACATAGTATTGGAAGTCCTAGCCAGAGCAATCAGGCAAGAGAAAGAAATAAAAGGGATCCAAATTGGAAAGGAAGAAGTGAAACTGTCACTATTTGCAGATGACATGATTTTATATATAGAAAACCCTAAAGAATCCACCAGAAAACTTTTAGAAGTAATAAACGAATATGGTAAAGTTGCAGGATACAAAATCAACATACAAAAATCAGTTGCATTTCTGTACACTAACAACGAAGTAGCAGAAAGAGAAATTAAGAATACCATCCCATTTACAATTGCAACAAAAAAAATAAAATACCTAGGGATAAACTTAACCAAAGAGGTGAAAGATCCGTACACTGAAAACTATAAAACATTTCTGAAAGAAATTGAAGAAGACACAAAGAAATGGAAAGATATTCAGTGCTCTTGGATTGGAAGAATTAACATAGTTAAGATGTCCATACTTCCTAAAGCCATCTATAGATTCAGTGCAATCCCTGTCAAAGTTCCAATGACATTTTTCACAGAAATAGAACAAAGAATCCTAAAATGTATGTGGAACAACAAAAGACCCCGAATAGCTAAAGGAATCCTGAGAAAAAAGAACAAAGCTGGAGGTATCACACTTCCTGATTTCAAAATATACTACAAAGCTATAGTAACCAAAACAGCATGGTACTGGCACAAAAACAGACACACAGATCAATGGAATAGAATCAAAAGCCCAGAAATAAACCCACACATCTATGGACAGCTAACCTTTGACAAAGGAGCCAAGAACATACAATGGGGAAATGAAAGTCTCTTCAACAAATGGTGTTGGGAAAACTGGATAGCCACATGCAAAAAAATGAAAGTAGACCCTTACCTTACACCATGCACAAAAATTAACTCCAAATAGATTAAAGACTTGAATGTAAGGCCTGAAACTATGAAACTTCTAGAAGAAAACATAGGCAGTACGCTCTTTCACATCGGTCTTAGCAACCTCTTTTCAAACACCACATCTGACCGGGCAAGAGAAACAATAGAAAAAATAAACAAATGGGACTACATCAAACTAAAAAGCTTCTGCACAGCAAAGGAAACCATCAACAAAACGAAAAGACAACCTAACAATTGGGAGAAGATATTTGCAAACCATACATCTGATAAGGGCTTAATCTCCAAAATATATAAAGAACTCATGCATCTCAACAACAAAAAAACTACCAACCCAATTAAAAAATGGGCAAAAGACCTGAACAGACATTTCTCCAAAGAAGATATACAGATGGCCAACAGACACATGAAAAGATGTTCAAAATCACTAACTATCAGGGAAATGCAAATCAAAACTACAATGAGATATCACCTCACGCCCGTCAGAATGGCTATAATTAACAAGACAGGAAACAACATGTGTTGGAGAGGATGTGGAGAGAAGGGAACTTGCATACACTGCTGGTGGGAGTGCAAACTGGTGCAGCCACTATGGAAAACAGTATGGAGATTCCTCAAAAAATCAAGGATAGAACTGCCATATGATCCAGCTATTCCAGTGTTGGGTATTTATCCGAAGAACTTGAAAACACCAATTTGCAAAGGTACATGCACCCCTGTGTTCATTGCAGCGTTATTCACAATAGCCAAGACTTGGAAGCAACCTAAGTGCCCATCAAGGGACGAATGGATAAAGAAGCTGTGGTATATATACACAGTGGAATACTACTCAGCCATAAGAAACGATGAAATCCAGCCATTTGTGACAACATGGATGGACATTGAGGGTATAATGCAAAGTGAAATAAGTCAGAGGGAGAAGGTCAAATACCGTATGATTTCCTTCATTAAGTAGTAGATAATAACAACAATAAAGAAACACATAGGGACAGAGGTTGGATTGGTGGTTACCAGAGTTCCCCTCTGGTAGGGGGGAGGGAGGAGGGTGAAAGGGATAATTTGGTACATGTGTGTGGTGATGGGTTGTAATTAGTATTTTGGTGGTGAACATGATGTAGTCCATGCAGAAATAGAAGTACAATGATGTACACCTGAAATTTTTACAATGTTATAAACCAATGTTACTGCAATAAACAAAAAATTAAAAAATAAAAAATAAAGTGAGAGGTCATATAACTTGTTCAAAGTCACACTTAACAGTAGACACTGAGGTTAGAACCCAGATCTCCTAGTTTAGTTTAGCCCACTTACCGCCCAGGGTATCAGACTTTCTCTTCTTTAGAGAACAATTCATTTTCCCTTAATACAATAGCAGGGTGTTTAATCTTGAGTTGCCAAGTCTTCATATGCATGTATCTGTTATTGTATAGCTGCATTCTGGTAAAGTTGACTCTGAAATAATTCAATTTTCCCATTGACTTAGCTCATAAAAGTAGAGCAACATTTTACACAGAAAGCCTTAAAGCATCTGCTACACTACTTGCTGTTTTTCAGATACATCCTGCTCTGTTCTGCCCCCATTCATTCGCTCATCTGTTTGTTCTGTCTGATAGGACTGTCCTAATTTCGCAATCTTTGTCCACTCTTTTTGAAAACATACCCATCTTTCATGCCTACCCCAAATACTATGTTTTTTTGTGAAACCTTTCTTGATGGTTCTACTTCCTCCCTCATCTCTTTTCTCCCCCCAAACTGGATATAATTCCCCCCCTATTTTGAATACCCTTAGCATTTTATTCTTGCTTCTATTATGGGATTTATCATATTCTACCTTATGTATTTTTGAACTGATCTCCCTGCCCAGTACCATGCATATGAACACATATGCACATGCATACAAATGTTTGAGGGCATGTTATACTCATCTTTGTATTAAGTACTCAAAACCTACACATAGTAGGTGTTCACATCTCTTTTTTTTGCAATGAATTTATCAATAGACGTGAGTGTAACCCTGGGAAACTTTTGACAAGTAAGGATTTTAAGATGATAGGCAAAACTGGGTAGAGGCTGGTTGGGGTTCTTGAAGGAGCACCGGATTTGGGACTGGGCCTCGGTTACAGTTTGCACTGTCCCTCACTCGCTTCTCTTTGAGAGGAGGGATCAGATATATAAGTGGTTCAAATATTTAGCCGAAATAGAGGTTCCTGGGAGTCCCTTCAGGGGCTATCACAGCCTCCCTCACCAAAGCAGCTCTGCTTTTTGTTTTTGGCTTTTATCTATACTTGTGATTTCATGTCCATAGAAGATTTTATTCAAATGGATGACCCATGCCTTCCTCACCACCACCAAAAAGAACTTGAAAACCCCTAGACTAAATGATCTCTCTGATCTCTCCTCCCCTGAATGTTCTTTGAGCCTTGTCTACTGTGTGTGTGTTTACATGTATGTGTCTTTATATTATGAGAATTAAGTAGAAGACATTTTCCTCCCTCCAAGGCTTCAGGCAAACATGTGTAAAAGATTAAGTGTATATAACAACATGAATGACTAAAACACATGCAGTGCAGTTACTCCAACTAGATTATAAGCCCTTCAAAAGCTGTCTTCTACTTCTTTATATATCTTCAGCCCCAAGTCTGACAATTTTTCAATTGAGGGTGAGGTGGTACTCACTCCTTAGGGGCATTTTATCAATTTGAAGACATGTTTTTGTCTTTTAGTATTGTCTCTGAGAATCTATATATTGAAATAATTATTATTTTATTTTGAATTAATTTCCTTTTGGTACTCCTTTATATTACCAGTAAGGAATTATTTTTTAAAATTATGTATGTAGGTAGGTCATCTTCTGTGACTATCTAAAGTTTATAAAGGAGTGTTACAAAATATTTATTATAAGAAAGAGGTATTGGGTTTGATAGGGTTGAGAACTACTGGTTTCTGCTCTATTCTTAGGTGATTAGATGTTCGGAAATGATGGTAATATAATGAAGGATCAGAATGAGTAGTAGACATTTCAAGTGCTATAGGAAATTAGAAAAAGGAAAGATTATTGTGAATTTTGATAGTCATGAAATGTCTGATTGAGGAGAGGATTGTTAGAGGGGATCTTGCATATTGAGGACCAGCCACTATGATAAACACTTGACATACCTTATATTGAAGAAGAGAGACTGAGAAAGCAATTTCTAGGTAGGGTAGGTCATAGAATTTAAAGTTGGAAGGGCCCCCGGAAATTGTCTAGGCCAGAAATTCTTAATTCAGGGTCGGTGTCACTTTTTGGGGTTCATGGATGGATTTCAGGGAACTCATGAATCCCCTGAAATTGTGTATACCATTTTGCATATCTTCCTGAGGGGAACTGGCTTTATAGTTCATTGGATTCTCAATGGGGTCCATCACCTCTAAGAAGTTAAGGGCTGAGCTAATCCAATCTGAAGCTCAGACAGATGGTTTTACTCAAGTTTACCTAGCCAGTTAGTGACAGAAATGGAGACTGAAACCCAGGTCATTTCAGTTGTAGTTTCTTGCTCAATTCACCACACTCAGTTGAGGATATGAACAAAAGCAGAGGCAGGATTAAGCTACCATTTTATAGTAATTGATGTAAAAACAAGCAGCTATCCTGAGATCAATAGTCTATTTCCACAAGAGTTGCAGAAGGATGGGCTTCAATTTATCTCCTCAACGTGAATTATTATTTTAATTTTTATACTTGAAATATGCTACTACTCCCCAAAATAGCTTTCTCAGCTGAAGGCAAACTCCCTGAGAGAGATTATTATCCTTGAGGCTATTTCTGCAGGTCTTTTCCAGTGGGCACTGTTTTTCTGACCTGCAGTGACCCGCAGTTTTCTGCCTAATCAAATCAAAACTACTTTGCTGGATTTGTCAGATCCTGTACTACTGTAGCCTATTTAGCTATCGTGTACTCTATACGCCAGTCAGGCTAGTCTCCTTATTATTGGTCCTCCCTAGTCTCCCAAAGTCCTTTCATTCCTACTTCTGTATCTTTCTTCATGTGGTTCCCTGCCTGGAATGCCCTCCATTCTTTCTCCTTCATTTCCAGGTGCCCAGCGTAAGGTCCAGCTTAAGTCTTATCTCCACAAAGCCTCCCCTAGTTACTGTTGGCCATTTTGCACTGCCTCTCAACTCCTATTGCATTTATTGCTTGTACTGCACACCATAGCACTCATGTACTTCTGCATGGCTTTTCATTAGATATACTCCAGTGGTCACCTTGGGAGTGGGATTCCAGGAAGTCCAGGGTGGGACTCTGGACACCCCCAGTTCCTGCTTCAGCCAGAGCAGTTCCACTTTAGTTTTATATATGGGCAATCTGCATGAGTTTTTATTTGAAGAAATGGCTTAGCTGCACCCCTCCCAACAAAGTTTGATACACACTGGATCTATCTTGTGTGCTGATTGCCTCATAAATGTTAACTCGTAATGGGCAAGGGCCAGGACTTATGCTACTTTGGACTTCATACTACAACTCCCAGGCAACTGGTGCAATTTTGAGTACCAAGTGAACACTTAGGGAATGATTTTATGATTGTATCGCTCCAGTTTGGGGGCTAGCAGATAGTGAATAGCATTACCTCAGAAATTGACCTTAATGAAGAACTCAGAATAATATTTCTGGGTTGATCTTTGAGAAATAAACCTAAATTGGTGGATTTTTTTTCCCTTTTGGATACAAAACCAAATCCTATTTAAAGCTGTCTGGTTTACATATACATATTTAAGAGAAACCTCATTATTGGCATTCCCTACTCTCCCAAAGTTCAGCCAGACTTAAATATCGTATTCATGCATTCATGTAAGCATTAAAGTAGTGTTACTCAGCTGACTTACAGAATGATGTGCAGAGGACCAGTATACCTAAAAACCTAGAAAAAATTAAATTCAGAAGTTTATGGCAATATTGATTAAAAATGGAAAATGCCAGTCTTTCAGACCAGTTATTTCAGCTTTCTGTATCAAATCAATTATATAAACTAAAAAAGACCTGCGTATTTAAATCAATGGTGCTATCAACTTGTTAATACGTTTTTGTTTTGTTTTTTTTCCTGCTCTCTGCCTGGTTTATTGTCTTCACCTGCAGGTATACTTAATTGTCGGCTTCCAAAGATTACTAACTTTTATCTGTATCATTAAAATTGAACTGCCTTGGCTATACTGCTACTCTTACTGCTGCTTCCATTATTGCCTTCTTCAGCAAAATAAGGCTTTCCGAAGCCAAAGAATAACAAGAAATAAACACCATTTTAGAAGCCTTGCCACTATGAAACTTAAACTAAATGTGCTCACCATTATTTTGCTGCCTGTCCACTTGTTAATAACAATATACAGTGCCCTTATATTTATTCCATGGTATTTTCTTACCAATGCCAAGAAGAAAAACGCTATGGCAAAGAGAATAAAAGCTAAGCCCACTTCAGACAAACCTGGAAGTCCATATCGCTCTGTCACGCACTTCGACTCGCTAGCTGTCATAGACATCCCTGGAGCAGACACTCTGGATAAATTATTTGATCATGCCGTATCCAAGTTTGGGAAGAAGGACAGCCTTGGGACCAGGGAAATCCTAAGTGAAGAAAATGAAATGCAGCCAAATGGAAAGGTTTTTAAGAAGGTAAAGCATTTTTGTGCTTTTTATATTTTTTTAGAGGGGAAGGTACATTTTACTTTATCGTTACTTTAAATATGCTGGCATTCCGTTATAGTGCTGGGTAACTATTCTCAGATGGTGCTCAAACTTCTGTATATTCACTTAAGGGCAATTTTAGACTTCTACACTTTGAATAGTGTTTTAATTGCTTGTTTGGCTAAATATACTAATATTAGAGACTGTCTCACTTTAACAGTTAATTCTTGGGAACTATAAATGGATGAACTATCTTGAAGTGAACCACAGAGTGAATAACTTTGGTAGTGGGCTCACTGCACTGGGACTAAAACCAAAGAGCACTATTGCCATTTTCTGTGAGACCAGGGCCGAGTGGATGATTGCGGCACAGACCTGCTTCAAGTACAACTTTCCTCGTAAGTGCTTGGTGGTTTTGGAGGGGGAGAGAGGGAGCTTTGCTTACATGTGAAATTGTCCTGAGATCCTCTAGTTTTAGAAGTAGATGTTCTTTAGTCATTTATGTACATAAATTATGTCCATAAAAGAGTATGTAATGTTGTGGTTAAAAGATATCTAACTCATGTTAAAGATAGTAACTTATAAGAGCTAATATGGGAAATGGCAGCTTAATGGCTAGAATTTAGAATTTTACTTTTCAATTGGAAGTTAATTGTACCTGAAACATTTGGGGTGTGGGGGTATTTTTTTAGGAAGTGACACAAAATAATTATTAAAACAACAAAATCATTGCTCAGGATAATTCTAGTTCATTGTTTCACTTTGAGGCCTCTTATTTGACTTATTCCATTTTACTTGTGAAATAAGCCCGTAACAGCTTGAACTGGCATTAGATATGTTGGCCAGAAAGTAAAATTGGGTGTGTTTCTGATTCTTTAGCATTTGCTTTTGCCATTGTACAAGAAATGATTTTTAAAAATTAACAGTTCAGAACAGTGCTTGTCACATACTAAACACTCAATTATTTGTTGAATGAAATAGAATCAAGAGTTTACATTTCAAACAAACAAAAGTGGGTAATATGAAAATGATCCCCTATGTACACTTCACTCAACTTCAACAATCAATAGCTCATGAAAATGGCTGTTCTTAACCATGTTGCTGTTTTGGCTACCAGCCTAGAGCTGAATTTCCAAGTCTGATCTAAGTTTAGCAGTTGTTCTTTGATTCTAACTGATCTCAGTTTCAGTTTATGTTTTCTTTATCTGGTAGCTCCTAAAGAGTGGGTCTCCTTGGTTCCCTCCAGCTACAGCTTGGAGGTCACCAATCAGCTTGGACATTGGACCCACTAAAAAGGCTTCTTGGAAGGAGTGAGAACATGATTCATGGCTGCTATTCTGACTTGAGCTCCTCAAAATTTGAGGATTCTCCAGGACTTACCCATTCTTTGGTGCTCTGACCAGTGAAAGTGTATGTCACAGGGGTGCCCTAGCTGAGAGACGTCTGGCCTGAATCAAGAGTTCAGCTAGAACCTATTGGCCTTGAGGATCTTAATTGACTAATTTTTGACCAGTTGTGGCACTGCCAGTATTTCTAGGTTTCTTCATGTTGAGAAAGTTAGAATCCTGAAAATTTGTAAAGAAAATTTTGGGCTACCAGGATGTTTGAGGCAAGGTTGAAGGGTAATAGCAGAGATTATGAAATCCAATATCTTTGCATCTGTGAGTGTACCTATCATTAAAGGCTGACTTAAATATCTAATGAATGTTTATCATTTAATTTTTGTGTTTATTTTTTTATTATGTAGTTGTGACTTTATATGCCACACTTGGCAAAGAAGCTGTAGTTCATGGGTTAAATGAATCTGAGGCTACCTATCTGATTACTAGTGTTGAACTTCTGGAAAGTAAACTTAAGGTAAATATGAAATTTTGTTTTTATTCATGGTACAGTTGTCTGCCAGGACAGAAAAATGTTCAATAATTGAGTTGATTGCAGGCCCATATTTCATAGCTGGATTTTCATTCTGCTCAACAGGCTGCATTGTTAGATATCACTTGTGTTAAACATATCATTTATGTGGACAATAAGACTATCAGTAAAGCAGAATACCCTGAAGGATTTGAGATTCACAGCATGCAATCAGTAGAAGAGTTGGGATCCAAGCCAGAAAACTGTA
This sequence comes from Ceratotherium simum simum, assembly GCF_057802395.1. Lineage (NCBI taxonomy): Eukaryota > Metazoa > Chordata > Mammalia > Perissodactyla > Rhinocerotidae > Ceratotherium > Ceratotherium simum. Next base: position 38,321,301 of record NC_141940.1, read on the forward strand.
AGTAAAGCAGTTAAAACAAACGTATTCATCTATTCAAGGTTTGTTATTTTAGGAGGTTAGGAAAAGAAGTGATGTGAGTGAAAACTGACGTTCTTTGATTGAAAAAAGTTTAAAAATGTTTGAAAGCTATCAAGACCATATACGATTAAGGTTTTCCCTCCCTTTCTCCTGTGTTTTAAAATTTACTAAATAGTCGAGACGTACTCAGTGGCTCAGACTTGATGGCAATTGCTGCCACGGTTTCTTTTTTCAGGTACCCTACTATAACCTAATTTGGACCTCACAGAAGGAAAAGATCTCAGGCCTTCCATTCAGTAAACTTTTTTTTTTAATGCTAAATACTAGTGATCTTAATGATGTCTCATCTTAAGGAGGATGCAAAGCTGTTTGCTAAGATTCATTCTAGAATTTATTCTACCACTGAGGTGGTAGTTGGTATTTCATTTGAAACAAGTGAATGTACCTTGTAGCAAAATGTCGGTTGGTCATCAGGACAGATGTTTATTCCATTGAAATAGTTTTTTTCTCACGTTTAGTGTGAAAGTTGCAATACTCTACTAGATGAGGAGATAATTCATTTTGGCAGGAGAAAATGTAGGTTGAACTCTGTTTAGCTTCTGAATATTTGACCATTAGAGACTGAACACATGTTAGAATAACAGGTGTAGATTATAGCTCTCTATCCCATGTGAGAATGGTGAAGACGCTGAAATTTTACCCTACTTGCAAGCAAACAACTGAGCCTGTCTCAGTTTCTTGGAGACACAAGACTCCTGGGTCAGAGATGAAGGACAGTCCTTTACTCACAGCAATAGCACTAGCCAGAGTATCAGCATTTGTGTTGCTTCCCCACACCCCAGTTTCTACAGGGCAGTGCAAAGAGGGTTAGATGAACCGTGCACACACACTGAGTTGTGTTACAGAAGAGGAACTCTGAGTTTAGGGAACCTGAACCTTTTATAATGGGCGGTAAACATGCCTGCCCTTTGCCCTGGAGAGAGAGATGATCTTTATTGTCCTGTACAGTAAGCATGCCTTCTACATTATCTCTGTCTTCAAAGGCTGTTCACTGTGCAAACATCCTTGAAAAGATAGTCCAGAACAAAGTCAATGCCTCTGCTTACATGGTGTGCAGAGACTCGAGACCCATGGAGAATTGTCTCTCAACACTAGGTTGACCCTGCAAGATTGGGGTAAACTTGACAGGGAAATCCTGATCAGTAGGGATCTTTTGCCAATTCTGCTGGTTCACCAAAGGATATTGGCACAAAACTATGGCGTATTGGTCCTCATAATTTTATGTGAGCACTAACATGATAGACCACATATCTCACCTAGTTCCACTCATCTCTACACTAGATGAGATATATATACTTTTTGTGATACTTGACTTTAGTAGACAGTTGTTATGATGATGACAAGAAGTGTCACATTGTGTGCTTAGACTGCGAAGAGCTTAACATATCTACTGCTGCTACTTTCATTAGTCATCAGAGGAAGGATGCAATTCCTGTTTGCTTGGTGTATACATTATGACAGTAAATATCTTTAAGGAGGATTAGCATTATCCAACTTAAGTACAACTTGATCTTTGATTATTTCAGTGGTAAATCATACTACTTAAAATTTCTATTTTAAGTGGTGTATAAAAATGTAATTCATTTTTATAAACTAATTTTTAAAAAAACAGTTTATTTTGTAGAGCAGTTTTAGGTTCACAGCACAATTGAGGGGAAGGTACGGAGATTTCCCATATACCCACTGCCCCTACACACTCACTGCCTCCCCCACTATCAACATCCCCCACCAGAGTGGTACATTTGTTACAATTGATGAACATCCACTGACACTTCGTTATCACTCAAAGTGTATAGTTTACATTAGGGATCACTGTTGGTCTGTACATTCTATGGGTTTGGACAAATGTATAATGACATAGTCACCATTATAGTATCATAGAGAATATAAACTGATTTTTAAAAATCCAGCAATCTTGTTAAACTTTTATTCAATTCTGATACTATATCTGTGGATTCTTGGCCATTTTGGCGTATTCTGGGAAGGAAAGGAGGTTACTAGGTTAGCACGATACACTGTCTTGAAGTGGAAGCCCCAGTGTGCTTTTTAAAACTTAGCATGTTAGAATTTTAGAGTTGAAATCACCTTAAAGATCAAGTCAACAACAGCGACAAAGGAACACAAGGAAACTCAAGGAGGTGAAGGATATGTCTAATTACCCTGATTGTAGTGATGGTATCACAGATGTTTGCATATGTTCAAATCATCAAATTATATACATTAAAAATATGCAGGTTTTTGTATGTCAATACCTCAATAAAGCTATTAAAAAAAACATAGGAACAGTTTAGATATACATTATCTCTTGTAAGTAGCACTGTTGTCAGTGTAACCTAGATAAGATAAATTAACAGCAAGAAGCAAATTTGTCACATTAAAAATTTTAAATATTGATATATACAGTGTTTGTTTAGAGTATGCATTTAGGCACTTAATAAATGGGGAGTTGCAATTTCACTTGACTGAGTTAGTATTGTGAAATGGCAAATTATGTCTGTAATAACAATTGTCCTAAATGGGGAGTTGCAATTTCACTCGACTGTTGAGTTAGTATTGTGAAATGACAAGTTATGTCTGTAATAACAATTGTCCTTATTAATAGGCTAGAAGTTACTTTCAAGTAACAACATTTTCAGTTTTTCTACTTTTTTTCTTTTTCTCTCTGTATGACTGTTCTAATTATGTTTATTGAAATGTAATTTGTGTAATCTAAAAATTTTAAGCTCATATGTTATGTCTTTTTTATTTAGTTTTTCCAGTAATTCATTTTTATTGTATTTTACAAAAACATGCATCCATAAATTATTAGGGGAAAAAAACGGTCCTCACAAGTTCGAGAAGCACAACTCTAGTGCACAGGTTGGCCTGCCGTCTGTTTCTCTGAATAAAGTTGGATTGGAACACAGTCGCACCTGTTTACCAATTGTCTATGGCTCCTTTCACTCTGTAACAGCCAAGTTGGGTAATTTTGGCAGAGACCATATAGCCCTCAAAGCCTAAAATATTTACTTTCTGGTCTTTGCAAAAAAGATGTCTGCTGACCCCTGCTCAAGATGGTGAATATAATCTGTTGGTAAGACCTCTCTATATTCTTCCCCCAATCATTCAATAAGCAAAGACAGGACTGGTGCTCAGGGCCTTTAAGATGATTAAACTTTCCTACCTTCAGACAGAGGGCCAGAAGAAGTGAAGTTTAGATACTGTTTAGGTATTACCTTTGATAGGGAATGAAGAGTATGCAAACCCCTCTACATGGTCTTTGTCTCTTGGTGTCCTAAAATTTCTGTCTAATTTTTTTATTGATGTCATACTAGTTTATAACATTGTGAAGTTTTAGTTGTACATCACTGTTTGTCAGTCATCATATAAGTGCGTCCCTTCACCCCTTGTGCCCACCCTCCCAGCCCCTTCCCCCTGGTAACCACCAAACTCTTCTCTCTGTCCGTGTGTTAGTTTGTCTTCCAAATACGGGTGAATTTGTGCAGTGTTTGTCTTTCTCTTTCTGGCTTATTTCGCTTAACTAATACCCTCCAGGTCCATCCATGTTGTTGCAAATGGGACGATTTTGTCTGTTTTAGTCAAGGGACACTTGGGTTGCTTCTACTTCTTGGCTATAGTGAATAATGCTGCAGTGAGCACAGGGGTGCATAGGCCTCTTTGGATTGTTGATTTCAGGTTCTTTGGATAAATACCCAGTAGTGGGATTCATTTTGATGAAAAAGAATCAAAGTATGGTCTGATCCAGATAGAGGGAGAAGCACTAAATCTGGAAGACCCGGAAGAATCCTCAAGCCAGATATATAACAAGTGTTCCAACTACAGGAGTGAGTGAGTGTGTGTGTGTGTGTGTGTGTGTGTAGCAGAGAGAGAGAGAAAGGATCTTTTGCTATGATTTTATCTAACTGCACTTGCAAAAAACGATTTCCTGTATAGATTTCAGGAAGCAACAGTCAAAAGAGTAGAAAAGATAATTTTGGTTTGATATCCTTTGGATTTTACTTGCTACTTGGAATCTAATCTTAATATGTTAAATGTATAATGGTTATCTAAGTCAATATCCATCGTTCAATTATTTTAAAATAAAATTATTTTTGTAAAAAACTTAAAAAAAAAATCAAGTCCGGTGGTTTTCGGTCAGGGGTGTGTATGAGAGCCACCTGTGGAGCCTTTGATCCATCCCAGACATACAGAATCAGAGTTTTCAGAACTAGGATCCAGAGATGGTATTTTATTTAAACTCTGCAGGTGATTCTCATGCTCACCAGTGGTTAAGAACCATAATTGAGTCCAACCGACTCATTTTAGAAGTGAGAAAACTGAGGCCTGAGGAGCTTATACACGATACTGTTATCTTCCTGATTCTCCAAAGTCCTAGAAATCTTTCCACAACACTACTCTGTATACAGCACTGTGAAGAGGCCTGAGCAGACAGGGATTAAGCTACACATCCAGAAAATGGGCCAAATTGATTTTGAAATTCTCATTGCAGTTAATTAGAATTTGATAACTGTGTTTCTTTTGATTATCAATAGACAGTATTTGTTTTAAATGGCCTATCATTATGCAAAAAAATCTAAAAATCATATCTTTGCTTAGCAATTTAACTTTTAAACTGAAGAAAATGTGGTGCTTTTTCATTTGTTTAGCGAGCGTTCCTCCAAATAGACCAACTCCTTCGGACATGGCCATCGTCATGTACACCAGTGGGTCTACTGGCCGACCTAAGGGAGTGATGATGCATCACAGCAATTTGATAGCTGGCATGACAGGCCAGTGTGAGAGAATTCCTGGACTGGGGTAAGAGAGAATTACTCAACTTTTGCCTTAGAAATCAGAGTTCAGGCCGGCCCTGTGGCTTGGTGGTTAAGTGCGCGCGCTGCGATGCTGGTGGCCTGGGTTCGGATCCCGGGTGCGCATCGAGGCACCACTTCTCCGTTCATCCTGAGGCCGAGTCCCACATACAGCAACTAGAAGGATGTGCAGCTACGACATACAACTATCCACTGGGGCTTTGGGGGCAAAAAATAAAATAAATAAAATCTTTAAAAAAAAAAAAAAAAAAAAAGAAATCAGAGTTCATGTTTGGCAGTCTCTAAACTTAACCTATATTAAAATGATAAGGTTATTGATGTTTGTAATTTACAGTGCCTTTTTAAGAATGGCTAAAATGTTTCTCTTATTTTGTTTTAGACCAAAGGACACATACATTGGCTACTTGCCTTTGGCTCATGTACTAGAATTGACAGCAGAGATATCTTGCTTTACCTATGGCTGTAGGATTGGATATTCTTCTCCACTTACTCTCTCTGACCAGGTGACAAGCTTTTCAGTATATTGGCATGATCATATTGTTACATTGTTTGACTGAGAACATATTACTAAAACATGAGATATTTTAATTCAGCTAAAACTTTTTCCTTGACTTCAAAACCAGCTTCCATGAGCAATATTTAGCTGTAGTAAATAACCTTGTGGATTCGTTAGCATTGCTTTATCTACATATTTTAAAATTATTTTGAAACTAATAATTACTTTCATCTTGTCTTTCTCTATTAGATTTTTATTTTGGAGAACTTTTTATTTTGAGCCTTTTTGACATATTACCCATGAACATTGATGGGTTTCTTGGGAGGTATGGTGGTAGGATTTTGGCCTAGTTTTGCTCTGAGTTTTCTCTAGAGCTGTGCTGTCCAATACAGTAGCCACCAGCCACATATTGAAATACAGATTAAGATTAAATAGGAAAAATTCAGTTTCTCAGTTGCTCTAGTCACATTTCAAGTTCTCAGTAGCTACCATATTGGACAGCACTGATACCAAACATTTCCCTCATCACAGAAAGTTCAATTGGACAGCACTGTAGCATATGCAAAGGCAGCCCTCAGCTTTCTACCCTGAGTCAGGGTTCTCCTTTCTCCCTGTTGTTCATAGCAGGAAGCCCAACAATGAGTAGGGTGACTCGTGTATTTTAAGCCCATTTGAAATCACACGTGTAATACCTGCTGTCCACAGTTCTGTTTAATTGCTTCTTTGGAATAGTTGCTATAGAAAAGCTTCAATCAGACATTGGGGAAAAAAGAGCTTCTAAGGGAGCCATGGGGTTCAGAATGCTTAAAGATAAACTGAGTATAGGTGGGAATGACTGGACTCTCTGTGTGGCTTCTGCCACTCCTATCACTGGAGGCCCAGGTGTTATTTTTCAGAACCCCACGCAATACTACCTTTTGTTTAGGAGTCTTGATGGATCATGCATTTGGTAACAAGTTGTGCCCTTGGTGCTTCCAGTTAGAAACTGTAATACTTTTCTTTTTTTGTAGAAATGCCATTTTAGGGAGAGGTTAGGTAGGTTGTATAATACTAAGACAAAAAAGTTAAATTGATTTTTTTTGGATTTATTGGAGATTCCAGCCATCTTTTGTTTTGGGATATATGTTAAAGTGCACAAATCTTAAGTATACTGCTTGATGAAATTTAATATACACATACATATATAGACCTATGTGGTCATCATCTAGATCAAGAAAAGAACATTTCCAGCACCCCAGAATGTCCCTTGTGTCCCTTCCTAGTCATTATAACCCCCCAAGGATAATCCAACCACCTTTTTAAGTGGCTTTTCCATGAGAAAATGTTCTATTCTCGTCAACTGCCTACTTTGTACTTTCAGGAATGCAACTTTGTAAGGTGGAGAGCTTCTGTGTTTAACCATACGGCTCAGCTAGAAGTTCACATTTAAAATCCGCTAGAATTGTAGTAAACTAATAAGAGAGCACTTGATCTAGTAAAGTCAAAATAGACCTATGAATAAGACTGGGGTTTAAATTATAAAACAAAATTTTTGGAAAAATCTGTGATGATTACGTTTCGATGCACTGCAGTGGGTTTTTCTTATGTTCAGAGATGTTCTCAAAATGTGAAAAACATTTCAGTAAGCTTTCAGTATGATTTTTTTCCCTGTTGGGGAAGTTCAGAAGCTGGATACTAGCAATGCTTGCTTTCACCCTCCATGAAAACAATAGGCTCGGTGTGGGGAAGGGGGCAGTTGGAGTCTGTTGCTGGTCTGACTTCATTCTTGCTGTCTCTTAGGCCAAGTAGTACATTAGAAGCCTGTTACAAAACTGTCAGGGGCATTCACACCTGCCTTTTTAATAAACTTTATTATAAAGGGTCTCAATCTGTGTAGGAATCTAAAACCTAGGAGTCTCCCTCACATAGGAAATCAGAAAAAGGTGGGACGCCAGAGGCACAGCATTGGAAGTCAGCAGATGATACCAGTGTTGTCATAACTAAGGTTACTGTGATCGTAACAAAGACAAGAACTGAAATATTACTAAGAATCATAAAGCAAGGAGGGGCGCCTTGTGGCTAATGCTACTCTGGAACCACTTTCTATAGCAAAGACTGGTCAGCAGCACGTGGAGGGCAGCTCCGACTCGAAGGAGATAGAGACCATCTTTCTCTCTACAGAGCAGCCCTCCTGGGTGTGGTGTGCAGGTGAGGGTGTAGGTTTCCACTTGCAAATGTGCACACACTTGGACATACATAAAGCACAAGGAGTTATTTTATTTCCTTTGTCCATCTTAAAGAAAAGTAGGATAAAAGCAATTGAGTTCTACGAGCAGAGTCTTCTCTATGGCAAAGCTAGTGGTCCTGGTGGATCACACTGCTTCTTAAGAGCTGGTTTTCCTCTTGCCTATGTGAGCCATGGCTAGCATGTGATATGTCTAAACTTACTGACTAATGAACTGCATTATAGCAGCTTCTTATTTTTATCTACCCTTTTCAGTGGGCCACTTTATCACTGAGTTTCTACCTACTGATCTGACATTTGAAATCCCAAATAGTATTTATATGTATAAGAAACAAAAGAAAAGAAAGAAAAGAATAAAAAGTATATATGCATTCATATATATATGTGCATATCCCCACGTGGTCACTGGCAATGTCTTCAGTATTTTATCAACCAGAATGTTATAAAATTAGTATTTCTGTATAATATTAATTGATGTTCATAGTGGTGACTTTGAGATGTGCCTTTGGATTTTGGCTAATCAAAAAGAGTTAAAATTATCTTCGATTTTGTTTCACCATTCGATCTACCTTAGTTGAGGTTTTTGTTTTTTTTTTTTTCTTGAAAATGGATGGGCCGTGCTATGTTTGGTGTTATTAATAAGAATGCTCAATTTACCAAAGTATCCCATTCTCCTTTATTCTGGATCAGATTTTTTCCTCTAAGGAAGGCTTGAAATGTGCTAGAAGACATAATCTACAAGATAAAGCACCAAAGCACACACCCTTCAGACTTACAGGTTATGATAGTTGTAACAGATAACTCACAGAGAAGTAGAAGATCAAATTCCATGTGTAAATTTCTCTTTCTTATTGTTAATATTTGAATTATAAATTTTTTTGCTAAGATTTGTTTCCCTGGTCCTATTTACTTTTTTTAAAAAATGTAGTCCAGCAAAATTAAAAAAGGAAGCAAAGGAGACTGTACCGTCCTGAAGCCTACACTCATGGCAGCTGTTCCGGTGAGTACAGAATAAATGTCATTCACTGCTTGCACTTGGACTTTTGAATGAATAATACTCTTAGATATTTGTGTCCATTTTAAATAATTTTACTTTGTTGAAATTATGGCAGATATGTTCCTTACAATCTTAGATAAGTGTTGGGAAAGATGAAATGGCAAACTTCTGAAATGTATGCCTGTTAGTGTTTGCTGATGCTTGAAAATTAGGTGATAAAAATCACCTAGGTCAAATTACCTAATGCAAGAATTGGTCATAATATTTTAAAGGTAGAATATACTCTAAAGATCATTTTGTTTAATCACTGAATTTAAAAAATGAGGAAACCTAGGCTATGCTAGAGAGCTGAGGCAGCGTGTCCAGCATTTCGGAGCTGGTTAGTGACAGAGCGGAGTCTAGAATCCAAGCCTCCCGACACTCTTATGGTGAGTGATTAAGAAAACTGTTATTTGAGAGGGTTTCCAAAGAAAACAAGCTTAATTCCAGATATTCAAAATCATTTTGTGAAATACTGCCTTTTACAAAAATAAGATGTTACGTTTTTATACCCTTGTGATGATTAATTCTGAAATATTTAACGCCATGTTTTGAACTTGTATAATCAAGTATATTCTAGCACTTTCAGGCTTCAGAAACACCACTGGGACTGTGTATCACTACTGCTTGTATTATGATCAGACTTTAAATCTTATCCCAATATCTTTCACAGAATTGTTTTTGCACGTGGAAAGTCTGAGATTAGATAATGAAATGTTCAGTCCAAGTTTTTCTAAGAATTACAGATGGAAGATACTTTGTGGTTACTTTTAGCATCTAATTACAGAATTACCAAATAACCAAAGAATTAGAAGAGGTCAGAGTAGCCTTTGCCTTTTTATTTAGGGGCACTATAGAGTTCAGCAATTTACAAACTGAAACGAGAGGCTTCTAATTAAAAGCATAATAAGGGGCCCGCCCAGTGGCATAGCAGTTAAGTTCGCACGCTCGGCGTCAGCAGCCCGGGGTTTGCCAGTTTGGATCCTGGGCACAGACCTACTCACCGCTCATCAAGCCATGCTGAGGCGGCATCCCACATAGAGCGACTAGAAGGATGTACAACTATGACATACAACTGTCTTTGGGGAGAAAAAAGGAAAAAAGGAGGAAGATTAGCAACAGATGTTAGCTCAGGGCCAATCTTCCTCAAAAAAAAGAATCTGATGTGATTGCAAATGGCATTAAAAAAAAGGCATAATAAAATGGTGCTAATAATAGGTAGCATAGTACAGGCATACCTCAGAGATATTGTGGGTTTGGTTCCAGACTACCACAATAAAGTGAATATCACAATAAAGCAAGTCACAGGAATTTTTTGGTTTTCCAGTGCATATAATGTTATATTTACACTATACTGTAGTCTATTAAATCTGCAATAGAATAGCATTATGTCTAAAAAAACAATGTATACACCTCAATTAAAAAATATTTTATTGCTAAAAAATACTAACCACCATCTGAGCCTTTGGCGAGTCATAATCTTTTTGCCTCGATGTTGATAGCTGCTGACTGATCAGAGTGGTAGTTGCTAAAGGTTGGGGTGGCTGTGGCAATTTCTTAAAATAAGACAACAGTGAAGTTTGCCACATTGATTGACTCTTCCTTTCTTGAATGATTTCTCTGTAGCATGCGATGCTGTTTGACATTCTACTTTTACCCACAGTAGAACTTCTTTCAAAATTGGAGTCAATCCTCTCAAACCCTGCCACTGCTTTATCAACTAAGTTTATGTCATGTTCTAAATCCTTTGTTGTCATTTCAACGATCTTCACAATATCTTCACCAGGAGTAGATTCCATCTCAAGAAACCACTTTCTTTGCTCATCCATAAGAAGCAACTCCTCATCCATGAAAGTTTTATCATGAGATAGCAGCAATTCAGTCACATCTTCAGGCTCCACTTCTAGTTCTAGTTCTCTTGCTATTTCCACCACATCTGCAGTTACTTCCTACACTGAAGTCTTGAATCCCTCAAAGTCATCCATGAAGGTTGGAATCAACTTCTTCCAAACCCTTGTGAATTTTGATATTTCGACCTCTTCCCATGAATCACGAATGTTCTTAATGGTGTCTGGAATGGTAAATCTTTTCCAGAAGATTTCCAATTTACTTTGCCCAGATCCATCAAAGAAATCACTATCTGTGGTAGCTATAGCCTTACAAAATGTATTTCTTGAATAGTAAGACAGGAAAGTCAAAATGCTTCCTTGATCCATGGGCTGCAGAATGGATGTTGTGTTAGCAGGTATGAAAACAACATTAATCTCATTGTACATCTCCATCAGAGTTCTTGGGTGACCAGGTGGATTGTCAATGAGCAGTAATATTTTGAAAGGAATCTTTTTTTCTGAGCAGTAGGTCTCAACAGTACGCTTAAAATATTCAGTAAACCGTGTTGTAAACAGATGTGGTGTCATCCAGGCTTTGTTGTTCCATTTACAGAGCACAGGCAGAGTAGATTTAGCATAATTCTTAAGGGCTCTAGGACTTTTGGAATGGTAAATGAGCATTGGCTTCAACTTAAAGTCACCAGCTGCATTTGCCCCTGACAAGTGAGTAAGCCTGTCCTTTGAAGCTTTGAAGCAAGGCATTGACTTCTCCTCTATGCTATGAAAGTCCTAGATGGCATCTTCTTCCAATATATGGCTGTTTTGTCTACACTGAAAGTCTGTTGTTTATCATCCTAGCTAGATCTTCTGGATAACTTGCTGCAGCTTCTGCATCAGCACTTGCTGCTTCACCTTGTGCTTTTATGTTATGGAGACAGCTTCTTTCCTTAAACCTCATGAACCAACATCTGCTAGCTTCACACGTTTTTTCTGCAGCTTCCTCACCTCTCTCAGCCTTCACAGAATTGAAGAGAGTTAGAGCCTTGCTCTGAATTAGGCTTTGGCTTAAGGGAATGTTGTGGCTGGTTTGATCTTCTATCCAAACCCCGAAAGCTTTCTCCATATCAGCAATAAGGCTGTTTTGCTTTCTTATCATTTGTGTGTTCACTGGAGTAGCATGTTTAATTTCCTTCAAGAACTTTTCCTTTGCATTCACAGCGCCTTCCTCACTAAGCTTAATCATTTCTAGCTTTTGATTTAAAGTGAGAGATGTGCGGGCCGGCCCTGTGGCTTAGTGGTTAAGTGAGCGCGCTCCGCTACTGGCAGCCCGGGTTCGGATCCCGGGCGCGCACGTACGCACTGCTTCTCCAGCCATGCTGAAGCTGAGTCCCACATACAGCAACTAGAAGGAAGTGCAACTATGACATACAACTATCTACTGGGGCTTTGGGGGAAAAAATAAATAAATAAAATTATAAAGTGAGAGATGTGCAACTCTTCCTCTCACTCAAACACTTGGAAGCCTTTGTAGGGTTATTAATTGACTAATTCAGTATTGTTGTCTCTCAGGGAATAGGGAGGCCTGAGGAGAGGGAGAGAGCCAGAGGACTGTCTGGTTGGCGGAGCAGTCAGAACACACACAACATTTATCAATTAGGTTTCCCATCTCTTATGGGCGCAGTTTGTGGTGCCCCAAACAATTAGAATAGTAATATCAAAGATGACTGATCACAAATCATCATAAAAAATATAATAGTAATGAAAAAGTTTGAAATATTGCGATAATTACCAAAATGTGACAGACACAAAATGAGCAAGTGCGGTTGGAAAAATGGTGCTGATAGACTTGCTCGACACAGGGTTGCCAGAAACCTTCGATTTGTAAAAATCGCAATATCTACAAAGTGCAATAAAGTGAAGCACAATAAAACGAGGTATGCCCGTACTTACTATGTTCCAGGCACTGTGCTAAGTGCTTTAGGATAGATTATCTCACTTAATCCTCCCTAAGACTCTGCTAGGTGGATCCTCTTATCCCCATTTTATAAAGAAAAACGCTTGCCCAAAGTCACACAGCCCACATGTGGTAGAGTCAGAGCTTGAACTCTACCAGTCTGATACCAGAGTTGTCTTAACCACTATGGCTATTTAGGATTGTTTTTGTTGTTCTTGTTCTGTTTGGGGAAACAACATGTTGGCTTTATTACCCAAAGTACAGGAGTCACTAGTAAGCCATATCAGAGAACATAGGGAGGGGGAAGGGCCAAGGAGTCTAGGGAGTAATGTCTGAATTTAGGCCTGAAGGATAAACAGGAGTTAGCCGATAAGCTGTGTATCCTCCAATTGCCCATTGTCTGTTCTTTTTTACTTTGTGTCTTGGGAGACTAACTTCTGTGGAAGGGCTTGCTTGCCTTCTGATTTCTGGTTGGGTTCAGCCAGTTGTTGGCACTGATGAGCGATCAGAGGGCAGGAAGAGAGAGAAAGGTCTGCATACTTACTGCCTTTGCTCCTTCCCTGCCGGGCTGTGATTGTTTTTGGCAGTTATCAGGCATTCCTTGAACACTCTCTTTCCCTTTGGCTGTAAGCAAGTCTTTCCTATGGCTTCAGTTCTCAATCCAGGTTCTAGTAACACTTCTCTCCTCTTACTTCTTCAAGCCTAGGGATAATAAACGATCTTCCATGTTGCTAGTTCATTGATGCTTTACCAAACCTTGTTGCTACCCTTAGGTCCTCCCACTCCTCTATAAATAGGCCTTTAAAAAAATCTTTTCATTGAGAATTGTTTTTGCTGGATTCTGTTTTCTGAGTTTGTTCTTTTCTTGAGTCAGAATAAAACATCTGTTTAGTATTGTAATATTCACAGTGTGAAAATTCAGAATAAATCACTACTTCTTATCATCAGTGACTCAACTGAACATCATATAATATTAGATTGAGATAAATGATGACTTAATAGACTAACGATAAATCCTGCCAACTTGTTGCAACTGTACTGTGTTCCTTACTCATTGAGGCCTTTCTGTGTCTGTGATTGGTATCTAGTGTTGGAAGGAGCAGTAGGAGTGGTTCTCATACATCTGTCTCACATATGCTTTTTTTTCCCACCCAACATCCCATACACTTTTTTAAGAGGGATAGTTATAGGGTGTTAAAGTCCTTTTAGGAAACTTTTGGGATTTCTCAATCCAGATTGGGACAAATATTTCAGTTATATGATATTGATTCCTTTTGTGGAAATGGAGAAAACAACAGTGTAACATGCTTGAATGCAGTAGCAGCCTTCCCCTCATCTCCCCAGCTTTATTTATTTTTTGTGAGGAGATCAGCCCTGTGCTAACATCTGCCAATCCTCCTCTTTTTTTGCTGAGGAAGACTGGCCCTGGGCTAACATCCGTGCCCATCTTCCTCCACTTTATATTGGATGCCGCCACAGCATGGCTTGCCAAGCGGTGCATCGGTGCGCGCCCGGGATCTGAACCGGCAAACTCCGGGCTGCCGCAGCGGGGCGCGCACACTTAACCGCTTGCGCCACCGGGCTGGCCCCTCCCCAGCTTTATTGAGATATAATAGACGTGTAAGTTTAAGGTGTACAACATGATGATCTTATATACATATGTATTGTGTACCACAATAAGATTAGTTAACACATCCATCGCCTCACATGGTCACCATTTGTGTGTGTGTGTGTGTGTGTGTAGTGAGAACATTTAAGACGTACTTTTGTAGCAACTTACAAGTATACAGTACAGTCTTGTTAACTATAGTCACTATGCTGTTGCATTAGATCCCCAGAACTTATTCATCTTCTAACTGGAAGTTTGTACCCTTTGACCAGCATCTCCCCATTCACCCAGCCCCCCAGCCCTTGGCAACCACCAATATATTCTCTTGCTATGAGTTTGGCTTTTTTAGATTCCACATATAAGTGATAGCATACAGTATTTCTCTTTCTCTGTCTGAATTATTTCACTTAGCGTAATACAAGGAATGGTTCTGCTGTCCTCATTTGTGAATGGCTCTATTCTGGTATTGAAAGAGGCATCCATAAAGTTATTCATTGTAGCACAACTGAATTTACACTAGTTGCTATTTTAAATATTTAAAACTAGGTATTTATAAATAGGTGTGCTTATGCAATAATTCTTGTTAATTTGTGCTAAGTAATTTCAAGAAAACATCATTTAGTGATAGTCTGGGCGTTTTGTTTTGTTTTATTTTTTGTTTTGTGTGTATTAGCTTAGGAGTCAGTATATCCCAAACCTAGTCCTACTTCTAATTTTCCAAGGAGCTGTGAGCAAAAATCCTATTCTTTTTTGTTATCTTAGCTTCTATTAAAATGGAATAGAAATGCCTAAATTACAGGGACATAAAAATTGTAAGAAACTAAAGCTTTCTACCATGCTGTAAAGAGTCACAAGGTACTAGTAATAAAGAGGATTAGAGCCTCTTTTAGAGGATCAGGATTAGATTCAACACAGTTTGGTATTTTGGTGCTGTTTGAGAATAACTGAATATATTTTAAAGAAAATAATTTTTAAAAAGTTATATTTCTGTGAGAGGGGAATGAATTATTTATACTCTAGTTAACATTTTTTTTAAGTTTTATGTAAACTTAGTGCATAGAATTGAAGAAACCCCTATACTTGTCCTTAGTCTTTTTGAAATAGTGAACCAGTCAGTGAAATGAATTATATAATAAAGTAAATATGTCCACTGTCCTAAAGACTTTTACCTAAGATGTTGTAAATAACGTATCTTCAACTAAAGATGGTCTCAGTGTTCGTGTAAATTTTTTCAGATTATTGAATGTTTTGCTTACCTTTTAGGAAATCATGGATAGAATTTACAAGAACGTTATGAGCAAAGTCCAAGAGATGAATTATATTCAGAAAACTCTATTCAAGATAGGGTATGATTACAAGTTAGAACAGATCAAAAAGGGATATGATGCACCACTTTGCAATCTGTAAGTACATTTCGCAGACTCTGTGGTTTGAGCCTATAAATCTTGTCGAGTTTTTACATCTGGAAGATGAATAAGTAAATGGCAAGTTAGTTTAGTTTGAGCATCACCACCGGGATCATAAGGTTGATTTTCTCTTTTATTCCCTTCTAAGCCTCATTGCTTATACAGCAAGCAGAGGACCCTGAACTCTGATCTTGGCAATTTCACAAATTTTAACAATTGAGTAAATATTTAAGATTTAATTATAAAGTTTGGGCTCATGAAGAAAAACTAAAATAGACTTTTGAATCAAGACACTTGAGTTTAAAAACAGTGTCATTTCTAACTAAAAAAGTGATTTTCAAGATTTATTCTGCATGAAGGTTTCTGATTTATTGTATTCATAAAATAGTGTAGTAAAATAGGAATATAATAGTTATTTTAAATGTGGTGCTGGGGCATGGAGATGGGATGGGGAAGCATTTTTCATTGAAAGGGAGATAAGATATATAACTAAATGTTCCAAAGATAACTTTAAATTTTTTTCCGTTGATATAGTTTTCTTTCATTTACTGTGGGTCAAAGCAGTTTCCTGACACTGCACTTTTTTTTTTTTTTTTGCATTTTTAAGAGTTTATCTAGCATATGTCAAGGTGTTACTAGTTGTTGCTTTGTTAACCTTTTATTATCACCATGGTTCTGAAATTTAGATGTTCAATTAAAGTTGAGAAATCTTTCCTAGAGCTTATAAATTAGTGTTTCACCAAGAATAGTATATGCATGTATTAAAATACTTTATCCCTCCTTTTATTAAGGATACTGTTTAGAAAGGTGAAGGCTCTGCTAGGAGGGAATGTCCGGATGATGCTGTCTGGGGGAGCACCGCTGTCCCCTCAGACACACCGGTTCATGAACGTCTGCTTCTGCTGCCCGATTGGTCAGGGTTATGGACTGACAGAATCCTGTGGTGCTGGGACAGTTACTGAAGGTAAGCATTTTTAATGTGGCAAAAAATTCTATATTAGTCACTACTAATAAAGACCATTTGCAATACCTTTGGGAACCATTGTAATTTTATATCTCTTCAGTAATATCAGTTTCAGTGCAAATGTACATAGTTTTAGTTTTAGAAACTTTTAGTTGAGTATCATGTGTACCTTTTATTTTTAAGCCTTGTAAATATTTATGCCACATTGTCAGTCTTCAGTATTCTGTCACCCTGGTCCTTTAATTTTCTCTCTCTAAATGATCACTTCCTTGGAGAACTGCACTCTTGGAATAAGGTATCACTTTTATGATCCCTCTTGAATCTGTATTCCTGCCCTGACTTCTTGTCTGATTTCTCTTCTGTTATTTTCAACAACCTATATAGTAGGGTTTCTCAACTTAAGCACTATTCAAATTTTGAACCAGATAATTCTTTATTGTTGGGGGCTCTCTTGTGCATTGTAGGACGTTTAGCAGCCAGATACTAGTAGTAACACATTCCCCTAGTTGTGACAGTGAAACATATCTTCAAACATTGCCAAATAGTCCTGAGGGGAAAATCAACCCTGGGTTGTAAAACACGGGTATAGTAATTTTTTTTATTCCACTTTCACTTTAAGCACGTTGTATCGAAAATCAGTGCCATTATCTCAGACCATCTCTTCACTGCCAAATTGTTTGTGTAATTGGTATTACCATCCTTAAAATCATTCAGGGTATTAGCTTTGAACTCATCTGATTGTTTATGTTTAATATCTGTAAATTTCATCAGCTTTTCTACGTTGGATTGCCCCCTCCCCTGCATGCTGCCTTTGGCATCCAACCTTTTATACTTCACACTGCTCTAAGGTAACAGCCTTTCAACCACTGTGTCTGCCTCTATCATATCACTTCTGATTGATCCTGTATACTTCACTTACACACATCCACCTCAAACACTGCTTCCTGCCTGGTGAACCTAGCTTTCAAGACATCTTTAACCTGGCATCATTGTACCTATCCATCATTGTTTTCCATTATTTATCATGTATATACACACCTGGCTCTTCTCTCCAGACAAGCTGATGTTCTCCGTCTTTCTTGTATAGGCATTCTTGCTCTCACCTCTCTCTCTTTTCTGTTCCCTTCTCTTAGAATGCCCATTTTGCTAACTGGTCACGGCCATTTTTTAATGCCCAACTCTTCAATTAAGTCTTTCCCAACAATTTCATTTTACATTGATCTTTCTAGTCTCTAAGGTACTATTGTGCTCACCGTCAATACCATGCAGTTTAGTATTTAAATATTCTCTAAATTGTTTCGTGTGCATTTATTCCCAGGTAGTTTATTTGTAAGCTGATTGAGGGCAGTCTCCTTATCCTTTATGTGGTTTCCCCACAATGGTTAATTTAATGCTAAATACATCATAGGCTGTCCATACATACTTGATTATTGCTAGAAGTAGTCACAGATTACAAAAGGATAATCAAGTCGTCATCATCATCATCATCATGTTTGATAATAGCAGCTGACATTTATTGAAGACTCAGTTGGTGCCGAGAAGTGTTAAGCACTGTCCACGTATCATCTCATTTAATCCTCACAGCACATCCCTGTAGGAAGTAGGTCCTGTTACACTCTCCATTTAATAGGTGAGGAAATGGAGGCTTGGAAGTTAAGCAGTGTGAAGTAATAAAAGCTTGGATGTCCAAGTTACACAGCCAATCAATGAGTGGTAGGAGGGGGACTTCCAATCAAAATCTGTCTTCCCAAAATCCTAGGTAGATAATGGTGGAGCGAGCTCTGCTCCTTTAACAGATTTTTGTACTTAATTATCTAAAATATAGCCATGAGAAACAAAAATTATATGACTACATTGCAGTTGATTGCACTGTTAAAACGAAGATGAAATATTGAAAAATGATCACACTTTGCACTCCTCTCGTTACGGCCTCTTCTTTTGTCATCTGTCAGACTCTGGCTCTGACGCCAATGTTCCTGGTCTCGCATTGGTGCAAGTCTGAAATGTGGTATGCTAATATCGTTGTTGCTTTTTCCCTTCATAGTTACTGACTATACTACTGGCAGAGTTGGAGCGCCTCTTATTTGCTGTGAAATTAAGCTAAAAGACTGGCAGGAAGGTAAGAGTTTATGACAAACACTAGTGATTCTGGATGTGCTGAAAACCACTGTGAGCCTCAAGGTTTCCTTTTTTTAAAGTGTTAGGTTGTCTGCGTTAGTGAGTCTTTGCTGTTGCTTGTTCCCTGTGCTTTCTTTTTCCTCAGTAACATCTTTAGGTTCCCAAGAGGAAAGGAAAATTTCTAGGTTCTAGGCATGGTGATTCTGAACTTGGAAATACTTGATGGTAAAGAGGAAAAAATTCTTAGTGGGGCATTCCCTGGGTTTGGAGAAGGATATATATCCTATGCTTTGAAGCTCGACTTTGCTAGTGAGGAGGTTTGGCTGGGAAATGAAACCCCAGATTTTCAGGGGATAGAGCGACTAATTACTCACACCCCCCCACACCCCAACTTCTTAGCTCTTGACCCCAGCAAACATTTTCATGGTTGAGACTCAACTGTCTGGCTATATTTGAATTGAATTTTTATATGTAACTGCAAGGCAAGCCACTTAGAGGAAGCCTGGTGCTTTACAGATATTGGGGATAATCCTTTTTATAAATCAGCTGAAGGCAAAAGTAAGCCGGTCTTCCTATGATGAAATTGTGAAAAGTACTAAGCCTATGCATTAACTGCAAAATAATTAACAGCTTAGCCTTGTCAGATAAAGAAAGAGTAATTAAAAAGTTTAAGATTTTAAAAGAGAATATTCACCTTGGGATGGAGCCATAGACTGAAAATTTAAAGGACGAGTTACCTTATGGGACATATCCTGTAGGTTGTTCAAACCCAAGAAAAGGAATGGGCTATCTCTGACATAAACTTGAAGTTTCTAAAAGTATTTCTCCTATGTAACTTTCTTATTGCGTGCATTATTGTTGGTGCTCTATGAGCAGAAGAGCATTTGTTTTTAAAAACCACATTTAAAAGCCAATTGCATTCCCGAGAGTTTTACGTCTTGGGACTAAGTCCTCCTTCTTTCTCCCATGGTAATGCCTTTTCAATTTTACAGTGAAAATCTGAAGAAAATATAGGTAGTAGGTGTCTATATGTATTGCGCATCAGCATCAAAATTGTTTTATTAGATGGGTTATTTATTAGGCTATGGAATCAGAGAAACAAGGTATATAGTAAAACTTGGTAAGGAGAATTTAGCCTTTAATTTTTATTTTCTGATTTTCTAGTATTGTGCTTTAATGTCAGTTTTGGAGAGTGGGTCCATTTTTGGACGTGTGTTTGGAGTTAGTTCCTTGCTATGAAGGAACTTTTGCTTTATATGATAGGAGTGATCTTAATGTTTTACATACAATGGATTTTGTCATATTGAAATATTGAATAGTTTTAAATTTATAAGAGCAGCTAACAGCTTAAAGGAACTCTGCTTTTAATCCTTTTATGACATAAAATCCAATCAACATCTCAGTTTATGAATTCATATTTTTGTATATTTTCCTTAAAGTAAGCTTTATTCAACAGTAAACAGGTAATGAGTAGTGATAATTATTTTAATATTTATTGTCAATTATTTCAATGTTTTAACTTTTAAAGTCATGACTGGCCATAGGCAAAGTTAAGAAAATAAAATCGCTCTCATTTCCCATAGCCTCCCTTTCCCTCTCACTTATGGCATTGCCTTTGGTAGGTACTTACCTCCTGCTCTCTTTGATTAAAACCTCCTTAGAAAAAACCTGAAATGCGTTGATATCAATATATTAGTAATTTACTTATAAAAGTTTCAAGTGTTACCCTTCTTGGGGGTAATTTTATCTTAACAGAGCTCTATGAACCCTAAGCTTTAATGATTTCCTAAGTGTGAAATTTTCTGGTCTTGGGAAGGTTTGGGATGGGTGGTGGTTGGTGGTGGTTATTATTGAGACTTCCCTGGTACTCCTTAAGTCACAGTCACCACTATCCTCACATAAATCTGAGTAAATATAAACTAATATTCTCCCATAAAGTGATGTAACATTTGATCAGTAGAAAAATATTAGCAAGGCACTTTAAGAATTAATACAAGTAAATATTGTTTTAGAACAATAACTAATTTGCTTTAATGACTTCCAGGTGGTTATACAATTCATGACAAGCCAAACCCCAGAGGCGAAATCGTAATTGGTGGACAGAATATCTCCATGGGATATTTTAAAAATGAAGAGAAAACAGCGGAGGATTATTCTGTGGATGAAAATGGCCAAAGGTGGTTTTGCACTGGTGATATTGGAGAGTTTCATCCTGATGGATGTTTACAGATTATAGGTCAGTGTATTCTCTTTTTGTGCTTTTCTTTAGTTTTTGTAACTTCAACATATATGAAAGGTAATATTGGTCAAGTCATGAATAGGGTTGATGATGCCATTGGTTTAAATCTGGGGTGAATTATTTAACTTATGTCTGCACTTTCCATCTGTAAAATAGGGACAGCAATACTGATCTGGTAGGGTTTTTGTTAGGATTAAATGAGTTGATATGTGTAAAATGTTTAGAGCAGGACAGTGCCTGCATCTTAGTAAATGGTAGCAGCAGGAGCAGTAGCATGGAGGGGCGGTATGGGCAGGAAAATAGAAGATTGGTAATGAGAAAACAAAAATTGCTTAGAAGAGGTATTTTTTTTTTTTTGGTCAACTACATGTGGTTGTGTATAACCATCTACTGTAATGTACCCTAGTTAGGCCTTCCTCACCATTGACCTCCCCTCCCAAGAAGCAGTGTGGACACATTATTTTCCCTAGTGTCCATTTATATGGCTCTATCTAGCCCTGAACCTTAGAAAATTATAATACCAATCCTCAACATTAATCGAAGTTCTTCTGAAAATGTCACTTGGTTCGGCATTGCCCATATTGAGCCTACTGAAATAGACTTTTAAGTTCAAAAAGCTACTCTAAAATAGCCCTTATGCTGTTCACTTTTATCAGACAAAAGTTAAAGTAAAAATTTGACCAGCTGATAGGGACCACTCTGTAGGGGCCTAGTCAGGTCCTTTTCCAGCCATAAAATTTCCTCAGTCATATCTCTAGTGGTCCATTTAAATCTGTCTCTGGACCTATATTTGACATGAATATAGTTTGAGATTTCCTGGGAAAATTAGTTCTTCATCTAGAAGTTTGATCTGCTAGGGAAATTCTGAGGAAACATGGTTCAATCTAGAACCAATAACCCTTTCTCTTTTTTTTCTTGATCCTAATTGCATTGGAAACAAAGGTGGTTTCTGTTGGCATGTAGAGTAGGTTCCCAGGCAGTGGGTAGGCAAGTCAGCACTCACACGAAGGCTGTAAGGCAACCTGATGATTATTCAAGCTGTGCCATTCTGTGCCAGCACATTCTTAGAGCAGTGTCATTTTAACAAGATAATGTCAAATATGGAAAATGGGGAATTAACATTTATTGACCGTGTTCTGTATGCCAGACATTATGCTACATGCCTTTATGAGGTGGGCATCATTATCCCTGATAAAATTGAGGGTTGGAGAGGTCAGCTGACATGCCTAGGATCACATAGCTAGTAACGGGCAGAGCTACCGTTCAAATCTAATGGTCCAAAGTCCTTGTTCCTTCTATTACTTTATTATAATGTTTAAGATTATAATAAGATATTAAAGCTTTTGGTATAGGGTAATACATTTTAGCCAGTACTTCTTTAACTAGGCGATTTCTTTTTAACTGATATGTATGGGCAAGTATTATACATAACAAGGTTTTAAAAGAAGTATGTTTGTGAATAAAGATTAAGGCAATGAGATTGAAAGAAAATCGGAATTGTACATACCTTAATAAAATGGATTATGCGTAACTTAACATTCTTCATGACTTACAGATCGTAAGAAAGATCTGGTGAAGTTACAAGCTGGAGAATATGTATCTCTTGGGAAAGTAGAAGCTGCACTGAAGAACTGTCCACTTATTGACAACATCTGTGCTTTCGCCAAAAGGTAACTTTTAAAAGTTGCATTTGTTTCATATTCTTACAGTAAAAGGATAATCAGAAAAGAATTTGATTATATATAATCATAAGGGAACCATCAAACTTTCATCAGAGTTGGGGAATGTTACACATTTCTGAAAGTTCTTGGATTCAACAGCTAGAAGATCATTTGAGATAATCCAGACATTTTAACTATTTATGGGATACCTGCTGTGTCTTGCTAAATAACTTAGCTATGCCACAAAAGTTATTTCATTTAACATCCATAACAACTGAGACTTAGCATAAGTAATTTTCCCAAGAAGGTAACACAGCTAGTACAAGTTTTCTAAATCAAAAACCTGAGAGATTGAACCATTTTCTTTATATGTTAATATAGTTTATTTTCATGGGCTTTATTACTTCCTTTTAAAAAAATTTAATTGTAAAAAAAACCAAAACCAAAACGTAAAAGTTACCATCATAACCATTTTTAAGTGTATAGTTCACTAACATTAAGTACGTTCACATTGTTGTCCAACCAATTTCCAGAACTAATCATCTTGCAAAACTGAAACTCTATATCCATGAAACAACTCCCCATTTTCCCCTCCCCCCAGCCCCTGGCCACCACCATTCTTCTTTCTGTTTCTGGGAATTTTACTACTCCCGATACCTCATATAAGTGTTATCACGCAGTATTTGTCTTTTTGTGACTGGCTTATTTCACTTAGCATAATGTCCTCAAGGTTCATCTATGCTGTAGCATGAGTCAGAATTTCCTTCCTTTTTGAGGCTAATATTCCATTGTATGTGTAGACCACATTTTGTTTATCCATTCCTCCATCAATGGACACCTTGAGTTGCTTCCACCTCTTGACTATTGTGAATAATACTGCTACAAACATGGATATGCAAGTATCTCTTCAAGATCCTGCTTTCAGGTCTTTTGGATATATATCCAGATGCGCAATTGCTGGATCATATGGTAGTTCCATTTTTATTTTTTGAGGAACTGCCATACTGTTTTCCATAGGAGCAGCATCATTTTTACATTCCCACCAACAATGTACAGGGTTCTAATTTCTCCACGTCCTCACCAACACTTGTTTCTATTTTTTTGATAGTAAGCATCATAATGGGTGTGAGAGGATATCTCACCCCTAATGATTAGTGATGTTGAGCATCTTTTCATATGCTTGTTGGCCATTTGTATATCACCTCTGGTGAAATGTTTAGTCAAGTCCTTTGCCCATTAAAATTTTTTCTCTGATTTTCAATTGTACAATATAGTGTTATGAGCTATAGTCACCATGTTTTACATTAGATCCTCAGACCCTATTCATCTTATAGCTGAAAGTTTGTACCCTTTTACCAACCTTTCCCTATTTCCCCATCCCCTAGAAACCACTTTTCTACTCTCTATTTCTATGAGTTTGACTTTTTTTTTGATTCCACATATAAGTGATACCGTGCAGTATTTGTCTGTCTTTGGTTTATTTCACTTACCATAATGCCCTCAAAGTTCACCCATGTTGTCGCAAATGGCAGAATGTCCTTCTTTCTCATGGCTGAATAATATTCCATTGTGTGTGTGTGTGTGTGTGTGTGTGTGTATATATATATATATATATGTATACCACATCTTTATCCATTCATCCATTGATGGATGCTTAGGTTGTTTCTATATCTTGGCTATTGTGAATAATGCTGCAGTGAGCATGGAGGTGCAGATATCTCTTTGATATCATGTTTTCCTTTCCTTTGCATATATACCCAGAAGTTGAATTGCTGGATCATATGGTAGTTCTATTTTAAATTTTTTCAGGAACCTCTGTACTCTTTTCCATAGTGGCTGAACCGATTTGCATTCCCAGCAGCGCTGTACAAGGGTTCCCTTTTCTCTACATCCTTGCCAACACGTTATCTCTTGTCTTTTTGATAATAGCTAATCTAACAGGTGTGAGGTGAAATCTCATTGTGGTGTTGATTTCCATTTATTTCCCTGATGATTAGTGGTGTTGAGCACCCTGTCATGTGCCTGTTGGCCATCTGTATATCTTCTTTGGAAAAATGTCTATTCAGACGTTTTTTAATTGGATTGTTTTTTTTTTTGCTATTGAGTTGTATGAGTTCTTTATATATTTTAGATATTAAGCCCTTATCAGATACATGATTTTCAGATATTTTCTTCCGTTCTGTAGGTTGCCTTTTCATTTAGTTGATGGTTTCCTTTGCTATGCAGAAGCTTTTTAGTTTGATATAGTCCCACTTGTTTATTTCTGCTTGTGTTGCCTTTGCTTTTGGTGTCCAATCCAAAAGATCATTGTCAAGACCAATATCAAGGAGCTTATCTCCTACATTTTCTTTTAGGAAAATAGTTTTTATAGTTTCAGGTCTTTGCTCATTTTTTAATTGGGTTATTTGTTTTTTTGTTATTGAGTTGTAGGGGTTCTTTATATATTCTAGATATTAACCCCTTATCAGATGTATGATTCACAAACAATTTCTGCAATTCCATAGATTGCCTTTTCACACTCTGTTCATCATGTCCTTTAATACACAGAAATTTTTTATTTTTGTTGTACTCTTATTTATCTATTTTTTTCTTTTGTTGCCTATGCTTTGGTGTCATATCCAAGAAAGCATTGTCAAATACAATGTCATGAAGCTTTCCCCTCATGTTTGCTTCTAGGATTTTGATAGTTTTAGGTCTTATGTTTAGATCTTTAATCCATTTTGAGTAAATTTTTACATATGATGTAAGGAAAGGGTCTAACTCTATTATTTTGCATGTGGGCATCTAGTTTTCCAAGCACCATTTGTTGATGAGACTGTCGTTTCCCTACTGAATTGTCATAGCTCCTTTGTTAAAGATCATTTGACCATATATGTGAGGGTTTATTTCTGGGCTCTCTATTCTGTTCCGTTAGTCTATATGTCTGTCTTTATGCCAGTACTATGGGCCTTGTTACTTTTTAATGAAACTGTAACAAATAAGAGAAATATATATTTGGAATTATCTGTACTGTTTCATTTAATAATTCATGAATATTGTTCTTAATGTTTTAATTTCTATTTTGTTTTCTTTTCTAATTTTTTAGTGACCAGTCCTATGTGATCAGTTTTGTGGTTCCTAATCAGAAGAGGTTGACACTTTTGGCACAGCAGAAGGGTGTGGAAGGAACTTGGGTTGATATCTGCAACAACCCTGCCATGGAAGCTGAAATACTGAAAGAAATTAGAGAAGCTGCAAATGCCAGTAAGTAAGAAGTTGCTTGTCTGTTGAAGTCCCTAAAAGTTGTTTAATGATGTCTTGTGCATTAGGCTCTTCAAGATGTCTGTTTGTTTGTTTTAATAATAACATACAGAGTTTTTAAAACCTGCCTCTTAAATATATATCATGAATTTCCATATTGGAAGGATCCTTAAGTGTCATATAGTAGAATAACCTATCTAGTTCTTTATTGCATGTTACAACATCCCTGCCAAGTGGTCATCTAGCCTGTGTTTGGAATGGTCAATCTTTGTTCATAGTTCATAGTGATGGGCCTTGGTGTGGATCTCTTGTTGTTTATCATTGTGTCTGCTTACTTGATGTGGGCCTTTCAATCTAGAGATCTCTGCCCTTCAGTTCTGGGAAATATCTGTTTATCTTTGTTTCTTTCTTTGTTTACTCTTCTTTCAGTTTTTCTCTTCCAAGTTTTGTGTGTGTGTTTTTATCTGGGACTACTTTTACATGGCTGTTGGACATCTTGCTTTCATCTTCCAATTTGATTATCTTTGTTTCTTTTGTTGTCCATCTCGTCCTTTTTGTTTTATATTCTGGCAGAGTCCCTCAACTTTATCATCTCTTCTCTCTATTGAATTTCCAGTTTTTAATATCAGAATTTTGCTTTTTAAGAGCTCTTTCCTGCTTTCTCAGTGTTCTTTTAATAGCATCTTGTTGACCTTTCATGGATGCAGTCAATGTGTTGTGTCTTACTCCTCTGAGGCTGTTAAAGGGATTCCTTGTATGAAGTTTTCTTCTGCTTTTATTGTCTCTCTTTCCTCCAAGTTCCACTTTCTGCTTGCTTTAGTCAGAGCCTTTTTCATACATCTGCTGATCTTTGTCTTTCCATTCAGATTTGAGAATGAGGTACTAGGAAACTGGAAAGCTTACTGGGCTTCTCTGAAATGTTAGTGTCTTGGGTCATTTCATTTCTCCCAAGAAGACTTCTCCAGTCTCTTGCCTGGGAGATATTAGCTTGACTGCCGGTGTTCTGGTAGCCAAAAACAGGAAATTGGAAAGGGGCTGAGGGGTGTGGTGGGTGGGTCTTACTTTCACTGAATCCTTCCGTTTTCACTTTTACTTCCTCCCTCTATTGTATCTAGTGTCTTTGAGTCCAGAGTCTCTCTAGTTCAGTTTTTCCAAAAAGTAAACCTGTCTCCAGCCTGGTTGGGAAAGAGCAGGATGAGGGAGAACTGTCCTCTGAACAGGCTGGGGGCCAGCCCTCCTGTTTTCCACGTACCTCTCATCTGTGTCTTCAGAGGCACGGGGTCAGGAGCTCGGTTTGCTTCTCGTTGGCATCCTTCTCTGTTGGTAGTTTTTAACTCTCTCTAGGCTCCCAACCAGTTACTGCTAGTCCTTGCTTTTTGCCTTCTAAAATTTTGTTGAACTCTCTCATCCAGTGGCCTCTTTCTGTCATTTTAGTTTTTTCCGAGTAGTTAATTCTTCTTAATATTTAAAATTATTTTAAACTGTTTAAATTATTTTCCAGGGGAGCAGACAAAAACTGTGTACTCTTCATGTTCAGTTGGGAACTATTAACCTAGTTTTAACCTGTTGCTTTCCCTCCTAAAAAATGAAAATAACTATTTTTCTGATAATAGGTTGTATATTCATTATAAAGTATTGGACAATACAGAAAATTATAAAGGATAATGTAAAAATCACTTGATAATAGTTATCTTGGGGAGGTGACATTACATTCTGGTATATGTACTTAACCTATCAACATCATCAATGTTTTTCTAAGTCAGTAGATCTCAAATTGCATTACATTTTTAATAGCTAAATAGTATTCCAGGATAGGAGTATCCACTTAAGTCCCTGTTGTTGGACGTTCAGGATGAGTTGCACTTTTTTCCCTCCACTGGAAACAAGTATAACACATATCTTGTATACTCAATGATTTTCTTATGTAATTATTTTCTTAGTATGAATCCCTAGAAATGGAATTTGAGTCAAAGAAAATGTGTATTTTAAAGGCTTTTTTCCCTCCTATGTTGCCAAATAACTCCCTCTTCCCCCAGAAAAACTGGACTAGTTCATACTCCTATCAGAGATCACAAGCACACCTTTTTCCCTAACTAGACTACTATTATTTATTTTTAAAATTAACTACATAGGTTCTATTTTGGTTTAAAACTGTAGTTGGTAATATTAGTTAGCAAGTCGATGTTGAAAAACAATTTTTCTCCAAGAAGAACATTCTTATAGTTAACTCTGGACACTATAAAGTTTTAAAGAACAGTTGCCTATTAACATAATCAGATTGAATAGTAGGTTACTTTATAACCATAAAGACAGTGACTTAATGTTTTTTTCTTAAAGATGGTTTTGTTAATTATAGTATTATTGAATATCACACTTTTTATATTAATGTCCCCAGACTACCAGAATTTTCTTTGATACAAATCCTGATGTTTTTTCTTTAAATGTAGTATTTCAAAAAGTATTTTGGCCGATAGGCTGTTATTCTTAGTCACTCTCTGGATGTGCTAATGGAGTAGAATGTGACTTGAATAATTTGTCATTGCATATTTAACTGTGTAAAAACAGTAATGGGGAAAGTCAAGCTGGATCACAAATTAGGTGGAAAATGGAATAAAATTCTAGGATCCCGTAGGCTCCCATAAATTTCCTGTGCTTGGATTGAGACATGTAATTGAACAATTCCCGATTTGGATAATGAACACTAATCATGAGCTAAATGTATAAATCATAAGCTTTTCTGTGCCACAAAAGATTTATCTTGCCGACCTTTTGCTTCAAATTGTAATTTCAGAGACTTATGCAAAAAAGTATAGAATACTCTTGATTGCATTCAGCTAAATCTGTCTGAAATCATACCTCGTTCCTGGCAGGCCCCTTCCTGTGTTAAATATAAGTGCGAAGTATAGGTAGTATAAGAACGCAAAGGAATTGTTTGGGGATGGTTTGACAACTACCAATGGCTAGAAAAATTGAAATTTGCTGCCACCTGTGGGTCACATTTCATAATGTTCTAGGTTATTCAGATAAAATGCCATGTGTGAGATAGTTTTTGTTTTTTCTTCCCCTCATCTTTCTCACTTGTTGGCAATTTATCCTGCTTAGAGGATTGCCCAGTGCTCTCTATAGCTTGTGGTACTAGATAGTGTTTGAGAGTTCCCAAAATGAAACCTCTTATGCAGCCTTTTTTTTTTTTTGCTTTGAACAGGAATTTAGTTAATAAAGGTTAAATATAGGGACTTTTATGAAGATGCTTAATTTGCTGGTGTGCGACTGAAATAATGTCCCTGCCTTGTCCCAGTTTTTTCAGTCTTTCTAGACTAGGACCTATCTAACTAGGGAAAGTAATATGAAATAAAAGGTTTTGGAGACAAATCTATAGTTGAGAATTTAGCTGTTTGCTTGAGATCCATATGTGACCTTGGGAACAGATGGGTTTATTTTGGGCACCTCTGTGTAACTGAGCCGTAATGTATCAACAGAGTAGACATGGTTAATTTGAGCAAGTTTTATATGCTTTTATTACCTGTTCAGGCGTTACTTTTAGGAAATTGATTCTAAGTAATTTGAAAGAGGGACCAGCCCGGTGGTGTAGTGGTTGGGTTCGCGCACTCCACTTCGGTGGCCCAGGGTTCACAGGTTCGGATCCTGGGTGCGGGCCTATGTGCTGCTCATCAAGCCATGCTATGGTGGCTTCCCATATATAAAATAGAGGAATATGGTCACAGATGTTAGCTCAGGGCCAATTTTCCTCAGCAAAAAGAGAAAGATTGGCAATGGATGTTAGCTCAGGGACAATCTCCCTCACCAAAAAAAAAATAAATAAATAAGTAATTTGAAAGATTATTTTTCACATTCAGCTTTATATTTTTCTCTCATTTTAATGAGAAACTCGCTAATTCAACCAAGCTTTCATAAAACTCAGACTAGTATTAGAACAAAAGCTTGCATGAATTTGAATTCTTGATGCTTGTCACTGAAATCAAGTTGTTTCTCAAGTAACTTTGGCTGTTGAGCAGTAGTTTTTAAACATGCAGATATTTGCTTCTTTGAAATTGTTTTAAGTAATTGCCTATAAAATAAAACTCATCTGTAGATTAACCTTACTGTTAGTGGGCCTTCAGAATTTTAAAGGTGACCTTGTATGAATATTAAGGAACTTGATGAAATAGAGTTTATTGAATTTAAAATTATTGAAAACTGTATTGATTGCTTCTATGTCCTTATTTTCTTACATTTCTTTCAACGTGTATTGAGTTGTCTAACTCAAATACAGTGTGTGCTGTGCCAATTTTTATACTATTTAAAAGGATGAAATTCACAATCCCCTTTTTGATTCTTATTTGAATGTATAATAAAGCTTATGAAGAGCAGTTGTCTAGAGGCTTAATTTTCTGTAGAGTGAATTACTAAATATGTATGTATTTATCAAGGACTCTCAATGTAGCACTATGGATAGCAGTGAACAAAACAGAGCCCCTGCTTTCACGGAGCTTACGTTCTCGTGGGTGAGACAAATGTGTAATATGTTGGATGGTGATTAGTATTTTGAAGACTACATAGTGTAAGAGCGTAGAGAGAGATAAAGGGGTTTCTGTTTTGTTGTGAGTGGTCAGAGAAGTCCTCTCTGAGGAGGTGGCATTTGAGCAGACACCTGAATGAAGTAAGGAAGAGAGCCATGCGGCTATAAAGGGGAAGACCATCCCAGCCAGAGGGAGCAACAAATAGCAAGACTGAAGAGAAGGGTGTCTATACATATATTAGAATAAAAACTCCGCAGACCCAAACTGAAACAATGTATGTAGACTTTGAGAAATATAAAATGAAATTGTAAGATGGTGGTATCATTAATTGACTAACATGCCATTAAATGTTTGCCTCATCGCCTGCATCATCTAGGTAAATCCTTCAAAATTCATGTTTTATTAATTGCTTCTCTCTCCCCCACTCTCCCCCACTCTCCCAACCCCCCCCCCTTTTTCCCCCTTTCTCTCCCTTTCTCCTACCTCCCCATTTTCATTTCAGTGAAATTGGAGCGATTTGAAATTCCAATCAAGGTTCGCTTAAGCCCAGAGCCGTGGACCCCTGAAACTGGTTTGGTTACTGATGCTTTCAAACTGAAAAGGAAGGAACTGAAGAACCATTACCTCAAAGACATTGAGCGAATGTATGGCGGCAAATAGAATGCTGCTCTCTTAGTTACAGTTGTGCAGGAGGGGGCCTGGCGGTTTTTCGGTTCTGGAGTTTTAAGCCTTGTTGAACTGTCTGTTAAAATGTAAGGTATGTCATTCTAAAGAAATGGTAATAAAAAAAACCAAAAGTGATTAAAATAGTTGTCGAGTCTACTTTAACTTAGTTTTGCATAGTTCTAGTGAAGCTGAAATTGAAAAGTTGTTTCCCTTTAGCTGTGTTATTAGTTTTAGAGCAAAAATTCCGTTTTTAAAAAGTAGCCTAAGATATACTTGTTTTCTTAAAGAAAAATATTTGATGTTGAACAAAATAAATTGCAGTTGGATTAGAATGTAGTTTGAGGAAATTTGCAGCTTCCAATGTCTGTTGTCTTCCTAGTACAGAAAAAACTTAAATATTCAGCATGACAAAAAATATGTATTAACACTACTCAAAGCAGAAGTGCTTCAGGGCTTTAAAATTATCTCCCAACCACTTATCTTGAAGGGAAAATTCAATCGTAATATAATATACAGAATCAATACCTTGGAAACCATTTTAGGATTCATAATTGTTGCCTAGGTTAGACATAGAATCATTGTAATATTGTGAATAATTACAGTGCCTGAAGTAAGAATAAAACAACATAAACACACCAAAAAATATCTAGAAATATATTTAAAGGGAAAATGAACTGCTTTTTTGAAACTTTGAGGTCTAAAATCAGTAACTGTAATTATTTGAGTGACTTAAGAGTAAAGTACATTTTAAAACTGCTGAAAATTGCCTTTCTATGTTTGTTCCAAGTAGAAGACTGAGAGCAAGAGTAAAATGATAGAAAGTTAATCAAATTTTAACAGGAAGCATTTTCTCTGTTAGAAAAGGTGATGAAATCATAAGTGTTTCAAATTATGACCCTTGCATAGCACTGAACCTGGGAAAGGATTTAGACTCTGAATTTATCTTTGATAACAGGGATTGATTTTAAAATGTACTCGTATTAAATTACACTTGTAATTTAAGGTCTGTTGATTTGATTCTTGATCAGTAGTTTGTATGTCAGAAAGCCTTTCATTTTGCTTTAATTTTAGCAAAGCGGGTTATGATGAATGACTTCTCCAATATCTTGTTTGAATCTATGAATGGTTAATTAACTTGGATGAATTTTGGGAAGTTAAAGGGAAGAACACACTGTTACCACTTTTTTCTGTTGATGAGAAGAGTTTAGAAACTGGAAATGCTGGATTTGGGGGAAGGGAAGTTACTCAAGGGACTGATATTTGTGCAGTAACTTGGCATGTGGGCTTCTTTTTGAATCTTTAATTAAAATCTGGGATTATATATCCCTCATAGATATTCACACTTGAACCATAGTTACTGTAAAGAGCAAAAATTCTTAATATTGTTATTCTTTGCACTTTTTTCTTAATCATTTTATATATATACATATATATATATATATGTTGCTTATATTGCTTTGTACAGATGTGGGCCACCACTGCAATGAAATACATTCTTTTTGCTCTAAAATATTTATAAAGAAGATATTTAAATGTTATGTATATGGTGGTGAAAAGGATAAAATCATCTGGTCTTATATAAGCAAGAATGAAGGTTTTTGTAAAGATTTCTGTTCGGTGTTTTGCGATGTAAAATTCGAGGCAAGTTCTCCCTGAAGGTCTGTGTATGTGACTATTCTCATTCTTCTCAACTTGCCCTTGAAGATTGAAAAACCATTATTATCAGGTAGACTACTGTTCAGCTTCTACTGTTCCTGGCCCACTGTTGATCCTTTAAGGATGATTTCCTTAGACTTTTTCAATGTGTGATTTTTTTCCCCATTTGGAGTGGTGATTTTAAATGCGTGAGTGCATGCATACTCGGGTATTTACACCCCCACCCGTCCCCATCTCCTGAAAGCTAGAACACTGCCAACTAATCTGTTGTATAGGTCCTTTAGAAACACGTAATTAACACTTAAGGTTGGGTGCTGCTAATTCTTTGCAAAAATCCAAATATTGTTAAGGGACCAAGGAGATGCCACTACCCCCTGATTTTTCATCTAAACAATACATGTTTCTGTAAACAGATCTTTCCATGTTCATAGTGACTTTTCAAGTATTTGAGCCTAAAGATTTTGATCCTACATTTTTATACCTATTTAAATTGTTCACTGTTATTATTGTCAGCCATCAAATGGAATTGTACTTAAAAAATTTACTACAGTTATGTACATTTCTAAGTCAAACACTTGTGACTTTTGCTTTAATTACATGAAAATATCTTGCCTCCTTGATATTTGTGTTCTTTTTTTTTCTAACGTGGAGGTATAATTATATGGCTTTTAAGAACTGAAATACAGATAAATGATTCAAAAAGTCAGAAGTTAAAGAGAGTAATGTTTCTTTGGTCATAAAGACTGATTAATAATCCTTGCCTATGTTTTCCTGGTAGCATATCACAAATGTTTCTGAGGTAACAAGATGAGAACAGGTTAAAGATTGTGGTATTTGGGATTTGGAGAGAAATATTTTAATTTTTAAATGTAGTTAAACAAATTAGAATGTATTCATATCTGTGCTTTCTGTTAAAATGCACGATTACAGGATTGTTACTTAGATTTTTGTGTTTATTCTTGATGAAAAGCTTTGTTTTTTCCTGTTTTTACGTTTGTACTCGAATCGTAAGAAATAAATTCACCCATGTTATCAAGCCAATTTGTGCTTAATTATGCGTCGAGATAAAATCCACAAGTTTGGAGAATATTAGACAAACGTTTAAACACATATTTTTAAAGTATTCATCACTAGGTTTATGGAATCACTTTAAGCAGTTAACCTGACTTGTATAAGACCCATCTATTAGTTCGGAGTATTTGAGCCCAAAGCTATTACTTTGATGCGGTTAATAGAGTAGAACCCCTTTGTAACACTGATATTGTGGGGTGAAACATAGTCATGTTGTGTGGATTCTTCGTAGGTGCTAAGAAATGATAACTGTTACCTTTAGGCTAATTAAAATTTAGGGAGGGAGCCGGCCCCGTGGCTTAGCGGTTAAGTGCGCGCACTCTGCTACTGGCGGCCCGGTTCGGATCTGGGCGCACACCGATGCACCGCTTGTCCAGCCATGCTGAGGCAGCGTCCCACATACAGCAACTAGAAGGATGTGCAACTATGATATACAGCTGTCTACTGGGGCTTTGGGGAGAAAAAGGGAAAAAAAAAAAGGAGGAGTATTGGCAATAGATGTTAGCTCAGGGCTGGTCTTCCTCAGCAAAAAGAGGAGGATTGGCATGGATGTTAGCTCAGGGCTGATCTTCCTCACCAAAAAAAAAAAAAAATTAGGGAGAAATTAGTTTATCTGACTTACATGAAGGTGTATATAAAACAGTGTTAGAACTCTGGAACCAGACTGCCTCAATTTGTTTCCTGGCTTTGCCACTCACTAGCTTTGTGACTTTGGGCGAGTTAACTAACATCCCTTAGCTGCCTTTCTCCATCTGGCAAAAGGGAGTTGGTTGATAATAGGATCTACCTCACAGGGTGGTTGTGAGAGTTAAAATGAGTTAATTCATGTAAAGTGTTTAGAACATAGTAAGCTTATTTATGTTAACTATCATCATCATTATTGTATCCAGAAAATATTCATCAGTCAGATTGTTTAACATATTGGCTAGCACACTCAAGACCTTAAAGGATTGCCTGGCCGAAAGACTTTGTGGAAAGAGTTCTGGATGTCGAGGTGAGGAGACCTGGCCTCATTCTATCACTAGCTTTGTAACCGTGGACAAATCTCCTAAGACCCTCTTAGCTTTACCTGCTTCTTCCCATATTTAAAAAGAAAAAAGAATAGACTTTAAAAAAAGGCCCTTTGGAAAAAGGGAAATATGAATGATAGAAGAAATCAGGAGTGTAACAGTCCCCCAAATCCATCAGTTCTAGCTTTCATATTGTGACTTTGCTGTCACAAGGTGTTTTTTTTTTTTTTTTTTAATGATGCCCTAGGTCCCAAATTTCCTATAGGGATATAAGGCTGTGGATGATGCCATCACAAGCAAGAAGTGAGGATTCTCCTAGGTACAAAGAGTCTATGTCACTCTCATGTTCTCTCTGTTTTTCTAAAAATCAGGGTTGTGCACACATAGTTTAAAGCAGTGCTTTCAAACTTTTTTTTTACTGTGATCCACAATGCTGTGCACAACACTTATGTGTATATAAAACAATATTTTATGACAATGTTTCTGTGAAAAAACAATGCTAAGAGATGCTCACTGACTTCCTAGTCTATTTCATTTATTTAAATACTCATTGTGACCCACTAGATTGATTTCATGACCCTGCAAAATAGTGCTGTCCACTAAAACTTTCTGTGAAGTTGGAAATGTTCTATATCTGTGCTATCTATTACAGTAGCCACTAGCCACATGTGGCTATCGAGTATTTGAAATGTGGTAAAAGTCACTGAGGCATTGAATTTTTAATTTCATTTCCATGTTGGACAGTACATCTCAAGAGAGTTTGCAAGGCGCAGTTTGGAAAGCACAGGTTTAAAGTCAGCTATCATACAAAGGCTGTGGGAGAAAACTATCCCCTGCCCTCATCCTCCTCACTTCCTCCACCTCAGAGGCAACCATTTTCAATATTTAGTGGATAGTTTTGGTATTTACTGTCATGTATCTAAATAATGTGCTTGTATTACTACTTCTCAGTTTTGTCATTATTTGTTGACCTCTCACTGTACAGAGGCACACTTCCCATCCTCCCAATATAGATGTGTAGTTAGAGATCAATAAGGGTTTAAATTATAATAACTATGCTATTCAGCATTGAAACATGTAGTAGGAAAACTATGATTAATTTTCCTTTCCTGCACTTTTAACCCCATGGAACTAATAATTGTGTCTCTTGCATTTGCTTGGTTTTCTGTATACTTGTCACTAAGAATTCAACCCCAGACTCTCCAGCAATTGTCTATGTCTTCTCTCAAGACTTGCTGATAACAAGAATTCTAACAATTTCATCTTCAGAAGGAAATATCTTCTTGAACCTCTGACCTGCTCCGATCTAGATCATTCACCCTCCTTTACCGGGTACAGGGCCATTATCTTAGGATTTACCTTCACCATCTTCCTGAGTGGTCCCTTCACCTTTATCCTGTGTTGGATCTCCTGTTTCTTCTATGCCATGTCTTTTTCTTACTTGGATTATCCCCTCTTTTTGATGGAACACATCCTATAGTAGCTCACTGAGAAGGCATATATGGGAGGTACATTTGAGACCTCAATTGATAATTTGATTGAGTGTAGAATTCTCGATTGAAAATTTCCCCTCCATGTTGAAAGCATTATTCCATTGACATTAAGCTTCAGTGTTACTTTTGGCAGTTCAAAGCCATTCTGATGTCTCCCATCACTTCTATGAGACTTGTTTTTCCTTGCAGAAGTTCATAAAATCTTCTCTGTGTTCTCTGAAATTTCATAATGATGTGCTTTGGTGTGAGTATGTTTTTATTCATTGTGCTTGGACATTTCAATCCAGAAACTCATGTACATCTGCTCTGTGAAATTTTCTTGAATTATTTAGTTGGTTGCTTCCCCTCCATCTTCTTTGTTCTCTCTCTCTAGAACTTCTGTTATTCAAATGATGAATCACCTGGACTGATCCTTTAATACTCTGATCTTTTTGTTCCTATTTTTCAACTTTAAAAAAATTCTGCTCTCTAGGAGATTTCCTCTACTTTCTATTTCAACTGTTCTCTTGAATTTTTCATTTCTGCTATCATGATTATAATTTCTAACAGCTGTTTTTTGGTTCTCTTTATATTCCTTTTTTTGCACCTTTCTGTTCTTGTTTCATGGTAGTTTTTTTTTTAAGTTCTTTTTAAGCTTTCTTAAACCTGCAGAGCCTAGTTATTCCAATTTACTTTTTTCTGCTTTCTTTTATCTCTGTTCTTCGAAGGTTTGGTAATCCTTGCCTGCTCATTTAAGATGAAAATTCTAGAAAGCTGACTAGAAGGTCAAAGAGTGTAGGTGGAACTTGTTAAAAGAGCTTCGCTATAAGGTGATTTTGGCTGGCCCGTTTGGCAAACCCCACGTCCATATCTTTAGATTTTCCCTCTAGGGCCATTTGGATTCTCCTGAGAAGTCTCTTCTAATCTCTTGTATGGAGGATAAATTTTGAACTACCTGTGTTCTGGGGAATCATGTGCAAGAAGAAGGCTGGGTGGGGGTTGTTTCTGTATTCATCATGTGTACAATTGCTTAATTGCCCTGTTTTCTGTATAGTACCCCTGTCCTGTGCCCAATGTCCCCTCAGTTTTCCTGCTTCAGTCTTCTGCTGGGGTGAGAGGGGGGCCAGTCATCACCCCAGTGGTAAAGATGAGGGAAGTGGGTGACAGATCTGTGTTTTTTTTAAGCAGTCATCTCAGTCTTTGGGCTGCTATAACAGAATACCACAGACTATGTGGCTTAAACAACATTTATTTCTCACAGTTCTGGAGGCTGGAAGTCCGAGATCAGGGTGCCAGTATCGTTGGGTTCTTGGTGAGAGCTGCCCCCTTCCTGGTTTACAGACAGCCATTCTCTTGCTGTATCTTCACATGGCAGAGAGCAGAGAGAGCAAGGTCTTGTGTCTCTAATAAGGACACTAAACCCATTCTTGAGGGCTCCACCCTCATGACCTAATTACCTCCCAAAAGCTCCCTCTCCTAATACCATCACCTTAGGGTTTAGGATTTCAACATATGCATTTGGGTGGGGGGCACAGTCCATAACAACAGTTTTCAACCAGACTTTATTTTGGCTTTAGCCCCTTTACCTCCACTTTTAGAAGTATCTGGTGCTGCCATTTCCAGAGCCTTTTGGACGTTCCACTTTTTACATTGGACGAACCAATGTAAAAAGGTTGGTTCTGTTTTCCACACTGCCCACTTAGTATTCTGTTAAGATATGATTTTCCATCAGCCTTCTGGCTTCCAAAATATTGGCACTGTTGTCATTTCTATTTCCTCTGTCCTTGTGGGTTTACCCCTTAAAAATTTTTTATTTACTGTAGTTTTAGTGGGTTTTCTTTCTTTCTGGAACTCTTTGTTCTTTACCTAGAAATCACCCCAAGGTTTCTTTATCAAATATGATGAGGTCTGTATCTAAGTTATTAAGAGGTGCTTAGCTATGCACCAAAATAAATTCAGAAAAACTGACAATACTAAGTGATGGTGAGAATGTGGAATAAAGTATGTGAACTCTCATACATTGCTGGAGGGAGTGGAAATTGGTACAATCATTTTGGAAAGCTGTTTGACTATTCATGCATAAAGCTAAACATACATTTAACCAATGACCTAGCAATCCTACTCCCAGGTATATGCCCAAGAGAAATAAGTACTTCTGTCCAATACAAGAATGGCCATAGCAGCACTATTCATAAAGATCGAAAAACAAGTAAAAATGCCCACCAACAGGAGAATGGATCAACTGTGGTATATCCATACAAGGAACTAATACATAGCAAAAAGAATTAACTACTGCTACATGTAAAAACATGCATAAATCTCACATATAATTATGTTGCACGAAAGAAGCTAGTCACAAAAGAGTACATTATGATTCCATTTATATGAAGTTCAAGAACAGGCAAAATAGATCTATGGTGATATAATCCGCAATAATGGTCTTCTTTGAAAAGGGCGGTTATTGCCTGGAAAGGGGCATGGGAGAGCCTTCTGGCATGCTGGAAATGTCCTATATCTTGTTCATGGGAGCATCCTGGGCAGGATGAGACATGTCTGCCTGGGCAGGTAAGATTGGTGGCACAGAGAAGAAATCGAAGGATGAGTGTATTTCAGTGTGTTGGGGGAGAAGAAGATGAACCAATCAGGTTCATCATATTCTGTCCAGCATGTGCTAATCCTCAAACTGATGTCTTTGGAACAAGTGTGTTTAGTTAAGGGTGCGGGAGAGTGTGAAAGGCTCATCTGATGAGGGGTATCTTTGTGGGCCTGATTGGGAGAAAGCTGACCTATGCAGCTGTGAAGGGGCTCAGGCAACTTGGGTGAACTTAAAATACCCAAATGTAGGTCAGTATTCAGTGTTTGTACCCACTTGTAGTCTCAGTTGGGCTTAGTTTTTGAGAGACATGACATCTTCATGTATATAAAGCTCATCTCTTACTCTCTTCCCACTATTACCACCATAGATCAGACCTTCACCCCCTTTCACCTAGAACTATTATACCGACCTCCTAA
The DNA here is from genome assembly GCF_057802395.1 of Ceratotherium simum simum. Taxonomy (NCBI): domain Eukaryota; kingdom Metazoa; phylum Chordata; class Mammalia; order Perissodactyla; family Rhinocerotidae; genus Ceratotherium; species Ceratotherium simum. The sequence goes on from NC_141940.1 coordinate 38,360,373, forward strand.
CTAGTTTCTTCACGTCTTTTCTTTCCATCCCTGCCAATATATTCCATCTTGTTCGTAAACCTGCCAAACTTACCTTCCTAAAATACCACCTTGTTGACGATATTCTTATCAAATCAAATTTCAGCTCGGTATTCAAGTCCCTGAATCAAAAGATCTCTCTTTACCTGTCTTACCTTATCTCTCCAACAGGAACCCTCAATTCTATTTCACCTCTGTGTTGTCTAGTATGCCAAGCTCATCCCTCCAAGTGGTTCTTCACTCTGGCCGCACTTAGGAATCTTATGGGAAGGTTAACAACAATAAAAACAACCAAAACCAAAACAAACAAAAACCAGTGCCCATGCCTCATCCTCTTTCACTGGCCAACAGTGGCCTTCATGCTAGATGTGTAAATTCCTTTATTAGCACCTCTGTTTAGGATTAAACCACAAAATAATTCACAGAAGAGAGGGCGGTCTTCACGTTACCAAGGAAGGAGACTCCTGCTAAACTGTTGGCTCCCCTAACCCATTCCTGTTTGTATGGGATTGATTTTTCTTTTGCTTTGGCAGATGAGCTATTTCCTTCGATACTTGAAAACCCAAGAGATTCTGAGAGAATGAGATATAGAAGCAGGATGTTTCTTGGAGGACACTCCTAAGGGTATCGAGAATCAGAAATGGGCTCTAGTGGTGGGGCCACTTGGAAGTGCTAAACATCAACTTTGCCTAATTTGTATTTTTGCCTTGGGGTTGTAAGGAATCAATCAAACAAAAAGTGTCAGGAGACTCCTAGGGACAAAGGAAAAGGGAAAGGAAGAGAGAATGTGTTGAAATCCACCCATATGTCTCGTCAGAGTGACTTTTGCAGCAGAAATCTGAAAATGATTCTTTTGAAGTCAGATATTTCCCCTTGTTCCCAGTTCTTTGCTAGCCCATGGAGTTACAAGGAGCTCAGAATAAGATATACATATACATACATATATATTACAGACATGTCCACATATATTTTCTTCTTTATGGCCAAAAGTTCTGCTTTAGCTGGTATCTTCGGCATTCCTTAGGATAGGGCACTCCAGTGCCCACATTCACTTTGGGATGGTGAATAGCACGTGTCAACAAAGAAAAGTAGCAATGCAGCTCCCCAAGAGTGGGTGAGGGACAGGGCCAGAGAGGGAAGCCTTCCTGCCTAGACAGTGACTGTCTGAAACATGAACTATTTGAGGGAGCAGTGCAGTGAGATGAGTTAAAATCTGTCAAATTTGATTCCTAGTCTTCCTCGAGGTTGCGTCATTTCTAAACCAGCTCTGCATTTCATTAGCTATCAGGATTCATGATGGTGAGAGAATTAACCTTTCTCAGAGAGTCCAAGTGAAGGAAAGGATATGGAGTCTTCTGTTTCATTTCAGCAGGAGTCTTTGTTTTCTCTGCAAGAGAGGCCCCTTGGGCTCTCTTTGCTTGTGAATTCTTCCCTTTTGCTTATGATATAAACAACAGCTCTCTCGACCCCATCTCCTGGGGTTGTGGGATATCTTTGTTGGCCTTTGGTTTTGCTCAGAGAAGAAAAACTCCAAACCGGCCTGGAGCTGTGGGGATTCAGCATCCTGTCTTCAGAAGGAAGGCTGTATGACTTCATTCTCTCGCAACTTTGGGACTTTCTCTCTTTAAAGTCTTCAAAGAGGGATTGGACACTGGACTTTTCTTAGATAGCAAAAGCCATTTCTGTTTTAATGCCCTCTTAAGTTCCAATAAGATTTCTTTTGTCTTAAAACATGACGCTTAATAAGATGTACTTCTGGGCCCTCTCTTGTTTAGTGTTGCTAGGTGCTACAGGGGAGACAAAGGAAGGTCTTGTGCTGTCAGCACACAATATCAGACTATGGGGGTGCATTAGAAACTGAACTGTGAGCTGAAGACTTTAGTATGTAGGAATTTGGAAAAGATAGAAATCCTTTTAGGCTCCGGTTTTCTGGGAAGGCTTCCTTGGAGTCTCCAGTCTGAGCCCATGCTGAAGAAGCGAGTTAACGCTTACCAACTTCTAGCTAGTAACAAAGAGTGTGTATTCATCTGCAGCAGTATCCTTTTTGTGCTGATCAGCCTGCAAGGACAAAGTGGGGTGAGAGCAACAGCAATCTCATGGGCCATAGCTTGAGATTCTGGACCAGAGATCTCCCAGAGATTCAAGATGTGCCTGAGATATTGATGCCCTCTGCCCTTGGGGTGGCCAGAGCTCCCTGGCAGGTTACTTTCTTATCTATTTATCCCAGGGGGTCATATATGTTATCTATGTATGCTGTGTGGTGAAAACTATTGGAAAGCACAATTCCAGATATATCCCTCTTCTTGGAAAGCACTGGTAACACATGGTCACAAAGCTTTGTTTTCATGTCTGTAGTCCCAGGCAGACTATCGGTTCTGTGAAGGTAGACAGACTGTCTGTCTCATTCACTGCTATATCTCCAGTGCCTGCCCCTGTGTCTAGCACACAGTATGTTTTCAGAAAATATTTCATTCAAGTCAAAACCACAATGAGATATCACCTCACACCTGTTGGGATGGCTATCATCAAAAGGACAAGAGATAACAAGTGTTGGCGAGGATGTGGAGCAAAGGGAACCCTTGTGCACTGTTGGATGGGAATGTAAATTGGTGCAGCCACTATGGGAAACAGTATGGAGCTTCCTCAAAAGATTAAAAATAGAACTACCATATGATCCAGCAATTCCACTTCTGGGTATTTATCTGAAGAAAATGAAAACACTAACTCAAAAAGATGTATGCATCCCCATGTTCATTGCAGCATTATTTACCATAGCCAAGATATGGAAACAACCTGTGTCCATTGATGGATGAATGGACAAAGAAAATGTGGCATATATATACAATGGAATAATATTCAGCCATAAAAAGAGGGGAATCTTGCCATTTTTGACAGCATGGGTGGACCTTGAGGACATTATGCTAAGTGAAATAAGAGAGAGAGAAAGACAAATACTGTATAATCTCACTTATATGTGGAATCTAAAGAAAAGAAAAACTGAGCTCATAGATACAGAGAACAGATTGTGGTTGCTGGATGGCGGAGGTGAGCAAAATGAGTGAAGGGGGTCAAAAGGTACAAACTTCTAGTTATAAAATAAATAAGTCATGGGGATGTAATATATAGCGTGGTGACTACAGTTAATAATACCATATTGCATATTTGAAAATTGCTAAGGGGGTAGATCTTAAAAGTTTTCAACAAAAGAAAAAAAAATTTTGTAACTATGTATGGTGATGGATATTAACTACACTTAAATTGTGATCATTTCACAATATACAGTCATGTACTGCATAATGACATTTCGGTCAAAGACGGACTGTATATATGAGGATGATCCCATAAGATTAGTACCATATATCCTAGGTGTGTAGTAGGCTATACCATATAGATTTGTGTAAGTACACCCTATGTTGTTCACACAACGACAAAATCACCTAACGACGCATTTCTCAGAACGTATCCCCATCGTTAAGCAATGCATGACTGTATGCAAATATCAAATCATTATGTTGTACACATGAAACTAATATGATATATATTTATTATAACTCAATTAAAAAAAAAATATTTTGTGAATTAATGAATGAGAAAGTCTAGACTTTGAAGGATGAGTAAAATTTGGATAATGTGGAAGGGCTAAGGGTTTGCAGGGAAGACAATATGAATAGAGTCAGATATGATCATGGTGTGTGCCAGGCACAATTCGGAGAGCAGCCAAGGGGCCCAGAACTGATTATGTTTTGAGGCAGTGGGAAATTAACAGGCCCCATCATGCCTATTTAACATAACATGGATGAATAAAGAGCCACTGAAGCATTCTTGCCCAAAAACAATGTCAAAATTAAAACAAACACATGGTAGTTGACACAACTGGTCTTGATTTTTCTCTTAGCCTCTAAATTCAAGTCAAGCTCTGCCCACCCACTGTGGGAACCAATTTCTCACTTGGTCTGGGTCCCGATTCCAATAACTCCTAAATGTTCCTATATCATCTTGCAGCTTCAGAGGCCCTGAAACCTCTGGTAAAGGATGCTGTGCCATCCCTCATGACATAGGGGTGAGGGGAGGTGAACCCTGTTGTTTTCTTTACCCATATGTTGCGGATATTGCTTTCCACCTGGAGAAAGGGTCCGAGTGGCTATTTCCTACTCAAAACATCTCAAGTGTCACATCCTTAGTGACGTCTACTCTGAGCTCTGTAAGGTTGAGTTAAATGCCCCTCTTCTTGGTTCCGCAGCACTGTATGCTTATTGTTAATGACAAAATAACCACAGCTGACATTACTGAGCGTTTAATACGTTCAAGGCACTATGCTAAGTGCTTTACAAGCATTATCTTTCAATCCTTGCCACAAAATCCTATAGTAAGCACTTTTATTATTTTTTTATTGAAGGATAATTTACATACAATATCCTATCAGTTTCAGGTAAGCACTTTCACTATTGTCTTCATTTTACAGAAGAGGAAACTGGAGCACAGAGAAGCTGAGTGACTTTGCTCAAGGTAACACAGCTGGTAGGTGGCTAAGCCACAACTCAAATGCAGGGTTGTCTGAGGCTGGAGCAGCTGCTCTTGAGCACCGTGTTCTTTTTGCCTCTAATAGGGCCTTTCTCACACTGCGTTGTCGTGGACTGGGTAGCCCCCACCCCCTAGAATGTTAGCTCCATGACGGCAGGAAGCAAGTCTCACCTGGATCCCCCGCGCCTAATGCGGGGCCTGGCAAAGAAACAGGCAATAAACGTCAAAGTTGAAAAACATTCTGAATGAAGAGAAACGAAAACCTCAGGCGTCCACCAGATGGTGCTGTGGGAGTCCAAGAGAAAAGTGCCTTGGAGACTCTTCTGTTCCACAGAATACCCCAACTTTCACATCGTTTTTTTTTCCCTTTCCAGAGAAGACTGAGTAGGTGGGAGAAACATTTTCAAGATAATGTTTAGGCGTGAATTGACACAAATTTGACAATTTAATTTTGATCTTATGTTTTGGCCCCAAAGGGAAGGTTGACCTTACTCCACCCTTTCAGATTCATGCAATTCTTTCAAAGATCTCAAGAGTTTTCAGACTCTTGTCACAATGAAAAAGATATAAATAAAATCTGAATTGCCCAAAGCATTGAAGAAGATTGTGCAGTGGAGTGGAAAGGTTTCCTGACTGGGAGCCAGGAGACTTGGATTCTGATGGCTCTGCTATTAACCAATGGGGACATCAGGCAAGTCCCTTCTCCTCTCTGGACCTCCGTATTCTCAGCTGAAAAATGTGTTAGATGAGCCTTCCAACACAGAAGCTGTTGTTTTTTTTTTTTTTCTGTTAGCCTCTCTACAAAGGATAGTATACAGCAGCATGGTGGTAATAAAGATTACAGACTCTGATTCAAGCCTCAGCTCGGCCACCTACAAGCTATGTGACTTTGGGCAAGTTACTTAACCTCTCTGGGCCACAATTTCCTCATCTGTATAATGGGAATGATACTGTAACTATCTCACAGGATTCTTGTAAGGATTAAGTGAGATAATGCATATAAAGTGCTTAATACAGTGCTTGGCACATACATGCTTTCAGTAAAAGCTATTATCACATACAGCTGACACTCACATTTTAGCAATTTTATCTAGAATTTGGATGTACATCTAGTAGTCAGCAAAATAGAGAGGAGGCTTTTAGTAATAGACCACAAACAGTCAGGCTTGGCCCTTTTGTAAGGATAAGGGTAAAGGCATTTCATGGGTACAAGACAAGGCTAAGAATGCAACTGAAGCCCAGAGCTGCAAAAGTAACCACAAACAATTGAAATCCTCATACATTGTTGGTGGGAGTGTAAAAAGATACAACCACTCTGGGAAAAGGTCTGGCAGTTTCTTATAAAGGGAAACTGCGTCTTCCCTATGACCCACCATTTCCACTCCTGGGTATTTACCCAGGAAAAAGGAAAACATATGTCCACAAAAGGATTTGTAGGATAACATTCATAGCAGCTTCACTTTTAATAGCCAGAAACTGGAAACAGCCCAGTATCCACCAGGAGGAGAATGGATAATGGATAAACAAACTGTGGTAGCATCATCCAATGGAGTACTACACAGCAGTAAAAAGGAACGAAGTACTCATACACAGAATGGCATGGATGATTCCCAAAAACATCAGGCTGAGTAAAAGAAGTTGTATACAAAAGAGTTCATGCCATATGATTCCATTTATATGAAGTTCTATAACAGGCAAGACTAATCAACGATGGGAAAAAATCAGAACAGTGGTTGTCTCTGGGAGTGAAGTGAGGGGATTGCCTGGAAAGGGACGAGAGGAAACCTTCCTTAGTGGTGGTAATGTTCTATATCTTAGCAGTGAGTTAAGTTACACAATTACATTTGTCAAAACTGAGCAAATGTACAATTAATGCTTATGTATTTCATCGTATGTATATTTTACCTCAAAAGGAAAAAAAGGATAATAAGCCAATATTGAACTCTAGTTAGGGATGGGTATGTGGAAAGTGCTTAGGAGTGAAGTGTACTGATGTCTGCAACTTCAAAAAGAAAAAAGACGATGGATAGATAGACAGATGGAGAGATGGATAGGTGAGGGATGCGCAAAGCCAGTACAGGAAAACATTAGGGGTAGAATCTAGCTGGTAAGTAACAAGGTATCCACTGTAAATTTTTTTCAAATTTACTGCATATTTGAAATTTTGCATAATAAAATTTTTTGGAAAGAACATAACCACAATGTTCCATACCTGGCAGGGAGCGAATTTTTTTCAAACTTAAAAGGCTTTATTGGAAGAAGGCAGACCTCAGACCTAGGTGAATATTTCCTGAACACCTACTATATGCCAGGCACTGTGTCTGGCTAAGTGAGGGATACAAAGAGGAAGAATACAGCACTTGCCCTCAAAGGATTATAGGGACCATCCGACAAGCATACACATCACTGTTATCCTACACTGTGGGGTTGCTAGGGGGAGTGAAATTTCATCTAGTTGAAAAAGTATCTTAATTGTTCTCACCACAAAAAAGAAATGGTAATTATATGACGTGATAGAAGTGTTAGATAAGACTACGGTGGTAATCATATTGCAAATATATAAATGTGTCAAATCAACACATTGTATCCCTTAAACTTACACAATGTTACATGTCAAATATATTTCAATAAAATAATAATAAAAAAGAAAAAAAGTGTCTGGCATTAGACATGTTGGGTAGTTATTGCTGCAAATATGATTGGGAGGCATCTTCAAGCCAGAGAACAGAGAGTCTTGAAGGCCACACTAAGGTGATAATTTGGCAATCCTATGGGGCCCATTTAAGAATTTTAAGCCAACAAGTGACATCCTTAAGAAATTGCTGGGAGACAGGGGCAGCTGCAATAGATATCATTGCTTTAGAGGGGTTGGCAGGCAAGAGAGCTTTTCACATACCTGCAATGAACACAGAGAGCAGGTAGAAGCATCCATAGGGAGGAGGGATGTTTAGAATGACCCAGGATAGCTCTGAAGCCCAAGGAGATGAGATCTTGGTTTCATCTTCTGGGAAATGGGAAGCTGTTTAGTCTGTGCCCCTCACCTACTTCTTTGCCCCATGCTGTTGTGGTTCTGTAAGGCTATACTGGTTGTTTATAGTCAGCATCTATTCTGATTGTTTGTTTGTCCATTCTGACTAGTCAGTGCCCAAGACATACTGCCATTAAATGTTTTTAATATCACCTCTACCCACCTCACAGGGTTGTTGTAAGATTAATTAATATAACGTATGTAATATCCCTAGCACATGCTTGGCATTCGATAAATGAGATCAGGGACCATATTTGATGCTCCAGTATGTGGCCTGGATATAGGGTTACCTTAGCATAAGCCCACCAAGACCCCCAAGAAGTCTGTAAGGTAGGCACTTGAAGCCCCTGAGGTCCTTTCAACCCACAAATATTGTGACCTTTATCAAACCCCAGTCCCCCTCAAATACTGCACATATTCCCATGGAACAACTGAGGAGCCCCAGTTGGACCCAGGAACTGTTCCATTTATTCTCCTCTATCTTTTCAGTATGGAGCTACTCTGGTGGCTCATGGCAGGCCACACCCTCAAGATGGTGCTGCTAGGAGCAGGGAGGGCAGGTTGCAACAATAGTGAGCTCAGACCACCTGGGATCTTCCTTTTTCAAACAAGGCTTTGGACTGTAGTGCCTAAATCTTGGATTCAGAGTCAAAATTCACTCCAAACCAGGATTCTGGCTGGCCTTCATATCCACTGCTCATCCTACTCCAGATTCTGGGGTTCCCTGCTTTTCCCCAGTTCACAAAGAAGTGGATGTGAGAATTATGAAACTACAGATAGTTCGCCAATGTGACTTGTTCACCTGTGTGTCTCTAGGACCCAGCACAGTGTCTTACACAGTGTAACATGTAATAAATATTTGTTGAATAAATGAATGAATGAATGATTCTTTCTCAGTCTGTAGTTGGTGCTTTATGAAGCCTTCTTTCCTCCCCTCCCTCAGAGCCCATTGTGGCTTTGCCAGCCTCCTGGACTCCAACAGCGCTTACCATCTGTGCCCGTCCTTTGGTAACTAGCCAAACTCAACTCAGTTCAATTCATCCAACTTCCATGGAGCCTCACTATTGGCAGGAAGCACTCACAGTCTCAAGGAATGGCGAAAGCATTTCCTAGCCCATGGCGCCTCCATTGTACTTTTAAAACAACCTTGGCATGGAACAGAACCTTTTCCAAGACTTTTTGAAAGTCTAAACACATGATTATAAATTACTTCCCTTGTCAACGCACTTGATTACCATTCAGGAAATAACTGAGTTCTGGACAATGGATAAACAGATGATTATTTGACAGGTATGGGGCAGGTGTTAAAGCGGGGGTGGATGGGTTAGGAAGAATGAGACCTAATCCTTGTCTGATGGATTGGCAGTTTCATTAAGTGTAGTGGGGATAGGGGGTTGGCATCTCAGCCATCCAGGGCTGGCCTGGGCCTGGGATTTGAAGGGATGCCCAGCAGCCCCTTGACTGAAAAGAAAGCCAGAATCCCCCCACACACACCTGTTGTTTTTTTCTGAGGGTTGGGCCTTTTTAAATTGTATGACTATTCTCCATTCCTGTTTCCACCCCCTTCTACACATCTCCTGCGTCCCATGCCAGTCTTCTGTAAATTAGTCATTCACTTTCTCTCTGGCAATTATTTCGTTTAACAGAATTAGAATTAGCCTTGTATGTATTCACTAAAACACTTTTAATGGCAAAAACCTGGAAATAACCAGAAATCTTACATTAAGAGCTAATTTGAATATATAATGGTAGATCCATAGTCTGGAATACTGTGTAGGTAATAAAACAATGTTATAAAAAATAATAATTGACATAGGAAAAATTCACAAAATCTTGTTAAGTGAAAAAGATAGGCAACCAAACAATGATGTGGTGTGTGTGTGTGTGTGTGTGTTCAGCACGTGTGTGTGCTATTGGTAATTTTTTTCTTGATGTTTTTCTGTGTTTTACAAATTTCCTGTATTGAATGCTGCAGTCAAGTTAGGGCACCACCAGAAGGGGTGCATTGTAAAGATTCTGAGAGCACAAACACAGGTATCAAGCAAGGCTTCCTTCAGTCAGTGGATTTTGAGGAAGGTGAAAGGCACAGAGTATTGGAGAGGAACTCTGGGAATATGCTGTTTTTCAAGTGCAAAGGAGAGGAGATGGTGTCTATTCGTGGTGAGGACTTAAGGCCCCCCAAAGAAGATTGGACTGCAGTAAAGAAGCAATGGGAACAACTCTGGGTTTCTGAATATAGGTGTGAATTGATGGAAGTGGTGCTAAAGGAGATTATTCTAGCCAAAGCAGGGTGGATCTGGGCTGTAGGCAGGGAGATCTGCCAGGAGACTCTGCAGTTTGCATATGTGACCTGAGGTAATGAGAGCTTGGATTATGCTTGTGGTAATAAAACAAGAAAGGAAAGAGTGAATGGATCTGAGAGACGTTATCAACAAAGAATCAGAACTAGAGATTCAAATTTGGCCAAATATATGCCAGGTTGTAGGTGAAACCATGTAAGGAGACACTTTCCAAGGAAATGGATGTTAAGAGAGAATAGCTGAGGATGACTGAGTCTTCAGGGACTCCAATGGTTAATGGGAGGAGGAAAGAAGAGGAGCCAACAAAGGAGACAGAAAATGATGGGTCAGACAGATAAGAAGAGAAACTTGAGAATGCAATGCCACGAGAGCCAAGGGCAGGACGGTTACAGGAAGGAGTGGGAGGTTGATGGTATCAAATTCATCCTCGAGGTCAAAGATGCAAACTGAGCAGAGACCCTTGAATTTGGCCAGGAGGTCATTGGTGAACTTACTTACAGAGAGCAGTTTTGGCAGAAAACACTGGACTCTAGAAGGTTCCAGGGAAGGGAGACATGGGGAAGTGGAGGCAGCTCATGGATACCACCCATGTGAAAAGAGTAATTGTCAGGACTGAGAAGAACAAGGTCAAACTTTATCATTCTAGTCCTGTCAGTTAACCACTTGAACTTGTTTTCTCTTCTGACAACAGGAATAATCCTACTAGCTCATAAGACTGTTGAAAGTACAAGTTTAAGCGATTATTTTTCTGCTATGGTGAAGGGGCTTCTCCCCCCCAAAAAAAACCCCTAGAGATTTCTGGGCATGTTTTAACAGATAAGAGGAGTCTTTTAGCTTAACAGTATTGTCCCTAGGTTGGTATTGCTTTGAGAATTCCCTAGCTGTGTCCTCTGGCATTGGTCACGCCAAGTCACTTGAACAATTCTTCCCTCACCCTCTCTGAGGTGAGGCCATTGAGGCAAAGTGATTCACAGGGAGCCAGTGGTCAGGGTTGCATGGAAAGTCTCGGAGACCTGTGTAGAGGCTGTTAAAGCAAGGCTCTTTTTGAGACCCTGGACATAGTTTGGTGCCAGCCTCACCCTAACACATAAAAGGCTGCCGCCCCTGAGTGGATGGTGGGCTGAAGGGTGGCTGGGGCAGAGGTACCAGAAAACCTTTCTTTTTTAACCCACAACACCTGCAGACTGAATGGCCCCTGGACTGAATGGCCTTAAACAGGCAGCTTGATTTTCAAGGTGTGCCTAAGGGCATATGCTTTTCTTTCATTCCTTCTATTCTCACTTGGCAACCATATACAACCAGACCTGACCCGTACTACTTCATTTTTTTTCTACTCACTGTCTACAAATCAGTCCTTTGAGCACTTTTCCTTTGTGAAGCCCAATCTGTGTCCAGTTTAACATACTTTGGATTGATCTTTGTCTTAGCATCTTGTTTTCCCCTAAAAGAAGATACCCTCTGGGAAAAAATGGCTGCCCCACAAGCCAGCAGGGCCTAGATTGTTACCAAGCCCTGGAGAGGTACAGAGCTGGGTTCTGGCCTAACTGGATGTTGCACGGTGAGCATATTTTCTAGAACTGGCACTTTTCAGATCCTGAGACATCTAGAGAGTATAGCCAAAGGGCCTTTTTAAGGTCCCTGCCCCTTTTAATGGAAGAACTTGGTCTCATTTCTGGGAAGTTGGCTTACCTAGAGGAAACAGAGTCACATTATGGATGGTACACTCACATGCTAAGATATGTGGACACCTCTAAAAAAGTGATAGGAGATCAGAACAGGGGTACTTCCAAGGAGGCTGATACTATCGGAAACCTTTTTGGAAGGCTAGTCTGCTTTGGTCTTCTTTTAAGTGGCAGACCATTCAGTCACCAAATTTGGCCTGAGCATCCTCTGAACAAGAAGCTCTTCTCAGGAGGGCGAAGGAATGAGGGCTAGAAAGATAGGCCGGGGTCCTTGTCCGTGAGAGTAATTGCCATAAGATGTGGACAAGCGGTCTCGGCTGCCTTGTTACTGAAGAGCTTAGGGAACCCCGGGGCAGGGCCTGCATTGGGGGGCCAGATGCTGTATCTGGGCCAAAGCCCGGCCTGCAGGGCAGGTGGCCAGAACTTGGAAGGAATTCTCTTCCGCAGCCCAGGGTCCAGGCTTGGCCCCAGCAAGCCGCCCTGCCAGCCTCTGCTGCCTGGGGCCTCGCGCATTCCGCGCCCCCGCCCCCTCCCCCCCTCTCCAGGCCTCGCCCCCTCCCTTGTCCCCTTCTCCTCTCCCCACCAGCTGTCCCCTTTCCCCGGAGCAGCAGACAGCCGGAGCCTGGGAAGAGGCGGCCTCGGGCCGGAGGGGGCGTGGTGGGGAAGGGGAGGGGGGCGGGGGTGAGGGGATAAGGAGGCCGCGGCGGCGGCGCCCCCAGCCACCGCGCCGCCCGCCCGAGCGCTGGCTGCCGCCGCCATCGCTCACTTGCTTCCCCTCGCTCAGGGGAAAGGTCAGCAGCGTCCTGGAGCCGCCGTGTCACTCCCCGACAGCCATGAACTGCAGCGAGAGCCAGCGGCTGCGAACCCTCCTGAGCCGCCTGCTGCTCGAGCTGCACCACCGGGGCAACGCTAGCGGCCTGGGCGCCGGCCCCGACCCGAGCATGGGCATGGGGGTCGTGCCTGACCCCTTCGTGGGCCGCGAGGTGACCAGCGCCAAGGGCGACGACGCCTATCTCTACATCCTGCTCATCATGATCTTCTACGCCTGCCTGGCCGGAGGCCTCATCCTGGCCTACACCCGCTCCCGCAAGCTCGTCGAGGCCAAGGACGAGCCGTCCCAGGCCTGCACCGAGCACGATTGGGCCCCGGGTGGCGCACCGGCCGCCACCGACGCCGAGACTGCCGCCGGCTCGCCGGCCGAGGGGCGCCGCCTCGCCCCCGGGGGGCTGCCCGCCCTCGCCCAGGGCACCGTGGGGGTCTAGAACCACTGCCCCAGCTTGCTCGCTGGCACCCGCCTCATCTCGCTTGTCCCTGGGCACGGCGCCCGCCTTTTCCTTTCCTCCCCTTCCAGGCTTCGCCTCACCTGAGGCCCAGACAATGATGAGAGGCCAGGAGACCTTGTCTGGAAGGCCCTGGAAGAAGTACAACCCTACCCATTCCCCGCCAGTTTCTCCCTCCTCTCCCCTCATGCCTCCACCCCCACCCCGCACATCCAACTGCACTAAACTGCCTCTGCTCTCTTGTCTGCAGACAGCCCTGACACCACGCTCCAGCACTCTGGGAACTGAATCCAACACATCCAACACTTGGCATTGAACTGAAGCAATGAAGTCTATCAGAACTCGGGGTCGTCTAACCGGCAGCTGTTCCAGGGACTGCCAGGGACTGCTCACTCCGCAGAGCCAATGGGCTTGCCATCTCTGCCAGGCCGGCTGCAGCAGCTCCAGCTTCCGGGCACCTTAGGGACAGAGACAAAGAAAATGAAGAGACCTCAGACATCTCTTCCTTCCCTCCCTCTTTCAGAAGGGAACTAGCAGGAGACTAGGACCAGTCTGTGGGATAGAACTGACTTAATGGGGACTGGAGAGGGAGGGGGCTCAAAGAGGAGGGAAGACCTATGACCCCTTCTGTATGGTTTTCTTGCATCCAGTTGTCATCCCAAAGGTAACTTGCCTGATTTTTAGTAGCTTTGCCATCTTCTGCCATGGGTAAACATTGCTGGGTGCATCACCCCAATGCTTCCAAATGCCTCTCCTGTACTGGTTCAGTTGTTAAGGCAGCTGTCTGCTTCATTCATGGAACATGAGGCTCAGACTTCGCCTGCTCTGTAACCTGGGGAATGTCAGAGGCAGGTAATAAAGTTTGTTCAAACAAAAACCTAAGACTCTTTTCTCAAAGATCCCAGCCTTGAGACCCAGGACTATATAGAGAAGGAATCCTTTTTGCTCTTGGAAATGCTGTTTAGATTTGGGAGTTAGGTTGTGGTGATATCTATACAACCAGTTCCAATGCAGTAGATGTCATTGTGGGTGAAGACAAGGTTTATATGGCTAAATGGATTGTTTTTTCAAGTGTTTCAAAAGTTGTAACTGTTTTATTACTTCTCTTCTCCTTTTTCCTTAATTCTGAAGCACTTTCAAATATCATAATGCTAAATAAGGATTTCCCACTTTCCTTTTGCCGTTTTTCAGGATACACTTAAAATAAAAACCTCTCATACCCATCACTGTTAGCTATTATCAAAGTTAATTTTTAGAAGCCACCTTCGTAACTCTCTCAAAGAAGTAGCTTATTAAAAGAGAAAAAGCCACCAAATAGTGTAAATCTTACGTCAGAGGGAATATGCTTGAATTAAGCAATCTTAACCAACGGTGGGTCAAGTTAGAGGTGTATGTTTATTGATTTATTCTCCTTGTCTCAAAAAGGTCGTGAGAAACTTACCTGCTTAGGGCTTAAAAGCTTATACCTGATGATGGCTCTTTGGGCTTCATGAAACACACATAAAATCATCTCTTAGCATTAAGCCAACTTGCTTAATGCCAGCTGGTTTCTCAGTAATTGCAGGACAAAGATATTATGGATCACTTAAATGCATTGATAATACACAAGTTTCATTCAAGTCATTGGTTTTGACCTTGTAGCCCTTCTGGTATTTTACTGGAGCTATTAATAAGTTAAATGAACTTACTTTCATTCCCAGGATTCACTCCTTGAAGATATGCTGGCCTAGCCCCATTGGCTCCTCTCCAGTCCTAGTTTCAGCCCTAAGGTCACCCCCTCTCCTTGCAGGTGGGGCCAGGGATTGGGCAGCAGTCCAAGACAGTGACAGGAAGAGAGGGGATGCTGTGAGAGCCATCTCAGTGTCAGGCAGGGTGGCATGAGTGGGATGTGGAGGGAAGGCACAGATATCAAGCCATGCCAGGGGTATGTGGGGGGCCAGTCCCCAGCCTTGTATTTCAAGTATAACAATGTCTCTCATTTATCTGGCATAACTGGGGACACAAGGTTGTTTTGATAATGAAGCGTAATCACTGCTTTAGATGTTGAAACTTTATAAACATTTGTACCAATTTTTCATAGACATTTAAAAAAATATATTGCCAGAAAAATAAAGAAAATAAAGAAAGCTGCGAGCAGTTGGGACAATGCCCACAATAAACATTAATGTGCCACCTGTGGGAAACAAATCCCATTGACAAAATATTCCTGCTGTTAAAAACATTTTAACCTTTTTATGATGATTAGGGTACCCATTAAGAACATATAGCAAGAGTAGCTACAGAATTCTCCCAGTGAGAAAAGTGAACTGGCCTGGGGAAAGCAATTTGCTTTACTGCCCAGTTGCTTTTTTCAAAACTTTCAAGGTTGCAACTGTGTCCCAGATAATGAAGTTTCCCAGAAGTCTGGACACTACCAACCAGTGGGAGTGTCTACAGCATCGAACCGATCAGATTGTGGCCAGCAAAAGACAGAAAAAAGAAAAACTAGGGGCTCGTCCAACCCTCAGTTTTGATCATCTATTCCTGAATAGCACCAGCTGACTGTACAAATTGGGAAAATGTTAGCCTTCTCCTTAATGTGATTCTAATAAATTAGAGTGATTCTTTTTTCAACCCACCCAGCGGCCTATTTCTCCCTTCTGTGTAAACAGATCCTGTTTCGGTTCGGGCTCAGATTTTTGCTCCATAATAATAATGAAGAAGAAGACCCACGCTTCCTTACTTGTAACTTGAGGCTTTCAACAAAGTGGGGCTCAGAGATGTTTTGAGTTCCAATGTCTGGAAGTGTTCATCGACAGTGCAAAAATAAACAGAAGCTTTCCTTCCATGACAGACGTAATTCTGTGTTGTTGATTCACTTTTCTAGAGGGATACAAATGAGGTCTTTCATTTGTTTGTAGTGTCCATCTTCTTTTCAATTTGCCGTCTCTTTCAGACACCAAAGATCTGCACATGGTTTGTATCAACAAAGAGAAGGGACTGGGCCGCTTTCCAATCAATCTTGCCTGACGGCTAAAGCAAACGCACTGTGGTGTTGTGGGCAGAGCACAGGACCAGAATCGAGAGAACTCGGTCCAGCCCTGGCTTTGCCAATTAACCCGGCTTTGTTTCTCAGGGTGAGCTGCTTAACCTCTCTGGGCCTGTCTCCACAGCTGTGGGGATTTGAGGATCAAGTGAGCTAACGTATGGGAAAGGGCTAGGAGAAGGACAGAACCTCTAGAAGTATAAGGTGTTAAATTTATATTTTCCTTTTCCTTCCTTGGGGGAGTACCCTTGGGCAATCGTGTGGGGGAAGAGGGGAAGAGAAAATTCTCTACTATGTAGAGTCTATTGTTATTGCTCAAAGAAGAGGATTGCAGAGACTTGGCCACTAGCTCCCAGATTTCTGAGCCTGTCTCCCCCATTCTCAAAATTTTGGATGACTAGGAATCTGTGCATAACTTTCTCACTATCCTACTCTACTACCCTTTACCTTGTAAAGGGCTTGTAGTGCCCTTTAAGAAAATATGACAATAATACTATATTTTCAGAGATCCACCAGGACTAGAGTCTAGACTTTGAAGACAGAGGTCAAGGATTGAGAGCGTGCATAAGAGAAGAGAATGAAGGGAAAGAATCACGGGCTGTGGGCTTCATGAGGGAGATAGGAGGAAGAGCTATCTAGAATGTTCTGTGAAGGTAAGGGTGCATGACTGAGGACCACCAAGAGTGAATAGATTAGAGTGGTCAAGAGCCAACCCTAGGTGAACTTGAACCACCCATCAAAAGGGCTTTGGGAGAAGAAGTTGGATGGGAAGTCACTTTTCAGCCTCTTTGGTTACTTAACACAACCTGTAGCCTGTCCAGGAAGACAAATAACGTGATTAATGCAACTCTTCTTGCTGTGGTAGACCTCAGAGCATGGGACCAAGTGACCCCACCAGTCCCCCATCAGCTGTGTTTTGAGGGAGGGCAGGGTCTTGGTAAAAGCTGTGGCCTGGGCCTCTTTCTCTGAAGAGGGTGCAGTCAGAGCAGACAGGGGGATACCTCAGAAACATTTTTCTAAAAAAATTGTGCTAAAATACACATAACATAAAATTTACCATCTCAGCCATTTTTAGAAGTGTACAGTTCAGTAGTGTTAAGTACATTCACGTTGTTGTGCCACAGTGCCCCTTTAAGTCAGAGAAAAAGGCAAGCAGCCAAATTACTTTATATAGAAGTGGCAGGGCTTAATCATTGCTTCAGATGACTCCCTCTCCAGGGGTATTCACATTTTATAATAGATCACTCAGGACAAAGTAAAGGAGAAACCCAAGGAAAGAATCTCTAGTTGTGGATTTCAGTGGAATTTGGAAGGAGAGATATCTTGAAATGTTTATGTGTGTTGGGGAAGGTGCTTGGGGGAAGAGTGTACTGAACTTCCCACAGCTTCTAAAGTCACATCCTACTCTTACTGTCAGATGCTCTTGGAACCCTGGGGAGGATTAGGGGAGCCATGAATGACTGGATTTCAGTATGATTTGCCGAATTCCCACATACCTGACCTACAAAATGTTCATTCATGAAAACACTTCAGTCCCTGGAAGGACAGGAGGCCTCCCCTTAGCTCTTTTTATGATCTGGATGTGATCTAGTTAGGGTTGCTGCCCCAGCAGGCCTGGAAGAGAAGGAATGGAGACAAAGGGCACATTAATTTCGCTCCTCTTCTCGCGGGGCTTCTCCTCTAGGGGCACTGTGGTCATGACCAGCCCTTGGCAAAACTACGGGATTGGTATTTACCTCACTTTCTCCCTTCCTGTTCCAAGCTTCCCCCTGCCATCCTCAGTCCCAGTCCTCCAAAGCTGTTCCTTCCCTGCTGCCCTGCTCTAGTGATCTTATTCATTTACATCTAGTCTGCTATTCATTCCAGTGACGATCCAAGGAATGCATCTTTAATGGTAGCTTTCAGACACTGGGTGAGGGAGAGAGGTATGAAGCGTGGCTTGTCCTAGGACTTTCAAATTTGATATGGGTAAGGCTGCTCTGGCAGTCACACCATTGTGGTAAGCTCAAGAACAGAACTTTGGCTTTTTCTTTATCCCCCCTACTTCTGGGGGTGTTTGGAAGAATGCAACTTTTAGCCATGTAGGGAGGGCACCTGCATTTCCATGTGAGTTTCCTAGGATGGGGGGTGGGATGTGGGTGGGGATGTGATTAATGGGGGCAGGTGGGAGGGGACAGAAGC
The DNA here is from genome assembly GCF_057802395.1 of Ceratotherium simum simum. Taxonomy (NCBI): domain Eukaryota; kingdom Metazoa; phylum Chordata; class Mammalia; order Perissodactyla; family Rhinocerotidae; genus Ceratotherium; species Ceratotherium simum. Next base: position 38,378,408 of record NC_141940.1, read on the forward strand.
CCTTGGCCTGCTCCCCAGTTAGGCCTCTGTCCACTGGAAGGCTAAATTAGCAAACAGGACACCAGGAATGGCTGAGGTGAGTGAAGGAAGAAATACTAGGATGGATCCCCTGAGGACTGTAAGGTTGGAATTCCTATCATTTTCCTGCCATCTCACTATATATCTGTACCAAACCAAGGCCATAGCCAAATGATAAGCCCTGCTTGGAGGAGGCTGCTCTGGAGTCAGCTGGGTTAGTCTCCATCCCATGTCCCAAGTAACTAGTACCATCCCTCAGAGGTTTGGGCTTTCCCTCTAGCAAGTCCAGGGGGCTGGTCAGTTCAAGAGCCCCCACCTTTTGACTTTCTCCACCATCCACCCAAGCAGAATAGTGTAGTACCTAGGGCATGGGTTCTAGAGCCAGACAGCTTGGGTCCAAATCTATGGTCTGCCTTTCACCAGCTGAGTAATGTCAGGAACATTACTTAACCTTCTCCAAACTTCCTTTCCCCATCTGTAAAATGAACGTAAGAAATAGTACCTACCTTCCATGGTTGTTATGAAGATGGAGTAGTTAACACAGTGCTCGGCTCAGGGTAAATATTTAGTAATGGTAGCTTCCAATCTTGCCCCAATCCATAGCAATAGAGTTGTCATCTACACCACACCAATGAACCTGCTATGAACATAGTCACCAGTGAGCTTCATGTTGTCAAATCTATTGCTCAATTCTCAGTCCTCATTTTCTATGAGGACTTGCATATCTGACTGCCTTCTTAACATCTCTGCTTGGGTATATAAACCTGTCTTGAGGTTAATGTGTCCAAATCAGAGCTTTTGAGTCTCTTCCTCCAAAATTTGCTCTTCCACTTGAGCAAGAAAAAGCAACCCCTTCCTTCTGGGAGCTGGTCTGTTGTTTACGTCTAGGCCTTACTGTTGGTTTGAAGCTGGCCTGGTGTTCACAGGTAGGCCGTGTTATTCTCCTGTTGGACATAAACCATCTCACAGAACACCAACATCAGATTAGTCTAATGACAAGACAAGACAAGACACGTCTCTGTGATCCTGATGGAGTGAGACAAAACAAGACCATTTTATAATGTTATCTAAGTACAGACAAAAATAAGGTTATTGTGAAACTCACAAAATACCAAACATCTTCCTTTCCCAGCTAATCTGAGTGACTGCTATTTCTCTACTCATCACAGCTTTAGTCTCACTCTAGCTTTCCTTCATTCTAGATAAGATTTATTAAGATACCTAATCCTAATAGCATCCAATCCAGAGTGAACACTTGCTTCCTTGGACCCTCCCTACAATCACCTAACATAAGCTCCAACCAAATAATAAGTCCTCTCTAACACCTTTTACTTAGACACCCGTGGTTCCCCATGATGTGAATTCTCCCTTGCTAATATGACCAATAAATCCAACTTGTTCAACTACAGATTTGTTCCTGGTGGTCTTTGGCTGGAAGGCATTGACACATTAATCTCCCCCCCACCTTTTTTTTTTTGTAAATGGTACTACCACCACCCATCCAGTTTCTTATGCCAAAACAGGAGCCATATTGATTCTGCTCTTTCCCTCGCCTTTCCACATTCAATTTAGGAGCAAAGTCCTTTCAATTCTACTTTCAAAAGGAATTCCACATATGACCACTTCTCATGATTTCCACTTTTACCACCCTGGTATACTCTCCCATCGTTTCTTACCTGGACTAACATAACACTTCCTGACTGGTCTTCCTGCTTTTACACTTACCCCCTGCAGTCAGTTCTTTACACAACAGCCAGAGTAATATTAAAGCATAAAGCAGATCATGTCCCATCTGTACCTAAGGCCCTCCATTGGATTACCCATACAGTCAGAATATATCCTGAACTCCTTACCATGGTCTACAAGACCTTGCATGATGTGACCCTTGCCAACTTCTCTAAACCTCATCTCCTGATACTCTTCCCTCTTGCTCACTAAACTCAAATTATGCTAGTCTTCTTGCTGTTCCTTGAACACATCAAACTCTTTCCTGCCTCAGAGCCTTTGCATGTTCTGTTTCCTTTGCCTGGAATGTTCTTCCTCTACTTCTCATGGCTGTTTCCTTCTCATCATTCAGGTCTAAGTTCAAATGCCACTTCCCCAGAGGCCTTCCTTGACCATCCTATCTATAGTTACCCCTTTCTCCCTGCCCCACCCTATTCTCTATCCTATTATCTTGTTTATTTTAACTTCACAGCATAAGCACTGTCTAAAAATATCATGTTTGTTGACTTACTAGTTTATTGTCAGTCTCTCCCATGTAGGCTAAAAGATCCATGAAGGCAGGGATTATTTTAGGTCAATTAAAAAAAATTAATTTATTTTTATTACTTTTTTGAGGTATAATTAACATAAAAAAGTGCACACATTTAAAATATATATGATTGATTTTGACATATGTATACACCTGTGAAATTATCACCAAAATCAAGTTAATGAACATATCCATCATCACCAAAAGTTTCCTTGTGATCCTTTGTGCCTTTTTCCTACTGGTCCAGACAATCTGGATCTGCTTTTTGTTGCTATAGATTAATTTGGATTCTCTAGAATTTTATACAAATGTAATCATGTGAAATGCACTTCTTTTACTCAGCATACTGATTTTGAGATTCGGCCATGTTGTTGCATGTATCAATAGTTTGTTTCTCCTTATTACTGAGTAATTGTAGGGATGTATCACAGTTTGTTTATCCATTCACCTGTTGAAGGATATCTGGGTTGTTTCCAATTTTTTGCGATGATGAACAAAGCTTCTGTGAACATTTGTGTGCAAATCTTTGTGTGGATATATGCTGGATGCAGAGATTTTGTGTGTCTGGTTCTTTGCAGCTTCTCCCATGTTTAGGCACTTGTGTAATATTTATATAATATGTGGTGGTTAAATATCTGTTGAATGAATAATTGAGCCTTCTTTTTAGCCCAGGTCTGTGGACATTTCCACTATTCCTGTGCCCACCCTAGAATCCTTCACCACCTTAAATTTTGCCTTCTTACTGCCTTTCCAATCTGCAGCCCTGGGTGACCCCTTGAAGGTGACTGTTTCCACTCTTGGCTTGTTGTAGAAACCTCACTCATTGGGTTGGCTGCCAATGCAAGCTCTCTACCCTAAACTGGCCCCTCTGGCTGTTCAACAATCCGTTCATTCCTTGCTTGCTGACTCCCTATCACATTCCCTACAGCAGCTGCTCCAAACTTCCTGCCCTCTCCTCAAGCCCCCAGCCCCATCCCTCCCCCTCATTCTCAGGAGATGACTTCACCTCCTTCATTACTGAGAAGATTGAGGCCAACTGACAGGAGCTTCTATGGCTTTCATCTGACCCATCTCCACACAGCCATCTCAGATGCTTCCGACTTTCAGGAAGATGTGCTCCTTCACCTTGCCAAGGTTAAGCTCTCTGCAGTATTCTTGATCCTAGTCCCAACTTTAATGATATTAATAAAAACAACAACAGCAAAAAAAAAAGTATTTAGCTCTGGATATGGACCACACACTGGGCTAAGCACTGAGAAAACAGCTCTGATTTTTGTTGAAAAACTATGTCTTTAACATGTACCATTTCTTTTTTTCTAAGCTTAAAAACGTTAATTTTTTTTACAAAAGTGTTGCAAATACTAAGCACTTGACACGGGTTATCTAACTTGATCTTCACAGCCAGATTGTAGAGTAGTTCTATTTTTTTAAAGAGATAAGAAGACTAGGGATTAGAAAGGTTTTAAGTGCATGACTTTGGGTCCTATAGCTAGTAAGTGGTGGAAAAAGGATTTGAGCTGAGATTGAAATCCAGAGCTCACTCTTTCCTTCTTTCCTCTCCCCTTCCTCTTGCTCTCTCTCTCTTTTTCCTCAAAGTTCAGAGGGTTCTCTTAATCCTATTCCTCAGTTCATTGCCAATTATCATCCTTGGCCAAAATATAAAGCGACTGTAGGAAAAAGTAAAACAAAGGGGAAGAGAGACATACTAGGAGAAGACAAGAAGGATCTTGCCAGACTGCGGAGTTTGAACTTCATCCTGTAGGCAGTGTTCCCAAACTTTAGTAAGTACTCCATGGGGTGCTTGTTAATAGGGTGGATTCCCAGTCTCTACCCTCAGACCTACTGGATCAGGTCTGGGGCAGGCAAAAGTGGAAGCATAAAAGACTAGTTAGGAGGCTATGAAAGTATTCCAGAGGAGATGGCAGTGGCCTAGACTATGGTGGTGGCTATGGAAGTGGAGAAACATGGACAGATTTTTTTTATTGTGGTAAAGTACACCTAACATAAATTTACCCTTTGAACCATTTAAAAGTGTACAATTCAGTGGTCTTTAGTAATTCACATGGTGTGCAACCATGATCACTATCAATTTCAGAACATTTTCATCACCCAGATTGGAGAATTTGAAAAGGTAGAACCGGCAGGGCTATGTATGAATATCGATGGTGAGTGAGAGGGATGGGTCAAGCTCATCGGGTTTTCTGGCATGCTGATCGGGATAATGGTGATCTCGAACAGAGATGAGTAAATAAAAAGTGGGATCTTGCACAGCTAGAAATGAAGGAGACATGAAGGCAGTTATGAACATGTTGAGTTTCTTAGAGACCTACAGGGGCAAATATGAAGCCACCAGTTGGAGTGGATCTGGAGTGCAGATGAGAGTTCAGGCTGAGGGGCCCAGACTACATAATAGCAAACACTTGCATGAGGCTCACTACTTGTCAGACACTGGTCCAAGTGCTCTATATACATGGTCTCAATTATTCCTCATGTTACAGATGAACAAACAGAGGCACAAAATAACTCACTAAAGCTACTAGCATGTGGCAGAGGGAGAATTAGAACTCAGGCAGACTGACTTTAGTGTTAGTGCTCATAGCCATTATGCTATGCTGCCTCTCGCAGAGGCCATTTCATCTGCAAAGGGATAATATTTGAATCTGGGAGAGTAGAGGCAACGTGGAGGGCAGAGCCTAAAGGGAACTCTACCTCTGTGGCGGGGGGCGGGGGGGAAGCATAAGAGGAATCCATTACAGAAGACAGAGAAGGAGGCATAAGGAAGGTAACAGGAAAATGAAGAAATTGTAGAGGCCAAAGGAGAGGAGTTTCAAGAAGGAGGGAGTGTCTGATCCTGCAGATGTGTTATAACTGAAGGTCTGAGAAGAGGCCATTTGATTTGCTGGTGACTGTCACTGATCACCTTCCAGATGGCTGGTTAGTGGGGGACAGGAAAAGCCAGACGGAAAGGGTTAGGAGTGAGTTGGTGGTAGGAACAGAAGGCAGCTAGTGTGAACTATTCTTTTGAGAATGTTGGAAATGAAGTGAAGGGAAAGATAATTGATAAAGTTTTGGAAGGAGTCAGCATAGCACCTTGGGTCGTGCAGACAGATCAGACTTCCTGTTCTGCCACTTACTTTCTGAGTGACCTTGGGCAAGTGATTTAACTTCTTAGAGCCTCAGTTTCCTCATGATAATAACAGGGCATGCCTGTTGTAACAGGGTTAGGGAGTGAGATAATGCATGTAAAATGCACACTGAAAGAGTTAGTACATGATTAGCTATTGTTAGTAGTTGTTCAATAAATGCCAATGAATCTGATTCAGTGATCTTGAGTACCCAGGAAACTCCCGGATCCAGCCTCCTCAGGGTCTTTGAGATCAGTGATGACCAGACTGCAGTCGCCAACTGCTGTCAACAGGAACATCCTCTTGGGGTCAGACTCAGACTGGAGTCAAGTCATGGAGCTTAAACTCAAACTACACCAGCTTAAGATAGATGGCCCTTCAACTCATTACTTCTCTGTACAGTGAAATGGGTACAGCTTGTGTGAACTCCGTGTGTGAGGGACTAGGTACAGAAGCAGAACTTTGAAGAGGAAATGACTTATCACAGACCATTCTCTGGCCTGGCTTCTCTAAGCACCTAAGGAAGCAAAGAAAGCCTAAAGCTTCTTGGCATTAGGTGTTTAAGTTTTGCCCACTTGCAAGATGGGAAATTTTCTCTCTCTCATTCTTGTTTGAAAGCCTCTATAAACTCCACACAAATATTATGTGTTTTTAAAAATAAGAATACAATGGAATGCGGGCAATGCCAAAACTCTCCTAAACGTTTTCTTTCAGGATTCTGAATGTATTAAAGGATCTTGCAAGATCTCAGAGGTCAGAAGCGTCTATTTTCGGGTCTGTATCTCTACGAGCTGGAGAAAAATTTCCAGAATCTGCATCGGCCTCAAGTCATTCTTTGAAAGTTTTTGTTTGTTTGTTTGCTTTGTTTTTAAAAATCTCTCCTGCCATCTTCTCCTCAAACTTTAGTGCATAATGACCCAAAGACAGACTTGTGGTTATTTGAGATCTCCAAGTTCAGGATCAACAGGAGTTTATCAGAGACATGCCTTCCCCAGGGAAAATTCTGCTAGTGCTCAGGACATACAGCAGCACTCATGAAGCCCATCTCCTGGGGCAGGCAAGTAATGTCAGTGTCCACCTTACAGAGCTACAGAGAACAAGTGCTTACTGAGTGCTCTCTGAGCAACATGTTGGCCCTGGCTCCTAGGAGCTTCCATCCAAAAGCAACTAAGGTGGAAAGGGATGTTATGCTTCTCCTCTGCATTTTCCCTCTCCACTCCACCCAGTTTCTTTATCTCCCTTGTCTTTGTTCTTCTCCTTTCCATTGAGTCTTTGGAGCGACCACCCACAATTACAACCCTTCCCCCTCTCTTAACTAGGTCAGTCTCAGAGATGTTTGCCAGTTGGAAAGACCTCTTTCCCATGGCTAAAGTTGCTGCCTGTGCACCTCTGGTGACACTGACTAGTGCTTTCCTGAGTGGGGGTCTGTTTCAGCAGAGGACTGTAATTCAAGCAAAATGTCTGGAAGGGGAGATGTGGGGGCAAGAGGTTTCTGTAGCAGATTCAGGGAAGCCTGCCACTGAGCCTTGGCAGCCGACCAGAAGGGAGTCCCAGGTTTCAATGAAACAAGCCTGCTCTCATCTATCTATAGAAAAGTAGCATTTCTCCTCCAAGCTCAGGCCCAATCCAAATACAACGTGACAGAGCCTGCTTCTCATCTTGTTCACTCCTTTGGGTAGCAGAAAGGCCCATCCACAGGCTGCTGGGGCAGTATCTTCAATATGTGCCGGTCACCCTCTGGGAAAGAAGAAAGGATGTCTTAGAGAGGCAGAGCCCTAGACTCTGAATGTAGTGTGAGTTCTGCATTTGGAGACTCTCGGAGTGATTGGGCATGGTCCTGCGACCCAAAGGCCTCCCAGCCCCTCTAGCTTGTGACTCTGGGTCACATTTAGAGTTATGCTCAAGTTTCTACACTTCCTCATCCCTCAGCTGCTCCAGGTAGGAAGTTGGCCCCCTCAGAGAGCCTCCTACTTATTTCTGAGAATCCCCCAAAGTGATACCTCCCACGTGTCTATAAACCTCTCTGTCAGCTGTACTCGCTACTCTGTTCTTTTTCTTCTCTTCCAGAACCCATTGTTCACATCTGCTATTACTGCTGAGGGTGACCATTACGAATGCTGGTGTCCATGCCTAGGGACCTGTCCGGCACCACATGCTCTTCTGTGAGCCACTGGAGAGCTGAGTTACGGGCAGAGACTGGACAAACCATCCTTTCTCTAATTTTCTTCCATGCTGGGTTTGTGGGGCCCAAAACTAGGCCTGTTCATGCCTAGAGTCTCATAAAGTCACTAGTGAATTGTTCCAGCCTCTGAGCCTCAGCCCTTACACAGTAACTTACAAAGTATCTGTTGGTTTCTGGCCACTCTTCTCACCAGAGGGGCTTAAACCCATCCCAGTGGGCCAGAAGGGGAATAGGAGCCTGGCCAGTCTCTCAAATCAGTCTCCTCTCTGCTTAGCTAAAAACTTTTTATCCCCAAAAGTAGCCTCGCCTTCCCTACTCCAAACAATCTTTTTTCTCTTGCCTTCCAGGCAGGTTTGTAGCAACTGGGCACCACATACACAGCATCTCAGACATCTCCACTCCAGGAAGGGTCTGTCTTTGCTTTTACAGTTGCATAATTAGAAGAGGCAAGTTGGAGAAGGACCTAGGGTTGAAAATGGGTGTTTGTGTTTGCTTCTATTTCCTTTTTTTTAAATTTTTAATTTATTTATTTACTTATTTGGTGAGGAAGATTAACCCTGAGCTAACATCTGTGCCAATCTTCCTCCATTTTTTATGTGGGTCATCACCACAGCAGGGCCTGAGGAGCAGTGTAGGTCTGTGCCCAGGATCTGAACCCATGAACCCAGGCCGCAGAAGCAGAGCATGCAAACTTGACCACTATGCCACCAGGCTGGCCTCTTGCTTCTATTTCTTAATAAGGGAGAGGCTTGAGCACGTTTCAACGCTGAGAGTAGGGTCAGGAGACGGAGGAGGTGAAGATACAGGAAAGAGAAGGGGATAATAGCTGGAGCCGGGACCTGGAGTGGAAGGCAAAGGGTGGGACCCTGTTCCCCTCCCCTTTGTAACAGGAGGAGGAAGGGAGCACTAGATGGGGACCTACCTAGATAGACAATTTAGGAGTGGTGGAGTGGGAAGTTGAGCATTCTCACCTGATAGTTTCTATTCTTTCTGTGAAATGAGAGAAGGAGAGGTGAGGGATGACAGTTGGAGGTTTGATAGATGTAAAGAATGTTTGAAATTGCTGTTGTGGAGGAGGTTTGAACAAGCTAATTAGGAAACCCAAGTGATTGTGGGGCAGCAGGAAGGGCCCAGCTGAGACTGGTAGTCATGACTGTATGGTATGTAACAGGTTGCCCAGTAGTGTATTTCTCTAGCAGGGCTTAGCAACAGGCACAGAGAAAGAAATTTTCCTTTCTCTTAAGTGGAAATAACTATTTCTGCTCTTTCTTGGTAATGGAAAAGGTCCTGGACTAGGACTGAGGAGACCTGGGTTCAAGTCCAGTGTTTTATCGTCATCTGTGTGACCATGGAACAACTAACGTGACCTTTTTATGGCTCTTATCTATCTCAAAGGGCTGTTATGTGAAAGAAAGGAGATGGAGAATGGCAAAATTCATATACAAGGCACGAAAAATGGTTAAACCAAAGAAAATTAAAAACAGCTCCACCATAAACACTTTTGAAAGATAAATTGTGGGAAAATTAAAAAAAAAGAAAACATTCGCAAAACATGCTACAACGGGCTTACTATACAAAGAGCTCTTAGAAATGAAAAAGAAAGTAAAAAAATGGGCAAAAAGTATGAATAGGCAATTAACAGAAGAAGAACTACAAAGAGTCATAAACATAGAAAAGATGTTCAAATTCACTAATTTAGAATTTAAAATTAAAACAAACAACAATTATTTTTATTTTTTCACCTATCAGATTTACAAAAATCAAAACAAATCCATAATAATTAGTGTTGGTAGAGGTGTGGGGACTCAAGCATTCTCATACACTGTTGGTGGGAATGCAAACTGGCACAGTATTTTTAACCCAGGAATTGCATTTATAGCAATTTATTTCACACATATACTCACACAAGTACACAAAGATATATGTGTGGTGATATCCACTGCTTCAAAGTTTGTAATAGTAAAAAACAAGCCAACCGACAAAAACTCTTGTATATAACTAAAATTTCCTTCACAAGATAATTTTTATTGTATAAATATATGATGGAATATTATGCAGCCACACTAAAAAGACTGCCAGGGGAAAACACCCAAGATAGATGATTAAATGAAAACACTGAGTGCAGAACTGTGTGTGTATAGTTGTATCCCATTTAAAAATAGATGGTATAGTAGAAAAATATGTGCAGAAATATACAACAAACTTAGCAGTGGTTATTCCTGGGAGGGAGTATTATAAGGACTTTCTATGTTCTATCTGCCTTCAATTTTTTCCCAACATTTCATCATGAAAAATATTCAAACATAACAGAAAATTAGAAAGACTTGTACAGTGAACATCTGTATTCTCACCAGCTAGGTTCTGTCATTATCATTTTATTTTACTTGCTTTATCACATATCTCTCCGGCTATTCGTCCCTCTATCCATCCCTTTAATCCATTTAATATTTTAAAGTATTTTTAAATTAACTTTAACTTCAAAGTAAGTTGCTGAGATCAGTACACTTTTCCAAAAATACTTCAACATGCATATTATTTACTGGATTTTAATATTTATTTACAGCTTTTTTCCTTTTGTGATAAAATTTATTTGCAATGAATTGCACAAATCTTAAGTGAATGATTCAACAGGTTTTGACAAATGGATATGTCCATGTAACCCAAGTCTCTATCAAGACATAGAAAGTTATCATCACCCCAGAAAGTTCCCTCGTGCCCATCCCAGTAAATCTTCACCCCACCCCCTTCTGTAATGTTGAAAATATTTAAATGAAATTTTATTTTTAGGATATTTTAGAATTTACAGGAAAATTGCAAAGACAGTACAGAGTTCTTGTATATCTCCACATCTAGTTTCCCATATTGGTAACATCTTACATCACTATGGTATATTTGTCACAACTAATGAACCAATATCAATACATCATTATTAACTGGAGTCCAGACTTTATTCAGATTTCACTAGTTTTTCCCTAATGCCCTTTTTCTGTTCCAGGATACTGTCCAGGACACTATATTATATTTAGTTATCATATCTCTTTTGGCTTCTCTGGGCTGTGACAATTTCTCAGGCTTTTCTGGTTTATGATGACTTTGACAGTTTTGAGGAGTGCCATTCAGGTTTTATAGAATGCCCTTCAATTTAGTTTTGTCTGATGTGTTTCTCATGGTTAGACTGTGGTTCTGTAACTTTTCCATATTTATAATAATCATATTTAACTTTTGTAAAGATATGTATTTAAAGGCATGATCGTGGGTGGTGATGATGAGGAGTGAGGTGGCTGAGGACAAGTAACTGAAAAGAAGTATGTTTACTTTGAGCAACTTGGAGAAAATAAGTGAGAATGTGGAAAGTTACGGTTGCCCAGGGTGGTCCAGGCTGACCATAGCAGGCACGTCTCTGCGATGGTTATAACCTGCCTAAGAAACAGTGGTGGGGATTTGGGGGTGGGGGAGAGATTCCCTAAAGGAGAATGAGATCTTTCCATAATAAATGTCTCCTAAATCAAGAAGCTTTTCTAATCTTGAAGGATTGACTATTCAGCACCACATCAAGTGAGAATTTCTCACCACCATCTGCACAGATAGCGACTTGAAGCTAGATAGTGAAACTAGTTCTGGGAATGCCCAAGCATGAACACAGCCTCAGCACTGGGTCTATTTTGGGAACATTTGGACACATTCTGCAGCATCATATTTATACTTTGGCAAAACAAACAAAGGTTCAAAGAAATAATCCTTGGCCTCCTCCTTACACCCCACATTTTCGTTTCTAGAATGGCATATTCTGAGCAGAGATGGGGAGTGAGGGATGGCTGGTTAGCCATTATAACAGTTGGCCATCTGTGGCGGTCGACCTGGATTTGAAAGAGCAAGTGCCCATTATTCAGGGTTAATGGGGGCAGAGAGGGATCAAGTCAGTGAAATATGAGAGAATCAATATGCAGAATGCTTGACGATAGCACATTCACACATTTCACAGAGGAAGGAGGCTAGGGTTACACCCAGCAACTGCAGATGCATGATGAAAAAAACCAACCTTAAGCATTTGCTGTTTGCTGGCTGCCTTGAGCACCCCGAAAGGCCTCACAAGCGGGGCTCGGTATCCTTTCTCGATTCTCTCTGTGGCTTAAGACTGCCCCCCTCACCTCCCCCTGCAAACTCCTCCACTTTCCTCGGTTCTACAGGGACTTGGAAGAGAGGAGGCTTGGGTGTGTGTGTGTGTGTGTGTGTGTGTGTGTGTGTTTCACTCTCCAAGTGAAGGTGTGCCCCAGGGGAATGTGCATGTGGGGCCCACAGCAGGCTGGTGGAAAATGAGCAAATAGCTGGAGACACTCCAAGGCAAGATAGAATTCTAGATCCGGCACTGGTGGGGGCAGGAAGAAGAGATTGGGAGGGGTTGGAGATGGTGGAAGGAGACAGAACCTAGGAGCCTCTGCGGCTATTAAAGCTCAGCACCTGGTCTAGGGCGCTGCACACAAATGACATATTAATTAATGTTCTAATAATAACTGAGATTTATTGAGCACTTTATTTTCCCAGGAGCTATACTGCATATACACTATCATCTTTAATCTCTTTTTTTCTTTCTATCTTTCTCTCCTTCCTCAATACTGTGTGGGAGGGATAATAATATCATTGTCCCCATTTTACAAATAAGACACTGAATCCCAGAGAGGTCAAGTAACTTGCCCAAGGTCACAATTAACAAGTGATAGAGTTGAGATTTGAATCCAGAGCCTGTGTGCTCAACATTTTCCCTCATGTGAAAGGCCTCAACGTGGATGGTCAGGGTTGTCAGGATGAGGTGCTAAGTTCCTCGCTGATGTCTCCAGCTCCATGCTCTTCCTTCTCCGAGTCAGGCCTCCTCCTCTCCCCAGCAGTATATCTCCCATCCCCAGCCTCCGGGGCCTGTCCATCCCCAAGGCGCGGAGAGAGGAGCCTTCTACCCACTCCTCTTTAAAGGGCAGGGCGCAGTTGGAGGCGGAATGAGAATAGCTGGCCTGACTCTGTCCCACTCCTGTCCTCTGTGGTCATCTGCGCTTCCTCACCTCCTCCTCCAGATTCTCACCCTTTTGTGACAAGTGGTTCTTGCTACATCTGAGCTTAATGGCTCAAGAGGTGGGTGGCCCTTGCGACGCAGCGGCAGGATGTGGTGCAGCCGATCTTCCACAGAGGCGTCTCCCGCGAGCCTGCTCCTGGGAGCGGGCTCCACCCGCCTGCCTTTTTTGCTCTGCTTTCCGCAGCACCCGCTCCCATCTGCATGCATTCAGAGGCTCCCGTCTGCATGCATTCAGAGGCTTGCTCTCCTTCCCTTAGGTACGGCTTCAGAAAATTACTACGTGAGGTCCTGCTTCTTCCCACGTTACTGGATCGCCCACCAGCTCAGGCCGCTGCAGGCAGCTGGCCGCAGACGCGCGGGGATTAGCAGCTCCTAGGCTGCGGCTCATCTCCAGCGCCCGGCTCTCTGAGCCACGCAACCCCATCCTCTAACACGCCTTTGCCTGCCTCTCTCTTTCTTTCTTTCGCTCTCGCTTCTGTCTTGCTTTCTTTTTCTTTCTCTCCTTCCTGAATTTCCTTTTGCTAGTGCTTTTTTAGATTACATGCTTGCTATCAATCAACACAAAGATGTATTTGGAAAAAAGTTTCCCCTTCCTATACAGCCTCTAGAGTACAGCCAGTGTTAAAAGTTTGTTGTGTATGCGGGCTTTCTTCAGACTTGAAGCCCTTACCAAAACTGCAGACGTTCTCTGTTATTTGAACACTTGCGGCTTATTACGTATTCCTTTAATAAATATACCAGGATAGCCACAATATTACAATCTTGTGACAGAAACGAAGCATTTTGGTTTGCTAGACAAGGACATATTTACCATATAAATGTTCAATTGTAGCTTGTTATTCAGAAAGATTTCATGAACTGCGTTGAGTAGAATTCAGAGGGGGATCTGGGACCATATATGAGTGTTGGCAGATCCTCCTCTGAGTGCTACCTGGTGCGGTTCTATAAGCACGCAGATGTATGGCCCCTTCCCACACCAATTTTAAAATAAAAATAGCATCATCCTATGCACAATACTCTGCATCTTTTACAAGAACAACACTACATCATGGTCAACTCTTCTGGCCAACAGATACAGAGCTATAACTCATGCTCTAGTTCAGTATTGCAGTGTATGGTTGCCTTATAACTTATTCAACCATTGCCAGTTTGATGGACCTTTAGATTGTTTTCCTTTATTTATTTTGCCACTGCCAACTGTAGTGGAAAACCTTGGGCGTAGGTCTCTGCTCTCTTGTGAAAATAACATATTAGGATAAATTTCTGGAAGAGGTATTACCAGATCAAAGGTTTGTACATTTAAAATTTTTGGTAGTTACTATCAGATTACCTTCCAAAATGGTTGTAGCAACTCATTCTTCTAGAGATTGGTGTGAGAGATCTCTAGGGCAGGAAACAGATTGCTGTTTCCCCATATTCTTGCCAATACTGAATATTATCAATATTTTAAAATGATGCCAGTCTGAAGGGTAAAAAAATGCTATCCCATCCTTTATAATATTTTATATCCTTGACAACCTATGAGATTGGAAATTTCTCATGCTCATTGTATTTCCACTTCTGTGATATGCCTGTTCACAACCTTTGTCATAATCTTTAGGTTGTTGGCTTTTTCGTAGAAAATTTTAGGAGTTCTTTTTATTATAGGGCTATTAACCTCTTTTCTTTTATTTAATTGCAGATATTTTCTCTCCGTGGGATTTTTACAGTCTTTTGCCCCACAGAAAGTTTTACATTATGTTGTCAAATTTTTCCATCTTATGGCTTCTGTTTCCTATCTTGCTTAAGAAGTCCTCTCCCACTCTGAGATGCTAAAAATATATATTATTTTCTTCTAGGGTTTTCATGTGAAAATTCAAATCTTTAATCCATCTGGAATTTATTTTATGTGTGGCACAAAGTAATGGTCTAACAATTTGATCCCAGTTATCTAGCCGAAGTACATTCTTTCTCGTTGAAAAACAACGTCTGCTTTATCTTATACTGTATTTACTGCTAGCCAAGCAGGCCTGAGGCAACTCACAGGTGACCCAACCCCGGGGGCAGTTTTGTACAACTACCATGGCAGACACAACATTTTCCATTTATCTTAACTCTTCTGTTTCAGCACTGTGGGAGACCAAGGTCGTTCTCAGGCAGGGCTGGAACAGCCTAGGCGTTATGTTACCTCTTTTACTCACAGTATTTCTCAGAGGATTCATTGGATTTTGCTAGACAGTCTATCAGATTGAGGTGGTTTCTTTCTAAACCTGTTTTTTAAAGTTTTTATTATTATCCATGCCTGCTGAGTAATTTCAAATACTTCTTCATTACATTTTGATATAATTATATAACATTCATCTCCTTTAATTTGTGGATGTAATGAATTATATTGATAGATTGTAGATTGTCTAATTTAACCATATTTGCATTCCTCGGATAAACCCTGCTTCATCAGAGTGAATTAGTTCTTACCACTATGCTGTTATCTATTTGCTAATATTTTATTAAAACATTTTGCATCTATATTCATAAGTAAAAGTGTTCTATAGTTTCCTTCTTTGTTGCTTTCTTTCATCACATTTTTAAGAGTTATGTGTAGAATAAATTGGGGTGCTGTATATAAATCTGGGACAGTTTGAGTAACACAGAATTTTCTTTTTTGAAGGTTAGATAGAACTCAGAAATTTCCTATTTTTTTCCCTCTATGTTTACTGGTCTGTTCAGATTTCCTTCCACTTCTTGATTTAATTATGATAGTCTATATCTTGCTAGAAATTTGTTCATTTTCTTTAGATATTCAAAGTTGTTGACAAAGTTGCTTATAATTTTGTCGATGTTTTATTTAAGTGGTTATATCTCATGTTTCATTCCTAATAATATACATTTTAATCTTTGCTCTTTAAAAAAAATTAGGCTGCTGAAGGAAGTGGTTTATTTTATAGATCTGTTGATTTTGGTTTTATTTATCCATTATCCTTTGTGTGTTTATGTTTGTGAGGGGTGATGTGGGAGGGCTGTGTGGCGGTGGTAGTTTTTATTTCTTTAGTTTTAGCGTCTATGTTTATTAATTCTCTCTTTCTACGTTCTTTAAGTTAATGTTGTTTTTCCTCTAATTTTTAAGTTAAATTCTTAGTTCATTCATTTTCATTTTCATTTTTTAATAACAAAAATATTTGAGGCTATAAATTTTCCTCAAAGTTTAACTCTAGCCACATTTCATAGATTTTCTTTTATGAAGTGTTCTTCTTTAATTAATTTCTAGATAATTTATAACTTCAATTTTGACTTCCTGTTTGATCCAGTAACTGTTCAGAAGAGTATTTCTTCATTTCCAAATATTAGATTTTGGGGAGATATCTTTTTTGTTAATTTCTTGTTTTATTTTAGTCAGAGAATGCAGCCTATAAATTTCTCCCTTTTGGAATTTATTAGTCTTTCTTTGTAGCCAAGTACATGACTGATTTTTATAAATGTTCTATAGATATATATTAAGAATGTGTATTCTCTGTAATGTTCAATTTTATATTAAATTGGACCTGTTGATTGTATTATTCAGATTCTTTATACCCTTGCTTATTTTTTGTCTCCTTTACTTGTTAAATATTTAAAGAGGTGTATAAATTTTCCCACTATAACTGTGGCTTTCTATTAACTTTTTTCTTTATGTATTCACTGCTACATTGTTTAGTGCATAAAGTTCATAACATAAATTCTCTGTGGAATATGCCATTTATCATTACAAGAATATATCCTTGTTCTGTTTAATTCTCTTGGCCTTGAATTTCACTTTGGCTGATTTTAATTTTGCTTGCATTTGTCTGATACAGTCTTTCTGTAGCTTTAATTTCAGTCTTTTTTGTTATTTTTTTCAGGAGTATTCGTTATAAATACCATATAGTTGGGTTTTTTTAAAACCAAAACTGAGAGACCTTTTTATTTTTTTGAGGATAGGATAATTTAACACATCCTCACTTACTGTGATAACGAATATATTTGATCTTATTCCTTCCTTCATGCTTTGTTTATTATACTTGTTGTTTCTCCTTTTCTTGTTTCCTTACTGTTACTAGATTTATCAAGTTTTTAAAAAATTCCTTATTTGCCCTCTCTCTCCCCAAGGAATTTAGAAGTTCTCTAAATATAGCTCTATTTTGCTAGTGGTTACATTCCTATTTATAACAATCATATTTAAGTCATGTTTCTCTTATATATATCAACATTAAATAATAAACATTTTCTCCTTACTCTACCACACATTTTACAAAGATCAATGGCTACTGCAAGGTGAATTGATTAGAGAGGACTCAAAAGGAGATGGGGAGACCAATTAGGCAGTAATTGCTGTAGTTTAGATAAGAAGTTTTCCCTCGGAAAAAATATATGTCCTTTGTCTCAAGTACTCTTGCTTTACACTTACTATAGTCAACTCTCATATTATCATTATCCTTTTAGATTTAGCTGTAAATATTATAAGGACTGTTTCTTGGGCCCTAAATCTTTACTTATCTTGAAATCTTTGTTTTGATTTCCTTTTAATT
The DNA here is from genome assembly GCF_057802395.1 of Ceratotherium simum simum. Taxonomy (NCBI): domain Eukaryota; kingdom Metazoa; phylum Chordata; class Mammalia; order Perissodactyla; family Rhinocerotidae; genus Ceratotherium; species Ceratotherium simum. The sequence continues at coordinate 38,395,569 of NC_141940.1, forward strand.
GGATTAGAGTCATTTCTTCAGTAATTTTTTTGAGTCTTTGAGTGTCTGAAAATGTCTTTTGCCCAGAAAGATGAGTGATATCTTGGATGAGTATAAAATTATTGAACGATAGTCTTTGTCTCTCAGACATATAGATATTATTGATTCATTTTCTTGCTTTCACTGAGAAAGTTGAGAGCTCTGATTCTAGCCCACTTCTTTCCTTAGTAAACACAAAAGCAAACAAAAAGAAACTTCCTCTTTATCTGAAAACTTATAAGATTTTTCTCCTTATCTGTGGAATTTGTAAGTGCAAGGAAGTTTTCTTTTATCATTTCCTTGATTATCACATTTACACCTGTTTATTTTTTTCTCATTCCTGAAGTCTTATTATTTGTATTGTCAGGTTTTCAGGATGTATCTATATATATCTTATCTTTTCAGTCATAATTTGAATTTTCCTGTCCTTTTGTTCTAATATTGTGGGCTATTTCTCTAGTTCATACTCTGGAAAGCTAATTGTTTTCAGCAGTGATCATGTCTCTACTGGAGTTTTAATTTGGCAATCATTTTATTTTAACTTCCAGTAACTCTTCTTTTATGTCCTCCAACTAAATCTACTACATATGAATTGTATTTATCATTAAATTTATAATAAAATCCAACAAAGTTATTAAGACTTTGAAGAAAAAATGGAGTGATATTTAGAGAGAGGGACAGAATAAAAAAAGGTGCTGATCATTAAACACAGCCTGAAGGTGCAAAAGAACTTACAGAGGGAGAATTCAATGTGGGCAGGAAAAAAGAAGTTCTATACCATAAGCTGGAAGGCAAGAAGGATGTGGAATTGGTATCAGTTTCAACTTTTAACCTTTAAGCCAACATGTCACCCTCATGATTCTGCCATTCTATAAAACGAGCTGTGAATGTCCAACATTGTTCCTGGCAAATATTCCACCACTCTCCCTGCTCCAAGATATTCCTTCATTTTTTCTGACCCACTATTCCAACATGTAATAATCCAATTAAAAAATCAATGTCTTATTTATGACCCTGCTCTAGTCCTTGGTACTGGATGTTTGCATCTTGTCTCACGAGTCTTGAACTTTTTCTCTCTTTGAAGGACTTGGGCTTGGGCTGGACCTACTACTGTCTCTCTCTCTTCCTAATTTGGGCAACCTGGAAAAGTATACCTGACTTTGTGGCCCCTTGGAACCCAACCACAGACTTTGATCTGCTGGCTAGTATCCAAGCCAGTCTACCCTGTGAGTGTAGAAATTCAGAAAGGCTAGACATGATGGGTCTTCAAAGATGGATGGGATATGAGAGAAACAGAAAGAGCAAAGAGCTCACCATGACGATTAGAGAAGTGTGTAAATCTGTGTGGGGTGCTCAGTGAGTAGCCAGCTTTACTGGAATGGAAGGTTTAATATAGAGGCAATGTCAAAGAAGCTCCTCTGATTGGGAAGGAGTGGGAGGTAGAGGATGAGTTGTAGAGCTGGAGAGCTTCCTTAGGACCAATGCTAGTGGAACAAACTTCTTTCCCTAAGCTGTAGGAGGGTGATGTTGAATCCAGAGCAGTGTGCAGAATCAAGGGTCAAATAGGGAGCTGAGTCCAGTAAGGCAGAGAGGAGATTTGGACCAATTCATCAAAACCAAGAGGCTGAAAGAAGATATTGAGAGCAAGGGTGAGGGAGTGGAGATCCAGAGAGATAAGAGGCAGCTGATCTACAGAAATCAGGAATATGGAGTCCAGGCAGATTGCTTGCCATAGTCATGTCTAATATTTAGGTGCCTGCTACAATATGGTACCTACAATATGGACAGCTCACTAGATGAGGGATGGGTGGGTGGGAAGAAAAAGGCTAGATTGTGCTGGATCTTTAAAACCAGAAAGAGCAATTTAGATTTGAACCGGTGAATTATAAGAAACTATCAATAGAGTTTTGATCAGGGAGGTAATATGATGCAAACAATGTTATTGTGAACAGATGTTTGGAAGTTTGGATGGGATTGAAGGAGGAGAGACTGGAAACAATCTTGAAGATCATTTAGGAGGTTCAGGTGGGAGATATGGAGAATTTAGACTTGGATAGTGAAAAGGAATAGAGTGATGCATCCAGGAGACATTGTGAAGAAACATTCAATAGGATGTTTGGAAGGATTAGATGAGAAGAGAGAAGGAGCCATCAAAGGTAAACATGAGCTTTTTTAGTTCGGAGTGGCTACCATGGAGAGTGGGCAAGGTCGGGCGTGTTGAATTTGAAGCAATGACCAGATATTCACTTGGTGGAAAATACTGTTCGGTATTAGGCATTTGTAGGTATTTGGTCACAGAGGGCTTAGATGTCAAGCTGCATCAGCGTAGAAATGATCATTGAAATCATGAGAGTAGATGAAGGGAGAAGAATGGAGAAGGAGGAATCTATGGGCAGATGGCTAAGCATTGGGCATACATTCACATTTTGCGAAAGGGAAGAGGAAAAAGAGAGATTGAAGGAGAAATAAAAGATGGTAGGAATTAGAGAAACTGAAGGATGAGATATTTAAGCAAAAGGAGGTGGTCAATGGGTTAAATTATTACAGTGAGGTATGGAGGTAGGTGGTCTGCCAAGGAGGGTGATAATTGTTAAAGGCTTTGGATTTGGCTATAGGAGTGGTTCTCAAACTTGAGCGGCATCAGAATCCCCTGGAGGGTGTGTTAAAACAGATTTCCGGGTCCCACCTCAGAGTTTCTGATTCAGTATGGTCTGGAGTGGGGCCCAATAATGTGCATTTCTACCCAGTTCCCAGGTGATGCTGATGCTGCTGATCTGGGAACCACACACTTTTGAGAAGTACTGGGCTAGAAGAGTGGTTCTTATCTTTTTGTTTGTTCATTTCTGTCCCAACACATCTGAGTGCTATGACACACTTCTGCTCATAGCAATGGCTTGAAAAGGCAGGAATTCTCACCCAGGCTGGAGACCAGGGTATCTGGTTTTAAAAAAGCATTCCCCCACCCTCAGATAATTCTGAACACCTTCGCTTGGGGAGAATTACTGAGCTGATACATGACATTAATATTTTTCAAAAACTAAATTAAAACAACATTGGAACCATACCAAAACAGATCATTCTTTCTTTGATGATGCAGAAGGCACATAGGGATCTGGTCTGCCTCAGGATGCAGCTGCATGTGGGTCGTGGTCCCTTCTATTTTCTGACCCTCAAGGTGAGTCTCTAGCTACCACTGGTGGAGGGAGTAGGGGAAATGGACCTTACTGTCTGTCCAGCTGGATCGCCATCCACAGGTGGATAATTCTTGAAACCCTGTCACCCACAGTCGTTTGCAGGTAGGCACTCCTTGCTACCCCCATAGTCCACAATGAGGGTGCTGTCGATATCCATGGAGGGAGTAAGGCAGCTATTTTCCTCTTTGGTTCCTGTTCTGCTGCCATATTTGCCTTTCTCTAAAGTGTACCATATACCTTGGACCCTGAAGAAGGTTTAAGCGGTTTTCAGAGCTCAGACGATTGATCCAAGGCCACACCAAGTTGAGGGTGAAGGTAGGCATTGTGCCCTTAGCCTAGCCACCTCATTCCCTTACAAAGGCACAAGGTCCCACTGCCTTGGTCCTTGGGGACATCACATGTAGAAGCTCCCCAGGCCTCCAGAGGATACCCATCCTTCACTGATTTGCCCCCTTTCTTTATCCCTTCCCTAAGTCCTCTCCTTTTACCCTTTTCTTGCCCCATGTCCCTACCTCCTCCTTTCTGGGAACGTGACCCACCCCTCTCTACAGAAGTGATCATGTCCCATGACTCTGCTGCCTCCGGCGTTTGCTGAATGTCACCGACTTTCCATCCCTGACCAATTTCTGCTGAATCTGCAGAGGGGAGGAGTGAGCTCAAGTCTTTCTATCATATTTAATTTTTAAAAAATTTTCACATGCTAGTTGAACAGTCAAGTTATATAGATGTATATAAAGAAAATTATAGACCTCTTTATCCACTCCCATCACCAATCACAGCCCCTAAAGTAACCAGCGTTAACAGTTTGGTGTGTATCCTTTCACACCTTTCTCTACATTCTTACAAATGTGTATGTGTGCATGTGTTTGTTTTCCCCACGGTAGATAAAATATTTAAATTAGATTATAACCTATGCAATGCTCTGCAACTTGCCCCTCCAAACAATATGTCAACTCGTTGTCTTTTGATCCTGTGAGTGGTGGGGTTGAATGAACTCTGATGTGTAGGAGGAAGCCATCCACTCTAGACTGTGGATTCTACAAGGATTAATTTCCTTCTTGACTCCTCTTCTCCCAATCTGGTTTGTAAAAGAGATTCATATTTCTTCTTTTAACATAACTTATAACTTAATTCTTGTGAGCCAATAACCGTGTCCTCATAGTGTATTCACCTGACCTCTCCGTTCCAGCTGCCTAATGGTCAGATGATTATTACAATATATCACCTTGACAGCTGCTTCCCCTCATTCCTGGCTGCCCCCAGATTGGACTTTATATGTTGGCAGTCATCCTTGTTGTTCCCTACCACATACTGTGTGTCCTTCCAATGCTCAGTTATCTTAGACAGACTCAGGATGCCCAGTTTCCGCAACTGGACCCAATCTCCGGTCCTTGACTCCTGGCACTGCACCTGTATATCAAGTGCTTTATTTGTCTTGCTAGGTTATTCTGGGCCACCTTATCCTTTGGCTCAATTGCATATCTGTTAAGCCTGTTTCCTTCTTCACCCTGCCCCCTACCGCAAAGCTGAGGTCAGTGGACAGCTGGGGCTTCTGCACAAATATCAGCAAAGGGAGAGTAAAGCTGGTGGAGTCCTTCCTGGTGTCATTTTTGGACATTGCCAGGAAAGCCACATGTTGCCTTCATTGCCCCTTTTGCTCAGGGCACAACATCTCCACACATTTAAAAAAGTTATGCGACTGTGAGGTCCACTTTCCACTGACTCACATTGGAGTACTCTCATATTTTGGATCCACTTCCCCCCACTCCAAGCACAGGTACAGATTCTTCCTTTCCACCCCATTAGGTGCCATGGGCATAAAATATTGTTTCATTGTGGTCTTAATTTGCATTTCCCTGATAACTAATTAAGTTTAGCATCTTTTCATAGGCTTATTGGCCATTTGTGTTTCTTCTGTCAAATGACTGTTCATGGCCTTTGCCCATTTTTACGTTTTTCTTTTTAATTTGTAGGAATTCTTTATATTTCTGGTTAGGAATCCTTTTTGGTTGTATATATTATAAATATCTCTTCCAAGTTTGTAGCTTGTCTTTTCATTTTCTTTATGGTCTGTTTTGACAAATAGAAGTTCTCAAACTTCTATTTTGTAATGTAGTCTAACTCATCAGTCTTTTTTTTTTTTCCCCCAAAGCCCCAGTAGATAGTTGCATGTCATAGCTGCACATTCTTCCAGTTGCTGTATGTGGGACGCGACCTCAGCATGGCCGGAGAAGCGGTGCGTCAGTGTGCGCCTGGGATCCGAACCCGGGCTGCCAGCAGCGGAGCGCGCACACTTACCCGCCAAGCCACGGGGCCGGCCCCATCAGTCTTTTTTTTATGGTGAGTGATTTTTTTTGGGTTTCGTTCAAGAAATCCATTACTATCTTAAAGTCACAGAGATATTCTCATGTTTTCTTCTAAAAGTTTAGAAGAAAGTTTTCACATCTATGTCATCAATCCATCTGGACTTGATTTTGTGTATGATGTATAATAGGGATCTATTTTCTTATTTAGCATATGGATAACCAGTTGTCCCAGACCAATGATTAAATAATCACTCCTTCCTCAATAATCTGCAGTGCCACCTCTCTCATATATCACAGTTTCATATATGTGTGGATCTATTTCTGAGCTCTCATTTTGTTCCATTGGTCAATTGGTCAATCTCTGCATCAATAGCACACTGTCTTAATTACTACAGCTTTACAATAAGTCTCAATATTTGTTTAGGCAAATCTCCTCACCTGAGTCTTCTTCTCTAGAAGTAGTCTTGGCTATTCTTGGTACTTTGTTATTCCATATAAATTTTAGAATCAGTTGCCAAATGCAATGAAAAAGCTTGTTGGGATTTTGATTGGAATTTCATTGAATCTAGAGATTTATTCGGGAAAAACTTGTATTTTTATGATTACTGAGTGTGCCTGGTTATGAACATGGTACATTGCTCCATTTATTTAGAGCTTTAGCTTTTTTTTATGAAGTTGTAGTTTTCTTGATTAGGTCTTGCATTCTTTTGTTGTACTCAGTCCTAGGTACCTTATAGTTTGCATGGCTATTGTAAATGTTTTTTTTTTTAATTACTAAATTTTCTAACTCTTTGTTGCTAATATAGAGAGGCAAATGAATTTTGAATATTGATCTTATAGCAGGTCGCCTTGCTAAATCTCTTATAACTTGTAATCACTTGTAGATTTTTAAGGGTTGTTTTAGTAAAGATGATTGATTATCTATGAATAATGATGTCTTAGTTTCTTCCTTTCTAATTCATACACTGTTATTTTTTTTCCTGTTTTACTTTACTGACTTAGTCCTCTAGTCCAGTATCGAATAGAAGAAGCGAGAGTAGGCATCTGTGTCGTGTTTCTAATTTTAACACAATGCTTCCAATATTGCTCTATCAAAAATGATGTTTACTGTTGGTCTTGTTTTGTTTTGTCTTTAATAGATAACCTTTATCAGATTAAGGAAGTTCTCTTTCCAGTCTGCCAGGAGTTTTTATCATGAGTATATACTGAATTTTATTAAATGCTTCTTTTTTGTACTTATTGAATTAATCATGTTTTATTTTCCTTTAGTCCATTTTTATTGTGAATGACATTTATAGATTTTTAAACTACCCTTGCATTCCTGGGATAAACCCAATTTGCTTATGGTGTATTATCTTTTTTATCAACTGCTGAGCTCTGTTTGCTAATATTTTTGTTTATAATGTTTGCATTTGTATTCATGAGTAAGAATGACATAATTTTCCTTCTCATACAGTCTTTGTTCAGTTTTTGTTTAACTTTTTTACTGAGGTAACATTGGTTTATAACATTATATAAATTTCAGATGTACATCATTATATTTTGATTTCTGCGTAGATTACATCATGTTCACACCTGAAGACTAATTACCATCCATCACCATAAACATGTGCCTAATCACCCTTTTCACCTTCCTCCCTCCCCCCTTCCCCTCTGGTAACCACCAGTCCAATCTCTGTCTCTGTGTGTTTGTTGTCGTTTTTATCTTCTATTTATCAGTGAGATCATATGGTATTTGACTTTCTCCCTCTGACTTATTTTGCTTACCATAATACCCTCAAGGTCTATCCATGTTGTTGCAAATGGCAAGATTTCATCTTTTTTTAATGGATGAGTAGTATTCCGTTGTGTATATATACCACAATTTTTTATCCATTCGTCCCTTGATGGACACCTAGGTTGCTTCCAAGTCTTGGCTATTGTGAATAGTGCCACAATGAATATAGGGGTGCATGTATCTTTACATATTCATGTTTTCATGTCCTTTGGGTAAATACCCAGCAGTGGAATAGCTGGATTGTATGGTAGTTCTATTCCTAACTTTCTGAGGAATCTCTATGCTGTTTTCCATAGTGGCTGCACCAGTTTGCACTCCCACCACCAGTGTATGAGAGTTCCCTTTTCTCCACATCCTCTCCAACACTTGTTATTTCTTGTCTTGTTAGTTATAGCCATTCTGACAGGCATGAGGTGTTATCTCGTGGTAGTTTTGATTTGCATTTCCCTAATAATTAGTGATGTTGAGCATCTTTTCATGTGTCTGTTGGCCATCAGTATATCTTCTTTGGAAAAGTGTCTGTTCAGATCTTTTGCCCGTTTTTTAATTGGGTTGTTTTTGTTGTTGTTGTTGAGATGTATGAGTTCTTTATATATTTTGGATATTAACCCCTTATCAGATATATGGTTTGCAAATATCTTCTCCCAATTGTTAGGTTGTCTTTTCGTTTTGTTGATGGTTTCCTTTGCTGTGCAGAAGCTTTTTAGTTTGATGTAGTCCCGTTTGTTAATTTTTTCTATTGTTTCCCTTGCCCTGTCAGACATGGTATTTGAAAATACGCTCTAAGACTGATGTCAAAGAGCCTACTGCCTATGTTTCCTTCTAGAATTTTTATGGTTTCAGGTTTTACATTCAAGTCTTTAATCCATTTTGAGTTAATTTTTGTGTATGGTGTAAGATAATGGTCTACTTTCATTCTTTTGCATATGGCTGTCCAGTTTTCCCAACACCATTTATTGAAGAGACTTTCCCTTCTCCATTGTATGTTCCTGGTTCCCTTGTCAAAAATTATCTGTCCATAGATGTGTGGGTTTATTTCTGGGCTCTCAGTTCTGTTCCATTGATCTGTGTGTCTGTTTTTGTGCCAGTACCATGCTGTTTTGGTTACTATAGCTTTATAGTATATTTTGAAATCAGGGAGTGTGATACCTCCAGCTTTGTTCTTTTTTCTCAGGATTGCTTTGTCTATTTGGGGTCTTTTGTTGTTCCACATAAATTTTAGGATTCTTTGTTCTATTTCTGTCAAAAATGTTGCTGGGACTTTGATAGGGATTGCGTTGAATCTATAGATTGCTTTAAGAAGTGTGGACATTTTAGCTATGTTAATTCTTCCAATCCAAGAGCACAGAATATCTTTCCATTTCTTTGTGTCTTCTTCAATTTCTTTCAACAATGTTTTATAGTTTTCAGTGTACAGGACTTTCACTTCTTTGGTTAAGTTTATTCCTAGGTATTTTACTTTTTGGGTTGCAATTGTAAATGGGATTGTATTCTTAGTTTCTCTTTCTGCTACTTCGTTGTTAGTATATAGAAACGCAATTGATTTTTGTATGGTGATTTTGTATCATGCATCTTTACTGTATGCATTTACTGTTACTAAAAGTTTTTTTGGTGGATTCTTGAGGGTTTTCCATATATAAAATTATGTCATCTGAAAATAGTGACAGTTTCCCTTCTTCCTTTACAATTTGGATCCTTTTTATTTCTTTTTCTTGCCTGGTGGCTCTGGCTAGGACTTCCAATACTATGTTAAATAAGAGTGGCAAAAGTGGGCATCCTTGTCTGGTTCCTGTTCTTAGAGGGACAGCTTTCAGTTTTTCTCCATTGAGTATGATATTAGTTGTGGGTTTGTCATATATAGCCTTTATTATGTTGAGGTACTTTCCTTCTCTACCCATTTTATTCAGAGTTTTTATCATAAATGAATGCTGTATCTTGTCAAATGCAATCTCTTCATCTGTTGAGATGATCATGTGATTTTTATTCTTCATTTTGTTAATTTGGTGTATCATGTTGATTGATTTGTGGATGTCGAACCATCCCTGCATCCCTGGAATAAATCCCACTTGATCACGGTGTATGATCTTTTTAATCTATTTCTGTATTCGATTTGCTAGCATTTTGTTGAGGATTTTTGCATCGATGTTCATCCAATGACATTGGCTGTAATTTTCTTTTTTTGTGTTGTCCTTGTCTGGCTTTGGTATCAGGGTAATGTTGGCTTCGTAGAATGAGTTAGGAAGCTTCCCTCCTCTTCAAGTTTTTGGAAGAGTTTGAGAAGGTATTAAGTGTTCTTTGAATGTTTGGTAGAATTTACCAGGAAAGCCATCTGGTCATGGACTTTTATTTTGGGGGGAGACTTTAATTACAGTTTTGATCTCCTTGCTGGTGATTGATCTATTCAAATTCTCTATTTCTTCTTGATTCAGTTTTGGAAGGTTGTATGATTTTAAGAATTTACCTATTTTTTCTAGATTATCCAATTTGTTGGTGTATAGCTTTTCATAGCATTCTCTTATAATCTTTTTTATTTCTGAGGTGCCCACTGTAATTTCTCCTCTTTCATTTCTGATTTTACTTATTTGAGCCTTCTCTCTTTTTTTCTTGGTGGGTCTACCTAAAGGTTTGTCAGTCTTGTTTATCTTTTCAAAGAACCAGCTCTTAGTTTCATTGATTTTTTTCCTGTGGTTTTTTAAGTCTGTATTTCATTTATTTCTGCTCTGATTTTTATTATTTCCTACTTTCTACTGGTTTTAGGCTTTGTTTGTTCTTCTTTTTCCAATTCCTTTACGTGCACTGTTAGGTTGTTTATTTGAGATTTTTCTTGTTTGTAGAGGTAGGCCGGTATTGCTATAAACTTCCCTCTTAGAACTGGTTTTGCTGTATCCCATAAATTTTGGCACGTTGGATTTTCATTTTCATTTGTCTCCGGATATTTTTTGATTTATCCTTTGATTTATTCTTTGACCCAATCATTGTTCCGTAGCATGTTGTTTGATCTCCACATATTTGTGGCTTTTCTGATTTTCTTCTTGTAGTTGATTTCTAGTTTCATACCATTGTGGTCAGAAAAGACACTTGGTATTATTTCCATCTTCTTAAATCTATTGAGACTTATTTCATGGCCTAATATGTCATCTATCCTGGAGAATGTTCTATGTGCATTGGAAAAGAATGTGTGTTCTGCAGTTTTTGGATGGAACGTTGTGTATGTAAGTCCATCTGGTCTCATGTGTCACTTAAGGCCAGTGTTTCCATATTGATCTTTGCTTGGATGATGTATCCTTTGGTGTAAGTGGATGGTTAAAGTCCCCTACTATTATTGTGTTGCTGTCTATTTCTCCTTTTATGTCTGTTCATAATTGCTTTATATATTTAGGTGCTCCTATGTTGAATGCATAGATATTTACAAGTGTTATATCCTCTTGTTGGATTGTTCCCTTTATCATTATGTAGTGCCCTTCTTTGTCTCTTGTTACAGTTTTTGTTTTAAAGCCTATTTTGTCTGATATAAGTATTGCTACCCCAGCTTTTTTTTCATGGCCATTTGCATGGAGTATCTTTTTCCATCCCTTCACTTTCAGTTTGTGAGTGTCTTTAGGTTTGAAGTGCGTCTCTTGTATGCAGCATATATATGGGTCTTGTTTTCTTATCCAATCAGCCACCCTATGCCTTTTGATTGGAGCATTTAGTCCATTGACATTTAAAGTAGCTATTGAGAAGAATGTACTTATTGCCATTTTGTTACTTTTTTCTGGATGTCTTAGTAATTCTTCTCTCTTCCTTTCTTCTTCTCTTGCTCTCTTCCCTGGTGGTTTGATGGCTTCCTTTAATATTATGTTTGGGTTCTTTTCTCTTAATTTTTTTGGGGTATTTATTATAGGTTTCTGGGTTGTGATTACCATGCGTTTCATATGTAATAACCTAGGTATATAGCAATCTATATTAAGTTGATGGTCTCTTAATTTTGACCTCTTGCTAATAGCTCTACTCTCTTATTCCCCTCCTCTCACATTTTGTGTTTTTGATATGATATCCAACGTCTTTTTTGTGTGTATCTGTTACCATCTTATCATGGAAATAGGTAATTTTAATACTTTTATCTTTTGACCTTCATATTAGCTTCATAGGTGGTTGATCTGCTACCTTTACTGTATATTTGCCTTTACCAGTGATTTTATTGTTCTTTTTTTTGATAATTTTCTTATTCTTATTTGTGGTCTTTTCCAATTAAATAAGTCCCTTTAGCATTTCTTGTAAGGCTGGTTTCTTGGTGATAAAATCCTTTAGTTTTTGCTTGTCTGGAAAACTCTTTTTATCTCTTCTTCCTTTCTGAATGATAACCTTGCCAGATAGAGTATTCTTACCTGTAGGTTTTTTCCTTTCAGCACTTTAAATATATCATGCCACTCCCTTCTAGCTTGTAAGGTTTCTACTGAGAAGTCAGCTGTTAGCCTTATGGGGTTTCCTTTGTATGTAACGTGTTGCCTTTCTCTTGTGGCTTTTAAGATTCTCTCTTTACTTTTAATTATTGACATGTTAATTATAATGTGTCTTGGTGTAGGCCTCTTCGGGTTTAATTGTTTGGTGCTCTCTGTGCTTCCTATATCTGGATGTCTTTTTCCATCCTTAGGTTAGGAAAGTTTTCAGCTATTATTTCTTCAAATAGATTCTCTGCCCATTTGTCTCTCTCTTCTCCTTCTGGGACACCTATAATATGGATCTTAGTGCCCTTGATGCTGTCCAGAGGTCCCTTAGACTGTCCTTGTTTTTTTTAATTCTTTTTTCTTTTATCTCTTCAGCCTGGGTGATTTCCTCTAGGCTTTCATCCAGCTTGCTGATCTGTTATTCTGTATCAGCTACTCTGCTATTGAGTCCCTCTAGTGAATTTTTCATTTCCATTATTGTATTCTTCATTTCTGATTGGTACTTTTTTATATTTTCCATTTCTTTGTTGAAGTTCTCACTGAATTCATCCATTCTTCTCCCACGATCAGTGAACATCCTTATGACTATTAGTTTGTACTCTTTATCAGGTAGATTGTTTATCTCTGTTTCGTTTAGTTCTTTTTCTGAAGATTTGTCTTGTTCTCTTACTTGGAACATATTCCTTTGTCTCCTCATTTTGCCTCTTTCTCTGTGCTTATATCTATGTATTATGTAGGTCAGGTCTGTCTCTGATCTTGGCGAAGTGGCCTTATGGGAGTGATGCCTTATGAGGCCCAGCAGTGTGCTTCCCTCTCGACACCAGTTTCAGATGTTCCAGGAGTGTCCCTTATGTGGGCTATTTGTTTCCTTATGTTGTGGCAGGGTTGCTCTTGCTGCAGGTGCACGAGAAGGCTAGGCTGTCCCCCTGGCTGGCTGGTTGTAATGCTCAGCTGCAGGTGGCTCCTATGGTCCCTTCAGTCACTTTATTGGGTGTGGGGAGCCCACAAACAGTTGGCTGTAAGGTCTAATAGTACATTCTTGTTGCAGTTTTTCTGTTAAGTGAGTAGGCCCCCAGCGTGGCTGGTTGTTAGGCTCAGGGGCTTACAATTGCTGTAGGCCTCCAGCCTGCAAGGCTGTTGTCAGCTCTCTCAGGATTGCAGCTGAGTGGGGCTGGCTCCAGGCATGGGAGCACACAAATGTTTCAGGCTTTGGAGGGTGGGGCTGATCCTCTGTGTGTCTGTTTGAGAAGCACAAGTCTGCTACAGCTGACAGGCCCCACCACCCAGAGGCTACAGACCCTGTCAACACAGTCCTGCCCTGTGCACATGCCCCGACCCACAGAAGTGGACTCACTTGCCCCACTGCAGAGGACCCACACATTCCACCAATGCAGGCCTGCCTCTCATGCACACCCTGTCCCTCACACACCCCCTGCTCCACAGAGGCAGACCCACTCACCCCACTGCAGTTCCTGCACACCCTGCCTATGCGGGCTCACAAGTTTCCCAGGGGCTTGTTGTTGGGTAGGGCCACTCCCTATTAAATTGGTGCTGATGTGCAACTATGACATACAACTATCTACTGGGGCTTTGGGGGAGAAAAAGGAGGAGGATTGGCAATAGATGTTAGCTCAGAGCCGATCTTCCTCAGCAAAAAGAGGAGGATTAGCACGGATGTTAGCTCAGGGCTGATCTTCTTTACAAAAAAAAAAAAAGGAATTGGTGCTCTAGGGGCCGGCCCTATGGCGTAGTGGTTAAGAGCACATGCTCTGCTTTGGCAGCCCAGGTTCAGATCCCGGGCACGCACCAACGCACTGCTTGTCAAGCCATGCTGTGGTGGCGTCCTATATAAAGTGGAGGAAGATGGGCACAGATGTTAGCCCAGGGCCAGTCTTCCTCAGCAAAAAAAGAGGAGGATTGGTGTGGATGTTAGCTCAGGGCTGATCTTCCTCACAAAAAAATAAAAATAAATAAATAAATAAATAAATTGGTGCTCCAGTGGGTGTGTCAGACCCTTGTGCTAACAGGCCAGGGGAAGAACTCCAATGGCGTTCACCAGTGTCTGTGTCAGCATGCCTGTACTAGGTCACAATAATGGCTGCCGCCAGTGTCTTAGTTGGTGTCTTAGTCCCTGGGGAGGTGGTCCCAGCCTGGGGAGGTCTCACCTCTCACTGAGATGTTCCAGAGCCTATGAAGTGAGCCTCTTTTCACCAAAGGACTGTGCACTTTTCTTTCTGGTGGTTTTGGGTTGCTTTCCGAAATGGGTGAATTTGTGCATGGGCCCTTTAAGAGCACACTTTTCTTTCCCCTTATGTCTGATAGCTTTTCTGGGGTATTCCCCATTGTTGTTAATAGCTGGCAAAGCCAGATATTACGACATTTGTCTCTGTTTTGCTGAGTTTGAAAGCTACTTTTCATGGCAAAGCTCTCCCACTCAGATGCCCCACTCCTCCAGGAAAGCTTCCTACCTTCAGATTATTCCTGGGCAGCTCTGAAGCGCTGCAGCTAGAAGGTGGCTTTTTCCTCTCCAGAAAGGAATTTCTTCCTCTTCCACCTCAGTCAACACTGTCCCTTGATGTGGGGGTTCTTCTTATCCAGTTGTCAGTTCTCTCTCAGGGGGAATTGTTCCAAGAGTACTTTTTTTTTTTGTGAGGAAGATCAGCCCTGTGCTAACATCCAATGCCAATCCTCCTCTTTTTGCTGAGGAAGCTTGGCCCTGAGCTAACATCTGTGCCCATCTTCCTCTACTTTATATGGGATGCTGCCACAGCATGGCTTGACAAGCTGTGTGTCGTTGTGCGCCCGGGGTTCCGAACCCGCGATCCCCGGGCCACCAAAGCAGAGCGCACGCACTTAACCACTTGTGCCACCGGGCCAGCCCCTCCAAGAGTACTTGTAAATTTGTTGTGTCCACGGGAGGAGATGAGTTCAGAGTCCTCCTACACCACCATCTTGACACCGAATCTTATTCAGTTTTGACATCAAGGTTATACCTGCCTCATAGAATGAATTGGGGTAGATTCTCCCTTTTTCTGTGTTCTGGAAGACTTAGTATGAAATTAGAATAGCCTGTTCCTTGAAAGTTTGGCATAATGAACATTTGAAATCACTTGTTGTTTGGTTTGGGACAAGGATATATATATGTGTGTATATATGTGTGTATATATACACACACACACAAATACATATATGTATTTCCATATCTACGTGTATGTACGTATATATACATATATATATATGTAATCTTTTTTTGAAGTATAACATAATACAAAAAGCAAAATGTACACAAATCATAAGGGTACAGCTTTATGAATTTTTGCAAAGCGAACACATCTGTGTAGCCAGCTTTCCAAGTAATGGAGGTCTAATACCTAGATTGAACCTCATCATAATCACTCCATTAGTTTTGATTTAATAAAGTTGAAAGCAATCAGAGGTAGATTTTTCAAATTATAATTATTATACAATTATTCAATGCAACAAAATATTTTCCAATATAAAATTATTTAATCCATCTGAACTAAAACTTTCTATTAATTTACACAGCATACAAACACATTCTTTGAGATGAGGGTAGAAGACCACACTACCTCAGTCTCCGTGTAGATATAGTATGATTTCTCTCTCTCTCCCCAGTGGCTGCATAGACGTTTACTGTGGATCGGATCTACTCTGAGGGCTATCCTCAGAGAGAGGGCCAGAGCTTCTATCCAGACAATCCATCTTGCAGTATTAGTAGAAAAGGACAGCATGCATTCCCGTAGTGGGACCAAGTGTCATTGATCTGTGAAAGCTCAGGGTTTTAATAGTTACTGAATCTGAATATGTTATTCCTAAATATGATTTAGCACACTTCATGGCTCTGCCCCTCCCTCCCCTAACTGGTTGTGAATTTGACATATATAAAAATTAGGTAATCCTAATAGGCTAATCTTGATAGGATGTAGCAAGGGTCCTGTACTTGATATAGGCAACTCTTACAGGTTGGTACTGATAAGGTGCTGTGACTCAAAATAAAACTTAGAGTCATAATTTCATATGACCTTCCACTGTATGGATATACATTTTATTTATCCATTCATCAGTTGATGGACACTTGGGTTGTTTTGAACCTGTGCTATTATGAACAATGGTTCTATGAACATTTGTGTACAAATTTTTGTGTGGACATATGTTTTCAATTTTCTTGGGTATGGACTAGGACTGGAATTGCTGAGTCATATGATAGCTCTATGTTGACATTTTGAAAAACTGCCAAACCATTTTCCATAGTGGCTGCACCAATAGCAATGTGTGAGGGTTCCAATGTCTCCACATCCTCTATAACACTTGTTATTGTCTTTTTTACTTTAGCCATCCTAGTGGGCATGAAATGATATCTCATTGTGGTTTTGCTATGCATTCCCCTAATACCTAATGATTTTTTCCCTTTGATCTATGAATTATCTTGGAGTGTTTTTTTTTTTAATTCCCCAAGTGTGTGGAAGATTTTTCTATTATTGTTGTTATTGATTTCTAAACTGATTGTGTGCAAGTCAAAGAATGTGATCTGTGTGATACTAATTTTTGGGGTTGTTAAAAATGCCTAGTACATGGCCATTTTTTTTAACATCCTGTGTGTTTAATATATGTTCATGATAGTAACCTTAATTGTGTTTTTTACATCTCCTATATCTTTACTTATTCTTGAGCTATCAATAATTGAGAGAGATGGAATGAAATTCTCCATTTTGGTGGTGGATATGTCCATTTCTTCCTGTAATTTTATCAATTTTTGTTTCATATATTTCAAAGCTGTGTAATTTGGTACATATAAGTTTAGGATTGTTATGTCTTCCTATGGAATTTAATCTTTTATAATTATGTAGTGACCATCTCCCTCTGTATCTCTAATAATTCTTCTTGTCCTAACGTCTAATTTGTCAGATAGTAATATAGCAATTCTAATTTTCTTTTTGTTTTTTTCTTTTTGTTTTAGTATTTGTTTGGTATATATTTTCCTAACCTTTTATTTTCAACTTTTCTGTGTTATTTTTTTTACATAGGTCTTTTGCAAATAGCATATAGATGCATTTAAAAAATTAAATTCAATTTGACAATCTCTTTTATCTAGTTGGTTAAGTCCATTTACATCTATTGTGATTATTCAGGTATTTGAGCTTATTTCTTTCATCTTAATTTTAAGTTATGCTTGTCTTGCCTTTTTCCTCTCACCTTTTTTGGGGGGATTGATCTTATTGTTTTTATTGTTTATTTAAAAAATTCTATTGTTTTTCTTCTATTGGTTTGGAATTTATATTCTACTTCTGCTCTTTTAGTGATTTGTTCTGAAATTTTACCATGCATATTTACCTGAACAAAGTCTAAAATTACATAACATTTTACCCCCATCCCAATCAATACAAGGGCCTTAGAATAATTTATTTCATCACTCTCTCCTGACTTGCATGAGGCTGTTATCCTGCGTTAGTTTGGTTCTTTTTATAAACCCCAAAATGAGACATTAGTTTTATTATTTTATACAAGCAATGTTTATTTAGAGTTACATTCATGTTTACCATTTTATTTGCCCTCCATTCTTTCTTGGGTCTGTAAGTATTCATATTTTACCTTCATTTTTTGTAAGGAAGATCAACCCTGTGCTAACATCTGCCAATCCTCCTCTTTTTTTTTTTTTTTTTTTTTGCTGAGGAAGACTGGCCCTGGGCTAACATCCATGCCCATCTTCCTCCACTTTATATGGGACACTGCCACAGCATGGCCTGCCAGGTGGCGCGTCGGTGTGCACCCGGGATCTGTACCAGCAAACCCCGGGCTGCCACAGTGGAGCACGTGCACTTAACTGCTTGCGCCACTGGGCCAGCCCCTTACCTTCATTTTTGAATGATAGTTTCATTGCATACTGTCTGTCTAGGACACTCAGTCCTACAGCAGAAAAGTTCTCATACAAGACATTGCCATCTGTGGTAGATGACATCAAGGACTGAAAACTTGGAATTTGTGTGGAATTTCTGGAAGAAGTTGTCTCAATCAATGTTGCTACTCTGTACCCGTAGGGTCCAAGGTGCTGAGTTTGGGCAGTGAGCAGGGAACTATGGATTGGGATCAAGCAAGCAGATGAGCATCAAACAAGTGCTGGTGGAGCCAGGCAAGGCCAGAGTCTGCCAGCCAACCTTGGGGTGATGAAGATGAACCTTGAGTTGCTAAGCAAAGTTGAGCCTAGTTATGATTGGGTTATGCCATTTTAGGCCTTTGATTCCAGAACCATTTCCATGCATCTTCTCCAACACCAGGGAATGATTCCCCAGGAAGCATTCAGCTTGCCAACAGTTACTCATTTTGCTCACATTGGTGGCAAAAAAAAAGCTGGGACATGCTCACTTAGGTGTAAGCCTACAACTCCTTATCTCAAAGGGTGGAGTTTGGGGTTTCCATATGCACAACTTTTAGAGCTGCTGCCAATACTCCAATCTGTCTTGACACAGTTCTTCCTCTGTCAGTCCTCAGATTCTTGAGTTCAGAAGGAAATAGCTGCAGTTACAGCTCCACCTTTCTCCTGCTCGACCTAACAACGAAAATTCAGGCTGTACATAAGGTCTGAAGTAATCTAATACTTCTTGGGTCTAAATGTCTACCAAAAACTTCTTCCTTCCTTCCTTTCTTCTTTCCTTCCTTTCTTCTTTTCATTCCTTTCGTCTTTCCTTCCCTTCTTCTTTTCGTTCCTTTCTTTCCTTCTCTCTCTCCCTTGCTCCCTATCTCTCTCTCTCTTTCCTTCTTTCTGACATGGTCCCTGCTCTTAGGGACTTTACAGTACAATGGGAGGGAGACACAGATTCTCTGTCCTCTTCATTCCTTTCACTCTTTGTCACCCTCACCCCTATTGCGGTGAGGGTTTTCTAGAATACTAATCTATTCAAGTTATGCTATGAGAGGGGATGAATGTTTGTGACTGTGAGGATTGTTTGTTATACAGGAATTTCCTTCTGAAGGAAGTGAGAATCAAAAGAAAATTGGACTTGCTGTCTCAAATTAAATGGACAGCTACAAAACGAGTCTTGTTAGCGCAAGCGTGAGAGACAGAAGCGGGATAAAGTCAGAGTGGGGAGAAGAGAAGGAAAGAGGGAGAGAAAAGAACTTCCAGGAAGTCTGTGAAGCAGACTAGGAGTAAATTGAAAGAAGGAGAACATTAAAGAAACAGAGCACCATCCTCAGGATTCCAAACACTGTCTTGATTGGATTTTTGGTGACAGCCTGGTGTGGGGGTTAGAGGCTGACACCTTGTGGGCTACTGTGTGGGACTGTTGAAGTGTGGGGTGGTAACCAGCAGTGCCTGATTCAAACATTACTATACAAAAGTCAGTAACACTCCTCCATGGCAGCAGAACCATTGCCAAATGGTGCTGAGAAGCAGAGCAATCCAGATAGTCCCAGTGTGATGCTAGGAACATCTTTCCATAGCATTTTCATCCAAAGAAGAGACTGACATTTCCCCAGCACTAGGGCTGCTGGAACCTTGTTTCATCCAGAAGCTGGGACTCTGTGTTACTCTGTGGGTTTATAAAGGTGATCCCAGGAGGAAAGGTATTGCAGGAGAGTTCATGGAACTGGTGCCCAGAATGAATGGTGTGTAACACCACTTTCTCTACCCCTTTCCTACCCAACATCAGAGCCAGGATCCATTTGTTGTTAGTAAATGTCTAATAACTGGCTCTCTGGGACAAAAAAAAGCTCTGGGTAGTAGCATTTTCCAATTTCTATAGTGTAAATATTCCCATCATGGTTGATTTCAAGCTACCAAAGTGATCTCGCTGAACTAGAGCTAGGAGGAGATGTGCACAATTGGCTCTCATGAGTTAGATTGAGCTGGATCTAGCTCTTCTCACACTGGGACTCTGGGCTGACTTGTTGGGACAGACAATGGGGTCTATGGTAGATGATGCCAGGGACTGAAAGGATTTGCGTGGGGATGTAAAAAGTTTCCAGGGGAAGAGAATTAGATTGTGGGGAGTAAAAGGCAGCCTCTGGCTGCTCAAGGTGGAAAATGCTGGTGAAGGTATAGTAAGTTCTTGACTGTCTTACAGAGAGATGAGAAATGTGGTGATAAGACTAGAGAAATGTTACCATTGGGCAATGGAAAGGGGGACTGTGTGAGCAGGCGAGGATCAAACAAGTGCTGGGGGACAGAGTAAAGCTAGGGTCTGCCAGCCAACCTTGGGCTCATGAGGAGGTCTGAGGTACGTGTCTCCTTCCATTTTTCTGTTTTTACTATCAAATTGGGGAGTTGGGGAGGGATATGGAGTGTGAGAAGGGGAATCTGAAGATTTTGAGAGAGAGAAAAAGGATAGGATTGTGAGAACTTTGAGTCCTGAGCCCATGTCCTAGTGGGCCAGGCAGGAGTAATGGTACAGTGGCACTTTAAGGTGTTGGTGGCTTTATTAAAAAGAATTAGGTTCAGAAAAATCTTCATGGGGTTTGGAAAGCCAGGAAGGAACTCCTGGGAAGCTCACTGTTTTGCCGCCACCACTCCCACTGCAAAGAAGTATGGAGAAGTACATATTAGCAAATTGCATGTGCCAGGAGAGGGAATTCTTTCCTAAAGTTGGAAAAACATTTGTGAATGCTTAGCGTGGTTTGAGAATAAATAGGCTTGGGGATCTCAGGCTGGAGCTAGCTGGGATCTAAGAAATAATGGGCTCAATTCCTCAGGTGCAGTTCAACTTCTTTCTACCAGATCTGCCACCCTGCAACTCCAGTTTTTCTCCACGAGGCTAGTGGGACCACAGGTGAAGATGCCCACTCCAGAGCAATTAAATCAGAATCTTAGAGAAGGAGGCTGCCACTGTTGTTTTCAAAGCTCTACAGATGATTCTAATGCACAGCCAGGGTTGAAAACCACTGATGTGGTAGAATGGTGGAGGGTTTATGCCAAGATGAAATATAGAGTGAGTCTCAAATAGCTATCATATTTTGGTTATTTTATGAATAGTATCTGGCTCATAGTCTCTTAGAAGACCAGACAAGGTTAGGTCTTGTGATCTGAGTGCAGAGTTTCCCATACCTGGGGTAAATTGTGTGAAGCCTGGAGTTCCTGAAGATCAGGGGAGTGGGCAGGGATGGGGGGCGGGTATGGGACACGGGGACGCCAGGTGTTAGGGAAGTGGTGGGTACCAATGTGTTCAGGCCCAGCAGGTCTGAATTAAATAGGTAAGTTCTTTGAAACCAACTCTTGTCTGTTTAAGGTATAGACTAGGTATGGTTTAGCAACTGGCCAGGGAGAAGTATCTTCTAATCTCTTCATTCCTGCCCCAGGTGCTAAGGCAACCATCACATGGAAGGCAGAACATACCAGGGGAAAGTCCCTGACAAGCCTCATCAAAGACTCCAAGGAGAAAGGAGCCCAGGAACAAAGTTGAGAGAATTATAAATTTGGAGATTCCTCTACTGTGCTAAGGACTGAAGAGAAGTTGAAGGAGAAGCTCAACACTAGGAGGAAAAAGTTAGTTGGTCATAAGTGGGATATGGGATGTGTGAAAAGAGAGTAGCCCTGGACAATGTTACAGATTTTTTGACATTTTAGGGAACATTCTAAGAGGATGACTGTCAGAGATCACACATTAGAAACATATTAGGGAACTTTTTATTAATGGCTTTATATCCGCATATATTAATTAGGGATTTCTGCTTCTGGCTATGATGGAACATGTTGTTGCAGAACAATGCATGAAAACAACTTAGGAAAGTCATCTATTTGAAGGCATCAAGAGCTGCCAAAATAGCCAGGACTTGAGAATCTAAGAGCCTGGAGAGAAGGGAACCACAGACAGATAAGCCACTGCTTTAACCTTTAGGGCATTTGCTGACTCTTAGCACAGGGCAAGAAACTGAGAATCTGGACCAAGTTCTCTGTTAAAAGTCAGAGAAACCAGCACAACTTTCAGAAATCTCATGGAGCTGAGGAGATAAAAATTGGAGTTTAGAGCTGCCAAGAGGCCAATATCCCAGATGATAGAGGGGAAGCACAGAGAAGTTAGCCTGGCACTCAGTGCCCTTTTTTTTTGTGAGGAAGATCAGCCCTGAGCTAACATCCATGCCAATCCTCCTCTTTTTGCTGAGGAAGATCGGCCCTGAGCTAACATCTATTGCCAATCCCCCTCCTTTTTTTTTCCTTTTTCTCCCCAAAGCCCCAGTAGATAGTTGTATGTCATAGCTGCACATCCTTCTAGTTGCTGTATGTGGGACACCGCCTCAGCATGGCCGGACAAGTGGTGCGTCGGTGCGTGCCCGGGGTTCTGAACCCGGGCCGCCAGTAGCGGAGCGTGCGCACTTAACTGCTAAGCCATGGGGCCAGCCCCCTCAGTGCCCTTTTGACTCAAGACGATTGCCAAAATCTTAAGCTGCAGAGAGCAAGAGGCTAAGGAACAAGTAGAAAACCACTGAAAAGTAGACTAGAGTTTTCAGAAGTCCCATAATACTGAAGGGAAAAACCTTTGACTTTAGTACTTGCAAATGAGGGAGAGTCCTATTAGACCCCTCAGGCTCTAAGTTGCTGAAGGGCTAGACCTTAGAGGTGGGAGGGAACCAGGGGTAGACTGAGTCTTACAAAGACTGAAACACACTTCAAGTCAGCTTAGTCCCTGATTGGATTAAGATGAGTTCTTCTAATAGGCCCCCACAGTGCCTATTAGAAGATAGGGTGACCCTCTCTAGAGAAAGATAGCATAATTCAGATCGTCTACAACCTTTCATATACAATTTTCAGCATTTCAATAAGACGTTACCAGGCATACCAAGAAACAGGACCAAAAGAAAAAAACAGACAATAGAAAACAGACTAACAGATACTAACAGTGCTATCTGGGCCATACATTCCCATTCCCCAGTGTTCCCCTTCCCATCCTCCATCTAACTGCCCCTGCCTTCCAGAGCTGGACAGCCTAAGTGTCCCTCCATACCCTCTTCAACTCTAACCCTCACAGGGCCAAATGCAATCAGCCAGGGTCCCAAGCCTCTGCCTAAGTGGCTGGGGAGCTCTTCCCCAGGCAACGAAAACCCCTGGGTTCTCTAGTAAGCATATAATGAGATGTACTTAGGAGTAAAAGAGGTTTATTGAGGGTTAACACCTGTGAAGGATAGTGAGGAAGCAGTGTTGGGCAGGGAAGTCTTCAGATATTGATGTGTATCTGACACTTGTGAAAAGAAAGGAGGACAAAAGCAGAGTTAGGCAGGCTGTCAAGTGGATCTGAAAGTCTCCGCCAACCTAAGAGAGACCTGCAGAGCAAAGATGGACCATTAGAGAAGTCCTACAAAGGACTGAAATGGCCAGGCTTTAGAATCCTCACTGTGTTCAGTCATTGGCTAGAGGCTGCCCCAGCAGAGCACGGTCTTGGTTCAAAGACTGAAGCAGATCCTACAGGCACTGTAGCTGGAGGCTGTCGGCTAACTGTCCTCACAGCTGAAAGGTAAATTCTTTCTTGAAGGGAACATTGTGTAGTGTCCCTTGCTGCCACAACCTCCAAGCCTTTCTAACCGCCAAGAAAATGCCCAGCATGGCTGTATCTAGGCAGATCAGCATTAATGCGAGGTGTCACCTTGTGACACTTCCAAGACAGGGTTTGCAAGTCGGGCTGGTTTCTTCTGCCTTACAAGGAGTGGAAGTGAGAGTGGCTCCCACCCTGTGCTGTTGTATTTTTCTCTTCAAACATTAGCCCAAGTTTCACCCTCAGTTGTGACATATATACTGAATATGCGTCTCCATGTTTACCCTTGGATCTCGAAGCCTTCCAGCCAGGAAGGTAAGGAAATAAGATGTTGACAAGATATACAATGAGTGGGCACATATAGACACTGGGTGTATGGGCAGCTAAGTCTCCTTCAGGTTTGGCTCTAAGAATGTACAACACAGCAATTATACTACTCACTGCCATTTGTAGAGTGCCTGCAATTTTAATATCATGATGGTTAAGAATCATAAAGGCCTGGTTTTGAATCCTGTTATTGGCCTTGGCAAGTAACAATCTCTCCGAGCCTCGATTTCCTCATTGGCAAAATGGTCACAGCAATAGTATCTATTTCCTAAGGCTATTGTGAGGTCAAATGAGACAATAAAGCATGTGAGGTGCTTAGCATAGCCTGGCACATATAAGTGCTTAATGACGGTCAGCTATGTTCTTTTTTATTTTTATTTTTTATTTTTATTTTTATTTTTATTTTTTTATTGCAGTAACATTGGTTTATAACATTGCAAAAATTTCAGGTGTACATCATTGTACTTCTATTTCTGCATGGACTACATCATGTTCACCACCAAAATACTAATTACAACCCATCACCACACACATGTACCGAATTATCCCTTTCACCCTCCACCCTCCCCCCTTCCCCTCTGGTAACCACCAATCCAATCTCTGTCCCTATGTGTTTGTTTATTGTTGTTATTATCTACTACTTAATGAAGGAAATCATACGGTATTTGGCCTTCTCCCTCTGACTTATTTCACTTTGCATTATACCCTCAATGTCCATCCATGTTGTCACAAATGGCTGGATTTCGTCGTTTCTTATGGCTGAGTAGTATTCCATTGTGTATATATACCACAGCTTCTTTATCCATTCGTCCCTTGATGGGCACTTAGGTTGCTTCCAAGTCTTGGCTATTGTGAATAAGGCTGCAATGAACACAGGGGTGCATGTACCTTTGCAAATTGGTGTTTTCAAGTTCTTTGGATTAAAAAATGGGCAAAAGACCTGAACAGACATTTCTCCAAAGAAGATATACAGATGGCCAACAGACACATGAAAAGATGTTCAAAATCACTAACTATCAGGGAAATGCAAATCAAAGCTATGTTCTTACTATGTACCAGGCACAGTACAGACGTTATTTAATTGAAGCCTCACGATAACCTTGCAATGTAAGTATTATTATCTCCCTTTTATAGATGAGGAAGTGGAGGTTCTGGTAGAGGATTAATAACTTGCTAAAGGATCATACAGCTAGCAATTGGCAAGTCTGCAATTCACCTCCAGGTCTCTGACTCCAGAGTCCAGACCCATTAGTTCACACCACATTATCTTCTAGAGTTTTCCTAGGCTGCTGCCAAAGGGATTCTGCAGGCTAATAACCAGCATGGGGCAGAAACAGGGTTTGGGAGTGTTCTCAGCCGGCTATCAGCTAGGTGAGAGAGCAGCAATGGAATTAAAGCCATTTATTACAGTGAACAGAAGTCAAAAGAATGCATAATCAGTAAGATATTTCGGTGGTTATATGCTGGGCTAATTTATATTCCATGATAAATGATACAAGTTTGCCTTCTGCAAGGTATAGTTTTAGTGGAACCAAAGGTCCCTCTGATCTTCAAATCAAACTCCTCCTATCCCTCACACACAAAATACATGTCCGAAGAGCCAAGATTAGCGAGCCATTCCTTTGAGCTGTGGTATTGTTCCAGCTGCTTCCAGACAAAATGCAACAACTCCAAGAGACAAAAGCCAACCACCTCCACAGCAAGCTTATGAGTTAACAAACTTAACTTCAAAGCGGAGGGTGGGGCCTGAGAGGATGGCTCTTAAGGCAAAGAAGTTTGGATGGGCTGGGAAGTGGGATTTGAGAGGAGCGCAGGACAGGTCCAGAGTCTACAATTGTGGGGACCTTGGGAAGCATAATAAAGGAGGGCCCCAGAAGGATAGGAGAAAGGGACGCATGGAGGAGAGAGGCCCACTCGTTCCTAGTTTTACTACTGATCTCGCCAAGATTTGTGAGAGTATGTATATTTTTAGCTACATCTCTCATTCTAAGGTGAAGGGCTTCCCTAACCACCATGCCTTCCCCCCCCCGAGTTGTTATAAATTTCCTGTCCAAGGGAGGCTATATTTTCTGGTTTCTCTCCCCTACTTTGTCCCCTTTTATTTTCAGTTGTTTGGAAAGAAACATTTCCCGAACTGTCCCTCCCCTTCCCCCCACCTAATTTCTCCTCTGGCTCCTTCTCTGGGCCTTTCTCTCCAGCAACATCCAAAGCCAATGAATTATTAGCTCTGAGATTGGGCCTGGACCATTGGGAATCTTGGGTGCCACAGATGGACAGGTGAGCGTATTAGAGAAATTGTTCCCAAAGGCTCTTTCAGAAGTGACACAAAAGGGTCAAGGGAACAAAGAGCATGTTGGCCACCTCGGGCAGCTCAGGGCTCCAAGGCAAACAGCAGCATCTACACTCAGTAAGTGTTGCAAACTCCTCTTGCTGATTTCCTGCCCTTGAGTAAGAGATTTGGAATCAAGGTTACAGTCCATTTTTTCCCCCTGGTTACAGAAAGACCTTTCAAGAACACATTTGCAAATTGCCATCCTTGCTTCCCTTTAAGATTCGCCTGAATCTCTTTTTATGGTAAAATAGCCATCTCTATCTATTATCGATCTAATCTTAGGCATTTTGCGGAGCTGGGTAAGTCTCGCAAGGGCAGTGGCAAGGTTTAGAATGAGTTTCTGCTTGTGGATGGCAGTCCCTATCAATAGATTTTACCCGAGGAGAGGGAGAAGTCAATTATCAAGCCGAAAAATATAACTATTGTATTTGTGCAGTTCTTTGCACTTTTCAAAATATTCCCACATTTGTTGTCTTATTTGATCCTCACAACCACCTGGTGGGCCAGATAGGCCAAATCTCCATTCAACAGCTGAAGACAGAGGCCCAGAGTAAGTGAATCACCTCAAGTCACAAAGCACATCAGGGGCAGGGCAGAACGTCCTTAGAATATAAGTCTCCTTTGTGTCTGAGATCAGGATTTACACCTTAGAGACCACCACAGCCTTTGTTAATCCGGGGTGGGGGTGATATGCAGATGTTTGGAGTGTTCAAGGTGGGAGGGAAAGGAAAAAAACACACAAAATTGACTTAGATTGAAATACAGTTTATGTGGTATCAAACCATGTTCAAAAGTGGTTCTGCTGGAATGCCTTCTCAATCCTCTGCTTGGACATCTGAAATAGGGCAGCCTCCTCCCTGTTTCAACTCCTTTTCATTGCCACACATCCTGTTCCCAGATTCTGCCTAAAAGCTAACTTCAACAGTTGCTTTCTTAGCTCTGAACTTGAGGTGCAAGACAAGGAATGGGAGGAAAACAGTGCTGCCCTTCATGGCCATCCACAAACATGACACGCCTGAGAGGAGGAAGTTTTTGATCATTTTTAAGTTGAGATGGCACCACTTTTTGGAAGCTGACTCTACTCCCCCTGCCTGGAAAGTGATAGTGAAAATATTATGCTTCCTGCATTTTTGTGTTTTCCAAACTGCTGGTAAAATCCAATAGGAAATTGTAAAAATCAATTCACCAGGCTATGACCACCATTTTCAAAAAAATTAATACAGTGAAATAGAAAATGCCAGAAACACATTGCGAGTAGTAAGCATGAGTTTTATTTTGGACATAAAATTTTTATTAGTTATATTTATGAATCTCTATCGTGGATTTTGACATTTTATACTTCTTACTGTGGGTTAGAGTGAATCTCTTGAAAGCCACTTATCTAGAAGATGGATATACCTCAATCCCAGATGTAGGCTGTTTCCTAAAACTCTCCATCTGACACGTTATTCCAACAACAGTCTACATTTCCCTTTTAGTGCTTCTCTAGGAAGCAAGACTGACAAAAATAGCATACTGATAGTCACTGAGAAGTCTTGTGTACAGAAAGCAAAGAAGGGCAAATATTTTATTAATAGAATACAGCAGCATTTGGTAGTTAAGTGTTTTGATGAAATATTTTTATTGTATAGGGCCAACTATTAAATCAAAAAGCCAAATATGCCTTACCATTTCCCCCTAAATGTGTATTAAGGTTATGTTAAAGCACATCCATGCTTACCCTTTCTACCCTATATTAAATCATAACAAAAATCAGCAAATCAAGTTCTCCTCTATCAAACTTCCTGCCTAATGTCAGGCAAGTCAATTTAGCAACATTCCAGAATGAAAGAACTCTTGGTTTTTACTTGACTTCTTGCTCTTTTCCCAAACACTGCACTTACCCTTTAACCTCATTGGGACTTTCTTTTTAGACACACCATACGTTACTAGGTAATTTTCCCCAACTAGAAAAATGTTGACTCCAATTCACCCAGGCACATGCATGCTTAAATAGGGTCTGTGGCTCTTCCAGCCATATGAGCTAGTCATGAAATACAAGTAACTTCGTGATAGAGCTAGAGTTATGAGTTACCAGCCTCCTTTAGAGCCTTTTACTTCCAGTAATGCCTACAAATTTAGACCTAAGGAACTCCTAACCATTTTTATCTACGCAAAATTCATTACTGTATTTCATCAATCTAAGATGCCATTGATTGTGAGACTCAGCAGTATTTTATGATGTACCACTGGGAAAAGAAAAAAAAGCCAATTAAACTATGATTTGGCATCAATTTATGATCCATACCAATTTCAGTGATATTAAATTATGAAAACTGTGTCGTTCAAGAGATGAAATACAGTAGTTCATTTCAACAGCTGTTGCCTCTTCTCACTCCTCTCCAAGTGTCTGTTGACATATTTTTAATGTAGAATTAAAGTTAAAGGGACCATTCTTTCTGGAAATCAACTGTCTCTTGGTTTCACTGCCTACTGAATATAGCACTTTGGCTAGTTTCTCAAGGATAAAATTTCCAACGTCTCACCAGAAACTTCACTGCTACCCCAAACAGGCGATCTCAGACATGTGAATATTTGGTAGGAAAAGAGGAACAACAAAAGTGGGTTAGTGAAAAGACAAAGTCCAAGTTCTCAACGACTGTTTTAAATATTCTTTTTTTAACTTGAAAAACCTTATATTGTAAAGAAACCACTACCTGTTCTAGAGCCTTAAAAAAACCAAAAGACCTTAAAACAAGCTTGAGAAAACTTGTCACAAGGCAAATTTTATTTTATTTTTTCAAGTTACAAAAATATGTCCATGTCAAAAATAGTCTAGTCCATATAAGAGTAGTTCCAGCCATTTAAAAGTTATACAGTTTGGAAAAAGCAATTCACATACAAGTCTTAAAACATACAATTCAGGAATAGTATACAACCACTCGATTCATTTATTGCTAATTATATGCAGCTTTTACTCGAGACTGTTCTCCATAGGGGAAAGGGCAGTGTTTGAACGCTCGGTTGC
Organism: Ceratotherium simum simum; assembly: GCF_057802395.1. Taxonomy (NCBI): domain Eukaryota; kingdom Metazoa; phylum Chordata; class Mammalia; order Perissodactyla; family Rhinocerotidae; genus Ceratotherium; species Ceratotherium simum. The sequence goes on from NC_141940.1 coordinate 38,424,434, forward strand.
TGTGAAAACTGTGGTTTTAAAAAGCCAATCCAAAATTAGAATAAGCTCACTCCTAATAGAACATAACGTGTAAGTTTTGATCGGTACTACAAGAAGGTGTGGTCTAAATTTCAGTTCCACCTCCTTCTCCTATTTAATTCTATTTTGTTAATATATCAGAAATATAATGTGTAGTTTGGTGCAAGAGTAAATGAATTACTGGTTTTCAAATTAAGTGATAAGAAACATTAACTTTGAGTTGCGATATAGAAACAAAGCCGGCACACCTACCTTAAAAACATGAATGGAAACAAGAACGGAAAAACATTTACAGTGTAACTAAAAACTGAAGCTAGATTTCTCTTTAGACGTTGAGACATGAAATGAATTAATTTGTTCTTCTGAAGTTTGGGGCTTATGAAGATCTGCTGTTCTCTATTTTTAATTTAAAAAGACAGAGTTAGCCACATAACAAGAACATGTTTTAAAACAGACCTATTTGCTCAATGCCATATGGAAGACCAAATCATAAAATTAAATAATTTTTACTTTAAATAAGTAACGAAAAGATCACGCAGTGGATAGTGTAAAACACAGGAAACAAATCAACAAATCACTTACGGGGGGTGGGGGGGCGGTAATACATAAGAGACTTTTGGCCTGAAGTTCACACGGAAGACTTCCAAGTTAAGGGTGTCCCAAAGAGAGAGCAATGGCTTTGTTCCCAACTTTCCGGTCAGACCCTACTGCAGGGTCAGGCTTATTGCTGACATTTTACCCCCTAAGTTCTGGAATAAATTGAGACATATATTGGTGGTAAACATGAGGTGAACTGGAAAAACCTTTAAAAATCATTCTTAGAACGAAAGTGACACTCATGACCATTTGGCAAGAATGCTTAGTACCTTAATGACTTAAATCCTAAAAATAGGCTACATTTTTAGGAGGTAGAAAAGTACCAAAAATTACCCATTTGGCCATCCCTCAACTTTTGGCCAACCTTGGATCTCTACATTTCTCACTCCTTATTCTCCCATTAGAGCTATTAGTCCTACTACCATTCATTACCTAAAGTTATAGACCCGGAGCTGCCAAGAAAAAGCTTTTTAAAAAGTTTTGCTTTTAAGCCACTGAGTGTATCCAACACTCAGGTATCAACTGAGAACATTTCATCCCTCTCTAGTAGATTACTTCACTTCATAAGAAAACATGCCAACATAAAAAACATTACTTAATATGAAAAAAGACTACTGAACATCTCTACATGCAATTCTAATAGGTCAGAGTAGTTATGCAAACCTAAATTAGTAATGTTTTCATTGAACTGATTTGAAAAAACCTTACATTAAAACTACATTACTAGTGTTTACTGAAAATAGGTATGTATTCTACTACAAAATTAACCTAATAAGAAAAAAATGCTTCACTTCCTCCCAGAGAGTTATGTTGTGCTGATGTCCCATAAAGAGTATTATAAAAGGATTTCATTTTTGCAATAGGCTGGGCTCACAGTGAGTATGTTAGTATAGAAATCATGTGTTTAATATTACTATAATAATTTCATTAGTGAAATGTATATAAGGCATGTAAAAAATTAGCATTAAAGCTCTTAAGGGCAACGATTCAAACCAGCAGCTGCTAGAAAAGGTGCTGCCAGAATTTTAAAAACATATTAAAGAAATTTAGTTTCAGCACATAATAGTTTATAGTGCTTCCACAATGAAATGAATTAATTCACATAAATTTCTGTTGCTGGAACTAATGGACCAAAGGAGAATGGACTTTTGCCGCCTTAACTATTAGCCCAATCTTGAAAACGGAAGCAATCACTTGCGATCTTCCAGACAGTGTTGTTAGGAGAAGACTGAGCAGTCAGCAGGAAGTTCTGGTTGAAGAAGTGTTGTTTGTTTCCATCAAACTTCACAGTTCCACTGGTCACGACAAGAACTGTAGTCTGGGCCTGAGTGGCTTGCTCTTCAACCACACAAAAAAAGAGAAGAGGTTAGTTTCTATCTTTAAATAAGCAGATTTTCAGGCTTAAACTACATTGCTTATAATTGAACACTAAAAAAAGTTTAATAAACTTTCTTTACCTTTAGCATAATCTTGAGCATGCACACCCAAAGCCAGAAAATTAAACAATCATTTCAAGTATATTAAAATTATCTGTCCAGAAAGATTTTGGTTCCTCTAAAGTTTCAAAATAAAGAGCTTATACCTAGCATAGGACCATTTGGTTCCTGTATTATTAATATTGCATTGGGTTTCTAACAGAGATTTTTCATATTTTGCTTCTTAAGCTATTATTCTTTTCAAGAACTATAAAGGAAAAAAATCACTCTCAACTACTACTTAAAAAGACTTAGGACCCCACCTAGAGGTTAATCTTATCAACTGCATCAATCTACCTTGATTCAAATTCTGTCTTGCCAAAGCCATCTTGTCACATAACAGAATAAATTTTTTCTGTGAAATTTTAATAGGTTGCAAGATAATAGAACACATTAATCAGAGATATGGTATAATTTTTCTCTGGAGACATTTCAAGGCACAGAAGGCAACTATTTATTTAGGGAAAATAGATAATTGTTCCTCTCCATCAACAAATATCACATTTATGGGGCTGGCCTGGTGGTGCAGCGGTTAAGTGCGTATGCTCCGCTGCAGTGGCCCGGGGTTCGCAGGTTTGGATCCCGGGCGCGCACCGATGCACCGCTTGTCAAGCCATGCTGTGGCAGTGTCCCATATAAAGTAGAGGAAGATGGACACGGATGTTAGCCCAGGTCCAATCTTCCTCAGCTAAGAAAGGAGGATTGGCATCAGATGTTAGCTCAAGGCTAGTCTTCCTCACACACACACACACACACACAAAATCACATTTAGTCTCAAATTTCTCACATAACTTTTAATAAGCCATAATCACACAATCCACCAAAACCTACCAGTATTCCTCTGGAGTGATATGCATCTAAAAGAAGACCAAAAGTTTGATTTGACAGCTGAATTTTTCATAACATTTAACTTGCTCAAAAAAGTAATTACTTCTACTACTAAAAGCTGCTTGCTGCTTTTGGTGTTCAAGTTCAGTGCTCACTAAAGGAAAACAAAGGAAGTGCCTTAAAAGATCATGATCTTACCATGAACTGGTTGGCAATCTAACATATTGACCTGGAACTCACTAGAAGGCAACATCTCAAAAAAATTGGTCAGGGCGTCCAGCCCTGTAACAACATTTCCATTCCATACTAAAGTGGCCTTGTCCAAATACAGCCTGGTTAGTGCCTAAAAAGACAAAAAAGGGAAAGATTTTTGTTTTTCGGTATGCATTTTACAGAAATGGATTGAAAGGTTACAGGTGGTATATAAACATTTTCATAGTTCTACCTCCATCTATACTCCCCTTGCCACCTCCCACTGGAACACAACACGAACCAGGTGTCTGCCTTATAATCTTGGCCTTGAATAGATATTATCCTACTCTTAATAAACTAGGCAGCTAAATACATTTTTTTTCATGTCAGTTTAGCCACAATGAGAAAACTTTGCATTCCAAGTGGAAGAGAGTTATAAAGTTTTGCTTTCTACATTAAAATGAATTAAATGATCAAAAGTTTCAAGAACATGCAGCCCCAAATCAGTTTTAGTCTCCCTCCCTTTTCTAATTCTGAATGAAGTGGTAAACCAGGCCCTACCTAGACACTTCAATCCTAGTGTTCACAGACACGTGAGTCATTTAAGGTTTGAACCATTTAATTCTGTACGCGTTCAGAAATATCTGTCCTTTTACTAGTACTCAAATAGCATATTTAGTTCAAAAGAATCACAAGTACTTGCTAAAGCAGAGTCTTTGATAAGTAAGTTAAGGCTCAAATAATACAAAATTCAAGAGCTAACTCTTTAGTCATGGGAGTTAGGCACAGAATTTTAGTGTGCCACAGGATACATTATTTGCTTAATTCTAAAATTTAACTTGGATTAAAAGGCCAACAGATCTTGACTCGAGAAATGAACTATGTTGCCTTTTTTTGCTACTTTATTTTTGAAAGCAGCAAGGCACAATGAACATCCATTGTCACATTCCTTGCCCCTGTCCCATGTCATCAAACATCAGTACCAGGAACTTCTTTTATCTTCTGCCTTTAAAAATTGGTTTTTAGAGATAAGATATTAACTTCTGTACCTGCAGCATAGAGAAAGTTCTCTAAAACACAGTCCTCTGTTAATAAGAGACCTAGGCAAGACTCAAGCACATACTGAAATCATTACTTAGAAGCTATGGCTCAGGGATAAAGCACAAGGAAGAAAGCTGATGAAGTGAGAACTTGCTCTGTTGAAGACTGAAAATATCCAAGCCATGTGGATTTTATTTGTGAGTGCCAGCTATAGCTGTGAGCTTTAATCAGAAATTATCTATTAATATATGACATTAAAGGGGCAAATCAGGGAACATTCCCTGTAATGGCAGACCCCTTCACTAGCACTAATACGATTTTAACCATATGGTTAAACGATGGGACTAAGAAATGGTAACATATTTAAGTAAACATATGTCAGGCCCCATGTTAAGGGCAGTATTTAAATTAATTCTCACTTACCACCCTAAAAATAAAATAAGCTTAAGAGAGGTTAGCGACATGCCTAAGGTCACAGAGCTAGGTAAAGGCAAAACTGGGATATGATTCCAGAGCCCACAATTCCATTAATACCATACCAGTCCTTCCCTAAGCAATGTGCTTTTCAAAAACAAGTCCACAGCTATCACTTACCTAAGTCAGACGAAAAGCTGGCCCAAAAAAGAACCGCTATTTAACAAAGAGTAGTCGAGTCTAGAACACTCACCCGTCTTCTTTTGTCCATTGTCTCATAGTAAATATTGACAAATTCCTCAGCAGCTCTACACGCCTGGTCTACATAAGTTTTAAAATCCTACAAGAAAAATTTCATAAGTGTATATTACCACCCCTCCAACCCGTCACAAACACAAAACCACCCACAGAAGGTGATGATTTATCTCACTTTGTAGCTCCACACACAGTCCACATTCTTCCATATAAATTTGGACATCTTCAAGTTTAGGACTCAAATATTTCCGATTTTTAAAATTTTCACTATTTTTAGGTATTTATCTTTAGGACATACTCATTCCTCATTAATGAATTTGATTTTTTTCTCACTTCAAATATAAATTTATAATCTTTCCTTGACAACTGGTACTTCATTTTAGGCTTTCAGTATTTTATAAAACATTCACTTTAATAAAAATGATGCGGTCTGAACGTTAAAAAGACGGGGTGGGGTGGGGGGAATACCACTGAATAAGTTAGGCAAGTGTTGAGTTCTCAAGTGAGAAGTTATGACCATACTCAAAAGTTGTTGAATGGAAAAAAATAGGGTAAGAATAAAGTTCAAGAAACTACTTGAAAAACTTGGTACTCAAGAAACTTTCTCACGGTACACAAAAATTCACCAGCGTTTGTAAAAAAATTGTAAAAACGAGAAAAATGCTGTTGGGGTTTTCTCCCGCAGAAAAATTAAATACCTTCTTCCCCAGCCATTTACGGAGCCCAGCCTATCATCTGAATTTCTTTCCCAGGTGACTGAAAGTTATTAACAGAGAGAGAGAATCGAAAAAAGGAGATCGCAGACCATAACAGACCCCAACATTCCCGCTTCTCGCTGGTTCTCATCTCAGGGTCCTTTCCAGGATCCGAAAGTGACTGCACAGCCGCCGGCGTGGGGGGCCAGGAGGAGGGAGAGGGCTGCAGGGAGCCGGGCCAATCCCTGATTCCCCGCTTGACCACGTGACCAGCAGCCAGCCCGGCCCTGCGCCCCTCCCCTCAGCCGCCCAAGCCCGGGCGCCCCGGACCCTGCACCCGGGCACTCACCACAGACACGGCCATCGGGGTGCCCGAAAAAGCCTGTTCAGCCAGTGGCGGCGTCACTACGTCCTCACGTGTCCGGCTCCCTCGGCTGCAGGAGGAGCAAGTATTTAGGAACACAGCAAAACCCGCCAAACGCACGGAATTCTCTACCCGCCCATTCTCTCCCGGAAGTAGCTCGGTCCGTTGTTTAAAAGCGCTCCGATGTCCCAACCTTAAGTCCACTGCCCTTCAGTTCCGATCCTTCCGTGCCTTATATATTCACTTGTTTGATCCTTATTTAGTTCGGAAGAAAAGAAAATCACTTTGCTTTTGTAAACTGGACACTCTAAAGAAAGTATCCACTTCTCCCAACAACGTGCCCTGGGAGAAGCAAAAAAACTATCTAAACGATCCCATGGTGCGGGCCTCTTGGCTACAGGGGCGGGACCAAGGCTAGCAGAAGACCAACGAAAAATGGCATGAGACACCTGCCGGATCTCTAGCCTATAGAAAAAATGGGTGGAGCTTGGGGAAAAAGCGCGCAATCATACTGCGCATGACTGGTAGAAAACAGTTTAGAGTTCTGGAACATTCTGAAAGAATCGATTGTAACTGAATTAAACCCCAAAGGCTCTCCTAAAATTATTCACTATTTGGTTTTACACACTTCAGTGGAAAAGGCTCATCCAGTTCCTCCACTCTGGGCAGCATTTTCAACCGTCTAACAGACCTCAAACGAAGATTAGTCTACAGTGCCATTCACCACCTTCCCCAACCGACTAACAACCGCAACCTGCTAACAACAGCTAAAATTTTACTGAGCGGTGACTACAAGCAAGGTAATTTTCTAAGCACTAACCTATATTCACTTGTTACGTAACAATAACACTATGAGGTAATCACCTCCATTTTATAGTTCAGACACAGACTAGTTAAGTAACCTGCTTAGGGTCACAAACTATTTGGGATTCAAGCTCAAGCAATTTAACTACCGTGGCAATCTGACTTCACTCGCCAGCATCCTTTAAACCGCTCATCTCAAAGCCACCAAAAATTTCTGGGTGGTCAAATCAATTAGATGTCTCTATAGTCTTACTGGTAGTGGCTGGTGTGCGGCTCCTCGTGAAAATAGTCACTCCGTTCATAGCGTCTTCCCCTGTCTTCCGGAGACCAGTCTCTTCCGAATCTCCTCATACTTTTATTTTTTCTCCGGCTCTCCTTCCTTTAGCCTAGCGCTAGCTACAGCTAACCTCTCCACGTACCCCTCTTACTCCTCTGCTCCCCTTTTACTGGCGCGCTTCCGGGGTGTCTCGCCTTTAAAACCTCCCTGCTCTCGCGTGATCGCAATTGCTACTCGTATGCTAATAAAGCTCAACGACGCATCTCCAGCCCCCACCTTTTCTCTGAGCGCCAGTTCCGCATACGGATTTTTGCTAAGTATGTACACCAGAATGCACACCAAGCTTCTCCACCTCAGAGTCCAAAATTTAAACTCACGATTTCCTCTGTGCTTCCAATCTTCTATATTCTTTCAGTCGTCTATGCTTGAATTCTTGGAATCTTTTTATTTTTTGCTTCCCCACCCCCCCGTCATCATAATTCATTCGTCCATTCAACACGTATTTACTGAGCACGTACTATGGGCCAGGCATTGTGCAAAGTTCTGGATATAGAGTGGTGAACGAAATAGACATCATCCATCCCTTCATGAAGCTCACACTGTAATGGGAGTGCTAGACAATAAACAAAACATTAATGAATTACAGAGGAGTTCCAAGTAACTTGCTCAATTCTGCCCATTCTTTAAAGCATCATCTCTCTGTCTCTGTCTCCTCTCTTTCTCTCTCTCCTCTATCCACAAACTTTGATCGCTCTATTCTCATTTTTTCCAGAATTTTCCTAATCTTCAAAGACCTACCTTGGTCAGGTCTCAATTTACCTTTCCAGACTTCTCTCCCATTATTCACCAACATTGGCAAAGTTAACTACTACTGTTTGCCAAAAATGGCTCATGTTTCCTGTTTTATAGGTGATTGCTTTTCTTGACTGAGAGTTTAGAATGTGTCTGGTGTTATGATTTCATTGAATCCTCACAACCTCTGGAGAGGGAAATATTATTATCTAGATTTTTAAGAATTCCAACTGAAGTTCAAAGAGGTTAAGTAAGTTGTCCAAGATGATACAGCTAGTGGAGCTCCAATTTCAACCCACAACCATCTGACCCTAAAGTCTTTGCTCTTAGACACTCTGCTGTCCATGCATTTGCTTATATATGCTTGTTTTGCAGTGTTTGTTCCTTGCATTTCTACCTGCCCTTCAGGAACCAGGGAAGGTGCAGCCTTCTCCGTGAAGCCTTCTCTCATTTCATGTCCCCTGAAACCCAAAGGATGTGACCTGTCCTATGGCTATGAGGAGTGGCTATTGGTATGGGTCAATAGTGCTGGGGACTAGATGAGTGTTTGGAGTACTGAAGGGAACAGCTTAGCTAGAGGTGGAGAGAAGGCTTAGAGTGTTCCACTGAATGTTTCCACAAAATTTTGTGCACTTTTATTGATGTGCTACAAAGGTGGGAGGCTGAGTAAACTGATAATATAGAAAACAAGGTTGGGCTCTGGTTGGTCAGAGCAGCGGATTTAAACTATATGAAAACGATGTTTAGGGGGACAAATGGGAACCAGGTAAATAAGACACAGAATTATTCTTCACTAGATAATTGCACATGTGCGGGAAGTGGGGAGAGTAATTAGGAAGGGTGTGAAAGGGCTTTTCTGGGAACACAGGACGGCATCTTGGTAAAACACATTGTTTGCACCAGTCTGGGTTCAAATCCTGGCCATGCCATTGAGTAGGTCTGTGACCTTGGCTAAACTATCTAACCATTCCATGCCTCAATTTCCCAATGTGTAAAATGAAAATAATAGTATTAATACATATTTTATAGCATTGTTATGAGAATTAAATATCAGTGCCTGTCATACAGTCCCTGCTTGAGGAATATTATTTTCCTACTCATGGCAAAGGACATTATGCTGCCATCTATTTGAGAGTATGAAGTTGGGACAGATTAGATAACTTTTGGTATATTGAAAGGCATCGCTATAGGTCAAAAGAGAGTTGGAGGCCTCGGACAGGAGACTGTAGGAGCAATAAATTGGGTTGATTAGGATTCCGCATGGCTGTGCTGTGTAGACCTAATGGAATTAAAGGTGTTCACATTTAGCAACATCTCTATCTGAATGTTCACCTTGCTCTGGACTTGAGAAGAACTAGTCTAGAACAATCAGGGAAGTGATCTGAGCAGTCAGCCCCTTCCTCTCAGGTCTCTAATTAGCACCAGCCTGTTCACGTTAAGTCTCATGGCTCTACCGATTAAGTTATCCAAGCATATTTGGCCTGTTCACATTAGATAGCGCTGTTAAAAACAGCTTTATTGAGATATAATTCACATGCCATACAATTCACCCATTTAAGGTGTGCAATTTAGCGGTTTTAGTATATTCACAGAGTTATGCAAGCATCACCACAAAATGTTGGAACATTTTCAATGCCCTGAAAAGAAACTCCTTTCCCATTAGCAGTCTGTTCCCATTCCTCTTTCACTTCTGCTCCGGGCACCACCAATCTACTTCCCGCTTCTATGGATTTTGCCTATTATGGACATTTCATATAAATGGAATCATGTAATATGTGGTCCATTGTGTCATAACATAATGTTTTCAAAGTTCATCCATGTAGTAGAAAGTATCAGCACTCCATTCCTTTTAATTTCAGAATAATATTCCATTGTATGGATATAACACATTTTATTTACTCATTCATCCATTGGTGGACATTTGGGTGGTTTCCATTTTTTGCTTATTATGAATAATACTTCTATAAACATTTGTGTACAAGTTTTTGTATGGACATATGTTTTCATTTCTTTTGGGTAGATACCTAGGAGTGGAATTGCTGGGCCAATTGTTGGGTAACTTACATCTTAAAAAACAAAATTCAACTGAGTAAGTTTTGAAGATCTTATTGGCTTGATTCAATGATTCATGAATCTGGCAGCATCCAATCCAGCAGATAGAAAGGAGCTCTAAGGAGCTATACAAAATGAAAGACTTTTATAGGCAGAAGGGAGCAGGAACAAGGAAGTTATACTAAGTAAAAAGTGGGTTGGTTATTGCAAGGTTACCTTCCTTTAGGGGATGGCAGAGGTCTATCAGGCAGATCACCTGACTAGTGCTGATCAGGTGATTCCTGATTGACTGTTCTAAGATTCCATTTCTGGGAGAGCCAAAAGTGTAATTAAGTTAAGTCTTGGTTTGGTGATGTGGGGCTTAGCATAAGTGACTCCATGTTGGGCCTGTTGTCTTGTTTTTAACACGTTTAATGTTTTAAGGAACTGCCAGACTGTTTTCCACAGTGGCTGCCCCATTTCACGTTCCCACTGGCAATGCATGAGGATTCCAATTTCTCCATATCCTCACCCATACTTGTTATTGTCTATCTTTTTTATTATAGCCATCTTAGTGGGTATGAAGTGGTGTCTCACTATGGTTTTGATTTGCATTTCCCTGATGCCTAATGATGTTGAGCATCTTTTCATGTGCTTATTGGCCATTTGTACATCTTCTTTGGAGAAATATCTATTCAGATCCTTTGTCTATTTTTAAAATTAGGTGGTCTTTTTATTATTGAGTTTTAAGTATTCTTGGTATATCCTAGATACAAGTCCCTGATGGGATATATGATTTGCAAATATTTTGTCTCATTCTGTGGCTTGCCTTTCACTACTGTGGAGCTGTGGAGAGGGGTATGGGATAGGTGAGCAGGTCAAGTTACAACATTACAAACCCTGCGGTCCTTATGGACGTTCAGCAGTTTTTCTTGAATAAATGCTCCTCACGTTTTTGCAAGTGTTTGCTTAATTTCTAGTGTTCTGAAAAATTTAATGTTGACAATTTTTGCCAGTGTTTTCGTTTTATGGAGGGGTGGATTTACGGAGGTTCTCACTCTGCCATTCCAGAAGCCCTGGCTAGATAGTACTTTTGTATATCGTTTAAAAGATATTACTATAGTCTGACTTTTATGACTTATATATTTATATTCTTTAATCGATTTTAAGTTCCTGGGGCTAACATTACGTGTTTTTCATATATTAAACACTTACTTATACCACTGGCGCTGAGTAAAAATCTTACACAAAGTAGGTGGTTAAAAGTGAATGTCCACATGAAATTTCCTCCTCCTTTTAGCTCACCTCTATCCCCATTCTGAATCTATTCTGAAGGAAGTGAAGGTGTGAACTAATTTCTTATAAAAGGAACGTTTTCTTTCCGTCATGACAGAAGTGAGAGAACAATCCATTTTCACCTCATTACTTTTCAATTGCCTCCTCTATGGGGTATTCACAAGTCTTATCTTCAGGGGAGAACAATGCTTTCAAATCTCTGCTGGAAACTTCTTTTTCTTCAAGTAATTATTTTCAGAAGCAAAACGTACCATATGACTTTTGTATTGGTTGAGCTCTCAGGTTTTGGGAAGTCCACAAAGACTCTGGCTCACCCGGTCTGCAAATTTCTTAGAAAACTGTGAATTATCATTGTTAAGATATCATAATGTAAGGTTCAGATGGGGGCCTACATTTAATTAACAAGGTGAGAAACTAAAATCTGCAAATTTCCTTATCTTACTTGGCTATATCTGAGAAGACTCCTTCATACTAAACACCTATTTCTTTCTTATCTTCTCCCTCCCATTTAGTTCCAACCTTCTTCCTGCTCCCATGAACTCAGTAAAAACAAAACAAAAAAAATAAATGAAACAAAAAGTGCCCCACCCCCGCCAAAAGAAAGAAAACATTGTTAGGGGCTTACTGTAGTCACTCAATTTTTCTCTTTTCTTTTTACCTTTAAGTATACATTTTCCTGATGTTAACATAGATCAACAAAAATTTTGTTACTATTTATCTGACATAACTTTTCCTCATCATTTTACTTTCAACACTTTGAGTCCTTATCTTGAGGTGTGTCTTTTGTAAATTGCATACAGCTGGATTTTTTTGGCTTGATAATCTGTCTTTTTAAAAAATGATGTATAATTTACCTACAGTAGTGCTCATAAAGTTATGTGTACCGCTTGATGGATTTTACAAAAGTATGCACCCATATAACCACTAACTACATCAAAACAGAGAATATTTCCAGTGCCCCAGAAGGCTCCTTCCTGTCCCCTCCCGGTCAATGCCCCCCAAAGGTAACCACTATAATGACTTTTATGATCATAAGTAGTTTTTGTCAGTTATTTAATTGCGTATAAATGGATTCATATAGCATGTACTCTTTAACATCTGGCTTCCTTCACTCAACATTAGTGTGAGAGCTGTTCATGTTTTTGCCATGTAGCAGTAGTTCATTCTTCATTTATAATAGCCTCAAACTGGAAACAACACAAATGTCAATCACTGAGAGAATGGACAAATAAACTGATCTCAGGGGAAAAGAGTTCAATATTTTACCATTAAGTATGATGCTAGCTTTTTAAAAATACCTTTTATTAGATTAGAGAAGTTTCTTTCTATTCCTAGTTTGGTGTGTATATTTTTTAAAAAAATCATGAACAAGTGTTGAATTTTATCAAATACCCTTTCTGCATCTATTGGCAGCTTTCTCCTTTATTCAGCTAATGTAATAAATTACATTGGTTGACTTTCAAATATTTAACCAAGATTCCATTATTGGGACAAACCTCACTTAGTCCTGGTTCACTTTATACATTGCTGGATTCATTTTGTTAATATTCTGTTTAGGATTTTTGTATCTATCTTCATGATAGATATTGGCCTGCAATTTTCCTTTCTTATTATATCTTTGTTAGGTTTTGGTATCAAAATTCTGCTGGCCTCATTAAATATATCTATATCAGCTCGCTTTTTTAGTGTTTGCGTTGTATATATTCCCACCTTTTTTACTTGCAACTGTTCTGTATCCTATTATTTAATCTGAGTCTCTTTTAAGCAGCATGTAGTTGCATTTTGTTTTCTATAAAAGAAAAAGCAGTCTGATAATCTTTGTATTTTAATTGACGTGTTTAGTCCATTTACATTTAAAATAATTATTGAATATAGTTGGTCTTATAGCTACCATCTTGCTACTTGTTCTTTGTTTGTTCTTTATCAAGTTATACATTCTTTTATAATTCTTTTTGTGGCTACCCTAGAGATTAGAATATGCATACTTGACTTATTCCAGTTCATCTTAAATTAGTATTTTTACCACTTCTTAAACGTTTAAGAACCATATAAATGTTGCCCTCCATTTACTGACCTCTCATCTTTTGTGTTATTGTTGCTATATATTTTATTTCAATGTATGTTTAAACTTTGGGAGTTAATTTTTATGTTATGGATATTTTACCACAATAAAGAAACCGTACAGGACATTATTATTATTGTTTTAAACAGTTAGTGCTCTTTGTTGCTTCCTGCAGTTTCATGCTTCCATCTGTGATCATTTTCCTTCAGCCTGAAGTGTCCTCTTTCATATTTCTTGTAGTGTGCATCTGCTGGCAAAAAAAAATTCAACTTTTATTTTCAAACATCTCTTTTTTATTGAGGTGAAATTTATATAACATAAAATTAACCATTTAAAAGTGAACAGTATGGTGACTAGAGTTAACAATACTGTATTGTATACTTGAAAGTTGCTATGAGAGTAGAGCTTTAATGTTCTCACCATAACAACAACAACAACAAAATAGTAATTATGTGAGGTAAAGGATGTGTTAATTAACCTTATTGTGGTAAACATTTCACAATATATACCTGTATCGAATCATCACATCATACACCTTAAACTTACACAATGTTATATGTCAATTATATCTCAATAAAGCTAGGGGGGAAAAGTGAACAATTCAGTGGCATTTAGTATATTCATAGTGTTGTGCAATCACCACCTCTATCTGGTTCCAAAACATTTTCATCACCCCAAAAAGAAACCCTGTATCCATTAAGTAGTTACTCCTACTTTCCCCCCCTCCCAGCACCAATCTGCTTTCTGTCTCTATGTACCTTTATGTCTTTCTGTCTCTAGGATGTACCTATTCTGGATATTTCATATAAATGGAATCAGATAATATGTGACCCTTTGTGTCTGGCTTCTGTCACTCAGCATTAAGTTTTTGAAGTTCATCCATGTTGTTGTAGCGTGTATCAGTACTTCATTCCTTTTTATGGCTGAATAATATTCCATTATATAGCTATACAATATTTTATTTATTTATTCATCCACTGATGGACATTTGGGTTGTTTAAACCTTTTGGCTATTGTGAATAGTGCTATTGCAAACATACGTGCACATATGTTTGTTTAGTACTTGTTTTCAATTTTTTGGGTATGCAGTTTTCTTTTATTGTAGTGTCTGTAGCATTGGTATCAGAGTAATACTGGCCTTATAGAATGAGTTAGGAAGTGTCCCCTCCTGTTCTATTTTTTAGAAGTGCTTGTGAAGGATTGGTATAAGTTTTCCTTAAGTGTATGGTAGAAGTCACCAGTGAAGCTGTCCAGGGCTTTCTTTGTCAGGAAGTTTTTGATTACTTTTTATATGTCTGTTCAGATTTTCTATTTCTTCTTGTGTCAGTTTTGGTAATTTGTGTGTTTCTAGGAATTTGTCTATTTCATCTAGGTTATCTAATTTGTTGGTGTACAATTGTTCATAGTATTCTTTTATACTCCTTTTTATTTCTATAAGTCAGTAATATTGTCCCCACATTCATTCCTGATTTTTTTTTTTTTGGTGAGGAAGATTGGCCCTGAGCTAACGTCTGTTGCCAATCCTCCTCTTTTTGCTGAGGAAGATTGGCCCTGGGCTAACATCCGGGCCCATCTTCCTCTGCTTTATATGTGGGATGCCTGCCACAGCATGGCTTGATAAGTGGTGAGTAGGTCCACGCCTGGAATCCAAACCTGGGAGCCCCGGGCTGCCGAAGTGGAGTGTGTGAACTTAACCACTACATCACCAGGCTGGCCTCTCATTCCTGATTTTAGTTATTTGAGTGTTCTCCCTTTTTTCTTTGTCAGTCTAGTTAAAGGTTTGCCAATTTTGTTAATCTTCAAAGAATCAACTTTTGATTTTGTTGATTCTCTATATGAATTTTCTACTCTCTTTCACTTATCTCCACTCTAATTTTTATTATTGCCTTCTTCCTGCTGGCTTTGGGTTTAGTTTGTTGTTCATTTTCTATTCCCTTAAGGTGTAAAATTATGTTATTGATTTCAGATATTTCTTCTTTTTTTAATGTAGATGTTTAGTGCTATAAATTTTCCTCTTATCACTGCTTTTGCTGCATCTCATAAGTTTTGGTTATGTTTTGTTCTTGTTTTCATTTGTCTCAAGATATCTAATTCCTCTTGTGATTTGTTCTTTGATCCATTGGTTGTTCAAGAGTGTGTTGTTTAATTTCCACCTATATGTGAATTTTCCAGTTTTCCTTCTGTTATTTATTTCTAGCTTTATTGTATTATGGTTGATATGTCTTTTTATATTTTGTATCCATTAACATAGTTTATAGTTATGGCTATTTTTTATAGTTTTATCTTTTCAATTCTATACCTGAATTAAAGATGATTTATGCACTACCATTATAGTATTAGAGGATTCTGTATTTGTCTATATATTTACCTTAGGGCTTTATGTTATTGTATGCTTTTGTGTTCTGGTAAAGCAAGCTCTCCAGGGAGTGGAAAAAGCCCTGATTTGTAGTATTTGCTGATTTACATGGTGTAAATACTCCCACCATGGACAATATCAAGTCATGAATGTGATGTCATAGAATGTGAAGTTGGGAATAGATGTGCACAATCACCTCTAATGAGCTGGTATGAGTTGGTTCCAACATACCACTTGTTTCTTGGAGTTTCACCCTGCACATGTGTAGCTTAGGAGTCTCCCAACAGTTTTAGGGGAATTCATATGCAGATTTTGGAATTAATTTCTCTGTGATTCTCTTCTTTCTGTGATTTGCCCCTCAGCTTTCAGCCACTTTGGTAGCCCTGAACTCTACTTCTGTGTTTTCATTCCAGAAATACTGACACTTTCTGCTTATTGTTATTCCCTCATTCCAGAAATTGGAAAAATGTCCTCTAAGAAATGCCTGGATGAATGTGAACTTCACCTCATGTCCATACCATCTTTTAAGGAGAGTAACATATAAAGTCCTGCCTTTGTTGGTTGCTTGTCAATATTTCCAAGCACTTCTTAAAAATATATATTTTGTACAATTTTTATAATTGTTTCCAGTGGGAGAGTTAGTCTGCTAAAAGCTACTCCCTTATGGCTGGAATTAGAAGTCTTTTTTTCCCATCCAGCCTTTGACTTTAACTGAAGAGGTTAGTCTATTATGTTTATTGTGGTTACTGATATATTTGGATTTATTTCTATGTTCTAACATCTTATTTTTATCTTTCTTGTTGTCCTACTTCTCTTCTTTCTCTTCCTCTACCTAATTTCTTGCTTCTGTTTGGATTGATATTTTAGAATATGTGTCTGTTTATCTCAACTACTTTTTCCTTTTCTATTTGGAAGTTATATGCTATGTTTCTATCCTTTTAGTGGTTATCCTAGAAATGTCAACATGCATATTTAATAAAGCTTAAATTAAATCAGTATATTTTCCATCCACCAAAACAATATATAGAACACTTTAGCTCTGATTTCCCAGTTCTGACTTATATGCATTTATTGTCCAGCATTTTTGTTCTATATTTTTGACCCCACAAATTATATATTATTATTGTTTTATGCAGTCAGTGTTTATATTGTGTTACATATTTCCCACTTTCTAAATGTATTAGATCAAAGGAGAGGAAATGTAAGATTGGTCAAGGCAAATACATTGACAGGGAGCACTCTCCTAGGATTCAGGATTGAATGTGATGGAACTCATGTAATTGGAATTGGCCCTAGTATTCCACTAAGTGGGCTAATCAAAGCTTAGTCTCAATGTCACAATTATGGCCTAGTTAATAAATAAGGTAGAGATACTTGAACTTCCTTGATGCACTGTAGAAGAAGGAGTCCATGCTGCAGTGGAATTTGGTTCCCTGATCACATTGGGAATAATGGGTTTCTGGAGTGGTAGACCCCAGGTGGTGGCACTGACAATGAGGAACAAAGAGAGTATAATTATTACAATAAAGCACAGGGACACAATAGCAACCAGAGTGTTTTGGAATGGAGGGAACTGTGGTGGTGTCTGATAGGATCCCTCAAATGAAATGAAATGCAGCCTACTAAAATGCTCCTTGTTCTACATAGGTGGACAAATTTTAGGTCTATTGGAGAAAAATCTAACTTGAGTCACCAAAGTGGGGAAATTACAACCTCTTACACAGTTCTTAGACTTAAGCTTGTTAATAGACCTGAAGGTTCTCAACTGAGGAGGTTCTTGAACCCCTTGGAAGAGGCACGCTGCAATATGGCCACAGATATATACTGTCAATCTTTCTCCAAGGCTTCCCCAGTGGGACCTGTAGCCATGTATACATTTTGTACATGTATAGATATAGGCTCTGCTCCAGTGGGACAAGGGATCCATTCTGTGGTTATTTCCATAGCCACAGACTGTATAGTATGAATAGATATACCTGCTAACTGACAGATTCCATACATTGGTTCACTGATTTGAGGGATGAAGGCTCTTATGGTAGGAAGTAGCCAAGTAGAAGCCCTTGGAAATTCCCTTTATCCCACATCAAGACAGTAAACCAAAAGCAATACAGCATCCCTGGAGAAATTGCAGAGATAAGACTAGAGAGATGCAGGAGTAGTGATTTCTACCACATCCTCAATTAACTTATCTGATTGAGTAGTACAAAAGTCAGGTAGGTTCTGGAGAATGACACCAAATTATTACAAGCTTAATCTAATGATGATGCCAATTACAGCTGCAGTTCTGGATGTGGTATTTTTACTAAGGAAAATCAACACAGCTCCCGGCCCTTTGTGTGCAGCTATTGACCTGGCAAGTGCTTCTCCCTCCCCTTCCTCTCAGAAATGAAAATCAGAAGTAGGGACGATTATGCATCTTTACTGCCTTGACACCAGAGCTAATCTAATTTTCCTGTTCTCTGTCATAATATAGCTCGGAGGGACCACGGTTGTCTTGCTCTCCCACAGAACATCCTCTTTTCCATTACATTGACAATGATCAGGAAGTAGAAAGAAAGCTAGATACCTTAGTAAGACATATTCATGCATAGGGTGGGAGATAGTTCAAGATCCTGCCATGTAGGTGACATGTCTAGGGATCCAGTCTGGAGCATCTTGAGATATCCTTCTAAAAGAAAAGAAAAGTTGCTGTACTTTTCACTGCCCATGTTAAAAAAAGAGGCTCAATACTTGGTGGGCTTGTTTGGATTTTGAAGGAAATATACACTACAATTGAGTATGATATTCTCACCTATTTAATCAGGTGCTATTTTGGGGAAGGACCCAGAACACAAAAGGGTCTGGACTGTGGGGCAAGCTGTCCTGTCACTTTAGCCTTATGACTAGTAGAAAAGTCATAAGGAAGGGTCTATGGAAAACAAAGTTTCTTTTCTTTCTGTTTTTTTTTTTTTAAGTTTCAGTTTCTTGTATTCTTTTTTATTTATTTTATTTATTTTTTAAATTTTTTTTTTGGTGAGGAAGATCAGCCCTGAGCTAACATCCATGCTAATCCTCCTCTTTTTGCTGAGGAAGACCGGCTCTGAGCTAACATCTATTGCCAATCCTCCTCCTTTTTTTCCTCCCAAAGCCCCCGTAGATAGTTGTATGTCATAGTTGCACATCCTTCTAGTTGCTGTATGTGGGACGCGGCCTCAGCATGGCCGGAGAAGTGGTGCGTCGGTGCATGCCCGGGATCCGAACCTGGGCTGCCAGTCACGGATCGTGCGCACTTAACAGCTAAGCCATGGAGCCGGCCCCAGGAAAACAAAGTTTCTGAATGAAGCCTGTGGCAAAGCTCCAATAAGAAAATCACAATGCATAGAAGTAGAGAATAGAATGGTGGTTGCCAGGGGCTGGGGGAGGGGGAAATGGGATGATGTTTGTCAAATGGTACAAAGTTTCAGTAATGCCAGATGAATAAGTTCTGGGGATCTAATGTACAGCATGATGATTATAGTTAACAATATTGTATTGTATACTTGAAACTTGCTAAGAGGGTAGATCTTAAGTCATCTCCCCCCCCAACAAAGAAAATAGTAACTATGTGGAGATGATGGATATTTAACTAGCTTGATTGTGGTGATCATTTCACAGTGTATACACATCAAAACATCCCATTGTACACCTTAAACATACACAATGTTTATGTCAATCATACCTCAATAAAGCTGTTACAAGAAAAAGAGAAAGAAAATCACATTGCAGACCATAAGAGTTTGGTGTAAGGCCGTGCTCTCCTTGACTGACAATTCTCCGTTTGAACAGCAGCTCCTAGCTCATTACTAGGCCTTGGTAGGGGCTGAGTTCCTGACTATGGGACACAAGGAAATTATGTGACCTGAACTTTCCCATCATGAACTGGGTGTTTTAACTGATTCACTGAATCGTAAAATGAAGATATGTATCAGCATTCTGTTATAAAATTGAAGTGGTATATATAAGACCGGACAGAAGCAGGTCTGAAAGGCATCTGCTTGAGCAGGTGATTCAATACTCCCATAGTACTTGCTCTTACTGCTTCACCGTTTCCCTTCAACCCACTCCTATGGCCTCATGGGGAGCTTCCTATGAGCAGATAAAGGATGAGGGAGAAGTACAGGCCTTATTTATGCATGGATCTGCACAGTAGGACATCACCAGCTGGAAGTAGATGGTCACTGCACTACAAGCCCACTCTGAGTGGGCCTGAAAGACAGTGAGGAAGGATATTCCTCCCAGTGAACTGAACTTCAAGTGGAACATCTAGTCATACACTTGGTGTGGAAGGAGAAATGGGCTGAGGTATGTATTTGCTGATCAAGGACTTGGAAAGAATGTAATTGGACAATTGATGACACAAGATCTAGGGAAAAAATATGTAAATGGACCTCTTGGAATGGGCACAGAGTGTGAAGACACTTATGCCCTACCATAAATGTCCACCAGAGGGCAACTAGTCCAGAGTAGGTTCTTAGTGATCAGGTCAGAAAGATGACCCAGCCTGTGGATATCAGCTAGATTCTTTCCTCAGACACTCGAGTGCTTGCACAATTGACTCATCAATAGAAAGGACGTGCAAGCAGGGATAGAGGTTCAGCGTGGGCTTGGCAGCATAAGGCTCATTAAGGTTGATTCTGGCCACTCCTCCTGCTGGGTGTCCAATCTGCCAACAGTATAGGCCAGTATTCAGCTCCTGATATGCACCATTCCCTGGGAGGGCCAGCTGGCTACCTTGTGGCAGGTTGATTACATCAGACTATTCCCATTATGAAGGGGGCAGTACCTTGTCCTGACAGGGATAGACACATATCCTGCTATATATTTGCCTTTCCTGTTCACAGGGTTTCTGCCCAGTCACCATCATTCATAGATTTAGAGAACGATTTATCTGTGCCAGAACCAATACACTGTGATGGTTAATTTTGTGTCAGCTTGGCTATGCCCAGATATTTGGTTAAACATAATTTTGGATATTTCTATGAAATTGTGTTTTGAATGAGATTGATATTTAAATTGGTGGACTTTGAGTAAAGCAGATTGCCCTCCGTAACATTGATGGGCCTCATCCAATCAGTGGAAGGCCTGAGTAGAAAAAGACTGACTTGCTCCAACCAAGAAAGAATTCTGCCAGCAGACTGCCTTTGGATTTGGACTACAACTCTTCCCTGGGTCTCCAGCCTGCTGGACTGCCCTACAGATTTTGGACTTGCACTTCCACAATTGCATGAGCCAGTTCCTTAAAATAAATCTCTCTCTGCATATACATTACAAAGGGTTCCTGGACCCAATTCCAGTGTGTGTGTGTGTGTGTGTGTGTGTGTGTGTGTGTGTGTGTGGAGGCTTCCCCACACCAACAAGCAGTTCTTGGACGCCAGCAGGGTGTCCCAGAATTCAACTCAATTGTGACACTATCTACCCAGAGATAGTATCAGATTCCACAGGTAAGGGACTCAGTCCCACAAGACTGCCCTCCACTTCAGATGCCAGTCACATGCCCAGGTTGTTACCTGTGCTTCTGACCAACCAGCTACAAATTGAAGGTTCCAATGACTCCCCTCCAACTCAGGGTGCCAATCACAAGTCCAGGTTGTTACCTGTACTTCTGATCGACTGGCTATAACTCAGAGCTTCCCATGACCCCCTCCTTGGGTTCAATTAATTTGCTAGAACAGCTCACAGAACTCAAGAAAACCCATTTACTCACTAGATTAATAATTTATTACAAAGGATATTAAAGGACACAAATCAACAGCCAGATGAAGAGATACACAGGGTGAGGTCCTGAACAAAGGAGCTTCTGTCCTCATGGAGCTTGAGGCCTGGCACAGTGGCACTTGGAAGCATTCTGGTTCCCCAACGTGGAAGCTCTCCGAAAAAAGAGCCAATGAGCTGTCCTTTAGGGTTTTTATGAAAGCTTCATTACATTGTCGTGATTGACTAAGTCATTGGCTATCGGCAATTGATTCAACCTCAAGCCTACCCCCCTCCCCAGAAATCAGGGGGTGGGACTGAAAGTTCCAACCCTCTAATCATGTGGTGGCTGGTTCTCCTGGCAAGCAGCCCCCACCCTTGGGTGGGGTCCAAAAGTCACCTTCATTAACATAAACAAGACACTCATTTCACCTTTATGGCCCTGAAGCGTTTTAAGAAACTGAGGACAAGAGACCAAATATTATAACAAACGATGCTCCCATTGCTCTTATTGTTCAGGAAATTCCAAGGATTTGGGGAGCTGCGAGCTAGGAACTGTAGATGAAGCCCAAATATATCTGAGAAATATATTTTGGTCATCTGAATGACCAATATATATATTTCTTTTGAATGACAATAACATAATATATACATCCTGCTTGTTCTGTTTCTCTGGAGAACCTTGACTAAGACACCCACCCAACATTACCTCTGACCATAAATCCACTTTATGGCAAAGGAAGTAACACAGTGGCCTCACACTCAGAGAATTCACTTGTCTTATTATGTGCTCCATTATTCAGAAATAGCTGTCTTGATGGAATGTGTAGTGATTGGCTGAAGGCTCAGTTATGGCAGCATCTGGGAGACAACACCTTGTGAGATTGGAGTGCTGTTCTACAGGACAGCGTATGCTTAAATCTAGCAGTCCATGGTCAGCATGTATAGGTATGAGAACCAAGGAGTGGAGCTGGGAGTGGCCCTTCTTACTGTAATATCTAATAACTAACTTATAGAATGTTCTCTTCCTCTATTTCCAAGCTTGGACTTGGTGTATTTGGAAGTGCTAGTGTCTGAGGGAGGAATGCTTGCTCCAGGATAAATGGTCACGTTTCCAATGAATTGAGAGCTGAGACATCACCTGGTCATTTTGGACACACCATGCTATTGAACCAATAAGCAGAGGAGGGGTCAGGCCATTGGCTAGAGTTACTGGCCAATTACTGGGAGAAAAATTGGGTTGTTGCTACATAATGAGAGAAAGGAGGACTAATTTTAGAACCCAGGTGATTCACTGAGTTGTTACTATACTCCCTTGCCCAACTATACTGGTGAAATGGAAACTGGGGGACCTAATAATATAGATAAGACCACAAAGAACTCATATCTTGTAGATACAAAGGGTTTTTTTTCCCACAAGTTTCAGAACCCTATCTAGCCTGGATGCTGGCAGAGGGTAAGGGGAATATGCAGTGGATGGTGGAAGAAGGCAGCTTTGAGTATTACCTTAAGCAAACTACAAAAATGGAGATTGCAGTAGCTGTGTTTTATGTTACCTTTTTGTAAAACCCTATTTTTATCCCCACTACCTTACGTGAAGAGCACTAGTGGTAACTGTTGTTTTAGGTTTCAGGTGGAAATGTGACTGAATTGACATCACCCTGTGATCAAACAGTAGCTGGTGGGACTTTGTATGACCCTGTGCTTGTGAAACAAACTCTTTACCTGGATGAAGGATAAGAGTGGACATGAGGGGCACAAGGGGTGGACTGTGTTGAGTATCTTCCACTTGCTCCTCCAAATCCACTCCTCTACTTTTTTTCACCTGTTCTCATCTCTGGAAGGCGGACATTTATGGAATACATCAACAGACTCCCTTGTCCTTTCGTTAGTTGCTAGTTAGGTTTGTCCATTGGGAGCCCACGGCAGGATGTCATAAAGAGATCAGAGAGTGAGTTTAGGCTATATATTACTCTCAGCTCCTTCCTTGTAGGGTCACCTAGAGCTGATTGTGTCCATCTACCAAAGGTAACAATTCTTCTCAGAGTGATCTTTCTACATGAATCTTTTTGAGTTCTGGTAATCACTTCCTTCCCTCATTCCTTCCAGTCTAGGGGTTTTAACAGCTCCAGCATATAGTGTTATTCCTTGTGGTTTTGATACACCCTGCCCACACCTTTGTAAACAATTCCTTTATTAAACCCTCTTTGAATTTTCCTATTTTGAGTGTACCATCTGTTTCCTATTGGGACCCTCATATGTCCCTTCTCCTTATTTCCTCTCTCTCTGTCTTGTCCTTTTCCTCCCCTAATTCCCTTAATTGTAGGTATTTACTAGGATTTCAACTATTACCTCTAAGCAGATGATACCCAAATCTATAGCTCACTATTATCCAGGCCTAATCTCAAAATCATATTTGACTCGCAATCCTCTCCCACTCCCACCTCCACTGCCATCACATCAGTTGCTGTTATGTCAGTTCTACCTCTTAAATGTTTCCTTCATCCACCATCTCCTTTCTGGTTTCATGGCACTATATAGCATGGTGATGAAGAGCATGGGCATTGGCTTTAGTCAGACCTGGATTTGAATTCTATATCTGCCACTTACTTGTATAAGTTCATTCCGTTATTCAATAAATATCTATTGAGCATCAACTTTGTGCCACGTACTGTTCTAGGCACTGAGGATTCAGCATTGAAGAAGACTAAGTCCCTGCTTTCATGAAGCTTACATTACAGTGGGGAAGACAGATTATAAATACATGTACAAAACAAGAAATAATTTTAGATGATGCCCTGATGAACAAAAAGCAGGATAATGGGAAATAAGTGTCATGGGAGGAGGAAATCTTAGAGTCATAAGGGAAGTGTGGCTAGAGAAGAGAAGAGGGTCCTGGACCAAGCTCTGGGACGTGCCAAGATTTACCATTTGGGAAAAATAATAACAAATGTGTTTATGGTCCTTACTAAATGCCAGGCACTGTCCTAAGTGCATTACATACAGTAATTCATTCGATCCTTGCCAGAACCCTAGGAGGTATCATTTTGATCTTTATCATCATTTTACTAATGAGGAAACTGAGGCACAGAGCAGTTAAGTAACTTGCCTGAGGTCATATAGAAAGCAAATGGTAAAACTGGGATTTGAACTTAGGCAGTCTTGTTTTGGAATCCATGTTCTTAACTTCCATGAAAAATACTTCCTCCCAAGAGGAGAGAGTGGAGGAAGAGTCAGCAAAAGAGACTGAGAAGTAATATGACCTCCATGACCTTCAATTTTCTCATCTGTAAAATGGAAATAAAAGTAGTGTGTGCTTCACAGGGCTGTTGTAAAGATAAAATATAATTCTTGCAAAGTACATATCACAGTGCCTGTCAAGTAGTAGCCACTTGATAGATGGCAGCTACTATTATTACTTCTTAGACTACTGTAATAGTTTCCTAACTGGCCTACCTGACTCCTCCCTCTCCAGCTGTACCTCCGCACAACCCAAACCAAACAACTGGCTCATATATTCCTATATACCTCTATGCAGTGGTGCCATTGTGATCTTACATACTGCTCACCTGCTCAAAATCCTTCAATGGTTCCCAATTATCTACAGCAAGTGTTGGCCAACTTTTAATGTAAAGGGCTACCAGGTAGTAAGTATACTTGGGCTTTGTGGGCTCTGTGTTCTCTGTTGCTACTACTCATCCCAGCCATTCTATAGCAAAAAAATTCACAGAGAATACACAATAAAATGAGTGTGGATGTGTTCCAATAAAACATTACTAACAAAACCAGGGGGAGGGCTGGATTTGGCCCACAAGCCATAGTTTATTGACCCCGGGCCTACACAATTAAGTTTGGCATTCAGGACCCTACCTGCTTCTTACAACCTTGCCTCCCACTGCTCCCAATCGTCCATTCAACACTCCAGCCAACCACATGATTCTCTCTTCTCTTCGTTTGCACTAGTTCCTCTATCTGAATTGCTCTCCTCTTCAAGCTCTGTCTGTTAAAATCCTGTGTATCTATATTGGTTAGGGTCCTCTGTTTGCAAGTTACAGAATTGACTTTGGTTGTGGTATAGACTGCAGGTGCTCCTCAATATCAATGTTCTCCTCTTCTTTCTGGATGCTCATCTAGATTACATTTCCCAGCCCACCTTGCAGTGAGGTGTGACCATGTAACTGAATCTAGCCCATGGAATATGGGCAGAAGTGATACTTGCTGTTTTCCATAAAAACCTCCCACATTTGATCCTGCCAGCTGAATGCAGAGGACTCCTGTCTTAGCTTAAACTGTTATAACAAAATGCCATAAACTGAGTGGCTTAAACAATAGAAATTTATTTCTCACAGTTCTGGAGGTTAGGAAGTCCAAGATCAAGGTTCTGGCCAATTTGGTTCTTGGTAAGGATCTTCTTCATGGTTTGCTGATGGACTCCTTCTTGCTGTGTCCTCACATGGTGGAGAGAGAGCATATTTCTCGTGTCTCTTCTTATAAGGGCACTAATCCCATTCATGAGGGCTCCACCTTCATGACCCCACCTCCAAATAGCATCACAAGGGGGATTAGGGCTTCAACACATGAATTTTGGGGGAGACACAAACATTCAGTCCATAGCAACTCCTAAGACCTAGAAGAGAGCAGAACCAAAGAATGGAAGGAGCCTGGGTTCCTGAGTAACTATTGAGCATCGTCCTCCTGCTGACCCACTTTGGATTGGACATGAATGAGAAATAGACATTTTTTAAAGCCACTAAGATTTAGGAATTTTGTTTATTACTTACCCAAACTAATACACTGGCTAACCAAGGAATTTATCTGGAAGGCAATGAGTTAGCTCACAGAAGGAAAAACTAAACAATCGGGTCTCAGGAACAAGGCATCTTCCAGGATCTAGATAGAGGGAACTAATGGACACTTTTCCAGAGCACCAGTGGCACTATGAATCAGCTCTAACTGTTTTCTGTCTTTGCGTTGCTCAGCGCAAGATTCAACTTCCTAAGAGAATTCAATCGACTTGGCTTAGAATTCATGCCCACCTCTTGACCAGAGGAGCACAGGGCATTTTGATTGGAAGTTCCCAAATGCTATATACAATGGGGGAGGGGAATCTTCTGAAGGGAATAACATAACTGGCGCTTGGCACGTCCTGAAAAGTAGCAGTAAACCTTAGACTTTATGCGCTCCATCTATTGAATTCTTAATTTCAGTTATCGTGTTTTTCAATTTTAGAATTTTCATTTGATTCTTTTTCATAGATTCTAGCTTTCTGGTGAAATTCACCACGTCGTCCTTTATTTTCTTGAATATTTATAATCCATGTCATATAACTGCAATAACTGGATCACTATGAGTCTATTTCTATTGCTTGGGGGTTTTTTTCTTCTTGGGCTTGTTTCTTGGTACTTCTATTTCTAGTTAATTTTCTACTGACTGCCGGACTTTGTGCCTGAAAAGGTATATAGCCTCTAGATGATCTTATGTCCCTTCAGAGAGGATTCACCTTATTTTCTGCAAGGCAGCAGAAGGGTGAATCACCTTAATCCAATCAGCCCCTGAAGTGACTCGAGGCTGGTTTGCAGCGTTTGCTAGGTGCAGCCTATCTCTAGTTTGCCCCATTCCTAGAATATAGCTCTCTAAGGTGTCCTAAATGAGAGGAAGAGGGTGAATGTTTCCTCGGGATCTTCCTCCTTGAGAAGTTCTGAACTCCAATCTTTGTCTCCTCAGCTCTGTGAAACTTCCCAGGACTCCACTCTACTTGGTAGCCACTCTGCTTGACTTCTCATTTTTCGCACTGTGCAACTTAATTGGCAATTTCCTGAAGGGAAAACCTGTGCTGAGTGTCAACCTCACTTTTCTGTGCTTCTCCTCTCTCTAGATTGTGGCCGTTCACCGCTCAAATCCTAGCTGGCCTTGGCAGAATTCAAACTCCCGTTTTTGTACCCCCAGTCCTGTGATATTACCTAAAGCTCTGGTGGCTTCTCTGCCTCTTAGGAGCTATCCTCTACCCAGTGTCTGGGCCAAGAATTGACAAATATCCTAAGGGAAAATAAAAAAACAACATGCAGGAAGTTGGACTTACTCTGATGAGTTTCCCTTCTTTCTGGGATCTCACCTCTCAAGTCCTGGCCCTCTGATGCTTACAAGAAGGACTTTGGTTTTTGGAATTTTGCCTGATTTTTCTAGTTATTTTCAGCAACAGCATTGGTCTGCTACAAGTTACTCCATCTTGAAGCAGAATGTACCACACATCCCTTGTGTGGTACAACATTTTAATAAGTATTAGGCCTCCAAGAATTTTCTTGTATATTTATCTCATTTTTGTGATCCATAACTGGATTGGAAACCAGATGTTCACAACACCTTAGATATACAATGTTTAATGATGATGATGACAGTGTGACAGTGTGTGTATCAGTCAGAATTCAGTGCAGGAAATAGAAGCCACTCTAAGAAGTTTAAGCAGGAAGGGCTGCCCCTACTTCTTTATTACAAAAATGGAATTATACAACCTGCTTCATTAAATATATCATATATTGTGCATCCTTTCAGGCTAATACATATACAGCATATTTTTTATTTTAATCTAAAATATTCCATAGTGTAGATGTACTGTAATGAATTTAGCCATTCCCCTATTGATGGACATTCAGTTTGTCTCCAGGGTTTTTTGGCACTAAAAATAACACTGCAATAAACGTCTTTGTGGCAGTGAGTCCTGGTGCTTTTATTTCTGTGCAATACAATTTTCCAAGTGAGATTGCTGGGTCAAAGGGCATGCATATTTAAAAATAATAACAGATACAGTTAGATCACATTGCAAAAAGTTCATAATTTACAGGAAGGAATTTAAAACAGAGAATTGAGTACTTACAAAATTGCTGGAAGTTCTAAAGGAGTGGGTATAGGCGGGAATTAAAAGAATAGTTCCAGAAAAATACGGGACTGAAACCTCAAGGGAGCTACTGCCTCTGAGGTCACCCCTAGAGCTCTGCCAGAATCAAGAACCTGCCATTGTCACCTCCGCATCTGCTTCAGCTGTCACTGAATACCCGGGAGCTAGATGAAGAGCATCCATAGCTGTGATCCAGCGATTAGAAACCAGATCAAGAAACTGCTGTTGCTGCCTTTGCTGGGGGAAACCCCTCAGTTCCTCTTGATACCCAGGAAGCGAGAGAAGAAACACTGCAGAAAAACCTCCCATATATAGACAGGAGTGCTCTCTCTAGCTTGTGAGCCCATTTCTACCTGCCAGACTTCACATAAGTGCATCTACTTGGTGATATCTAATTTGCATGCAAAACCCTAGCTGCATGGGACTAGTGGGTGGAATGGAGGTGGAGTAAACCAATCCATAGTATTAGCACAGTCTGTAGTTATTATATAGTACTACTAACTACCCACTTCTGCATAATGCTGCGCAAGACACTAATTTTTGGGTATTCTCTACCTACTACTGGATCTTAGAAGCGGGGGAAATGACAAAGAGACAATTTACAAAACAGAAAATGTATATGGCTTACAAAATTACAGAGAAAGAATTTTTAAACAACTCACCAGGAATCCAAAAGTGGATATTAAAACCAGACATCATTTTTTTGGCCTGTGAAATTAACGAACATAAGTTTGAGACAACTTGAAGCTGGTGACAGAGCAATAAAATGGATACCTTTCTTTTATTCACTGTTGGAGAGAGCATAAATTGGTCCAAATATTTTGGAAAATAGATAGACCATATATGGCAAGGATCGTTACTGATATTCATATACTTTGACACATTAATTCCACTTCTGGGAATCTATTTTAAGGTAATAATCCTAATATACTGAAAAGAGGTTTATATTAAAAGACATCTATTGTAGCATCATTTATAATAGGGAAAAATTGGAAACAGCCTAAATATATAATACTAGGGGAATGATTGAGTACATTTTGGATCATACACAAAATTAAATATTCCATAGCCATAAAATAATGCGTAAGTGAAATGATAATAATGTTAGCCAGAAACTTTTCTTTTAATCCGTTAAGCACTGTAGGCACAATGCCTAAGGCCGATGAACGTTTCAAGGACCTGCAAAGGTATTTGAAGCTTGACGAAATTTATTAGCTTCAAAATATTAAGGTAACTACAAAATTAAAGTCAATAAATGTTTAAGTAAATGTCAAAAATGTAACACATCAATTTTATTAATTATTTCTTTTTGTATTCAGAAAAATTTCAATACATTGGAAAAAAGTGTTGGTTAGATTGTATCAGTTTGTAAGAATTCCTGAGTATATATAATCTCTGCTAAGAAGTCATAATTAATAATAAATTTCAAAAGCAAAATTTAAAAGCTACTTCACATTTTTAGCAAAAAATATATTTAACGTAGGACGTGGGCATATGCTCAAGTGTATATGGTAAGATGTGAGGTGGGGCCCCCAAAAACAAGAGTGCCTAGGGTTTAGCATGGTCATAAAATGCTCTGGCTAAGAAATGCCATGTTTTGAGCACTTCCTGTGTGCCAGATACTTAATATGCATCATCCTCTTTAATCCCCACAGCAGTGCTGGGTTGTAGCTCTGTTACCATCAATTCTTTCATAAGAGGAAACATAGACTTTAGAGAGCTTAAGCAACTAGCCCGAGGTCACGTGGTTAGGAAAGGTGGAGACAGAGTTGGCAGGCACGTGGGCTTGACTCCAAATCCTGGGCCCTTGGTGAGAACTTATGTATGTTATGGTATTAAATTAAAAAAAAAAGGAGCTTACAAAATTGTATACGTGGTTTGATTCTAATTTTAGAAAAAATACAGTGTTCGTCCAAAAAAAAATATTTTTTCTGATTTTTACTGTTCTGCATCTTCTAAAATATTTTTACAACAGTTGTGTAATGCTTGTATTAATTTTTTAAAAAGTTAATTAAGAGGGGTTTGAGAATACTTGTATAATAGTGCCATCCTGTGGCTATGTGGGGTCATTATAGTCTCAGCTTTAATTTCAGTTTGGGAGCTGACTACTAGAGGGCAGCACTGAGCTTTATTCTGGTCACGTTTTCTGGGCTGAATGTGGCAGAAAGCTAAGTCAGGATTCTACCTCTCCCCTCAAAACCGGAGAAAAATAAACTCATGTATAATGCCATAAATAGATATATAGATAAATAGATAAACGAAATACCCTCCAATAGCTTCTTTGCATCCTGAAGCAATACAGCAAAGTTATTAAGCTCTGAGTCCTGGAGCCATGCTGCCTGAATTTGAACCCTAACTCCACCATTTACTAGCTGTGTGACCTTGGCCAAGTCACATAACCTCTCTGAATTTTACCTTTTCCGCCACCTTTCAAGTGAGGATAAGAATTGTCCCCACCTCTTAGGGTTGTTGTGAGAAATTAAGAAACTAATACACTTACAGTGCCAGTTGAGAGGGGGTGCTCAATAATTGGTAATTATTATATTGCCTGCTGCCCAAAGCTATCCTTCTTTTAAGAAGCAATATATATCTTGTTGAGTGCTCTAAGCAGAGAGAGAACTTTGTTATTGCTACTGAATTTGCAAAAGAACATTCAGTGGGCTAGGACTTATATGAAACGTTTAAAGAGATGTTGAAAATTGCAGTTCAGAGCCTGCACTGGAATCAGGCCGATCTGGCTCTGAATCTAGCCTGAGCCTGGGCAGTTACCTGCTGTGCCTAAGCCTCATTTGTCAAAAATGAGGAAAATAATTACATGCGTCATAGAGTTTTTGTGACGATTGCAATGAGAGAGTGCCTTTCATGCTTGTAGCACCGTGGCTGGCACATAGAGCTCACAGCAACTGTTAAATTTTGTTTTCCTCCTTGTGGCATGGCAGCCCTTGTGGCAAAATGTGAATGTTTGTCTAACATCCTTTCTTGTAGTTTTCCTCTCCCACTCTCAGTCACCTCCCCCCACCTCTCTTGCTCCCCAGGTTCTCACGTGACTTCCTGACTGCAAGGAGCTACTTGTCCAAGCCCTGTTCTGGATGATTAACTAGGAACACACCATTCTGGACCTATTTTTATAGTCCAGGCCCCAGCCCTGCAGAACTATTCATCCTGTGTCTCAGTCCCAAAAGGAATACATAGATCCCAGGCTAAAGTCCTGGAAAGCCTCTGCCACTTTCCCATGATGTATATAATTGGGGGTTCTCTGTAGTGTTTAACAGTAAAAAAAATCATTTAATGTTAGGGGACTGTGTTTTTGTCTTTGCAACTCAAGTTGAGAGGGAAGTTAGGGAGATGTGTCTGGCTTCACGATCAGTCTTATTGGAGGAGAGGGTGCCATTTTGGATGCTTTCATTCCATGGCTCTTTAGGAAGTAAAGATCATCCAGACCATCCAGAGATGACTGAATTCTGTAAATTGTTAGGCTTCGATATTGGGAATATAGAACGGGAACTGATATAAGTTTCGATAAAATCCAGTAGAATCTCATGAACAACATGGTGCTGTAGGTCAATATGATTCCCAAGGGATAATATTTAACCAGTGCAGCTGATGTTTCTGACAGAGTGGTTCTAAAAGATCTGTAAGAATGATCCCTAAGATTGTACTCATGAATGGATTTAGAATTTTTGTATATTTTTAGACTCACAAGGAACTCAAATGGTTTTGAATTTCTGTTCTAAAATCATCATTAGTTATACTGTCACTGAAGTCTAGAGAGCCAATGGGTATTTTTGAGCCTATCAATAAATCCAATGGGCCTACCCTGTGATTTCATTTGAGAGGCAGTGTTTAAGACCCTTGACTCTAAAGCTAAACCACTTATTTCCACAATTTGGCTCCACTACGTAGTAGCTGTGTGCCCTCGGACAAGTTACTTGACCTCTCTGTGCCTCAGTTTCCTCATCTATAAAATGTAGATGATAATAATACCCACTCTGTAGGACTGTTGTGATTATTCAGTGATTTGGTATATGTAAAGCCCATATAAAAGTGCCTAGCACATAGTGAACCTTCAATAACTGTTAGCTGTTATCATTCCATAGAGAGAGACAAGTGTTTGTAGAACTCGTAATAAAAAATTACTTTAGAAGTTTTATTTATATGCTAATTCCCAACTACTCCCACCTATAAATTTGGAATCTCATGGCTATTCAGGATTTTGGAGCCTTCCTTGAATGATGGTCCCTTATCCATCCTAGTCCTCATCAGAACTCTCCTGTGAAGTACCTGCTGGGGCTCACAAAGGGCACCATGGCATCAGTAGTAGAGAAAGCTAGAAGGACTTCACTTGCACGAATATTTCGATTAGGTCTCCCAAAATTTTACAGTTAGGGATTGTTTCCTTTGGGTAGTCACCATGTTTTCCTGGAGCCCCTGTTAAAGTGCAAGCAGCCTTGAGGGGATAACACAAGAAGTGCATTAGTGGAACATAGCAAGGATAAGCGTGGGCTTTGTTGGGGCCAAATGGCCTTGGGTTTGAATTCTGACTCCATCACTTACTCAGAATCAGACTGTCTGGGTTTAAATTCTGGCTCCACTGATTAGTGGCTGTGTGACTTTGGGTAAATTACTTTAACCTCTCTGTATGTCTGGAATTCAAATAGTATCTACCTCATGAGATCACTGTGCAGATTAAAGGAGATAGGGCTTCCAAGAATGCCTGTCACATCATCAGCATTCAATAAATATTATTGCCTAATTTATCTGAGTCTTGGTATCCTCATTTACAAAATGGGGAGAATAATATCTACCATCATGATTGTGAATATAAAATGAGATAATGTACATGTAAAAATGCCTACCATACTAAACAAAGACAGACAGATTAT
Source organism: Ceratotherium simum simum (assembly GCF_057802395.1). Taxonomy (NCBI): domain Eukaryota; kingdom Metazoa; phylum Chordata; class Mammalia; order Perissodactyla; family Rhinocerotidae; genus Ceratotherium; species Ceratotherium simum. The sequence goes on from NC_141940.1 coordinate 38,457,415, forward strand.
AATGAGTGTTGACAAGGACATGGAGAAACAAGAACCCTCATATACTGCTAGTGGGAATGTAAAATGGCACAGCCTCTTTGGAAAACAGTTTGACAGTTACTCAAAAAGTTAAACATAGAGTTATCACATGACCCAGCAATTCCACTTTTAGGTATTTACCCCCAAAATTGAAAACATATGTCCATATATAAACGTGTACACAATGTTCGTAGAGGCGTTATTCATGATAGCCAAAAAGTGGAAACCACCCAAATGTCTATCCATTGATAAATGAATGAACAAAATGTGGTATGTCCAATAAAATGGAATATTATTCAGCTGTAAAAAGGAATGAAGTACTGATACATGCTACAACATGCATGACCCTTGAAAACATTTTGCTAAGTAAAAGAAACCAGTCACAGATGACCACATATTGTATGTTTACATTTATATGAAATATCCAGAATAGGCAAATCCATAGAGACGGAAAGTAGATTAGGGGTTGGCAGGGGCTGGGAGGAGAGGGAGAATGGGGAGTGACTGCTAAATGAGTACAGGCTTTCTTTGTGGGGATAATAAAAATGTTCTGGAATTGGATAGTGGTGATGGTTGTACAACCTTGTGAATATATTAAAAAAAACGCCAAATTGTACATTTTAAAAGAGTGAATTTTATGGTATATGAATTATGTCTCAATAAAACTGTTACTTTTTAAATGTCTGCCATATAGTAGCCCTCATTTAATAGAAGTCATTTTTAGCCACAAACACTTCAGCATTTACCTTAGGAATCTAGAACAGGGCCCTGAATGAATGGTGCCTACGACAGAGAGGACTGCTAAGGAAGGGATAGCTCTAAAGTATGGGGGTGTGCAGAGGTGTGGGGAGAAGTTGGAGATCTCTCTTGGAAGGAAAGGCAGTGGAGGCATTTAAGGAGAATAGAAGAAGGAGACAAACTTCACCTACTTTGAATTTTGCAAGGACCCAACCTGGATGATCTTTCATATCCTGGTGGAATCAGACCTGATGGATGTTCTGGCATTTAAAGCTGTTCTGGAGAAAGGGCGATGTGTGGTTATTAGACAGAAGGGAAAAAGGAATAACAGAGAGGCAAAATCCGACGGTATGTGAGTCCGACTTTGAAAGGTAGGAGAAGGCAGTAGTCTGTGGAGGACGCATTTATCCAGAGGACTCTAATTGTTTGTTAATCTCTGGGTCAATGCATTTAGGTCAGCACTAACTCTGCTACAGGTGGGATCAATTTAAAGGATTAGAAGTGTCTTTCTAAATCCTAATCCTGGTCTAGGTCTGGGAATGCTGAAGAGTGATTTGCAAAAAGGTTTACTATCTCTCTCAATTATTTACCCCATTAATGGAATTTATCAACAGACTGGAGTCCTTGGCAGGATTATGAACGCTTAGAGGATGCACTGAAATGGACACACTGTGTAGCTATGCCAGAGATTTGTGTGCGCAGACGGTAAATTGAAGACATTTAAGCGGTGAATTACATGGTGAGTAGTTGACAGCTCTTGTTTATTAGAAAGATTGTTTTGGGGGGGAGCACAGCCCACTTGGGAGCTCAGACTTCTGACTGAGATACATCAGTTTTACTGTAATATGTAGAAACAAAAGGAAGAATGCAAGAGAGAAAGAAAGAAGGAGAGAAAGGGGGAAAAAGAGCTTTCAAGACACTTTAAATCATGATTTGGGCTCAAAGGCTCTCATCCAAGCTTTCATTTAGTTTCTTTCATGATTCTTTTTTATTTCTTCCTGATGTTGTCTTACACAAGCTGTTAACTTGATTCAGGCTGTAACTGCAAAGATCAATCATCCATAGAAGTCCTAGGCTTGACATGCTAGGGTGAGGAACCATTTTACTCAGAGCTATTTGTCATAGTCTTTCTTTGTACATGTTTAAAGAACAGTCGTTTTCCTTGTGAAATCAGGCTTCCCGCCAGATTGTGAAAGCTACCTGAAATGAAATGATGCATCCCTATGCTCTATCTACTTTCCATGGAAGCCTGATTCCATGCAGGTGTTCGAACTTGAGTTACCTAGGCAACGGCCCCAGAAGCGCTGTGGGTCAGTAGTATTCTATTTCCAAAATTTCATACCTTCAAACTTTTAGTTATGTCCACATTTCCATTAACCCCAGGGAAGCCTTCAGCCGGCTTGTTCTGAAGACAGTGTCTTTTACACAAGAGCTTTAAAATTTTGTCTTTAAACCCCAATCAGCAGGTGAAGGCTTAGGGCATCCTCCCTCCCTCCCTTCCTACCCTCCTCCCTTCCTCCCTTCCTCCCTTCCTCCTTCCTCCCTTCCTCCTCTCCTCCCTTCCTCCTTCCTTCCTTCTTTTCTTTCCCTGTCTTCCTTTCTTCTTTGTCTTCCTACTTCTTTTCTCAGAATAAGTTTCCTTCTGCAAAATCTTGGGGTCAGGGATCAAGACTAAATCCTAGAGCAACATAGAACTATCTGGTTCTCCAGGGCGTCCTTGCAGAGTTGGAAATACCACCCAATGCATGAAATAGAGCCCAGAAAGAATGGAGGGACAAACCTTCAGCTTGGGGATTAACAAAAGATAAGGACAACCGAGAACAAATAGCAAGAGATGCTTTCTGACATGTGGCTTGAGGAAGGGTCTATGTCGTAAATATCTAAACTTGAAAAATGCTATAAAAAAAGCAAAATTTTTATTCATTTTTTTATTGTGGTAAGAACACTTAACATGAGCTCTACCCTCTTAAATTTTTAAGTGCAAATACAGTTTTTTTAACTATAGGCACAATATTGTACAGCAGATCTCTGGAACTTAGTCGTCTTGCATAACTGAAACTTTATGCCCATTGAACAACAACTCCTCTTCTCCCCCTCCCCACAGCCCTCAGCAACCACTATTCTACTCTCTGTTTCTATGAGTTTGACTATTTTAGATATCTCATGTAAGTAGAATCATGCAGCTTTTGTCCTTCTGTGACTGGCTTATTTCACTTAGCATTATGTCCTCCAGGTTCATCCGTGTTGTTGCATATGGCAGGATTTCCTTCTTCTCAAAGGCTTGATAATATTCCATTTTGTACACACCACATTTTTTTTATCCATTCATCCATCGATGGACATTTAGGTTGTTTCCGTATCTTGGCTATCGTGAATAGTGCTGCAATGAACATGGAAATGCAGATATTGCTTCGAGATCCTGATTTCAATTCTTTTGGATATATATCCAGAAGTTGGATTACTAGATTATATGATCGTTCTATTTTTAATTTTTTGAGGAATGTCCATACTGTTTTCCATAGCTGCTGCACCATTTTACATTCCCACCAAGAGTGTGCAAGAGTTCCAGTTTCTCCACATCCTCTGCAACACTTGATATCACTTTGTTTTTTTGATAATAGCCATCCTGAGAGGTGTGAAGTGATAGCTCATTGTGGTTTTGAGTTACATTTCCCTGATGATTAGTGATGATCACTTTTTCATGTACCTATTGGCCATTTGTATATCTTTGGAGAAATATTTTTTTAAGTCCTTTGCCCATTTTTAAATCAGGTTATTTGTTTTTTCGCTATTGAGTTGTAGGACTTCCTTACATATTTTGAATATTAACCCCTTATCAGATATAGGGTTTCCAAATATTTTCTCCCACTCTGTAGGTTGCCTTTTCGCTCTGTTTATTGTTTCCTTTGCCGTGCAGGGCTTTTTAGTTTGATGTAGTCCCACTTGTCTATTTTTGCTTTTGTTGACTCTGCTTTTGATGTCATATCCAAGAAATCATCGCCAAGACTAATGCCAGAAGCTTTTCCCCTGTTTTCTTCTAGGAGTTTTATAGTTTTAGCTACATTTAGATCTTTGATTCATTTTGAGTTAATTTTTGTATATAGTGTAAGGTAAGGGTCCATCTTCATCCTTTTTCATGTGGATATCCAGTTTCCCCAACACCATTTGTTGAAGAGACTATCCTTTCCCCATTGTGTATTCCTGGCTCCCTTGGTTGAAGATCAGTTGACTGTATATGCATGGATTTACTTCTATGTTCTCTATTCTGTTCCATTGGTCTATATGGCTGTTGTTATGCCAATACCATACTGTAGCTTTGTAATATATTTTGATATCAGGAAGTGTGATACTTCCAGCTTTGTTCTTCTTTCTCAGGATTGCTTTGGCTATTCAGGGTCTTTTGTGGTTCCATATGAATTTTAGGATTTTTTTCCCTATTTCTATAAAAATGACATTGGGATTTTGGTGGGGTAATACTGAATCTGTAGATTGCTTTGGGGAGTATGGACATTTTAACAATATTAACTCTTCCAATCCATGAGTTGGGGATGTATTTCTGTTTATTTGTGTTTCTTTAATTTCTTTCATCAATGTCTTGTAATTTTCAGTGTACAAGTCTTTAACCTCCTTGGTTAAGTTTATTCCTAAGTATTTTATTATTTTTGATGCTATTGTAAATGGGATTGTTTTCTTAATTTCCTTTTAGGATAATTCATTGTTAGTGTATAGAAATGCAACTGATTTTTGTATGTTGATTTTGTTCCTGCAACTTTATTGAGTTCACTTATCAGTTCTAACAGGGTTTTTCTTTTTTGGTGTGTGGAGTCTTTAGGGTTTTCTACGTGTAAGGTCATGTAATCTAGGAACTGAGATAATTTTACTTATTCCTTTCCAATTTGGATGTCTTTTATTTCTTTTTCTTTCCTAATTGCCTGGCTAGGACTTCTAGTACTATGTTGAATAGGAGTGGTGAACACAGGCATCCCTGTCTTGTTCCTGATCTTAGAGGAAAAGCTTTCAGTTTTTTACCATTGAATATGATGTGATCTGTGGGCTTGTCATATATGGATGTTGAGATACATTCCTTCTATTCCTAGTTTGTTGAGAGTTTTTATCATGAAAGGGTGTTGACTTTTGTCAAATGCTTTATCTGCATCTATTGAGATGATCATGTGATTTTTATCCTTCATTCTGTTAATGTGGTATGTCACATTTATTGATTTACATATTTTGATCCATCCTTGCATCCCAGGGATAAATCCCACTTGATCATGGCGTATGATCCTTTTAATGTGCTGTTGAAAAGCAAACTTCTTTTTAGAACTTGGGATGAGTGGGCATTGTGCTTAGGAGGAATGATCTGGATTATAACATCAAAATGCCAGCCTTATACCTAGAATAGACAACTGATCACTTTGATCTGAGGAGCATCAAAAGTAAGTCCTTTTATTTTTCTCCTCAAAAAGTGGTTCATACCCCTTTGCCTACCTGCAACTAATGCTTGAAATTAAAATGATGATATTATAGATTAATTCCTTTGACATAAACTTCTCCCCACTCCCTATTAAAAAATAAACACCATTGATTGGGGAGGAGTGGGACAAAGTGTAAAATATTATCAATATTTTACACATAAGTGGAAATGATTTAAAGAGCTTCGTTTTCTAGAGTTATTTTTCTCTCCATTAATAGAGAGGGCAGAGGGAGCTGGATTATAAGTTTGAAGACAAACTTTACCTACTGGATAATTTTGCCAAAGTTGGTTTCTGACCAAAGCCTAATTCTATTCTGACCAACTAGAGCCTTTTTAAGAACATAGCAATATAAAACATTTCATTTGTGCTCCATTTCTCTTCTTCACTATTTATTCAATAAATATTTGTTGAGTACCTATTATGTGTCAGGCACTGTGCAGGGCACTAGAGATACAATGATGAGCAAAGGCAAGCTGGAACTTATAAATTTGGCCTTACGTACGAACTATGTTGGTGGACATTATTGCTCTCTTCCTCCGGATGTACATAGTTACTTTTCCTGGTGAGATTTCTTGGCCAGGCCTTATATTGCCCCCCTCTTTTGGGTAGTTTCAGACCTAGCACAAACCAGCTCCTCAATATGTGCTTGTTAATAACGATGATAAGATAGTGAATGATTTTAGGACCCCATATTTTCAGTGTAGCATGACTCCAGCATTGGGGGGAGGGAGCACTTGGCGTTGTTGGGACATGATAGAGGATTCTAGACCAAAATTAAAAATGATCAGGGGGCCGGCCTGGTGGCTTAGCGGTTAAGTGTGCACGTTCCGCTACTGGCGGCCCGGGTTCGGATCCTGGGCGCGCACCGACACACCGCTTCTCCGGCCATGCTGAGGCCGTGTCCCACATAGAGCAACTAGAAGGATGTGCAACTATGGCATATAACTATCTACTGGGGCTTTGGGGAAGGCAAAAAAAAAGGAGGAGGATTGGCAATAGATGTTAGCTCGGAGCCAGTCTTCCTCAGCAAAAAGAGGAGGATTAGCACGGATGTTAGCTCAGGGCTGATCTCCCTCAAAAAAAAAAAAAAATGATCAGGAACTGGATCTGCCAGATAGAAGTAAATACAAACACTTGGAGAAATCCAACTCTAGTAAAAAGCTAATTAGAACAGCAAAAGCTAGAGAATGTTGAATGAATTCAGAAAGCAGTTTAACAGTACAGAGGTTTAGAAAAGTCACTGCTTGGAAGAAGAACAGAATCCCAGGATCAATGTACGTCAGAGAAGAAAGGGACTTGCAGATCCTCTAATCTAGCTGAGGGAAAACAAGAGAGACCTAAAGGGGGGAACAATATCTTCATGTCACATGGTGAATCAGTGGCAGAACTGACTCCCAATGCAGTCCTCTTTCCAAACAGCAAGGAAGAACTAGTATCTATTGAAAGACCACTGTGTGCTCAGCATTCTATCTTATTTAACCCCTTACCTCAAAAGCATTAAATTAAATTTACCTCCATTTTGTAGACGAGGAAATTGAGAATCAGAGCTAACATGCCAAAGGTTGTATTCCCAACACTTCTGTTCTTAAAGACTAGGATTAGCTTCATATAAAATACAATGTGACTGGTGGCCCCCACCCCTAGTTGTGCTACACTGAACCCTGAGTGAGGCATTAAGTGGGCTGTCCCAAGGCTGGGATTGAACACTAGTGGCAAATTCCTTCCAGTTGGATAATAAGTTTCTGTATGCTACTTCCACTTTACTCTGCTCTCCCCCCTCATTACCTGATTTATTCTTTCATGGGGGACTAAGGGATTTTTTTAAAAGCACAAATGAATTATTCTAACTCAGTCTGAGTAGCATAGAAGGTATAATAATGGTGGGCTCAGTGACTTCATAGATTAGGGGGTGTCAGCAGTCCATCTAGTACAGTGCTCAATCAAGTGGGGTGCAGATCCCCATTTTACCACGTTACTTACCCTTTCTGAGCCTCAGTTTCTTCATCTGTAAATGAGGGTGATAGTAACTACCTCAAAGGGCTGTGGTGAGGGTTTTTTTTAATTGATTTTTTAAAATAAGATAATACACGCAAAGAATTTAGCCCAGTGTTTGATACAGAGCAAGAACTCAGTAAATCTTAGCCTTTGTTATCCAACTGTTAATTCCTGGTTTAAATGTACCACTTCTGGGAGAAAACCCATCAAACTAGGTGTGTTTGGGGGAGAAGAGGCAGTCAGTTGCTGTGACCAGGGCTCTGTTCCCCATATAGAGTTGCCCTCACTGTTGCCCACTCCTTGTTGTTGAAAGAGTGAGGTCCTGTAAAGACAGAGATATCATACAGTTCAATATCCTTGTCACAATACAGACCGGAAATAGGGACTCCTCCTATGCTACTCCAAAGAAGAGACTTCCTAGAATGCCCTGGCTCCCAAGTTTTGCCGCGACAGATAAAAGATTGGGGCTGGGGGAGGGTGGGAGGAGAAGCATGTGGCTCTTGACTAGAGCTCAGCTTGTAGTGCCACACTGGGAGCTCTTTGAAGGCTGAGTCCACATCTCACACCTCATCCATCGTGAATCTCACCCTCATGCCTTCAACATAGTCAGCACACAGAATAAATCTATTTTGGGTGAGGGAGGTTGGTCTAGATTATTTTTGAAGGTTTAGGAATAAATTTGAGGTCCTTATGCATAAAATCAGTCCAGAACCACCTTTCCACCACCACCAAAGCAAAGTTGGAAGGCCCCCCATCCTACACACCCCTCAAGCCTCTGACTCATGCTGTTTTGTGAGATGTTTCCTCTCCAAGTCTTTCTTGACCCTCATTTTAACCAATTTTCACCTGTTTACAAATGTTAGGGCACACTATTGTGGTAGGTCTTTAAGATCCAGCGGGTGTGCCCCTGACTGGTCTCTTAAGGAATCAGGCTTTCTCATAAAATTAGGGGTGAGAGTCAAGATAATAACCAACAAGCCTGGCACAGGCAGAATTATCGCTGGCAATAAAAAAACAATTGGGCTTGACCGGTACACACCAGTGCTGATTATCAGCCCTGAAGAGAGCCATGTCATTATTTTGATTTTTAGTTGGAATTAAAAATTTACCTAGGATTTTCCTCATTAACATCTCCCCTGAGCAATTAATTCTTCTTATGTCTAGTGAGGTCATTCCTGACCTTGGATCACATTTAATATATTTTAATTCTTTTCACAAACATTTATCTGATACCTACTATGTGCTGGAAACTTGGCTAGGCATTAGGGCTATGAAGAGCACCTCTGGGAGCTCCCAATCCAGTGGGCTCTGTTTCCCACAGAAAGTTACCCTCATTGTTGCCCACCCCTTGTGGTTGAAAGTATAAGGTCCTGTAAATGCAGAGATGTCAGACAGTTCAGTATCCTTGTCACAATATAGATCAGAAATAGGGACAGTTTATGAATCAGAGTAACACCTTCCCTAATGGGTATAAGTGTGAGGCAATCAGATGGAAAAAAAATGAACTCAACCTGGGGCTGTTAACTAAGGCTGCACAGAGTAGGGCACAGTTCAATTGGGTCTTGAAGGTAGAGTTCATCAGGAGAACCCGGAAGTGGAGTATGGGAGGAGGGAGGAGAGCATTCCAGGCAGAAGGATGGCATTTCCAAATGGCAATTTCCAAACCTATGCTTGACAAACAATGTGATATTTGTCTGTAGAACTGCAAGAAATTTACTATAGAATCAGGTGAGAACAGTGGGAGATGGGGGTATAGAGAAAGGCAAGGGCAGGATGAAGAAAGGCTTTGCATGCATCATCTTGAAAGAGTTCTCTACATTTACTGACTCTACTTCATTAATTCCCATTCATATTTTTTAAATTTTATTTAAAAAAAAATTTTTTTTTTGAGGTCATATTGGCTTACAACATTGTGTAAATTTCAAGTGTACATCACTATATTTCAGTTTCTGTATAGACTGCATTGTCCTCACCACCAACAGTCCAGTTTTTATCCATCACCATACACATGTGCCCCTTTACCCTTTTTGCCCTCCCCCTCCCTGCTTCTCCTCTGGTAACCACTAATCTGTTCTCCTTATCTATGTGTTTATCTTCCATACATGAGTGAAGTCATACGGTATTTGTCTTTCTCTGTCTGACCTATTTCGCTTAGCATAATACCCTCAAGGTCCATCCATGTTGTCGCAAATGACACAATTTTGTCTTTTTTTATGGCTGAGTAGTATTCCATTGTATATAAATACCACATCTTCTTTATCCATTCTTCCGTTGATGGGCACTTGGGTTGCTTCCATGTCTTGGCTATTGTGAATAATGCTGTGATGAACATAGGGGTGCATATATCTTTTGAATTATTGATTTCATGTTCTTTGGATAAATACCCGGTAGTAGAATAGCTGGATCATATGGTATTTCTATTTTTAATTTTTTGAGAAATCTCCATACTGTTTTCCATAGTGGCTGCACCCATTCATTTTTGACTCATTTTGGTCCCTCAACTTGCAGCCTTACTCTCTGAATCCAAATCCAGTGGACAGACACCTTTCTATCTTTAGCTTACTTGACTTCTCAGCAGAGTGTGAGATGTCATAAATACTTTTCATCTTCAAAGTTTCATCTTCCTTGGATTGTAAGATACCACCATCTCCTGGAATATGCTGTCTCTCTGAACTTTTCATGTAAATTTTCATTATGACCTCTTTTTCTCTCTGCCTGACCTTTAAGCATTGTGGGTTCTGAGGGTTTTGTTCTTTGTCTTCTTTCTTGACTCCATAACTCTCTTTTGTTGATCTTATACACTACCATGTCTTCAATTACACTGTATCAATTAATAACTCTCAAATTTGTATCTCTAGCTCAGCTTTCTCTTATGAAAGCCAGTATGTCAAATTGTCAATTGGATATTGCCACATGTATATTCTAAAAGCATCACCAGCTCAACATGTCTAATAAAATGCATTGTATTTCCCACCCCTTCCTCTAGTATTCCCTATCTCAGAAACTTATATAATTTTCCAACCAGTTGCCTAGGTATGAAAAGCTCAAAATCATCTTGGAGTCCTCCTTTTTCTCCCTTACCTTCTACCTCTTGTCAGTCACCAAATTGTTATTGGTTCTACTTAATCTTTTTGATATTTTTAGTCTTGGAGGAATTCATCTCCGTTGTTCTACATCTTCACTACCACTCTCTTGGTCTGTCATCATTTCTCATATAAATTACTGCAACAGCCTCCAAATTGGTCTCTGTGCTTCCAGTCTTGCTCCCTTCCAACCCTTTCTCCACACTGCTACTTGAGTGGTTTTAAAAAATAGAAATATGATTATTCCATTTCTCTGCTTAAAACCATTGTCTACAGGATTAAATCTAAAAACCCATGAATGGCATATATGACTCTTGGTGATTTAGTTCCTGCCTTGGCTGACATTACAGACCAAAGCAGAACAAATGCCTTGGAATTCTGAGAATCTAACATATCCTTTGTTTTAACGTCTGGGTCTTACTGCATGTTGTTCCTTCTGCCTGGAAGGCTCTTAGCACCAACCCCCCTCACAACCTCATTCTGCTGGCTAACTTTTCTTTCTATACTCAACTCAGAAAGATGTCTCTCCTCCTTCATCCTCTCCCCTCCTCAAATCCGGGTTTGGGTGATCCTTTCTTTTCCTCTGTCTGAGCTACTTCAATCATAGCACTTTTGACTCTGCATTGCCATTATCTGTTTACATCTGTGCGTCTAAGAGGGCTGTATGATGGAGAAAAATGGACATATTTAAAACTATAATAATGACAATAATATCACTAATATAACAAGGTGCCAGACCTTGTTATAAGCACTTGCTGTGTGTTAATCCATGTAATCCTCACAGCACTATGACGTGGGCAGCTATTACTGAAGTTGAATCAACAGGACTTGGTGATGGATGGAATGTCAGGGCAGACAAGAAGGAAGAGTCTCCGTTGACTATCAGGTTTCTGACTCGAGCAAGTAGGTGAACTGTGGATGGAGGTGACATATACTGAGATAAAAAGTATAGAAAGTATAGGAAGAGGAAGAGTTTTGGTCAGGGTGGAGGAAAGAAACTTTCAGTTTGGGGACTGCCATTCCTTTGCCATTCTTTCCTAACCAATATTTCCAGAAGCTTCAGGAATAATGTGAGTAACACATCTTTTTCTCTGATTGATAGGCATTTGGAAACACCACTGTCCATCTCAGGACAGCAGATTAACCTTCCAGTATCTCTTCATTAGCCTGCTGGAAGCAGGAGCGCTATGTTTTTGGGACTCGGGCCTTTCTTTCACCTTATGCTCTGGTTTGCGGCTCCCAGAAGACAGCAAGGACACCATGGCCTTGCATCCTTCAAGTTTCTGTGGTACTTGTGCCTCCTGGCCCTCACGTCCCTCCTGCAGCAGGTGAGGGCACCTCCCTACAGGATAGGGGTAGTGGGCCCTTGGACTTGTGATCTGTTGTTCTCAAAGGCCCTACCTGAGGTTTCTGCTCGATTAGCCATTGAGCGGATCAACAGGGACCCATCGTTTGACCTGAGTTACTCTTTTGAATATGTGATTCTCAATGAAGACTGCCAGACTTCCAGGGCCCTTTCCAGTTTCATTTCCCACCACCAGATGGCCTCAGTATTTATTGGACCTGCCAACCTTGGCTACTGTGAGGCAGCCTCGCTCCTGTGAAACAGCTGGGACAAAGGGATTTTCTCTTGGGCTTGTGTGAATTATGAATTGGACAATAAAAAGAGCTACCCGACCTTTTCTCGGACACTCCCTTCTGCCATCCGGGTGCTGGTAACTGTCATGAAATATTTCCAGTGGGCTCATGCTGGAGTCATTTCCTCAGATGAAGACATTTGGGTGCACACAGCCAATCGAGTTGCCAGTGCTCTTCGGAGCCGCGGCCTACCTGTAGGGGTCGTCCTGACCACAGGACAAGACGGCCAAAGCATTCGGGAAGCTCTCCAGGGGATTAGCCAGGCAGACAGAATTCGCAGTGAGTGCTTTCTCGTGGCTGAGGTTTAAAGATGGCTTCAGTCGAAGATATTACAATTTCCAAAAGGTTTCCTACCCTCACACCCTAGGATAGCATAGTAGTATTCATGCATTTGCCCTGTTTCACTCACACTCAGGCCCCAAGACTGTCCTGCTTCAACAGAGCCTATTTTATGAACTGAATAAAGATACAAACAACTCTGTGGTTAAAATACCCTTGGATGCCGGCGCCTGCTCTCAGCACCTGGGTGGGGAACAATAGCATCAAGAGCAACTTTGGCTACACACCTTCTATGCCCTTAGGACCCTGGTAGTTTCCCATCAGCCAAAGAGGGGTGTTCTTATGGCTCCATGTTTGTCTGTCCTAGTCACTGAAGGGAGATTTACCTTGGACTCATTTCTGGGTACTTTCCCTCATAGGTGCCCAGTGCCCTTGTGTCATCGCATCTCACTTACAACCTGTCTTCTCTGGACTCCAAAATGCACATCCCCTTTCTCTCCTCTGACCCCCAAAAGCAGGGCTTCTCTCTCTGCAGCACACAATTAGCTGATATGGAGGGACCTAGCTGATAAATGAAAGCATACTGAAATGAGAAGACTGCCTAAATGTTTACCTTTCCCCTTCCAAGGGAAGTTTTGTGTTCAAAGATGATTCTTGCAGAGACAATGGACAAGGTGTGAAGCAAAGGATTGACCCACTGAAGCTACCATCACCAAGGCGAGTTGGGTGCATTTGGGGAGGAGGGGCCCTTCCTGGTCCTCTTGAATCAGATGTCTTTTATTTACACTTATTGCAAGCCCTCGTGACACTTGGTTTTGATTCTTTTCTATTCCAATTTTTTAATCTCCACTTTACTCTTTTCTGGAAGGTGGCAGCAATTTGTAGGAACACTGCTCATTCCCCCATCGCAGCCAGTCCACCACTTTAGGACAGATAGCTCAGAAACTACTTGTCAAACTGATTACTTCTAGGATTAGTTCTGGTCCCAGTCATTTCCTTAACATAACAATGGGCTTGTTAGAGAATGGTCCAGCTTAGCCCTGGCTTATACACAGAAGCCCATTTTAAGTTTCAAGTGTCTCCAGTATTGGACCTTAATTATGATCATTATGGGAGGATGAGGGCAAGAATTTTTAGTTCCAGGAACTACAGTAGTCTGCTTCCAGCCCCAGTCTACAAGATCCTACGTAATGTTAAGCAGTGTGGCTCTGATTACTTCATAATAGAGCATGATACTGTCAAAGCAGAGCACAGAATTGTTTTTAAAGATATAAAACCATTTCCAGGGAAGAGTCATGCCAGAAACAGGCTAACATATTTAATATCATAATTTTATAATATGTTACAAATCTTCATGAAGCCCGGTGTCTCCTGCAAGTTTACATTCCATGAGTGTTTCACATCCCACCCATTCTAAATAGTATACTATTTGAAATGACATTTTGGCCTCTACCATGAAATGTTAAATAAATCCAGGCCCTGAAGCTCTTTGGGCTGTCAGACTGAGAGAAGTTAGGATTGAGTGCTCACCACCCACAACTCCTTTGAGGCGGGGAGGTAGCAAATGTACACATTATTGCCCTACTATTAGAGATTCATTTCTGTAGGTCAGTGGTTCTCACTCTGCCTGCACACTAGAATTACATGGACATCTTTTTAAAATGATTGGTGCCAGAATGACACCTCCAGAGAGTCTGATGGTCTGCAGTTGGGGCCCAAGCAAAGATATTTTAAATAGCTTCCCAGGTGCTTCTGAAAAGCAGCCAGAATTGAGAACCACTGCTTTAAGTTAATGAAAATGCAAGTAAATGTTCCTTACTTTAAGTTACTAGTCATTGTTGTCTTAATATGACTTTGTTTAATCAGATTGTTTTCTTTATAACAGTATGGATCAGCCCACTAAGGGAATGGAAATTTTAAGATTGGGGGGAAAAAAGCCTACAGAGGAAGGTATGAGGTTATGGAGCAAAGGAAGACCCTGGATAGGGAGGATAGCAAGAGGAAGTGAAGTAGGGACTCAGAAAGAGTGCAGACTCAAAGCTCTGCACTCCAGGACTTTGCTTCTGGTTTCTGACAAAACATAGGCAGACTCAGATGAGGCATGCTGGGGCCTCAGCGACATGAGTCAGAATGTGGATGGCAGGGGAGCCAGGGAAACAGAGCCATCGGTTGGGCTGTGGCCTGATTATGACCTCTGACAGCTCAGCGTGCAGTGTCCAAAGGAGTGTGTGGTACTCACTCTTGGTGCAGCCAGTTGTTGGTGTCTGAGGGCGTGCCAAGTGGTGGGTGGGATGTGACAGTAGGAGTTGTGGAAGGGGAGTGAGTCTTAAAGTAAGATAGGCTTGTCATCCACTTGTCATCCATTGAGAGCAGTGTGCTAGCCAGTGGGAGCATGAGAAGCAGGATCCAGAGTATGAACATAAATAGAGTATCAGGACTTTAGTCAAGTGGCCTGGGGTTCAGGGCACATCTCTGGTCCCATCAGAAAATGGGAGATCTAATGAGAAACTGAATCAGAAGCCAATGAGTGTGGATTGGGCCAAGAAAGCAGTGAGGAAGGTTACAACACACCAGGCACAGCATATACCAGATCAGATCTCTAGCTGATTTTCTAGCCCCTTTCACCTGGTAGGACTGAGATTGCTAAAGTATTCTTAGCTGTTATCTATCTTGACTGAAAAGGCACCAAGTATTTTGTGTGACCTCAGCTGAGAAGGGCTGAGGAAGGCAGGGCGTGGCCTCTTCTTTGTTGGAATGGATACGAGTCTTGGATATGAGGCTACTTCTTAACACTGTGAACCCCCACGCAAACCTTCAGAGAAGGACCTTTTGTAAAATACAGTGGAAAAGGATCCCTTCATTTGGAGAGGCCTGGCAATATTTGGAAGTAATAGAAATAGTTGGAAGATTGGTTTTGTCTGATCTACTCACAATAACAGGGATCACAGCCCCATGTAGTGGTGGTAATGAGGGATAGTGGTGGAAGGGGAGGGAAGGAAGGGGAGAGAAAGCAAGCCTACTACTGGCTGGTATGCCACTTCTCTGTCTTGTAAATTTATGTTGCCAATTAGGAAATATCACTGGCACCTTCCTGGAGTCAGAAGAAGTGTCTTTCTCAGAGACAGGTCTAAACTGTGCTTACACAATACCAAGACAATGATAAAATTTAATAGTAAAGATGATGATAACAATAATAATAGTTGTGGGCTCCCGTGAGGGGAAACAGGAGGGGTGTTATTAGATGTTGTCATAGAGACAATGAAAGCAACCATAATACCACTTTACATGTGAACAGCTCTCTACAGTTTACAAGGTATTTGCATATAGATAATCTCATTTAATCCTCAGGATCTCCCAGCGGTATTTTCTTTCAAGTTTTACCACACCTGTGAGTCTCACATAACAAGTAGGTAGGTGTAGGCATTATTAACACCAAAGAATGGGGTAAATGAAGTCCCCAAGAAGGGGAGATTCACCTTCTCCCAGATTCTCAGCTCATTTCCTTTAAGCTTCAGGCACAATTACCAATTATCTTTGTTTCTGACAAAATCAAGTAGGAGAGATATTAATCACAGACAAAGGCCTCAGTTTATGGTCAGGGCTGTTGTGTGTGGTTATGTAGGTTGTGTCCTGCGCAAGGGAATCAAGTTGAGTGGGCATGAGGGCCAAAATCCTGTTCACTCATTGCTCCTTACAGCGTGAGCCCTGATGGAGGTTTTGATCCAATGGCACAAAAGAGTGTCCACTCATCAGGCAGAGCACCTGTGGGATTGCAATTACCCAGAAGAGGTTCTTTTGCTAATTTTGACAAAGGCTAGCAGGAGGCCCCGCTAAAAAGCTCTTTAGAGAACTTTTCAAATGGCTATTTCAAGCCCTCCTCCTTTCTCCTCACCTTTTTGCCTATCAATGCTTGGCTGATTGGGAAATCCTTTTCAATTTGGGCTTACCAGGTTGTTGAACAATTTGGCGATTCCTTTAAATCTTTCCAAATTGGGAATGCTACATTACAACATGATGTTCAGTAAATAGGACACAGTCAGAATGGCCTCTTGTTCTTCCAAAATTATATACCTTATTGCTATCTTATTGCCAGGGACCTGGCTAGCCTCTTCCCATCTGTTGAAGATTATTGTAAATTAAAAAACCCAATAATAATAACAACAGTGATAATAGCTAATATTTATTGAGAGTTTGTTATGTGATAGTCATTTTGCAAGGACTTTGTATGGACTATCTCATTCAATTCTTGCAACATTCCTACATAGTAAGGCCAATTATTATTTAATGCACTTTACTGATGAGACTTCTTAGGCTAAGAGAGGTTAAATAACTTGCCTAATGTCATAGCTAGTGAATGGGAAAGCCAGGATATACATTCAGGTAGGTTGAAAGCAGTGCCTCTCAAACATGGGTGTGTACAAGAATCCTCTGGAGGACTTGCAAAAACACAGATTTCTGGGTCCCCCCTCCAAAGTTTCTGATTCAAGAGGGCCAGGGTAGGTCCCTAGAATTTGCATTTCTAATCAGTTCATAGTGGTGCTGATGCTGCTGGTCCAGGGACCACACTTTGAGAACCACTGGTCTAATGAAAGACTTATGCTCTACGGCCTTCTGTCCTCTTGGAGTATGCCCCTATAAAGCATGCTCACTTGAGATCCTGTGTCCCATGTATGGTGTATAATTCAGCTCTTCCATTTTTCTTTCTTAACTTTTGGGCCCACTGATGAAATTCTTAAGTGCCTCAAGGTACCAGGTATCAGCCCTCTTTTCCTACAACAGTGATACTGATAAGACTATGGCCAAGAGCCTCAGTGCTGATGGGGAATTTGGTATAGATAAATATAAGTAAATGTAAGTGTTGAAAGGACAACTTGCTCTTGTGAATGGGTCCACTATCAGTAATGATAAAATTATTGAAGATCCAGCACAAGAGGAAATCTTTAAACATCTAGGCTTCCTTTACGAAGCCTTATTTGTATAGCAGTTTAGGAAAAGTTGAAGAAAACATGTTGCAAAGTGTGGAGAAATATTAAAAACTTATCTCAAGTTGGGCAGCAATGCCAAGGCAGTAAATGCACTTGCAATATCAGTTTTATTGGGTATGAAAAAACATGATCTGATGCAGATGGAATGGCTATTGAATGTGATATGCGTCTGACATCATGCTGAGCTACTTGGCATGATTCAACACTGGTGGCAGCTAAGTGAGTGGTGGTCTCAGGACTTAAGGTGAAAATGTGTGGGGTGTCCTCAGCCGATAGAAACAGCCACACATTGTCTAGTGCAGTGTTCTTAAAGTGTGCTTTGAGGGCCTCCTGCACTGAATTACACTTGCAGGGGCTGGGAAACATGTAGATTTTAGAGCCTCCCACCCTCTTCTTATGTATCCATTTTATAGACTGGGTGGGGGAAAACTGAGAGGAAGAGAGTATGAATCTACTTCTTTTGCAGTATGGCCTGATGGGGTGAATCCTGGGGGAATGTGAGACTGGGGATAAATCACGCTGTATACCCTCCTCCTCCACTGGCCTGCCTACCCTCCCTTCTCTCTCAGCATTTATTAAAATGAAATAGGTTAAAATGAATGTTAGTCATAGAAAATGTTACAAAAGGGTTAAAATGAAGAGCAAGGAGAATAGAATGGGTTTTTTTGTGGATTGGGAGCAATATTGTGGGCTCACGGTATGAATATGACTCCTAAGGACTTCTTCAGCACAAGCTAGTAGAACCATTTCCCCCTCACAAGGTGTGAGACTGGGTCCGATTTCCTCTACAGAGGACTCCATAGCCAGTAATCTGCAACAAATAAAAAAGCAAACTTTGCCTTCTGAGAAACACATTTCCTTTATGTCAAGGAAATATTAGACAGGCTACTTCAATACAGTTATGAGCTGCATAAGGCCGTTTCAGTCAACAATAGACTGCATATACAGCAGTGGTACCATAAGATTAGTACCATATAGGCTAGGTCTGTAGTAGGCTATACCATTTAGGTTTGTGTAAGTATACTCTATGAGGTTCGCACAACGACAAAATCGCCTAATGATGCGTTTCTCAGAATGCATCTTCGTCATTAAGCAATGCATGACTATATAGGAAGAGAAGTTGGAGTTGAGTGACTTAGTAATTGACTTCTCCTAGAGTTTCATGACATTTCCTCCTGCTAGCTAAAGAGAGGGTCCCGGACAGCCTGCCATAGTGGGTACCACAGTATGAAGACATAGCTGCTAGACAGCTTCAGTGGGGCTAAGGTAGCTCAGAGAAAGTCCTAATATCATATCCTGGTGAGATGGTCCTTGTTTTGGATATAGAGTGGCTTGACTGTTAACAATCAGGATGGAAACTTACAAATCAGTATTATTCAATGATCACCTGTTGACCCAGGCCTTGTCTAGGATTTAAGGTTTCTGTCCACTAATCCTTTCCTGACAACAACTTACAGGTAAAATCCCATTTTAATGAATTTAATTTTGAGATAATAAAGCTATTTAGTAAAATCATCATGTAGAGCAGATGCATCCACAAATCCCTGTTCATAAACCATTCAATCTATTAAATTAAGATGCTGTTTGAATTTAGTATTTATGCTTTCTACTTTAATCGTGTTCAATGGCAAGATCTTGCCATGCCAAAAATAGAGGGGCCTGTGACATTCCCTCTTGAGGCTTCCATTTCCTGATGTATAAAATAATGGGGTGGGGAGAGGGGCGAGGTGGTCTCAAAGGGTCTTTTCAGTTATAAAAATCCTGACTCTTTGTCTAAAATGTCCTCCGTATGGGTCAATGAAAGGAAAATTAAGAGGAGAGATTGAGGTTGAGGGTAAAGTTTTGAGCATAGTTAATGACACTAAGCATTAAAGACAGGCATGGTAGTATCTACCTGCCTAGCAAATATCACTTCAAATTGTTCTTCCATACTATAATTCAAATATGCCTATGTCTCATAGCTCAAGGAACCAACAAAAAATACCCAAGCGCACAATCTCTCTTTCTGAAATTTTCAAACATGCATCTAAACAATGCTCATTGGGTACATAATAAGTACCAGGATATGATGACAAACAAGACACAGTCCTTGACCTCAGGGAGCTCACAGTTTCGTAGTAGAGGCATAAATAAACAAGGACAATAAATCTTGTAAGTGCCATGATAGGAGTCAGTTCAGGGTACAGTGGGGCTCTAAACTAGTGTTGCAAGTTGGTGCTCTGGAAAAAAGTCTGTCAGATGGAGATTTGTGTGCAGGAAGCTTATTGGGAGAATGTTTTTAAGGACAACACCTGTGAGGGAGAGAAGGCAGTAGGACTGGGCAGAAAGAAGAATTGCACGTCATACAATTACAACAAAGGCCTCAGCCAGTCCCAACGGAGCTTTGGAGCTGGGATGGCCCTTCCCAGTTGTCCAGAATTGAGGTAAGGAGTCTTGGCTTTTGTACTCCCATGTTGACCAGTCATTGGGTACAGGCTGACGCAGAGAAAGGAGTGCAGTGTGATAATAATTATTTAACAGCCAGCCCTTCTAGGGGGGTAAAAAAGCCCTGGTTTGTAGCATTTGCTGATTTCCATGGTATAATCACTCCCACCATGCCCAATTTCATGCTACCAGTATGACATTAACTAGCTCACAAAGTCTTTGAAAATTTAACCATAGACTCTTGTGAACCAGCACAAGCCAGCTCTAGCACACTACTGAGAGGATGCCCCTTGGGAAAGATGGCTCTTTTCAGCTAAGGGTAATTCCCGGAGCAGCATCAGCTATCATCTCCTAACACCTCCAGCAGCTAGGAGAATGAGTGCTTCAGTCCTAAAGGGTACATCTGGGTGGCACACCCCAGCACCCACTACACATAGTGTATGTTAAAGTGTTTGCTGTATTTCAATCAACACAAAGCACTTAGTTCTATTTAACATTTTCCATCCAATGAAGTGATTTTAATATTCCTTTAAGTAAATTAAATGGAGTTTTATCTCTATTGGGTAACCTTGGTCAAGTCATCTCATCTCTGTTTTTGTAGAAGAAAGGTGCCAATACTGACCTACTTGCCAAGGACACTGTTGGATGAACTGGCCAACTACTGAAGCACCTGACTTAACTCATTTTTTTCTCCTCAATGGACCTGTTAATTGACTAATATGAACAAACTGATTCATGTTTAATGGTATAGCCAAATGTAGGGAGTTGGAGGCCTTTGGTTCTAGTTTCTCTTTCTAAATCCAACCTTTGCCTTGTGAAACCTCTCTGGCACCCCATTTTCCCATTATACAATATGTGATTATGAGCAACGGAGGTTGATTTCCTCATGTGGCTCATGAACTAGCTCCAAAGATATCCCTAGAGTATTGAAAGGAAGGTTTGAACATCAGAATACATGTAGAACCTCTTACGATAATTATATTGAAGGAACTAATGGTCACTTGAAAACTCAAGTTATGGTGAGTGTGCGTCTGTGTGTGTGTGAGAGAGAGATGTGTTTAAATCAACTTCATAACTTGCTAGTTACATCTTTTAAAAAAATGAAGGGTACAGCTCTTGCTCAAAAGGGAAACTTTCTTGGGGTATTTAACAAGTGAAAGAAGGTTTCTGAAAATAGATGAAGCAATATGTAAATGCCAAAGACCAGTCACCTAATGTAGTTAAGTATACTTAGTCCCTGAGATTAAAGGTTCTGCGTAAGCATGCATAATTAATATTTACCAATGTCAATAGGACCTTTGCCTTTCTTCAAGAAGCTCAGAATACTTGCCAAGCATTGTCTAATTAAACTACTCAATGTACCTGTGAAATGCATTGGAATCTACATTTTAAAGATGTGGGCACTGAAGCACAAGTGGGCTTAAACTAAACACATTTAGCATGCCAAGGGCGAAATTGGATATAAGACTTTCAGTCTCATGATCTAGCTGCCATTCTTCAACCGTGGCCTCCTCTAATCCATTCTATTCTGGCATAGCCTTGCCAAACAACATAGTTTCATAAGTCTGGGAAGAATTAAATTGAGTGCAAAGTAATTCCAATTATAGGAAAGTTAGGTTTTTAAAAGTTGAACACATTGCCCATAATATTAGTAACATTTATAGGTGAGTGTGAGTTAGTGCCACTCATTGTCTATAATGGCCTTGGTAAGGGTGCGGACAGTGGGTCAAAATCTATTGGAATGTATGTTTGTAATAGGTGGGCAATAAAAAGCAACACTGGCTGTGGGAATATCTCCCATCTTCTCCCAGCCTTCTAATTCTTAGGTATAATAATAGCTACTATTTATTGATTTCTATGTGCTAAGCCCATTATGTGAATTGCTCCTTCAGTCATCACTACCCTCCATGAAGCACATGTTTATGATTTCCATTTTATGAATGAGGCAGAGAGAAGTTAAGTAATTTACCTAAGAGTATACAGCTAATAACTGGTGATGTTAGGATATAAACCTAGGTCTTCCAACCCCAAAGCCTCTTCATTATGCTACCTCTCATTTGCTATATTTGTTCTTGTTCCTGTCTAGTATTAGTTTCTGTAGCCTGTAGACATATCTGTCTTGTCCGTATGCCTGATCCAGAGACCCTGATACACACCTCAGCCTCAGCTCAGGGCTTCAACATCTTGCTCATCTTGGAGGCATAAGATAGAAATCATTTACAAATTGGTTATAATAGATTTATTTATTTCTCCCAATCTGTGGTTTTTGATACTATATTTTACTAACATGTTGCTGCCATAACCTCCCTGCTTTGTTGGTTTCAGTAATCATCATGTGTATGCATTCGGCCTTGATTGGGGGAGAGACTCAGACGCATCTCTTGGAATGGGCTCATGATCTGAAAATGACTGATGGAACCTATGTCTTTGTTCCTTATGACGCCCTGCTCTACAGTTTACCTTATAAGCATACTCCCTACCAGGTCCTGAGGAATAACTCAAAACTCCGGGAAGCCTATGATGCTGTGTTGACCATTACAGTGGAGTCCCAAGAAAAGACCTTCTATCAAGTCTTTACAGAGGCAGCAGCTAGAGGTGAAATTCCAGAGAAGCTCGAGTCAGATCAAGTAAGTGCAGATTCACAAGTTATCATGAGCAGAAAACCTCAAAAATCAGGAAGGTAAATATTTTTCCTATCAAGCGCCTCTATTCCATAGGAAACCCAATCAATAGCAGGCAACCACACACAAATTAAAAACACCTTTTGTTTACAGAAAACATGTATAAAACAAAGACACATTGTTGGAGAATTTTTTTCATCTTCAAGCAACCCACAATGAGAACATACAAACGTGAAGAATAAATAAAATATATTTAAGAACAGGGAAATAAAACTTTAATATATACTAGTGCTGTTCAAGGGGGCCTAGTAAAAAGAAGTCTTGTTTCTGACCCAAGTTCTAAACCAATTCAACAAGAAGACAGGAGAGCTGGTATAGAAGAAGATATTACCTTTATTATTGATAAAGCTGGTATTGGAGAATGTGGCTTCAGTCTACAGGCATTTGAGCTTTCCAATACTGAATCTGAGGATTAATCAGACTTCTCCATCTAGTCACCAGCATTGCTGGACCACCATATTCCTGCCCCATGAGGGCATGCCCTTTGTAAAATGTAAAGCCTGGAGGAGCATAGCGGAGTGCTTGCTCCCTGTAGGTAGCTCACTCCCAAGAGAAAGAAGTTAGGAGGGGCTGGGCTACACATGCTTAGTTCTCCTTCCAAACTAACCAATCAAATTAACTCACTCCTCCTTTGTGGGAAGGAATGAGTAAAAGGGTGAAGAGAGGTCAGGTGGCTTTTGCTAGTAGAGCTATCTCTATAAGAAAGGAATCATTTGGAACGAGGAAGAATTCTTCCCTTCTAATATACAAGAAATAATGTTTATATATGTATAGATGAATGTACATGTAAACATATTTCAGATCCAAATCACAGCCATTTAAGGGTTAGAGGAAGGAAAAGCAGTGGGGAGGGGAAGAACGCAGACAAAAGAATGGAGAGCAAAGACAAAAGCAAAGAGGAAAACTACAAAGAAAACAAGGAATATGAGAGGAAAACAGGGAGGCCGAAGATGCAAGGTAGATTAGAAAAATACAGAGGGGATTTTTATAGATTGGAGGCCAGATGTAGAAGGCAGTCATTTTCAGAAGTATTTAGAATGATGCATAAATAAGTCTAAAAGATCTAGCATTTGCTAGCACACTGTATTAGTTATAATGCTTCTGGCTGCAAGTAACAGATAGCTCAACACAAAATGGCCCAAGTAATTTTTTTTTCAAAATTTGAAGGTATGAGAGCTCCAGAGTCAGTTAATTCAGCAGCTCAAAGATGTTATCAATGAACCAGGTTCTTTTCATCTTTCCACTTTCTAAGCCATAGCATGCTAGCTTGCCCTTGTGATCTGGTTGTTCTCATGGTCCCAGGATGGCAGCCACGGTTCCAGACATCACACACAGGTCTGTCACACACAGTACTGTCTACAGACAAAAACGGGGAATGTCTCTCGTGTCTCTTTTTAAGAGTGAGGAAATCTTTCCTAGAAGCTCCTCAAGCAGACTTCTTCCCACACTTTCCTGGTCACAATCATGTTCCATACCCATACTGAAACCAATAATTTAGAAAAAGGAACGAGACCATCATGACTGACCCTATGGCTGCTTGAAAAGTGTGAACAAAATTGAGATTCTGTTAGCAAGGAAGACGGCTGTCAGGTAGGCAGCTGTTATGTCTAACACTCACGTTCTCCATGATATTCTCCTTTTTATTCATCCTTTCTTTTTTATTTTTTGACGAAGATCAGCCCTGAGCTAACATCCATGCCAATCCTCCTCTTTTTGCTGAGGAAGACCGGCCTTGAGCTAACATCTATTGCCAATCCTCCTCCTTTTTTTTTTTTCCCCTTTTTCTCCCCAAAGCCCCAGTAGATAGTTGTATGTCATAGTTGCACATCCTTCTAGTTGCTGTATGTGGGATGTGGCCTCAGCATGGCTGGACAAGCAGTGTGTAGGTGCGCGCCTGGGATCCGAACCCGGGCCACCAGTAGTGGAGCGCGCACACTTAACTGCTAAGCCCCGGGGCCGGCCCCCACCCTTTATTTCTTTATCCTGTGGACTACGTCTTCTCTGTGTAAGTGATTCAGATGAAACTCAGGTTTGTTTATCTCTTTCTGTCCTGAGTGTTGATAGCAAAGATTTTGCTGATTCTTATTCTAATAAAAAAAGTGACTAGCAGAGATACTAACAGTGCTAGATTTGAACTTTATTGCCGTTGATATGTTGATAATGAGTCTTTTTTCAGGAGACACACACATACATTTAACTGAAAACAACTGGTTAATTTGGTCAAGAATTGCAAAAATCCCTCAAATTTCTAAGAATGATTGCTCAAGCCAATTGTTTGGTATATTTTTAGGCAAGCAACCAGGTGGTGAATTTTTGTATTTTTTAGCCAATGGTATTGCATCACATACATACAGACTAAGTTATCTTTTTCCTTTAATCACAGGATTGAGGGAAGTAGGAAGCTGTGTGTGTGTGTGTGTGTGTGTGTGTGTGTGTGTATTGTACACATATACGAGTAGATGTTTTGATACAAAAAACTCAGACCTTTTACTTTTAATATTTGATCCAATCTCTTTGAGCTTGTGGAAAACATAAGGTAATTAAGGCCAAAAAAAAAAAAGACACCATTAGTTTGGTTGCTAGGCAGCCTGTACTCTGCTTTAGACAAGGAAAGAGAGCTAAAACAAAGACTCCAAAGCTTATAAAAAAGCTTGTTTGGATGCATTTCCACCCGTACTTTGCAGGTGCCTAGGATATACCTTCATAACCAGAGAGCGATAGAAGAGTGAGACAACTACCTCCACATCCCTGATAAACAAAACCCCCCTTTTCCTAAATTACCTTGCTGAAAGGTATTTTTGAAGGCAGCTGGTATAGGAGAAAGAGCATATGATAAGGAATTAGACAAACTTGGGTTTAAATCCCAGCTCTCACTCTTATTAGCTATATGTCCTTGGGCAAATTATTTAGGCTTTTTTGAGTCTCAGTTCTCCCATCTGTAATATGGGTTAGTGATCGACATCTAGGATTACTGTGAAGACTAAACAAAGTAACATGTGTAAAGTGACTAGCAGAGTGCCTGGCTCATAGATACCTTCCTTTCCACTTTCTCTCCCTTGGGGCCAGGATGACCTTATTGGTTGATAGTGTCCTAGCATCTAAATTACAATCTGACTTCAGCTTCCTATTCTCTTGAAGTTTTCTGATCACCAGCAGAGAGTCTCTCAGTAGTTCCAGCTTTCAAAATTATTTCAATTTCAGAATTCCAAATCATATTTTCCCAGATCAAATTATGTAGTTCAATGTTTGCTTGTCTCTGGGCTCCTGTTGTTTTTTCCCATTCAGTCAACAGATTAACAACTATTTATTGAGCACCTGCCATGTGCTATGCACTGTGGTGAACTCCAGATAGGAAAGGATTTTTTGTCAGTGGTGTGTTAGAGCCAGTTCACAAAAGCCAACTGTGCGCCTCTTTTCCCAACTCAGCATTCAGTGGCATCGTGTTGGTAGCTTGAGATCAGACATTGGGAATATTTACACCACAGAAATTGGTAAATGCTACAAATAAGAGCTTTCTTCCTCATCATAGAGTAGTTGTTAAACATTTACTAGACATCACTTGTTCCTGCTCTCATGGGGCTTAAATGCTGGTGAGAGAGACAGATACTAAATGAGTAAACAAATGTGTGAATAAGATGGTTGTATTTCTCCCTTGCCCAATAACTTCCAGTAGAATTGAAATTTCTATGTATAGGCTATATTGCCTATAGCAATGGTTTGCAACGTCTTTTAATTTATACACTTGCTTCCTTGAAAATTAAAATAAATGAACAAAAAACTATCAAAATGATGAATATACATATTTTTAAAAGTCGAGAAATGCTAAAAGGTTTGTATCAACAACAAAGCAGTCCCTAGGCTTCATCAGAAGCAACCACTTTTATGTCTTGCAGCTCTTTATTCTCATATTTACCTCTATGTTTCTGAATACCATACTGTTACTGGTTTCTTGATTAATCAATTTTGAACATTATTTTTTGACTTCCTATTATAGTTGAGGATTGTTAGCTCTCATATACTTCTTTACCCTCCTTCAAACCTTCAATATAGTTATGTCACAATTTTTTAAAATTCATATTTAGTATTTTTAATATTATACTTATCTAAATATCATTCATAGCTGATCCATGTGGTATACTATGGTAATAATTCATTTCATGTGTAACTTTTGATTTTTACTGGAGTTAATAATTGCTTTATTTTTTAATTTGTTTACCTTAATTTGAATTTCTGTCTTTACATACTGTCTGATACAGGTATAGAATCTCTCAAAATAATTATATTCATGGTAAAACCTGTTAAATCTCTTATCAATTTCATTTGCTTTTCCTGGGGCTCTCTGTCCTCCTATTCCAATCTAAACTTGTTGCTCCCTAAGGCTGCTGCACGACTATTATGCTAAGATCTCCCTTTTCATAACTCTGAAAATTCTCTTTCTCTTTTTGCTGTGCTGGATCCACTGTTTCGTGAATCTCATGACTCCCACTTTCTTATTTTACTGTCTCATTTTAGTGGAGCACATCCTCTAGTAGCATCTGAGAAAAGTACACAGGAGGTAAATTTTTGAGATTTTGCATGTCTGAAAGTCATTATTCTATCTTAGGTATTGACTGATAGTTTGAGTGTATAAATCTAGGTTAAAAATCATTTTCCCTCAGCACTTCGAAGGCATGACACATTGTCTTCTAATTTCCACTGTTGGTGTTGAGAATTCCAATGTCATTCTTATTCCTGATCCTTTGATGCAAGCTGTTTTCATTCTTCCCTATCTCTCCCAGAAGCTTTGAATCATAATCCTGTCAGTTTTCCAGGAGCCATGTTGTGGGAAGGAGACTGGGAGTCTCATCATTAAGCATGAAGACTTTAACTTCATCATTCTTCTTTGTGCCCCACCCAACTCCCACCTTCCTTTGGGTCAAGTGTCCCAGCTCTGGAGTTGCTCTGAATCAATTTAACCAGTTTCCTGCAGAGATCTGGCTCTCCTCAGTAGAGGTGGGGATGGTGGATATCTAACTGCTCCTTACACAGACCTTCAAACAGCTCTCCCTCTCTTAGTGCTCTGCCTCACCCCCACTTCTAAAGTACTTGGTGCCTCTGATTCCTAAGCATTTCCGGGATTCTCAGGGGGCAAATCTGCTTGTTGCTTACCAATATTCCCTTCTTCAGGTACTTAGGTTTAATCACCCTCCACTCTGCTAAATCAGTTACTACTCCTGTAGCAGCTTTCCATCTTCATATTCTGTGGTTCAGTGTTACAGACCTCTCTTGATATCATCAGAAAAGGAGGTTTAGTGTTTCTGTTCCTTGTTCTCCCTGTTGTTTGGGAGTGATGTTTGAAAGGAGGAAGAGAGTGAAGGAATAAAGCTTGATTTCACTATCTTTAATCAGGAAGTCATAAAGAAAAAAAGTTGTTACAAAAGGGTATATATGATATTCTTGTATTGGTGGGTTTACCACAGTCCATTAATTAATTTAGCAAGTATTTATTAAGCTCAGATATAACAAGGTAGTTAAGAGCATGGGCTTTGAATGCAGACTGCTATAAATTTACTTAAGCTCTGTCTTCCTTTCATTATTTTAAAATTGGGAATAATAATAGTACCTACCTCATGGAGTTGTTGTGAGGATTAAATAAGTTAATACACATAAAGAGCTTGCCTGGCACCTAATAACTCCTGAATAAATGTTACTTCTTCTTCTTCTTCTTAATGTTGTTGTTATTTTTATTATTACTATGGGCTCGGCACTCTGCAGGTGATATAATGGAGAACAAAATAGAAATGAGATCTTTCCCCCAATGAAGGGGAACAGTTTTACCATTTCAGAGTGCTAAGGACACTGGGTCTAAACCTGGGACTCTATTAATTATTGGCTACAAATTCAAGACTGGGACAAGGGACTTAAACACTACACTTCCGGGATGAAATTACCAGAGCCCTGTGCTCCTCTTCTGAAATGCAAACATTAGCAGCTATCCTGTATTCAGTACTTACTCTGCACCAGGTAGTTTACATAAATGATCCCATCAAATCCTCAGACCAAGACTACAGATTAGGTATTAATATCTCCATTTTATGGATGGAAAAACTGAGGCTCAAGGTAACTTGCCCAAGGTCATACAGCTGGCAAGTGGCAGGGCTAGAATTCCAACCCAAACCTGCTGTCAAAACCTGACCATTTAACCACACATTAGCCTTTTTTTAAAATTACACTATGTCTCATGTCTAATGCTTTACTCAAACAAAGTAACATTACTAAATGACTAATACTTTGATTTGAATGAGTTGATTGGATTGTTTTCCTCTGAAATAGGAGGTGATAGGGCTTTATGAGGACCTGTGAAAAGAGAACAATAAATCAGAATGAAGAGATTGGGGGGTGGGACACCAGTGACAAACTTCCTAATTTGGTCTCAGGATGACTGAGCAAGGATTATCACTTTGTACCTTTATATTTTGGCACAAAGTAGACTTCTGAAATAAGGTTCTAGTGCCTGGATTCTTCACTTTTATTGTATTCCCAATGCTTGTTTTCAATGAAATTCTATTGACTACAAATGCATATTGCTGGAATATACATTTTGGATATTTTATTCCAAATGTGGCCTTATTTGGCTAAGCAAAGGAAAACCTCTGAATTTCTCAGCAAGCCCAGGGAACCTTAAGCTCCTTGTACCTATTGTTTTCCATTACCTTAAATATAGGTGCCTGGCAGGGGAATACTAAGCTAAAGGTAATATTGTTAGGACTGGAGCATTCCAGGATGGGGCCTACCAGACAGGTTGTCAGAAATGTTTGCCTGCAGCTCACAGTGGCTACAATTGTCTTTGTACCTCATTCTATATAAAATAAAGGTATTGTGTTCATGAGTATCATATCAAACAGATGGGACTATTGACCATCTCCTGGCTAAATCCAACTGTTGAGATCATGCATTATTGGTGGTACCACCTTTAATAACAGGAATTCAATTACACTTTGGTTTCTTGATCTCTGCATGTGTGCCTGGCTTTTTGTTCAAAAGTAATGTTGACATTTTGTCCTTCAAGTGTTGCTGTCCACGTCAGGTATGTTTTAATGTACATTTCCAAGGACAAAATTCTTTGGAAGCCAGTTTTGTGTCTTTCAAGCACAATAAATTTGAACTGATGGTAGTCAACAGCAGCATGAACCATTAAACTGAACAAATTCAAATATCACTGCTCCTGACCCAGACCTTGTTCTCTTGGATACAAGCTCCAAAAGCCTAGGGCAGAGCTAGCTAAAGTCACTGAATAACAAAGATAAGTTTCAATTATCATTCACTTATTCAAAATTCATTCATTCATTCAAGTTCAGGTCTATGCAGCGGGCAAAACCAATAGACTGAGTCATCAGTGGTTTCACAATTCTGGGCTGTGATGTGAACAAGGACATCTGTCTGACAGAAGTTCCTGCCAATCCTGTCTTGCTTCTTTGGAGCTATAGTCAGAAGCCAGGACAGAGGGTTGTGGAGAATGTCCTTTCATCCCTTGTCCCATCCTCTACCTCTTCTTCTTCTCATTATTTGCAGTAGCTGCAACTAGAGACCTTTTGTGACCAATGCTAATGGAGTGTGCCTTTGATTTATGAGAAGGGGCAATTCCCACTGCTGAAAGGCACAATGGGTGAAACAAGAACACAAACCAACTAGAACACAAATCTAAGCCCTCACAGTGAAAGTGGGCCATTGTGACAGACCCACTTTTGCAACTGGATGCTGTTGATACAGCTATGCTCTTTCCCTTAGCTCAGGTCCCTCTACCATACTTTTGTGGCTGTGTGTGTGTGCATGTGCATGTGCGTGTGTGTGTGTATGTGTGTGTGATATGTGTGTGTGTGTGTGTGTGTGATATGTGGTGGAGGCTAGAGAATCCTGAAGAGCAAGCTTCAGGTTTCAGCTATCTTGGGGAGTTGCTGTCAGTCAGCTCTAACAGGGGTCAATCTGAGAGCACAAAGGGCAGTGTAGCCTGGCCAGCTAACAACCCTGTAGGATGGGTCAATTTAGAGGTGAGGGTGTTGTTTTTAAGAGTTTCAATCTTTGCTTTTGGCTGTAGGTAGCTGCAGTCTCTTACCCAGAAGGCTCTGTGTTTTTCAAAACAGAATACTAGCATTCTCCCTGCTTTCAGGGGCTTGCTGCTCAGTGGTATTTTACTCATTTGTTTTGCTATTATTGATTTTCTACTCCACCTTTCAGCCTTCACTTATTGTCATTACGTACCAAAGCCGCAAAAAACAGGCAAGCTCTTGCAGAAATCCTAAAGACAATTAAATGGAGCATCTGAGACTGTCAGGAGGAGGAGTTAGTGAAAACCCCTTAAGGGACCTCAGTGTGTGCTAGGCAACTACATGTGGATGCCTTGGTGGCAGCATATGTCATCCATTCACCATGCCTATTTCTACAGTGTGTTAAGGTGGAGTGGTGAAGGGAGATCATTGGAATAAAACTCAGGAGACAGAGGTATTGATTTCTGCTCTGCTATTAGTTAGCTCGGTTATCTGGGACAAGGTTTTTGGCCTGAACTGGAAGAATGGAGTAGCTTTTAACAAAAATGGTGAAGACTCATTGTAGATGGAGCAGGAGGATTTGAGGTGAAGATCAGGAGTTCAATTTTGAGTATGTTGAAATTAACATCCAAATAGAGATATCAAAGTAGGCAGTTGACTATATGAGTCTGGAATTTAGGAAAGATATCTGAGCTGGAAGTATAAATCTGAGATTAATGGCATAGATGTGGTATTTAAAGCCATGAGACTAGAAAAGATTACCAAAGAAGTGAGCGTAGATAGAGAAGAGGACCAAAGACCGAACTGTGAAGCACCCTAACGTTAAAAGATCAGAGAGATGAAGAAGAACCCACATACAGGCCAAACAAAAATATCTGCAAGCTAAATTTGGTCCCTGGACTAGAACAAGAGTTGGGAAATTTCATAGTTTAGAACTAGAAAAGACAACAGGGAACATCTATTTCAATCAAGAAACAGGAGACCTGGGTTCTAGTCCTGATTTTATGCCTAGGTGAGTGAACTTGACAAATCAACTTCTCTGGGTCTCCCTTTCCTATCTAGAAATTAAGATAGCTAGACCAGATGATCTCCAAGGTTTAAACATTCATGATTCTATATCCTCATTTTAGAGAGGAAGAAACTGAAGCACAGAGAAAGGGGATAAATGACTTGTCCAAGATCCTGGCATTAGGAACAGACCACAGGCCAGTGGGTTTTCTTCTATACTGTTGTTTTAAACCCTGTATGTGTATTAGAATCCCTGGGAGCTTTTAATAATGGTGATTACTGGGTCCCAAACCTAGAGTGTCTCATTTTGCTGGTATATTTTTGATACTCCTTGGGTAAGTCTAGTGTGCAGCCATGGTTGAAAACCCTCTGCTCTACATTAACAAGGTTTGGCAGTGTCTTGCTAGCTGCTACACCACTCTGCATTTTGACTTGTATTTCTAACACAAAAATGATTCACTCAATTTTAAACCCTTTTATTCAGATGAAGGTTGTTACAGGAGGATAGCTTTCTAGACCTTGTGAAACCAAAGTAGCAAGTATCAGATTTCCCTGAAGCTTGGTAAAAAGGTATGACCATAGCTTTCTTGAACTCCATCCTAGAAGTGAAATGTT
This sequence comes from Ceratotherium simum simum, assembly GCF_057802395.1. Lineage (NCBI taxonomy): Eukaryota > Metazoa > Chordata > Mammalia > Perissodactyla > Rhinocerotidae > Ceratotherium > Ceratotherium simum. The sequence goes on from NC_141940.1 coordinate 38,489,378, forward strand.
ATGGAAAATCGTGTAGCCATGGCCGGTGTTGGGGGAAGGAGGGAGGGATCGTTCACTCTTTCTCCCTACCTTTTTGGAAAAAAGATACAAGATTTGTTCCAAAAACAAACTTACAAGGTTAGCGAGCAGTGCATCAGGCATAGTACACAAATGCTGTTGCTTTTACCATATGTATAGCAGGCAGAGTCATGCTGTCCACCGTAGTAGCCTCACTGCTTAACAGTGGCTTCTCACTAAAGCTTTGCCACTTTGCACACCAGAACGATATAAGGTTTCTTGATTGAAACCCACATTCTCCATACACTACAACATTTGGCTTTGTATTTGTGGGTGTGTATGTGTCAGTATGCATGTCTGCATGTGTATGTGTGGGGATATGTGTTTAAAACTGTATTTTAGTGTTCACTTTCTCTGGGGGAGCATATGTCTAGGAGAATGCCATTTTTTTTTTTTAATTTTTTGTTTATTGCAGTAACATTGGTTTATAACATTGTAAAAATTTCAGGTGTACATCATTGTACTTCTATTTCTGCATAGATTACATCATGTTCACCACCAAAATACTAATTACAACCCATCACCACACACATGTACCCAATTATCCCTTTCACCCTCCTCCCTCCCCCCTTCCCCTCTGGTAACCACCAATCCAATCTCTGTCCCTATGTGTTTGTTTATTGTTGTTATTATCTACTACTTAATGAAGGAAATCATACGGTATTTGACCTTCTCCCTCTGACTTATTTCACTTTGCATCATGCCCTCAATGTCCATCCATGTTGTCACAAATGGCTGGATTTCATCGTTTCTTATGGCTGAGGAGAATGCCATTTTGGACTAAGACAGGACACAGACATGGACTTTGGAGACACTTTTTATTTATAGTCTTACCACACACATCTACCACTCTAGTAGTGCCAGCAAAATGATTTTACCATGCATAATGCACCAGTAATTAACCTGGTAAATTTCCTTTGTGTGCCTCTTGTCTATTCCATACTTGCTTTTATAGTGCTCTTTATAACTCTAAATCACTTTCTTAGTTTAGGAGCATAAAAATATATTGTGTATGACTTGGTTTGCTCATAAAATTGTCATATTTGATATATTTAAAGATGCGAGGCCTGGGGGAGAAAAACAGAAAAATTCAGGGGTAAAACCAAGCAAGTCCTCCGAAACAATTGTTTTTTTCCTCTGGGTCTTCATAGCTCTCCTCCACTCAGACGTGCAGCCCATAATAATGAACACTGGCTTGGAATATACTCTGAAATTGCTCTAGGGCGACTAGGGCTCAAGATAATTGTAATTTTTAAAAATAGGTTTCACCGTTGTTTGGAACCATCTACAATTCAATTTACTTTATCGCACAAGCCATGAATAATGCTATGAAAGAAAATGGACGGGCTAGTGCTACCAGCCTGGTTCAGCATTCCAGAAGCATGCAGTTCTATGGATTCAACCAGTTGATAAGGACAGATTCAAATGGAAATGGAATTTCAGAATATGTAATCCTGGACACCAACTGGAAAGAATGCGAACTCCATAGTACTTACACTGTGGACGTGGAAACGGAGCTGCTACAGTTCAGAGGGACCCCCATTCACTTCCCTGGTGGCAGGCCCCCTCGAGCAGATGCAAAATGCTGGTTTGCGGATGGGAAGATCTGCCGAGGAGGTAAGGAACGGAAAATCACTGGTAGTAAATTTGGCTCAGCTTGGGTTACAAGGGAACCTCTTTAGGGGAAGGCATATTTTAATATTGGAACACTCACAGAATCGATTATTTGCATTTAGGTGACATAAACATCTTGGCACTCTATGTAGTTAATTTAAAATAATAAGGACAATGAGAGGTCCTTTGCAACCTTGAATAATCATACACAATTTAAAAGCCACTCTCCAGTTGTTTTTCAAAGGATCCCACTCCCAAAGCAGTTACTTTAAGAGGAAGGCATGAGCCTTCTCCTTGGTCTTTTGTAGGCTACGACTGTGATTTTTTCCCCCTGCTAGAAAGATCACGTATCCTTCCCTTGATGTATCCAAATCCTGCAAATCATGTCCCACCACAGAAATACCATATCTACACTCTCTCCTCTCTGAACTCCCATTGAACTAAAAGTCTACCTCACAGGTTAGCACAAAATTGCTTTTCAATTGTTTCTTGTGTATTGATTGTGTCTCCCTCTCCCAAATAGACTGCTCCTTGAGGGCAGGGACCATAGCTAATAATTCTTATGCCCCCCAATCGTTTAGCACAGTCGGCATCCAATAAATACTTAGTTTGATTGACTGATGGAACTCCTCTAGCTTGTGGATGAGGGGAAACTCCATCAAATCTCTGAGAGCCAGAGGGGAACTTTGGAAGAATCCATATTATTCCTATGCAAGCGTACACCACACTCTTCTAAAACCAAAGGCATCTATTTGAAGTGGACTTCTATTTCTATTTTGCTTTAGCATGACATACCCAACTAACTCTTCACTTGTGTCAGCACACATTTCTTTCTTAAATCTTAGTAATCCATCCAAATATTTAGATTTTCCAGAGGCCAATTTACATCCCGATGAAAACACTAATTATCAAAACTAGACTCACTCCTGAAGGACAAGTGTTATGTTTTTCATCTATAACTCAAAGAGGTCTACGGGCTTGGGTGAATTAAAAAGGTCTTTTATTTTATGAAGGCAACATAATACTTACCCTTTATAGGTGAGATAACATATTTATTCTCAAGAACTCTATTGCCATTCAACTTAAATTAAAGTACTCAAAGTTTTCCATTCGTGGACTTTTTCCTCCAAAGAAATACCCGGTCAGCCTTAATTCGTGTGATTTGTTATTGTCAGAGTGGTGAGTGGTTTTGCTTCAGAACGGTGAAATTGCTTTCTGTGTCCATAAAGTCAACAAGACAGACTGTGTTGTAGAAAAATGGAATTAAGTTAGGTAGATGTGGCTTGATTTTAGAGTCACCAGAGAGCATGAGGAGTCCCTCTGTGGTGCTCTTTATTTATAGCCTTTCTCTTGATAATGCCATTCTCCATCTTCTTGCTCTCTGCAGGCATCGACCCTGCCTTTGCTGTGATGGTCTGCCTTGCTTTGCTTATAGCCCTGATGTCTATTAATGGATTTGATTACTTTATAAGGTACATTTTTTGTTCTTTTTGTATATAAAATACAAGCCCATAATAGCCTTGTTAATATTGATTTCCAGGAAGTCATGTTTCAGGACAATTGCCTCATTACATGACCCACTGATTTTCCTTTTTCCATAGTGATTTACCGTCCCTACTGGCCCCATTTAGAGTGAAGTGTTTTCATGAAGCCAAGAATAACTTCCTCAGCTGTGTTGTCAGTATTGTTGCCTGTGAGTAGATCTGGCTCTCAACACTATCATGAAATAAGAGAACTAGTACTTTAGGGCCTGTCTACTCTCTACCTGTGCTCTCTTTTCCACCAGCAGAGTCCTATAACCACCTCCTTCCCCAAATGGTAGGGAATGGAGTTGGGATATTTTAACAAGTTCCAAGAATTAGGCAGACTTTGGCTAGAATCCAAGATTTAGGAATAATGGTACTGACAGGATTGTAGTGAGGATTAAATAAACTAAAGTAAGGAAAGCACCTGGAACAATACCTGACTCATAGTAGGTACTCAACAAATGGTAAATCTCAACTCCTTCCCAGGCACATGGGACTCCCCTCTGACTGTTGGGAGCCCAGAATCCTACTTTGACACTCATGCCTTTTTCCCAGGGTATCATATTCCAGATTTTTACTGTCCTTTTTCCTTGGACAAAAGCTATCCTAGCTAATCATCAACGTCATCATTATCATCAAGTCTTTGTCTTCCTCCCTCAGATCCCTTAATGGGTGACCAACAACTCTGATGAACTAATTCAAGATCAAGCATGAATGGCTGAAGATGGCTTAATATGACACCCCTTTCTTATAATCTTTACATTTTAACAGTTGCCCCCTGCCCATATTAGGATGATTTGAGGAAAGTAAAAAATGAAATCAACCACAACCCTCCCACTTGACCCTTCCCACCCTGAAAACTACACCTTGGTTATCTCTTTGTAAGTGTGGTCTTGACAACAATATGACATGAGTTTGGAAGGGAACAGAGTGGAGCTATTTTGGTGAGTTCTAAGAAAAAGTGTCTAGAATGTATTAAGTAGCTGTGTAAGTTTGGACAAGACACTAAACCTTTCTTGGCCAGAATTTTCTCATTTGTAAAACGAAGGAATTGGATTATATGATTTTTAACAGCCTTTCCAGCTCTGATATTCTAATGAGTCTGTGAAATCCTGCAGGTTTTACTCTTAGTGTTTAATATGTTGGCATTGCTGTGAAAAACCACTATTATCCAATCTCCCCAGTATTAGAAACTTGATAAAGCCACACAGAGTAGTAGGTAGCTTATGAATTGTTAAAACACACTTGATAAAGACATTAGTTCAAAGGAAGTTTTTCTTTAAATTTATGCGACTGTGATATATCCCTGCTCAGAATTTAATGTCAGAAAAATTTAATGTCTTTAATTTAGCTGCTGCCAAAGAATAAAGTATTTAATTAACATCATTAGATACTTAGTGAAAATAAATGCCATCCAATCAAAAAGCTTCCCCCTCTAGGGAGATTTGAGGAGTAATAGGCTCTGGCTACCCAATGCAAAACATCCCATGGCAAGGTGGAACATGGACTCACTCAGCTGCTTACGTTACTTGTTAACTCTCCCCCCCTCCTCCAAATGACTGGCCTCACTGGTCTTTCCTATGGAATGGACTGGTTCTTTGGGCTTAGAGTGAGCCCAATCTGCACTTCTTGGGAAGGGAAGGAAAAAAGAAAAAAAAATCCTGTGGGGGGGAGTTGTTTGGAGCTTGTGGGCTGAAGGGCAAAGAAGACTGGAGAGGAAAATGATTGGAGAGGGACATGATTAGAGAGGAAAATGATTGGAGAGGAAAATGAGTTTGAGACAATTGGTACTTCAAGTGGTCACAGAAAATTCAGAGATGGGAGAGAGGCACATCATTTCCCAGAGTCACTTGGTCCTTGGTTCTTCAGCTAACAAAGCACAAAAGATGCCCTCTCTTTGCTGCTTTCCTCCCTCTCTGCCCACCACGGCTGCAATCAGAAGAGCTGAGCGGCTGATGAGTTTCTGTAATAGATGGTGATTACTTGCAGGAGAGTGACTCTCTGTTCCTTCCTTTTCTGTGTGTTTTGATTGTTTAAGTTTTTTCAGAAAGAAAGACGTGCAAAGAACCCAACCACCCCAAAACAAAGGATTCTTTGAACTCCTCCTTTCTCCCTACTCCTAACAAGATTGCCTCGACTTTCTATAAAGCTCTCCCATGCTTTGTAATACTAATGATGATAATGATAATAATGAGCGCTTATACTTGCACGGTGCTTCATGCTTTTCACAGCACTTTCACATACATTATCTCATTTGATTTTCAAAACAACTCTATAAAATGGGTAATGTGAGGACTATTATCCTGCCAGATAGATGAGGACACTGGGACTCGAAGAGGTTAAATTATTTATCTAAGGTCATCTGGCTAATTAATGACAGAATCTGCACCTCACCTCACTCTTTCTATTAGAGTGTATTCTGTAGCATGATTATTTTTACAGGTGTGCCTGCTTTAAGCCAATTCACTACACATATGAAACAGATAAGTTAGGGAGTGATGTTTTACTTTGCCAAAAGATTGATGTGCTCTACCAAAGAATTCACTACAGGGCTCTTTTAATTTTCTCCGCAGGGCAGCAGCTCCCACAGTGATAAGGGACATATTTGTTGGCAGACAATTAGAAACACATTAATTGTTTGTTTACTAACCAGTGGAATCACTGAGAAAAACTGACTGGGTTGCTTCTACTTAAAGCTACAATGACATTGTAGACTTCTTAGAGCAACTTGACAAAGCATTTTGATTCAGTGGTTGTTTTCCCCACTCTGGCACTTGGCTTTAATACATTCCATAGGGTGAGCATTGAAGGGTTATGGAAAAAGTGAAGCCAAACTATAGCTGTCAGAGCCCCCAAGACAGAACAGAACAGAACAACTGCACAGCCTAATCCAAGGTTCGCTCCAGGTCCTCAGGTTGCCCGGTCAGCTCAACTGAGACGACCTACCGGGCTGTGTGGGTAGATATCATAAACTCCTGTGTGTCTAGTAATTGATTTGTAGGAAATAATTACATTCACTGCAAATTAATGGGCATGTTTGGAGAGAATCAGGTTTAAACTGTGTCTATGTAATGCTCGGACAAGAGACCAATTCAGTAAAAAAAAAAAAAAAACCCAGTTAGCCCACTTGTTTGGAATCATGTAGACAAAGCAACCAACTGATTGAATTTTTCCACTTTTCAACCTGTTGCTTTGGCAACGCATAGATGCAACTTTGCAAGACAAGTGGTCTTGTGGGCAGAAATCTGGGCACACAGCCAGAGACCAAGGATTCGAGTCCCAGCTCTGCCTCAGGCTAGGGAATTTTATACAATTTGCTTAATTTTGTTTTGTTTCTTAACATGTTTTTGTGTCTATAAAATGGAGATTAATGATTCTTGGCCCTAGTATTATTAGAATATATACTATGGCATCTGAGAAAGGGTGATGAGTTCTTTAAAAGTATTCAGAGGGGATCACCATTTTTATTAGTCTGAATTACCATCCCCGTGCAGCACCCTCCTCCCTTTTGATGCCTCTTCAAAAGCCTTTTCATTTTTTCCTTTTGGTCTTTATAGCTCTGCAAATTGTGAGGACTGGGGTTGCTGCCTCCCTTTGCTGTGGGTACTATGGTAAAGATCCATGTGTGGTTATTCTCTCAATCATCTTGTATTTATTTAAACTTCTATCACAGGGCAAATTTACCCTAGGTTTGTAAAACATCCAGCTCCCTGTGACCCTCTGATATTATGCTTGTTTCAGGCGTCATATAAATAAAATCCAGTTGATTAAAGGACTCAACAGAATTCTATTGACTTTGGAGGATGTGACGTTTATCAATCCCCACTTTGGCAGTAAGGTAAGGAGCATCCCTTTTTTTTTTTTGCTGCACTGACCAATATGGTATCCACAAGCCGCAAGTGACTATCGAGCACTTGACATGTGGCTAGTCTGAATTAAGATGTGCTGTAAGAGTAAAATACACACTAGATTTAGAAGACTTAGTACAAAAACATGTAAAATATCTCATTAAATGTTTTAAAGATATTAATTACACATCAAAATGATAATACTTTGGATATATTGGGTTAAATAAAGTATATTACTAAAATTAATCTCACTTGTTTCTTTTTATGTTTTTTAATGTGACTACTAGAAAACTTAGTTACGTATGTAGCTCGTGTTACATTTCTATTGGCTAGCGCTGTCTTAGAACAGCTTTGTGGAAGTGATGCAGTGCACTGTGAGCACAAGTGTAGCTTTGACTTCATATAGCCCTTCTTTGTACATTTGGACTCAACATTTGATTGCTAGTTCCTCAAGAGCAGAGGTACATCCTTTTTTTTTTTTTAAATGGTAGCCCGTAGCACCTGACATGGTGCTGATAGTATAATAGGAGCTCATAAAAGTTTTGTGAATGAATCAACTAGTCAAAGAGAGTTGAGTTTCACCAGGGGTTCTGTTCTGAATATTATTGTGCTGTAATTGGTGATCTTCACTGATTGTCTGCTACTATGTCCCTGCCCTGGGCCAGGCTTTGTGAGAGATGGCATGTAGTCCCTGCCTTCAAGGAGATTACAGTCAAGTCAGAGAGACAAATCATACCATCAAGAGAGGCAATAGATGCCATATTGCACAAAAGACACTAGAAATATGGTAGAACTTCAGAGGAGAGAGAGATCAGTAGAGGAAGGCTTTTCAGAGACCCAGCACCAAAGCTGAGTCTTAAAGAAGGAAAGATAGGATTTGTCTAGGTCACAGGTCACAAACTGGTAACCACTTTTGTTTGACCCTTATGATTATAAAAAATAGTAGCCAGAATTTTGAAATTTTGAGGTTACACATAATTTGGACTTCTGGGTATTCTTTAAAGGTTGGAAGATCTGTCAACCTTGGTTGTCATTGTGGCAATTGGCTGGAACTCAGTAGCTTTGAAAGAGGTATGCTCTCTGCAGTTTGACACAGTTCCCATCACTCTCTCTTGTCTTATACTCAGCCTATTTCATCAATTTATATTACCTGCCTGGCCCTTATAAGAATCCTAGGCAGAGAAAATAGCATAAACAAAAGCTTGGGAAAGAGAATGTGTGGGGAAGAGTTTTGTTGAATGTAGCTAGTAATGGGAGAGTGTGCCTCTTTGTGCACAGTCTATGTGGCCAAAATAAAGACATTAGTCTGCAAATTCTAGTATGGTGGTGGCAGAATGTAGGGAGAGGATGCAAACACATCATATTGTCCCCACGTGCTATTTACTTTTCCTACACAAGTGTACCAGATCTGAGAATTAATTATCTCTGTGACCAAATTGATCACTTGCCTAAATGTACTGAAAGTACTGAAAGATGTACTTTAACTAGTTGGCTGGGTGAGAATGAATTTACATGGTAATACGCTGCGCAGTTGGAACCAAATAAAATGTTCAGCTCTTTAGTTTAATTCTCAGTAACAACCTGAACTCTTGTTTAAATCATCAGCTCCTTGTATAAGGTTGATATGTTCCTGGAAAGGTATTGCTGAATGCCAAAATTATCACTGTGGCTGAAAGCTACATTCCACCTTCATGCCATAAAAACTTATTGATGTTAGTTTCTATTTTCGAAGCCACCAGAGGACCCTGGGACTCATGGTGGTGAAATTTGTCTGGATTTGCCATACCCAATATGCCTTGTATAAAATTTCCCACCTCAGTTAGAAAGGGTTGATACTGAAGTTCAAGCTCTAAAGCAATCCCAATAGATAACCCAATACTAAGAAAACAAATATTCAATTCTGTGACAAAATATTTTATCCAGAAATGAGTGATCAGTATTAAAAGCAGATGGCT